>NC_091061.1:125232195-125857195 GCF_000393655.2 Nicotiana sylvestris
ACACCCTTTAAGGCCAAGGGCCTTCACCAAAAAGAAGAGTTCGACCTTGACCGAATGATGACGGGTCAGTATTTTGACAAGTTCAAAATAACACTCTTTAAGGCCTAACACCTTAACCAAAAAAAAGACTTTGACCTTGATAGATCGACGACGGGCTAATATTTCGACAAGTTCGAGATAAAACTCTTTAAGGCTAAGGGCCATTGCCAAAATGAAGATTTCGACCTTGATTAAACGGCGATGGGTAAATATTACAAAAAGTTCGAAATAACACCCTTTAAAGCCAAGGGCCTTCGCCAAAAGGAAGAGTTCGACCTTGATCGAACGACGACAGGCTAATATTTCGACAAGTTCGAAATAACACTTTTTAAGGCCATGGGCCTTCGCCAAAAAGAAGAGTTCGACCTTGAATGAACGACGACGGGTTAATATTTCGACAGGTTCGAAATAACACCCTTTAAGGCCAAGGGCCTTCGCCAAAAAGAAGAATTTGACCTCGATCAAACGAGGACGGGTCAGTATTTCGATGAGTTTGAAATAACACCCTTTAAGGCCATTCGCCAAAAAGAACAGTTTCACCTTGATCGAACGACGACGGGTTAAAATTTCGACAAGTTCGAAATAACACTCTTTAAGGCCAAGGGCCTTCGCCAAAAAGAAGATTTCGACCTTGATCTAACAACGACGGGTTAATATTTCGACAAGTTTGAAATAACACCCTTTAAGGCCAAGGGCCTTTGCCAAAAAGAAGATTTCGACCTTGATCGAACAACAATGGGTCAGTACTTTGACAAGTTCGAAATAACACCCTTTAAGGCCAAGGGCCTTCGCCAAAAAGAAGAGTTTGACCTTGATCGAACGACGACGGGTTAATATTTTGAAAAGTTCAAAATAACGCCCTTTAAGGCCAAGGGCCTTCACCAAAAAGAACAGTTTGACCTTGATCGAACGACGACGGGTTAATATTTTGACAAGTTCGAAATAACACACTTTAAGGCTAAGGGCCTTCACCAAAAAGAAGAGTTCGACTTGATCGAATGGCGACAGTTTAATATTTTGACAAGTTCGAAATAACACCCTTTAAGGCCAGGGGCCTTCGCCAAAAAGAAGAGTTCGACCTTGATCGAATGATGACGGGACAGTATTTCAACAAGTTCAAAATAACACTCTTTAAGGCCAAATACCTTCGCCAAAAAGAAGACTTCGACCTTGATAGAACGACGACGGGCTAATATTTCGACAAGTTTGAGATAACACCCTTTAAGGCCAAGGGCCTTCGCCAAAATGAAGATTTCAGACCTTGATCAAACGACGACGGGTAAATATTTCAAAAAGTTCGAAATAACACCCTTTAAGGCCAAGGGCCTTCGCCAAAAAGAAGAGTCCGACCTTGATCGAACGACGATGGACTAATATTCCGACAAATTAGAAATAACACCCTTTAAGCCAAGGGCTTTCGCCAAAAAGAAGAGTTCGACCTTGAATGAACGACGACAGGTTTAAATTCAACAAGTTCGAAATTACACCCTTTAAGGCCAAGGGCCTTCACCAAAAAGAAGAGTTCGACCTTGATCGAATGATGACGGGTCAGTATTTTGACAAGTTCAAAATAACACTCTTTAAGGCCAAACACCTTAGCCAAAAAAAAGACTTTGACCTTGATAGATCGACGACGGGCTAATATTTCGACAAGTTCGAGATAACACCCTTTAAGGCTAAGGGCTATTGCCAAAATGAAGATTTCGACCTTGATTAAACGGCGACGGGTAAATATTACAAAAAGTTCGAAATAACACCTTTTAAAGCCAAGGGCCTTCGCCAAAAGGAAGAGTTCGACCTTGATCGAACGACGACAGGCTAATATTTTGACAAGTTCGAAATCACACTTTTTAAGGCCATGGGCCTTCGCCAAAAAGAAGAGTTTGACCTTGAATGAATGACGACGGGTTAATATTTCGACAGGTTCGAAATAACACCCTTTAAGGCCAACGGCCTTCGCCAAAAAGAAGAATTTGACCTCGATCAAACGAGGACGGGTCAGTATTTCGACGAGTTCGAAATAACACCCTTTAAGGCCATTCGCCAAAAAGAACAGTTTCACCTTGATCGAACGACGACGGGTTAAAATTTCGACAAGTTCGAAATAACAACCTATAAGGCCAAGGGCCTTCGCCAAAAAGAAGATTTCGACCTTGATCTAACAACGACGGGTTAATATTTCGACAAGTTTGAAATAACACCCTTTAAGGCCAAGGGCCTTAGCCAGAAAGAAGATTTCGACCTTGATCGAACGACAATGGGTCAGTTCTTTGACAAGTTAGAAATAACACCCTTTAAGGCCAAGGGCCTTCGCCAAAAAGAAGAGTTCGACCTTGATCGAACGACGATGGGTTAATATTTTGAAAAGTTCAAAATAACGCCCTTTAAGGCCAAGGCCTTCGCCAAAAAGAACAGTTTGACCTTGATCGAACGACGACGGGTTAATATTTCGACAAGTTCGAAATAACACACTTTAAGTCTAATGACCTTCACCAAAAATAAGAGTTCGACTTGATCAAATGATGATGGTCTAATATTTTGGCAAGTTCGAAATAACACCCGTTAAGGCCAAGGGCCTTCGCCAAAAAGAAGACTTCGACCTTGATAGAACGACGACGGGCTAATATTTCGACAAGTTTGAGATAACACCCTTTAAGGCCAAGGGCCTTCGCCAAAAAGAAGAGTCCGACCTTGATCGAACGACGATGGACTAATATTCCGACAAATTCGAAATAACACCCTTTAAGCCAAGGGCTTTGGCCAAAAAGAAGAGTTCGACCTTGAATGAACGACGACGGGTTTAAATTCAACAAGTTCGAAATTACACCCTTTAAGGCCAAGGGCCTTCACCAAAAATAAGAGTTCGACCTTGATCGAATGATGACGGGTCAGTATTTTGACAAGTTCAAAATAACACTCTTTAAGGCCATACATCTTAGCCAAAAAAAAGACTTTGACCTTGATAGATCGACGACGGGCTAATATTTCGACAAGTTCGAGATAACACCCTTTAAGGCTAAGGACCATTGCCAAAATGAAGATTTCGACCTTGATTAAACGGCGACGGGTAAATATTACAAAAAGTTCGAAATAACACCCTTTAATGCCATGGGCCTTCGCCAAAAGGAAGAGTTCGACCTTGATCGAACGACGACAGGCTAATATTTTGACAAGTTCGAAATAACACTTTTTAAGGCCATGGGCCTTCGCCAAAAAGAAGAGTTCGACCTTGATCGAATGATGATGGGTCAGTATTTTGACAAGTTCGAAATAACACTCTTTAAGGCCAAGGGCCTTCGCCAAAAAGAAGATTTCGACCTTGATCTAACAACGACGGGTTAATATTTTGACAAGTTCGAAATAACACCCTTTAAGGCCAAGGGCCTTTGCCAGAAAGAAGATTTCGACCTTGATCGAACGACAATGGGTCAGTACTTTGACAAGTTCGAAATAACACCCTTTAAGGCCAAGGGCCTTCGCCATAAAGAAGAGTTCGACCATGATCGAACGACGACGGGTTAATATTTTGAAAAGTTCAAAATAACGCCCTTTAAGGCGAAGGGCCTTCGCCAAAAAGAACAGTTTGACCTTGATCGAACGACGACGGGTTAATATTTCGACAAGTTCGAAATAACACACTTTAAGTCTAATGACCTTCACCAAAAATAAGAGTTCGACTTGATCAAATGATGATGGTCTAATATTTTGACAAGTTCGAAATAACACCCTTTAAGGCCAAGGGCTTTCGCCAAAAAGAAGAGTTCGACCTTGATCGAATGATGACGGGACAGTATTTCAACAAGTTCAAAATAACACTCTTTAAGGCCAAATACCTTCGCCAAAAAGAAGACTTCGACCTTGATAGAACGACGACGGGCTAATATTTCGACAAGTTTGAGATAACACCCTTTAAGGCCAAGGGCCTTCGCCAAAATGAAAATTTCGACCTTGATCAAACGACGACGGGTAAATATTTCAAAAAGTTCGAAATAACACCCTTTAAGGCCAAGGGCCTTCGCCAAAAAGAAGAGTCCGACCTTGATCGAACGACGATGGACTAATACTCCGACAAATTCGAAATAACACCCTTTAAGCCAAGGGATTTCGCCAAAAAGAAGAGTTCGGCCTTGAATGAACGACGACGGGTTTAAATTCAACAAGTTCGAAATTACACCCTTTAAGGACAAGGGCCTTTACCAAAAAGAAGAGTTCGACCTTGATCGAATGATGACGGGTCAGTATTTTGACAAGTTCAAAATAACACTCTTTAAGGCCAAACACCTTAGCCAAAAAAAAGACTTTGACCTTGATAGATCGACGACGGGCTAATATTTCGACAAGTTCGAGATAACACCCTTTAAGGCTAAGGGCCATTGCCAAAATGAAGATTTCGACCTTGATTAAACAGCGACGGGTAAATATTACAAAAAGTTCGAAATAACACCCTTTAAAGCCAAGGGCCTTCGCCAAAAGGAAGAGTTCGACCTTGATCGAACGACGACAGGCTAATATTTTGACAAGTTCGAAATAACACTTTTTAAGGCCATGGGCCTTCGCCAAAAAGAAGAGTTCGACCTTGATCGAATGATGATGGGTCAGTATTTTGACAAGTTCGAAATAACACTCTTTAAGGCCAAGGGCCTTCGCCAAAAAGAAGATTTCGACCTTGATCTAACAACGACGGGTTAATATTTCGACAAGTTCGAAATAACACCCTTTAAGGCCAAGGGCCTTTGCCAGAAAGAAGATTTCGACCTTGATCGAACGACAATGCGTCAGTACTTTGACAAGTTCGAAATAACACCCTTTAAGGCCAAGGGCCTTCGCCATAAAGAAGAGTTCGACCATGATCGAACGACGACGGGTTAATATTTTGAAAAATTCAAAATAACGCCCTTTAAGGCCAAGGGCCTTCGCCAAAAAGAACAGTTTGACCTTGATCGAAAGACGACGGGTTAATATTTCGACAAGTTCGAAATAACACACTTTAAGTCTAATGACCTTCACCAAAAATAAGAGTTCGACTTGATCAAATGATGATGGTCTAATATTTTGACAAGTTCGAAATAACACCCTTTAAGGCCAAGGGCTTTCGCCAAAAAGAAGAGTTCGACCTTGATCGAATGATGACGGGACAGTATTTCAACAAGTTCAAAATAACACTCTTTAAGGCCAAATACCTTCGCCAAAAAGAAGACTTCGACCTTGATAGAACGACGACGGGCTAATATTTCGACAAGTTTGAGATAACACCCTTTAAGGCCAAGGGCCTTCGCCAAAATGAAAATTTCGACCTTGATCAAACGACGACGGGTAAATATTTCAAAAAGTTCGAAATAACACCCTTTAAGGCCAAGGGCCTTCGCCAAAAAGAAGAGTCCGACCTTGATCGAACGACGATGGACTAATATTCCGACAAATTCGAAATAACACCCTTTAAGCCAAGGGATTTCGCCAAAAAGAAGAGTTCGGCCTTGAATGAACGACGACGGGTTTAAATTCAACAAGTTCGAAATTACACCCTTTAAGGCCAAGGGCCTTCACCAAAAAGAAGAGTTCGACCTTGATAGAATGATGACGGGTCAGTATTTCGACAAGTTTGAGATAACACCCTTTAAGGCCAAGGGCCTTCGCCAAAATGAAAATTTCGACCTTGATCAAACGACGACGGGTAAATATTTCAAAAAGTTCGAAATAACACTTTTTAAGGCCATGGGCCTTCGCCAAAAAGAAGAGTTCGACCTTGATCGAATGATGATGGGTCAGTATTTTGACAAGTTCGAAATAACACTCTTTAAGGCCAAGGGCCTTCGCCAAAAAGAAGATTTCGACCTTGATCTAAAAACGACGGGTTAATATTTTGACAAGTTCGAAATAACACCCTTTAAGGCCAAGGGCCTTTGCCAGAAAGAAGATTTCGACCTTGATCGAACGACAATGGGTCAGTACTTTGACAAGTTCGAAATAACACCCTTTAAGGCCAAGGGCCTTCGCCATAAAGAAGAGTTCGACCATGATCGAACGACGACGGGTTAATATTTTGAAAAGTTCAAAATAACGCCCTTTAAGGCCAAGGGCCTTCGCCAAAAAGAACAGTTTGACCTTGATCGAACGACGACGGGTTAATATTTCGACAAGTTCGAAATAACACACTTTAAGTCTAATGACCTTCACCAAAAATAAGAGTTCGACTTGATCAAATGATGATGGTCTAATATTTTGACAAGTTCGAAATAACACCCTTTAAGGCCAAGGGCTTTCGCCAAAAAGAAGAGTTCGACCTTGATCAAATGATGACGGGACAGTATTTCAACAAGTTCAAAATAACACTCTTTAAGGCCAAATACCTTCGCCAAAAAGAAGACTTCGACCTTGATAGAACGACGACGGGCTAATATTTCGACAAGTTTGAGATAACACCCTTTAAGGCCAAGGGCCTTCGCCAAAATGAAAATTTCGACCTTGATCAAACGACGACGGGTAAATATTTCAAAAAGTTCGAAATAACACCCTTTAAGGCCAAGGGCCTTCGCCAAAAAGAAGAGTCCGACCTTGATCGAACGACGATGGACTAATATTCCGACAAATTCGAAATAACACCCTTTAAGCCAAGGGATTTCGCCAAAAAGAAGAGTTCGGCCTTGAATGAACGACGACGGGTTTAAATTCAACAAGTTCGAAATTACACCCTTTAAGGACAAGGGCCTTTACCAAAAAGAAGAGTTCGACCTTGATCGAATGATGACGGGTCAGTATTTTGACAAGTTCAAAATAACACTCTTTAAGGCCAAACACCTTAGCCAAAAAAAAGACTTTGACCTTGATAGATCGACGACGGGCTAATATTTCGACAAGTTCGAGATAACACCCTTTAAGGCTAAGGGCCATTGCCAAAATGAAGATTTCGACCTTGATTAAACGGCGACGGGTAAATATTACAAAAAGTTCGAAATAACACCCTTTAAAGCCAAGGGCCTTCGCCAAAAGGAAGAGTTCGACCTTGATCGAACGACGACAGGCTAATATTTTGACAAGTTCGAAATAACACTTTTTAAGGCCATGGGCCTTCGCCAAAAAGAAGAGTTCGACCTTGATCGAATGATGATGGGTCAGTATTTTGACAAGTTCGAAATAACACTCTTTAAGGCCAAGGGCCTTCGCCAAAAAGAAGATTTCGACCTTGATCTAACAACGACGGGTTAATATTTCGACAAGTTCGAAATAACACCCTTTAAGGCCAAGGGCCTTTGCCAGAAAGAAGATTTCGACCTTGATCGAACGACAATGCGTCAGTACTTTGACAAGTTCGAAATAACACCCTTTAAGGCCAAGGGCCTTCGCCATAAAGAAGAGTTCGACCATGATCGAACGACGACGGGTTAATATTTTGAAAAATTCAAAATAACGCCCTTTAAGGCCAAGGGCCTTCGCCAAAAAGAACAGTTTGACCTTGATCGAAAGACGACGGGTTAATATTTCAACAAGTTCGAAATAACACACTTTAAGTCTAATGACCTTCACCAAAAATAAGAGTTCGACTTGATCAAATGATGATGGTCTAATATTTTGACAAGTTCGAAATAACACCCTTTAAGGCCAAGGGCTTTCGCCAAAAAGAAGAGTTCGACCTTGATCGAATGATGACGGGACAGTATTTCAACAAGTTCAAAATAACACTCTTTAAGGCCAAATACCTTCGCCAAAAAGAAGACTTCGACCTTGATAGAACGACGACGGGCTAATATTTCGACAAGTTTGAGATAACACCCTTTAAGGCCAAGGGCCTTCGCCAAAATGAAAATTTCGACCTTGATCAAACGACGACGGGTAAATATTTCAAAAAGTTCGAAATAACACCCTTTAAGGCCAAGGGCCTTCGCCAAAAAGAAGAGTCCGACCTTGATCGAACGACGATGGACTAATATTCCGACAAATTCGAAATAACACCCTTTAAGCCAAGGGATTTCGCCAAAAAGAAGAGTTCGGCCTTGAATGAACGACGACGGGTTTAAATTCAACAAGTTCGAAATTACACCCTTTAAGGCCAAGGGCCTTCACCAAAAAGAAGAGTTCGACCTTGATAGAATGATGACGGGTCAGTATTTCGACAAGTTTGAGATAACACCCTTTAAGGCCAAGGGCCTTCGCCAAAATGAAAATTTCGACCTTGATCAAACGACGACGGGTAAATATTTCAAAAAGTTCGAAATAACACCCTTTAAGGCCAAGGGCCTTCGCCAAAAAGAAGAGTCCGACCTTGATCGAACGACGATGGACTAATATTCCGACAAATTCGAAATAACACCCTTTAAGCCAAGGGATTTCGCCAAAAAGAAGAGTTCGGCCTTGAATGAACGACGACGGGTTTAAATTCAACAAGTTCGAAATTACACCCTTTAAGGCCAAGGGCCTTCACCAAAAAGAAGAGTTCGACCTTGATAGAATGATGACGGGTCAGTATTTTGACAAGTTCAAAATAACACTCTTTAAGGCCAAACACCTTAGCCAAAAAAAAGACTTTGACCTTGATAGATCGATGACGGGCTAATATTTCGACAAGTTCGAGATAACACCCTTTAAGGCTAAGGGCCATTGCCAAAATGAAGATTTCGACCTTGATTAAATGGCGACAGGTAAATATTACAAAAAGTTCGAAATAACACCCTTTAAAGCCAAGGGCCTTCGCCAAAAGGAAGAGTTCGACCTTGATCGAACGACGACAGGATAATATTTTGACAAGTTCGAAATAACACTTTTTAAGGCCATGGGCCTTCGCCAAAAAGAAGAGTTCGACCTTGAATGAATGACGACGGGTTAATATTTCGACAGGTTCGAAATAACACCCTTTAACGCCAAGGGCCTTCGCCAAAAAGAAGAATTTGACCTTGATCAAACGAGGACGGGTCAGTATTTCGACGAGTTCGAAATAACACCCTTTAAGACCATTCTCCAAAAAGAACAGTTTCACCTTGATCGAACGATGACGGGTTAAAATTTCGACAAGTTCGAAATAACACCCTTTAAGGCCAAGGGCCTTCGCCAAAAAGAAGATTTCGACCTTGATCTAACAACGACGGGTTAATATTTCGACAAGTTCGAAATAACACCCTTTAAGGCCAAGGGCCTTTGCCAAAAAAGAAGATTTCGACCTTGATCGAACGACAATGGGTCAGTACTTTGACAAGTTCGAAATAACACCCTTTAAGGCCAAGGGCCTTCGCCAAAAAGAAGAGTTCTACCTTGATCGAACGACGACGAGTTAATATTTTGAAAAGTTCAAAATAACGCCCTTTAAGGCCAAGGGCCTTTGCCAAAAAGAACAGTTTGACCTTGATTGAACGACGACGGGTTAATATTTCGACAAGTTCGAAATAACACCCTTTAAGGCCAAGGGCCTTCGCCAAAAAGAAGATTTCAACCTTGATCTAACAACGACGGGTTAATATTTCGGCAAGTTCGAAATAACACCCTTTAAGGCCAAGGGCCTTTGCAAAAAAGAAGATTTCGACCTTGATCGAACGACAATGGGTCAGTACTTTGACAAGTTCGAAATAACACCCTTTAAGGCCAAGGGCCTTCGCCAAAAAGAAGAGTTCGACCTTGATCGAATGATGACGGGACAGTATTTCAACAAGTTCAAAATAACACTCTTTAAGGCCAAATACCTTCGCCAAAAAGAAGACTTCGACCTTGATAGAACGACGACGGACTAATATTTCGACAAGTTTTAGATAACACCCTTTAAGGCCAAGGGCCTACGCCAAAAAGAAGAGTTCGACCTTGATCGAACGACGATGGACTAATATTCCGACAAATTCGAAATAACACCCTTTAAGTCAAGGGCTTTCGCCAAAAAGAAGAGTTCGACCTTGAATGAACGACGACGGGTTTAAATTCAACAAGTTCGATATTACAACCTTTAAGGCCAAGGGCCTTCACCAAAAAGAAGAGTTCGACCTTGATCGAATGATGACGGGTCAGTATTTTGACAAGTTCAAAATAACACTCTTTAAGGCCAAACACCTTAGCCAAAATAAAGACTTTGATCTTGATAGATCGACGACGGGCTAATATTTCGACAAGTTCGAAATAACACCCTTTAAAGCCAAGGTCCTTCGCCAAAAGGAAGAGTTCGACCTTGATCGAATGACGACGTGCTAATATTTTGACAAGTTCAAAATAACACTTTTAAGGCCATGGGCCTTCGCCAAAAAGAAGAGTTCGACCTTGAATGAACAACGACGGGTTAATATTTCGACAGGTTCGAAATAACACCCTTTAAGGCCAAGGGCCTTCGCCAAAAAGAAGAATTTGACCTTGATCAAACGAGGACGGGTCAGTATTTCGACGAGTTCGAAATAACACCCTTTAAGGCCATTCGCCAAAAAGAACAGTTTGACCTTGATCGAACGACGACGGGTTAATATTTCGACAAGTTCGAAATAACACCCTTTAAGGCAAAGGGATTTCGCCAAAAAGAAGATTTCGACCTTGATCTAACAACGACGGGTTAATATTTTGACAAGTTCGAAATAACACCCTTTAAGGCCAAGGGCCTTTGCCAAAAAGAAGATTTCGACCTAAATCGAACGACAATGGGTCAGTACTTTGACAAGTTCGAAATAACACCCTTTAAGGCAAAGGGCCTTCGCCAAAAAGAAGAGTTCGACCTTGATCGAATGATGACAGGACAGTATTTCAACAAGTTCAAAATAACACTCTTTAAGGCCAAATACCTTCGCCAAAAAGAAGACTTCGACCTTGATAGAACGACGACGGGCTAATATTTCGACAAGTTTGAGATAACACCCTTTAAGGCCAAGGGCCTTCGCCAAAATGAAAATTTCGACCTTGATCAAACGACGACGGGTAAATATTTCAAAAAGTTCGAAATAACACCCTTTAAGGCCAAGGGCCTTCGCCAAAAAGAAGAGTCCGACCTTGATCGAACGACGATGGACTAATATTCCGACAAATTCGAAATAACACCCTTTAAGCCAAGGGATTTCGCCAAAAAGAAGAGTTCGGCCTTGAATGAACGACGACGGGTTAATATTTCGACAAGTTCGAAATAACACGCTTTAAGGCTAAGGGCCTTCACCAAAAAGAAGAGTTCGACTTGATCGAATGACGACGGTCTAATATTTTGACAAGTTCGAAATAACACCCTTTAAGGCCAAGGGCCTTCGCCAAAAAGAAGAGTTCGACCTTGATCGAATGATGACAGGACAGTATTTCAACAAGTTCAAAATAACACTCTTTAAGGCCAAATACCTTCGCCAAAAAGAATACTTCGACCTTGATAGAACGACGACGGGCTAATATTTCGACAAGTTTGAGATAACACCCTTTAAGGCCAAGGGTCTTCGCCAAAATGAAGATTTCGACCTTGATCAAACGACGACGGGTAAATATTTCAAAAAGTTTGAAATAACACCCTTTAAGGCCAAGGGCCTTCGCCAAAAAGAAGAGTTCGACCTTGATCGAACGACGATGGACTAATATTCCGACAAATTCGAAATAACACCCTTTAAGCCAAGGGCTTTCGCCAAAAAGAAGAGTTCGACCTTGAATGAACGACGACGGGTTTAATTTCAACAAGTTCGAAATTACACCCTTTAAGGCCAAGGGCCTTCACCAAAAATAAGAGTTCGACCTTGATCGAATGATGACGGGTCAGTATTTTGACAAGTTCAAAATAACACTCTTTAAGGCCAAACACCTTAGCCAAAAAAAAGACTTTGACCTTGATAGATCGACGACGGGCTAATATTTCGACAAGTTCGAGATAACACCCTTTAAGGCTAAGGGCCATTGCCAAAATGAAGATTTCGACCTTGATTAAACGGCGACGGGTAAATATTACAAAAAGTTCGAAATAACACCCTTTAAAGCCAAGGGCCTTCGCCAAAAGGAAGAGTTCGACCTTGATCGAACGACGACAGGCTAATATTTTGACAAGTTCGAAATAACACTTTTTAAGGCCATGGGCCTTCGCCAAAAAGAAGAGTTCAACCTTGAATGAACGACGACGGGTTAATATTTCGACAGGTTCGAAATAACACCCTTTAAGGCCAAGGGCCTTCACCAAAAAGAAGAATTTGACCTTGATCAAACGAGGATGGGTCAGTATTTCGACGAGTTCGAAATAACACCCTTTAAGGCCATTCGCCAAAAAGAACAGTTTCACCTTGATCGAACGACGACGGGTTAAAATTTCGACAAGTTCGAAATAACACCCTTTAAGGCCAAGGGCCTTCGCGAAAAAGAAGATTTCGACCTTGATCTAACAACGACGGGTTAATATTTCGACAAGTTCGAAATAACACCCTTTAAGGCCAAGGGCCTTTGCCAAAAAGAAGATTTCGACCTAAATCGAAAGACAATGGGTCAGTACTTTGACAAGTTCGAAATAACACCCTTTAAGGCAAAGGGCCTTCGCCAAAAAGAAGAGTTCGACCTTGATCGAATGATGACAGGACAGTATTTCAACAAGTTCAAAATAACACTCTTTAAGGCCAAATACCTTCGCCAAAAAGAAGACTTCGACCTTGATAGAACGACGACGGGCTAATATTTCGACAAGTTTGAGATAACACCCTTTAAGGCCAAGGGCCTTCGCCAAAATGAAGATTTCGACCTTGATCAAACGACGACGGGTAAATATTTCAAAAAGTTTGAAATAACACCCTTTAAGGCCAAGGGCCTTCGCCAAAAAGAAGAGTTCGACCTTGATCGAACGACGACGGGTTAATATTTTGAAAAGTTCAAAATAACGCCCTTTAAGGCCAAGGGCCTTCGCCAAAAAGAACAGTTTGACCTTGATCGAACGACGACGGGTTAATATTTCGACAAGTTCGAAATAACACGCTTTAAGGCTAAGGGCCTTCACCAAAAAGAAGAGTTCGACTTGATCGAATGACGACGGTCTAATATTTTGACAAGTTCGAAATAACACCCTTTAAGGCCAAGGGCCTTCGCCAAAAAGAAGAGTTCGACCTTGATCGAATGATGACAGGACAGTATTTCAACAAGTTCAAAATAACACTCTTTAAGGCCAAATACCTTCGCCAAAAAGAATACTTCGACCTTGATAGAACGACGACGGGCTAATATTTCGACAAGTTTGAGATAACACCCTTTAAGGCCAAGGGCCTTCGCCAAAATGAAGATTTCGACCTTGATCAAACGACGACGGGTAAATATTTCAAAAAGTTTGAAATAACACCCTTTAAGGCCAAGGGCCTTCGCCAAAAAGAAGAGTTCGACCTTGATCGAACGACGACGGGTTAATATTTTGAAAAGTTCAAAATAACGCCCTTTAAGGCCAAGGGCCTTCGCCAAAAAGAACAGTTTGACCTTGATCGAACGACGACGGGTTAATATTTCGACAAGTTCGAAATAACACGCTTTAAGGCTAAGGGCCTTCACCAAAAAGAAGAGTTCGACTTGATCGAATGACGACGGTCTAATATTTTGACAAGTTCGAAATAACACCCTTTAAGGCCAAGGGCCTTCGCCAAAAAGAAGAGTTCGACCTTGATCGAATGATGACAGGACAGTATTTCAACAAGTTCAAAATAACACTCTTTAAGGCCAAATACCTTCGCCAAAAAGAATACTTCGACCTTGATAGAACGACGACGGGCTAATATTTCGACAAGTTTGAGATAACACCCTTTAAGGCCAAGGGTCTTCGCCAAAATGAAGATTTCGACCTTGATCAAACGACGACGGGTAAATATTTCAAAAAGTTTGAAATAACACCCTTTAAGGCCAAGGGCCTTCGCCAAAAAGAAGAGTTCGACCTTGATCGAACGACGATGGACTAATATTCCGACAAATTCGAAATAACACCCTTTAAGCCAAGGGCTTTCGCCAAAAAGAAGAGTTCGACCTTGAATGAACGACGACGGGTTTAATTTCAACAAGTTCGAAATTACACCCTTTAAGGCCAAGGGCCTTCACCAAAAATAAGAGTTCGACCTTGATCGAATGATGACGGGTCAGTATTTTGACAAGTTCAAAATAACACTCTTTAAGGCCAAACACCTTATCCAAAAAAAAGACTTTGACCTTGATAGATCGACGACGGGCTAATATTTCGACAAGTTCGAGATAACACCCTTTAAGGCTAAGGGCCATTGCCAAAATGAAGATTTCGACCTTGATTAAACGGCGACGGGTAAATATTACAAAAAGTTCGAAATAACACCCTTTAAAGCCAAGGGCCTTCGCCAAAAGGAAGAGTTCGACCTTGATCGAACGACGACAGGCTAATATTTTGACAAGTTCGAAATAACACTTTTTAAGGCCATGGGCCTTCGCCAAAAAGAAGAGTTCAACCTTGAATGAACGACGACGGGTTAATATTTCGACAGGTTCGAAATAACACCCTTTAAGGCCAAGGGCCTTCACCAAAAAGAAGAATTTGACCTTGATCAAACGAGGATGGGTCAGTATTTCGACGAGTTCGAAATAACACCCTTTAAGGCCATTCGCCAAAAAGAACAGTTTCACCTTGATCGAACGACGACGGGTTAAAATTTCGACAAGTTCGAAATAACACCCTTTAAGGCCAAGGGCCTTCGCGAAAAAGAAGATTTCGACCTTGATCTAACAACGACGGGTTAATATTTCGACAAGTTCGAAATAACACCCTTTAAGGCCAAGGGCCTTTGCCAAAAAGAAGATTTCGACCTAAATCGAAAGACAATGGGTCAGTACTTTGACAAGTTCGAAATAACACCCTTTAAGGCAAAGGGCCTTCGCCAAAAAGAAGAGTTCGACCTTGATCGAATGATGACAGGACAGTATTTCAACAAGTTCAAAATAACACTCTTTAAGGCCAAATACCTTCGCCAAAAAGAAGACTTCGACCTTGATAGAACGACGACGGGCTAATATTTCGACAAGTTTGAGATAACACCCTTTAAGGCCAAGGGCCTTCGCCAAAATGAAGATTTCGACCTTGATCAAACGACGACGGGTAAATATTTCAAAAAGTTTGAAATAACACCCTTTAAGGCCAAGGGCCTTCGCCAAAAAGAAGAGTTCGACCTTGATCGAACGACGACGGGTTAATATTTTGAAAAGTTCAAAATAACGCCCTTTAAGGCCAAGGGCCTTCGCCAAAAAGAACAGTTTGACCTTGATCGAACGACGACGGGTTAATATTTCGACAAGTTCGAAATAACACGCTTTAAGGCTAAGGGCCTTCACCAAAAAGAAGAGTTCGACTTGATCGAATGACGACGGTCTAATATTTTGACAAGTTCGAAATAACACCCTTTAAGGCCAAGGGCCTTCGCCAAAAAGAAGAGTTCGACCTTGATCGAATGATGACAGGACAGTATTTCAACAAGTTCAAAATAACACTCTTTAAGGCCAAATACCTTCGCCAAAAAGAATACTTCGACCTTGATAGAACGACGACGGGCTAATATTTCGACAAGTTTGAGATAACACCCTTTAAGGCCAAGGGTCTTCGCCAAAATGAAGATTTCGACCTTGATCAAACGACGACGGGTAAATATTTCAAAAAGTTTGAAATAACACCCTTTAAGGCCAAGGGCCTTCGCCAAAAAGAAGAGTTCGACCTTGATCGAACGACGATGGACTAATATTCCGACAAATTCGAAATAACACCCTTTAAGCCAAGGGCTTTCGCCAAAAAGAAGAGTTCGACCTTGAATGAACGACGACGGGTTTAATTTCAACAAGTTCGAAATTACACCCTTTAAGGCCAAGGGCCTTCACCAAAAATAAGAGTTCGACCTTGATCGAATGATGACGGGTCAGTATTTTGACAAGTTCAAAATAACACTCTTTAAGGCCAAACACCTTATCCAAAAAAAAGACTTTGACCTTGATAGATCGACGACGGGCTAATATTTCGACAAGTTCGAGATAACACCCTTTAAGGCTAAGGGCCATTGCCAAAATGAAGATTTCGACCTTGATTAAACGGCGACGGGTAAATATTACAAAAAGTTCGAAATAACACCCTTTAAAGCCAAGGGCCTTCGCCAAAAGGAAGAGTTCGACCTTGATCGAACGACGACAGGCTAATATTTTGACAAGTTCGAAATAACACTTTTTAAGGCCATGGGCCTTCGCCAAAAAGAAGAGTTCAACCTTGAATGAACGACGACGGGTTAATATTTCGACAGGTTCGAAATAACACCCTTTAAGGCCAAGGGCCTTCACCAAAAAGAAGAATTTGACCTTGATCAAACGAGGATGGGTCAGTATTTCGACGAGTTCGAAATAACACCCTTTAAGGCCATTCGCCAAAAAGAACAGTTTCACCTTGATCGAACGACGACGGGTTAAAATTTCAACAAGTTCGAAATAACACCCTTTAAGGCCAAGGGCCTTCGCGAAAAAGAAGATTTCGACCTTGATCTAACAACGACGGGTTAATATTTCGACAAGTTCGAAATAACACCCTTTAAGGCCAAGGGCCTTTGCCAAAAAGAAGATTTCGACCTAAATCGAACGACAATGGGTCAGTACTTTGACAAGTTCGAAATAACACCCTTTAAGGCAAAGGGCCTTCGCCAAAAAGAAGAGTTCGACCTTGATCGAATGATGACAGGACAGTATTTCAACAAGTTCAAAATAACACTCTTTAAGGCCAAATACCTTCGCCAAAAAGAAGACTTCGACCTTGATAGAACGACGACGGGCTAATATTTCGACAAGTTTGAGATAACACCCTTTAAGGCCAAGGGCCTTCGCCAAAATGAAGATTTCGACCTTGATCAAACGACGACGGGTAAATATTTCAAAAAGTTTGAAATAACACCCTTTAAGGCCAAGGGCCTTCGCCAAAAAGAAGAGTTCGACCTTGATCGAACGACGACGGGTTAATATTTTGAAAAGTTCAAAATAACGCCCTTTAAGGCCAAGGGCCTTCGCCAAAAAGAACAGTTTGACCTTGATCGAACGACGACGGGTTAATATTTCGACAAGTTCGAAATAACACGCTTTAAGGCTAAGGGCCTTCACCAAAAAGAAGAGTTCGACTTGATCGAATGACGACGGTCTAATATTTTGACAAGTTCGAAATAACACCCTTTAAGGCCAAGGGCCTTCGCCAAAAAGAAGAGTTCGACCTTGATCGAATGATGACAGGACAGTATTTCAACAAGTTCAAAATAACACTCTTTAAGGCCAAATACCTTCGCCAAAAAGAATACTTCGACCTTGATAGAACGACGACGGGCTAATATTTCGACAAGTTTGAGATAACACCCTTTAAGGCCAAGGGTCTTCGCCAAAATGAAGATTTCGACCTTGATCAAACGACGACAGGTAAATATTTCAAAAAGTTTGAAATAACACCCTTTAAGGCCAAGGGCCTTCGCCAAAAAGAAGAGTTCGACCTTGATCGAACGACGATGGACTAATATTCCGACAAATTCGAAATAACACCCTTTAAGCCAAGGGCTTTCGCCAAAAAGAAGAGTTCGACCTTAAATGAACGACGACGGGTTTAAATTCAACAAGTTCGAAATTACACCCTTTAAGGCCAAGGATCTTCACCAAAAAGATGAGTTCGACCTTGATCGAATGATGACGGGTCAGTATTTTGACAAGTTCAAAATAACACTCTTTAAGGCCAAACACCTTAGCCAAAAAAAAGACTTTGACCTTGATAGATCGACGACGGGCTAATATTTCGACAAGTTCGAGATAACACCCTTTAAGGCTAAGGTCCATTGCCAAAATGAAGATTTCGACCTTGATTAAACGGCGACGGGTAAATATTACAAAAAGTTCGAAATAACCCCCTTTAAAGCCAAGGGCCTTCGCCAAAAGGAAGAGTTCGACCTTGATCGAACGACGACAGGCTAATATTTTGACAAGTTCGAAATAACACTTTTTAAGGCCATGAGCCTTCGCCAAAAAGAAGAGTTCGACCTTGAATGAACGAAGACGGGTTAATATTTCGACAAGTTCGAAATAACACCCTTTAAGGCCAAGGGCCTTCGGCAAAAAGAAGAATTTGACCTTGATCAAACGAGGACGGGTCAGTATTTCGACGAGTTCGAAATAACACCCTTTAAGGCCATTCGCCAAAAAGAACAGTTTGACCTTGATCGAACGACGCCGGGTTAATATTTCGACAAGTTCGAAATAACACCCTTTAAGGCCAAGGGCCTTCGCCAAAAAGAAGATTTCGACCTTGATCTAACAACGACGGGTTAATATTTCGACATGTTCGAAATAACACCCTTTAAGGCCAAGGGCCTTTGCCAAAAAGAAGATTTCGACCTTGATCGAACGACAATGGGTCAGTACTTTGACAAGTTCGAAATAACACCCTTTAAGGCAAAGGGCCTTCGCCAAAAAGAAGAGTTCGACCTTGATCGAATGATGACAGGACAGTATTTCAACAAGTTCAAAATAACACTCTTTAAGGACAAATACCTTCGCCAAAAAGAAGACTTCGACCTTGATAGAACGACGACGGGCTAATATTTCGACAAGTTTGAGATAACACCCTTTAAGGCCAAGGGCCTTCGCCAAAATGAAGATTTCGACCTTGATCAAACGACGACGGGTAAATATTTCAAAAAGTTTGAAATAACACCCTTTAAGGCCAAGGGCCTTCGCCAAAAAGAAGAGTTCGACCTTGATCGAACGACGACGGGTTAATATTTTGAAAAGTTCAAAATAACGCCCTTTAAGGCCAAGGGCCTTCGCCAAAAAGAACAGTTTGACCTTGATCGAACGACGACGGGTTAATATTTCGACAAGTTCGAAATAACACGCTTTAAGGCTAAGGGCCTTCACCAAAAAGAAGAGTTCGACTTGATCGAATGACGACGGTCTAATATTTTGACAAGTTCGAAATAACACCCTTTAAGGCCAAGGGCCTTCGCCAAAAAGAAGAGTTCGACCTTGATCGAATGATGACAGGACAGTATTTCAACAAGTTCAAAATAACACTCTTTAAGGCCAAATACCTTCGCCAAAAAGAATACTTCGACCTTGATAGAACGACGACGGGCTAATATTTCGACAAGTTTGAGATAACACCCTTTAAGGCCAAGGGTCTTCGCCAAAATGAAGATTTCGACCTTGATCAAACGACGACGGGTAAATATTTCAAAAAGTTTGAAATAACACCCTTTAAGGCCAAGGGCCTTCGCCAAAAAGAAGAGTTCGACCTTGATCGAACGACGATGGACTAATATTCCGACAAATTCAAAATAACACCCTTTAAGCCAAGGGCTTTCGCCAAAAAGAAGAGTTCGACCTTGAATGAACGACGACGGGTTTAATTTCAACAAGTTCGAAATTACACCCTTTAAGGCCAAGGGCCTTCACCAAAAATAAGAGTTCGACCTTGATCGAATGATGACGGGTCAGTATTTTGACAAGTTCAAAATAACACTCTTTAAGGCCAAACACCTTAGCCAAAAAAAAGACTTTGACCTTGATAGATCGACGACGGGCTAATATTTCGACAAGTTCGAGATAACACCCTTTAAGGCTAAGGGCCATTGCCAAAATGAAGATTTCGACCTTGATTAAACGGCGACGGGTAAATATTACAAAAAGTTCGAAATAACACCCTTTAAAGCCAAGGGCCTTCGCCAAAAGGAAGAGTTCGACCTTGATCGAACGACGACAGGCTAATATTTTGACAAGTTCGAAATAACACTTTTTAAGGCCATGGGCCTTCGCCAAAAAGAAGAGTTCAACCTTGAATGAACGACGACGGGTTAATATTTCGACAGGTTCGAAATAACACCCTTTAAGGCCAAGGGCCTTCACCAAAAAGAAGAATTTGACCTTGATCAAACGAGGATGGGTCAGTATTTCGACGAGTTCGAAATAACACCCTTTAAGGCCATTCGCCAAAAAGAACAGTTTCACCTTGATCGAACGACGACGGGTTAAAATTTCGACAAGTTCGAAATAACACCCTTTAAGGCCAAGGGCCTTCGCGAAAAAGAAGATTTCGACCTTGATCTAACAACGACGGGTTAATATTTCGACAAGTTCGAAATAACACCCTTTAAGGCCAAGGGCCTTTGCCAAAAAGAAGATTTCGACCTTGATCGAACTTCAATGGGTCAGTACTTTGACAAGTTCGAAATAATACCCTTTAAGGCCAAGGGCCTTCGCCAAAAAGAAGAGTTCTACCTTGATCGAACGACGATGGGTTCAGATTTTGAAAAGTTCAAAATAACGCCCTTTAAGGCCAAGGGCCTTCGCCAAAAAGAACAGTTTGGCCTTGATCGAACGACGACGGGTTAATATTTCGACAAGTTCGAAATAACACCCTTTAAGGCCAAGGGCCTTCGCCAAAAAGAAGATTTCAACCTTGATCTAACAACGACGGGTTAATATTTCGACAAGTTCGAAATAACACCCTTTAAGGCCAAGGGCCTTTGCAATAAAGAAGATTTCGACCTTGATCGAACGACAATGGGTCAGTACTTTGACAAGTTCAAAATAACACCCTTTAAGGCCAAGGGCCTTCGCCAAAAGAAGAGTTCGACCTTGATCGAATGATGACGGGACAATATTTCAACAAGTTCAAAATAACACTCTTTAAGGCCAAATACCTTCGCCAAAAAGAAGACTTCGACCTTGATAGAACGACGACGGACTAATATTTCGACAAGTTTGAGATAACACCCTTTAAGGCCAAGGGCCTTCGCCAAAATAAAGATTTCGACCATGATCAAACGACGACGGGTAAATATTTCAAAAATTCGAAATAACACCCTTTAAGGCCAAGGGCCTTCGCCAAAGAGAAGAGTTCGACCTTGATCGAACGACGATGGACTAATATTCCGACAAATTCGAAATAACACCCTTTAAGCCAAGGGCTTTCGCCAAAAAGAAGAGTTCGACCTTGAATGAACGACGACGGGTTTAAATTCAACAAGTTCGAAATTACACCCTTTAAGGCCAAGGGCCTTCACCAAAAAGAAGAGTTCGACCTTGATCGAATGATGACGGGTCAGTATTTTGACAAGTTCAAAATAACACTCTTTAAGGCCAAACACCTTAGCCAAAAAAAAGACTTTGACCTTGATAGATCGACGACGGGCTAATATTTCGACAAGTTCGAAATAACACCCTTTAAAGCCAAGGTCCTTCGCCAAAAGGAAGAGTTCGACCTTGATCGAACGACGACAGGCTAATATTTTGACAAGTTCGAAATAACACTTTTTAAGGCCATGGGCCTTTGCCAAAAAGAAGAGTTCGACCTTGAATGAACGACGACGGGTTAATATTTCGACAGGTTCGAAATAACACCCTTTAAGGCCAAGGGCCTTCGCCAAAAAGAAGAATTTTACCTTGATCAAACGAGGACGGGTCAGTATTTCGACGAGTTCGAAATAACACCCTTTAAGTCCATTCGCCAAAAAGAACAGTTTGACCTTGATCGAACGACGACGGGTTAATATTTCGACAAGTTCGAAATAACACCCTTTAAGGCCAAGGGCCTTCGCCAAAAAGAAGATTTCGACCTTGATCTAACAACGACGGGTTAATATTTCGACAAGTTCGAAATAACACCCTTTAAGGCCAAGGGCCTTTTCCAAAAAGAAAATTTCGACCTTGATCGAACGACAATGGGTTAGTACTTTGACAAGTTCGAAATAACACCCTTTAAGGCCAAGGGCCTTCGCCAAAAAGAAGAGTTCGACCTTAATCGAATGATGACGGGACAGTATTTCTACAAGTTCAAAATGACACTCTTTAAGGCCAAATACCTTCGCCAAAAAGAAAACTTCGACCTTGATAGAACGACGACGGGCTAATATTTCGACAAGTTTGAGATAACACCCTTTAAGGCCAAGGGCCTTCGCCAAAATGAAGATTTCGACCTTGATCAAACGAATACGGGTAAATATTTCAAAAAGTTCGAAATAACACCCTTTAAGGCCAAGGGCCTTCGCCAAAAAGAAGAGTTCGACCTTGATCGAACGACGATGGACTAATATTCCGACAAATTCGAAATAACACCCTTTAAGCCAAGGGCTTTCGCCAAAAAGAAGAGTTCGACCTTAAATGAACGACGACGGGTTTAAATTCAACAAGTTCGAAATTACACCCTTTAAGGCCAAGGATCTTCACCAAAAAGATGAGTTCGACCTTGATCGAATGATGACGGGTCAGTATTTTGACAAGTTCAAAATAACACTCTTTAAGGCCAAACACCTTAGCCAAAAAAAAGACTTTGACCTTGATAGATCGACGACGGGCTAATATTTCGACAAGTTCGAGATAACACCCTTTAAGGCTAAGGTCCATTGCCAAAATGAAGATTTCGACCTTGATTAAACGGCGACGGGTAAATATTACAAAAAGTTCGAAATAACCCCCTTTAAAGCCAAGGGCCTTCGCCAAAAGGAAGAGTTCGACCTTGATCGAACGACGACAGGCTAATATTTTGACAAGTTCGAAATAACACTTTTTAAGGCCATGAGCCTTCGCCAAAAAGAAGAGTTCGACCTTGAATGAACGAAGACGGGTTAATATTTCGACAAGTTCGAAATAACACCCTTTAAGGCCAAGGGCCTTCGGCAAAAAGAAGAATTTGACCTTGATCAAACGAGGACGGGTCAGTATTTCGACGAGTTCGAAATAACACCCTTTAAGGCCATTCGCCAAAAAGAACAGTTTGACCTTGATCGAACGACGCCGGGTTAATATTTCGACAAGTTCGAAATAACACCCTTTAAGGCCAAGGGCCTTCGCCAAAAAGAAGATTTCGACCTTAATCTAACAACGACGGGTTAATATTTCGACATGTTCGAAATAACACCCTTTAAGGCCAAGGGCCTTTGCCAAAAAGAAGATTTCGACCTTGATCGAACGACAATGGGTCAGTACTTTGACAAGTTCGAAATAACACCCTTTAAGGCCAAGGGCCTTCGCCAAAAAGAAGAGTTCGACCTTGATTGAACAACGACGGGTTAATATTTTGAAAAGTTCAAAATAACGCCCTTTAAGGCCAAGGGCCTTCGCCAAAAAGAACAGTTTGACCTTGATCGAACGACGACGGGTTAATATTTCGACAAGTTCGAAATAACACGCTTTAAGGCTAAGGGCTTTAACCAAAAAGAAGAGTTCGACTTGATCGAATGACGACGGTCTAATATTTTGACAAGTTCGAAATAACACCCTTTAAGGCCAAGGGCCTTCGCCAAAAAGAAGAGTTCGACCTTGAATGAACGACGACGGGTTTAAATTCAACAAGTTCGAAATTACACCCTTTAAGGCCAAGGGCCTTCACCAAAAAGAAGAGTTCGACCTTGATCGAATGATGACGGGTCAGTATTTTGACAAGTTCAAAATAACACTCTTTAAGGCCAAACACCTTAGCCAAAAAAAAGACTTTGACCTTGATAGATCGACGACGGGCTAATATTTCGACAAGTTCGAAATAACACCCTTTAAAGCCAAGGTCCTTCGCCAAAAGGAAGAGTTCGACCTTGATCGAACGACGACAGGCTAATATTTTGACAAGTTCGAAATAACACTTTTTAAGGCCATGGGCCTTTGCCAAAAAGAAGAGTTCGACCTTGAATGAACGACGACGGGTTAATATTTCGACAGGTTCGAAATAACACCCTTTAAGGCCAAGGGCCTTCGCCAAAAAGAAGAATTTTACCTTGATCAAACGAGGACGGGTCAGTATTTCGACGAGTTCGAAATAACACCCTTTAAGTCCATTCGCCAAAAAGAACAGTTTGACCTTGATCGAACGACGACGGGTTAATATTTCGACAAGTTCGAAATAACACCCTTTAAGGCCAAGGGCCTTCGCCAAAAAGAAGATTTCGACCTTGATCTAACAACGACGGGTTAATATTTCGACAAGTTCGAAATAACACCCTTTAAGGCCAAGGGCCTTTGCCAAAAAGCAAATTTCGACCTTGATCGAACGACAATGGGTTAGTACTTTGACAAGTTCGAAATAACACCCTTTAAGGCCAAGGGCCTTCGCCAAAAAGAAGAGTTCGACCTTAATCGAATGATGACGGGACAGTATTTCTACAAGTTCAAAATGACACTCTTTAAGGCCAAATACCTTCGCCAAAAAGAAAACTTCGACCTTGATAGAACGACGACGGGCTAATATTTCGACAAGTTTGAGATAACACCCTTTAAGGCCAAGGGCCTTCGCCAAAATGAAGATTTCGACCTTGATCAAACGAATACGGGTAAATATTTCAAAAAGTTCGAAATAACACCCTTTAAGGCCAAGGGCCTTCGCCAAAAAGAAGAGTTCGACCTTGATCGAACGACGATGGACTAATATTCCGACAAATTCGAAATAACACCCTTTAAGCCAAGGGCTTTCGCCAAAAAGAAGAGTTCGACCTTAAATGAACGACGACGGGTTTAAATTCAACAAGTTCGAAATTACACCCTTTAAGGCCAAGGATCTTCACCAAAAAGATGAGTTCGACCTTGATCGAATGATGACGGGTCAGTATTTTGACAAGTTCAAAATAACACTCTTTAAGGCCAAACACCTTAGCCAAAAAAAAGACTTTGACCTTGATAGATCGACGACGGGCTAATATTTCGACAAGTTCGAGATAACACCCTTTAAGGCTAAGGTCCATTGCCAAAATGAAGATTTCGACCTTGATTAAACGACGACGGGTAAATATTACAAAAAGTTCGAAATAACCCCCTTTAAAGCCAAGGGCCTTCGCCAAAAGGAAGAGTTCGACCTTGATCGAACGACGACAGGCTAATATTTTGACAAGTTCGAAATAACACTTTTTAAGGCCATGAGCCTTCGCCAAAAAGAAGAGTTCGACCTTGAATGAACGAAGACGGGTTAATATTTCGACAAGTTCGAAATAACACCCTTTAAGGCCAAGGGCCTTCGGCAAAAAGAAGAATTTGACCTTGATCAAACGAGGACGGGTCAGTATTTCGACGAGTTCGAAATAACACCCTTTAAGGCCATTCGCCAAAAAGAACAGTTTGACCTTGATCGAACGACGCCGGGTTAATATTTCGACAAGTTCGAAATAACACCCTTTAAGGCCAAGGGCCTTCGCCAAAAAGAAGATTTCGACCTTAATCTAACAACGACGGGTTAATATTTCGACAAGTTCGAAATAACACCCTTTAAGGCCAAGGGCCTTTGCCAAAAAGAAGATTTCGACCTTGATCGAACGACAATGGGTCAGTACTTTGACAAGTTCGAAATAACACCCTTTAAGGCCAAGGGCCTTCGCCAAAAAGAAGAGTTCGACCTTGATTGAACAACGACGGGTTAATATTTTGAAAAGTTCAAAATAACGCCCTTTAAGGCCAAGGGCCTTCGCCAAAAAGAACAGTTTGACCTTGATCGAACGACGACGGGTTAATATTTCGACAAGTTCGAAATAACACGCTTTAAGGCTAAGGGCTTTCACCAAAAAGAAGAGTTCGACTTGATCGAATGACGACGGTCTAATATTTTGAAAAGTTCGAAATAACACCCTTTAAGGCCAAGGGCCTTCGCCAAAAAGAAGAGTTCGACCTTGATCGAACGACGACGGGTTAATATTTCGACAGGTTCAAAATAACACCCTTTAAGGCCAAGTGCCTTCGCCAAAAAGAAGAATTTGACCTTGATCAAACGAGGACGGGTCAGTATTTCGACGAGTTCGAAATAACACCCTTTAAGGCCATTCGCCAAAAAGAACAGTTTGACCTTGATCGAACGACGACGGGTTAATATTTCAACAAGTTCGAAATAACACCATTTAAGGCCAAGGGCCTTCGCCAAAAAGAAGATTTCGACCTTGATCTAACAACGACGGGTTAATATTTCGACAAGTTCGAAATAACACCCTTTAAGGCCAAGGGCGTTTGCCAAAAAGAAGATTTCGACCTTGATCAAATGATGACGGGACAATATTTCAACAAGTTCAAAATAACACTCTTTAAGGCCAAATACCTTCGCCAATAAGAAGACTTCGACCTTAATAGAACGACGACGGGCTAATATTTCGACAAGTTTGAGATAACACCCTTTAAGGCCAAGGGCCTTCGCCAAAATGAAGATTTCGACCTTGATCAAACGACGACGGGTAAATATTTCAAAAAGTTCGAAATATCACCCTTTAAGGCCAAGGGCCTTCGCAAAAAAGAAGAGTTCGACCTTGATCGAATGATGATGGACTAATATTCCGACAAATTCGAAATAACACCCATTAAGCCAAGGGCTTTCGCCAAAAAGAAGAGTTCGACCTTGAATGAACGACGACAGGTTTAAATTCAACAAGTTCGAAATTACACCCTTTAAGGCCAAGGGCCTTCACCAAAAAGAAGAGTTCGACCTTGATCGAATTATGACGGGTCAGTATTTTGACAAGTTCAAAATAACACTCTTTAAGGCCAAACACCTTAGCCAAAAAAAATACTTTGACCTTGATAGATCGACGACGGGCTAATATTTCGACAAGTTCGAGATAACACCCTTTAAGGCTAAGGGCCATTGCCAAAATGAAGATTTCGACCTTGATTAAACGGCGACGGGTAAATATTACAAAAAGTTCGAAATAACACCCTTTAAAGCCAAGGGCCTTCGCCAAAAGGAAGAGTTCGACCTTGATCGAACGACGACAGGCTAATATTTTGACAAGTTTGAAATAACACTTTTTAAGGCCATGGTCCTTCGCCAAAAAGAAGAGTTCGACCTTGAATGAACGACGACGGGTTAATATTTCGACAAGTTCGAAATAACACCCTTTAAGGCCAAGGGCCTTCGCCAAAAAGAAGAATTTGACCTTGATCAAACGAGGACGGGTCAGTATTTCGACGAGTTCGAAATAACACCCTTTAAGGCCATTCGCCAAAAAGAACAGTTTGACCTTGATCGAACGACGACGGGTTAATATTTCAACAAGTTCGAAATAACACCCTTAAAGGCTAAGGGCCTTCGCCAAAAAGAAGAGTTCGACCTTGATCGAACGACGACGGGTTAATATTTTGAAAAGTTCAAAATAACGCCCTTTAAGGCCAAGGGCCTTCGCCAAAAAGAACAGTTTGACCTTGATCGAACGACGACGGGTTAATATTTCGACAAGTTCGAAATAACACGCTTTAAGGCTAAGGGCCTTCACCAAAAAGAAGAGTTCGACTTGATCGAATGACGACGGTCTAATATTTTGACAAGTTCGAAATAACACCCTTTAAGGCCAAGGGCCTTCGCCAAAAAAAAGAGTTCGACCTTGATCGAATGATGACGAGACAGCATTTCAACAAGTTCAAAATAACACTCTTTAAGGCCAAATACCTTCGCCAAAAAGAAGACTTCGACCTTGATTAAACGGCGACGGGTAAATATTACAAAAAGTTCGAAATAACACCCTTTAAAGCCAAGGGCCTTCGCCAAAAGGAAGAGTTCGACCTTGATCGAACGACGACAGGCTAATATTTTGACAAGTTCGAAATAACACTTTTTAAGGCCATGGGCCTTCGCCAAAAAGAAGAGTTCGACCTTGAATGAACGACGACGGGTTAATATTTCGACAAGTTCGAAATAAAACCCTTTAAGGCCAAGGGCCTTCGCCAAAAAGAAGAATTTGACCTTAATCAAACGAGGACGGGTCAGTATTTCGACGAGTTCGAAATAACACCCTTTAAGGCCATTCGCCAAAAAGAATATTTCGACCTTAATCTAAAAACGACGGGTTAATATTTCGACAAGTTCGAAATAACACCCTTTAAGGCCAAGGGCCTTTGCCAAAAAGAAGATTTCGACCTTGATCGAACGACAATGGGTCAGTACTTTGACAAGTTCGAAATAACACCCTTTAAGGCCAAGGGCCTTCGCCAAAAGAAGAGTTCGACCTTGATCGAACGACGACGGGTTAATATTTTGAAAAGTTCAAAATAACGCCCTTTAAGGCCAAGGGCCTTCGCCAAAAAGAATAGTTTGACCTTGATCGAACGACGACGGGTTAATATTTCGACATGTTCGAAATAACACGCTTTAAGGCTAAGGGCCTTCACCAAAAAGAAGAGTTCGACTTGATCGAATGACGACGGTCTAATATTTTGACAAGTTCGAAATAACACCCTTTAAGGCCAAGGGCCTTCGCCAAAAAGAAGAGTTCGACCTTGATCGAATGATGACGGGACAATATTTCAACAAGTTCAAAATAACACTCTTTAAGGCCAAATACCTTCGCCAAAAAGAAGACTTCGACCTTGATAGAACGACGACGGGCTAATATTTCGACAAGTTTGAGATAACACCCTTTAAGGCCAAGGGCCTTAGCCAAAATGAAGATTTCGACCTTGATCAAACGACGACGGGTAAATATTTCAAAAAGTTCGAAATAACACCCTTTAAGGCCAAGGGCCTTCGCCAAAAGAAGAGTTCGACCTTGATCGAATGATGATGGACTAATATTCCGACAAATTCGAAATAACACCCTTTAAGCCAAGGGCTTTCGCCAAAAAGAAGAGTTCGACCTTGAATGAACGACGACGGGTTTAAATTCAACAAGTTCGAAATTACACCCTTTAAGGCCAAGGGCCTTCACCAAAAAGAAGAGTTCGACCTTGATCGAATTATGACGGGTCAGTATTTTGACAAGTTCAAAATAACACTCTTTAAGGCCAAACACCTTAGCCAAAAAAAACACTTTGACCTTGATAGATCGACGACGGGCTAATATTTCGACAAGTTCGAGATAACACCCTTTAAGGCTAAGGGCCATTGCCAAAATGAAGATTTCGACCTTGATTAAACGCCGATGGGTAAATATTACAAAAAGTACGAAATAACACCCTTTAAAGCCAAGGGCCTTCGCCAAAAGGAAGAGTTCGACCTTGATCGAACGACGACAGGCTAATATTTTGACAAGTTCGAAATAACACTTTTTAAGGCCATGGGCCTTCGCCAAAAAGAAGAGTTCGACCTTGAATGAACGACGAAGGGTTAATATTTCGACAAGTTTGAAATAACACCTTTTAAGGCCAAGGGCCTTCGCCAAAAAGAAGTATTTGACCTTGATCAAACGAGGACGGGTCAGTATTTGGCGAGTTCGAAATAACACCCTTTAAGGCTATTCGCCAAAAAGAACAGTTTGACCTTGATCGAACGACGACAGGTTAATATTTCAACAAGTTCGAAATAACACCCTTAAAGGCCAAGGGCCTTCGCCAAAAAGAAGATTTCGACCTTAATCTAACAACGACGGGTTAATATTTCGACAAGTTCGAAATAACACCCTTTAAGGCCAAGGGCCTTTGCCAAAAAGAAGATTTCGACCTTGATGGAACGACAATGGGTCAGTACTTTGACAAGTTATTAGCCCGTCATCGTTCGATCAAGGTCGAACTCTTCTTTTTGGCGAAGGCCCATGGCCTTAAAAGTGTTATTTCGAACTTGTCAAAATATTAGCCTGTCGTCGTTCGATCAAGGTCGAACTTTTTTTTGGCGAAGGCCCTTGGCCTTAAAGGTTATTATTTCGAACTTGTCAAAATACTGACCCATCGTCGTTCGATCAAGGTAGAACTTTTCTTTTTGGCGAAGGCCCTTGGCCTTAAAGGGTATTATTTCGAACTTGTCAAAATATTAACCCGTTGTCAATGGATGAAGGTCGAACTCTTCTTTTTGGTGAAGGCCCTTCGTCTAAAAGGGTGTTATTTCGAACTTGTCAAAATATTAACCCGTCATCGTTCGATCAAGGTCGAACTCTTCTTTTTGGCGGGTGTTATTTTAAACATGTCGAAATACTGACCTGTCGTCATTTGATCTAGGTCGAACTCTTCTTTTTGACGGGTGTTATTTCAAACATGTCGAAATACTGACCCGTCGTCGTTTGATCAAGGTCGAACTCTTCTTTTTGGCGAAGGCCCATGGCCGTAAAGGGTGTTATTTTGAACTTGTCAATATATTAGCCCGTCGTCATTCGATCAAGTCGAACTCTTCTTTTTGGCGAAGGCCCTTGGCCTTAAAGGGTGTTATTTTGAACTTGTCGAAATATTAACTCGTTGTCGTTCGATCAAGGTCAAACTGTTCTTTTTGGCGAAGGCCCTTGGCCTTAAAGGGTGTTATTTTGAACTTTTCAAAATATTAACCCGTCGTCGTTCGATCAAGGTCGAACTCTTCTTTTTGGCGAAAGCCCTTGGCCTTAAAGGGTGTTATTTCGAACTTGTCGAAATATTCACCCGTCGTTGTTATATCAAGGTCGAAATCTTCTTTTTGGCGAAGGCCTTTGGCCTTAAAGGGTGTTATTTCGAACTTGTCGAAATATTAACCCGTCGTCGTTCGAACAAGGTCAAACCGTTCTTTTTGGCGAATGGCCTTAAAGGATGCTATTTCAAACTTGTCAAAATACTGACCCGTCCTCGTTTGATCAAGGTCAAATTTTTCTTTTTGGCGAAGGCCTTTGGCCTTAAAGGGTGTTATTTCGAACCTGTCGAAATATTAACCAGTCGTCGTTCATTCAAGGTCAAACTCTTCTTTTTGGCGAAAGCCCTTAGCTTAAAGGGTATTATTTCCAACTTGTGGAAATATTAGCCCGTCATCGTTCGATCAAGGTCGAACTCTTCTTTTTGGCGAAGGCCCATGGCCTTAAAAAGTGTTATTTCGAACTTGTCAAAATATTAGCCTGTCGTCGTTCGATCAAGGTCGAACTCTTCTTTTTGGCGAAGGCCCTTGGCCTTAAAGGATATTATTTCGAACTTGTCAAAATACTGACCCATCGTCGTTCGATCAAGGTAGAACTTTTCTTTTTGGCGAAGGCCCTTGGCCTTAAAGGGTATTATTTCAAACTTGTCAAAATATTAACCCGTTGTCAATGGATCAAGGTCGAACTCTTCTTTTTGGTGAAGGGCCTTCGTCTAAAAGGGTGTTATTTCGAACTTGTCAAAATATTAACCCGTCATCGTTCGATCAAGGTCGAACTCTTCTTTTTGGCGGGTGTTATTTTAAACATGTCGAAATACTGACCCGTCGTCATTCGATCAAGGTCGAACTCTTCTTTTTGGCGGGTGTTATTTCAAACATGTCGAAATACTGACCCGTCGTCGTTCGATCAAGGTCGAACTCTTCTTTTTGGCGAAGGCCTATGGACTTAAAGGGTGTTATTTTGAACTTGTCAAAATATTAGCCCGTCGTCATTCGATCAAGTCGAACTCTTCTTTTTGGCGAAGGCCCTTGGCCTTAAAGGGTGTTATTTTGAACTTGTCGAAATATTAACTTGTTGTCGTTCGATCAAGGTCAAACTGTTCTTTTTGGCGAAGGCCCTTGGCCTTAAAGGGTGTTATTTTGAACTTTTCAAAATATTAACACGTCGTCGTTCGATCAAGGTCTAACTCTTCTTTTTGGAAAAGGCCCTAGGCCATAAAGGGTGTTATTTCGAACTTGTCAAAGTACTGACCCAATGTCGTTCGATCAAGGTCGAACTCTTCTTTTTGGCGAAGGCCCTTGGCCTTAAAGGGTGTTATTTCGAACTTGTTGAAATATTAACCCGTCGTTGTTATATCAAGGTCGAAATCTTCTTTTTGGCGAAGGCCTTTGGCCTTAAAGGGTGTTATTTCGAACTTGTCGAAATATTAACCCGTCGTCGTTCGAACAAGGTCAAACTGTTCTTTTTGGCGAATGGCCTTAAAGGATGTTATTTCAAACTTGTCGAAATACTGACCCGTCCTCGTTTGATCAAGGTCAAATTTTTCTTTTTGGTGAAGGCCTTTGGCCTTAAAGGGTGTTATTTCGAACCTGTCGAAATATTAACCAGTCGTCGTTCATTCAAGGTCAAACTCTTCTTTTTGGCGAAAGCCCTTAGCTTAAAGGGTGTTATTTCCAACTTGTGGAAATATTAGCCCGTCATCGTTCGATCAAGGTCGAACTCTTCTTTTTGGCAAAGGGCCATGTCCTTAAAAAGTGTTATTTCGAACTTGTCAAAATATTAGCCTGTCGTCGTTCGATCAAGGTCGAACTTTTCTTTTTGGCGAAGGCCTTTGGCCTTAATGGGTATTATTTCGAACTTGTCAAAATACTGACCCATCATCGTTCGATCAAGGTAGAACTTTTCTTTTTGGCGAAGGCCCTTGGCCTTAAAGGGTATTATTTCGAACTTGTCAAAATATTAACCCGTTGTCAATGGATCAAGGTCGAACTCTTCTTTTTGGTGAAGGCCCTTCGTCTAAAAGGGTGTTATTTCGTACTTGTCAAAATATTAACCCGTCATCGTTCGATCAAGGTCGAACTCTTCTTTTTGGCGAAGGCCCATGGCCTTAAAGGGTGTTATTTTGAACTTGTCAAAATATTAGCCCGTCGTCATTCGATCAAGTCGATCTCTTCTTTTTGGCGAAGGCCCTTTCCTTAAAGGGTGTTATTTCGAACTTGTTGAAATATTAACTCGTTGTCGTTCGATCAAGGTCAAACGGTTCTTTTTGGCGAAGGCCCTTGGCCTTAAAGGGTGTTATTTTGAACTTTTCAAAATATTAACCCGTCGTCGTTCGATCAAGGTCTAACTCTTCTTTTTGGCAAAGGCCCTAGGCCTTAAAGGGTGTTATTTCGAACATGTCAAAGTACTGACCCATTGTCGTTCGATCAAGGTCGAACTGTTCTTTTTGGCGAAGGACCTTGGCCTTAAAGGGTGTTATTTCGAACTTGTCGAAATATTAACTCGTCGTTGTTATATCAAGGTCGAAATCTTCTTTTTGGCAAAGGCCCTTGGCCTTAAAGGGTGTTATTTCGAACTTGGCGAACTATTAAACCGTTGTCGTTCGAACAAGGTCAAACTGTTCTTTTTGGCAAATGGCCTTAAAGGGTGTTATTTCAAACATGTCGAAATACTGACCCGTCGTCGTTCGATCAAGGTCGAACTCTTCTTTTTGGCGAAGGCCCATGGCCTTAAAGGGTGTTATTTTGAACTTGTCAAAATATTAGCCCGTCGTAATTCGATCAAGTCGAACTCTTCTTTTTGGCGAAGGCCCTTGGCCTTAAAGGGTGTTATTTCGAACTTGTCGAAATATTAACTCGTTGTCGTTCGATCAAGGTCAAACTGTTCTTTTTAGCGAAGGCCCTTGGCCTTAATGGGTGTTATTTTGAACTTTTCAAAATATTAACCCGTCGTCGTTCGATCAAGGTCTAACTCTTCTTTTTGGCAAAGGCCCTAGGCCTTAAAGGATGTTTCGAACTTGTCAAAGTACTGACCCATTGTCGTTCGATCAAGGTCGAACTCTTCTTTTTGGCGAAGGCCCTTGGCCTTAAAGGGTGTTATTTCGAACTTGTTGAAATATTAACCCGTCGTTGTTATATCAAGGTCGAAATCTTCTTTTTGGCAAAGGCCCTTGGCCTTAAAGGGTGTAATTTCGAACTTGTCGAACTATTAACCCGTTGTCGTTCGAACAAGGTCAAACTGTTCTTTTTGGAGAATGGCCTTAAAGGGTGTTATTTCAAACTTGTCGAAATACTAACCCGTCCTCGTTTGATCAAGGTCAAATTTTTCTTTTTTGCGAAGGCCCTTGGCCTTAAAGGGTGTTATTTCGAACCTGTCGAAATATTAACCAGTCGTCGTTCATTCAAGGTCGAACTCTTGTTTTTGGCGAAAGCCCTTAGCTTAAAGGGTGTTATTTCCAAATTGTGGAAATATTAGCCCGTCATCATTCGATCAAGGTCAAACTCTTCTTTTTGGCGAAGGCCCATGGCCTTAAAAAGTGTTATTTCGAACTTGTCAAAACATTAGCCTGTCGTCGTTCGATCAAGGTCGAACTCTTCTTTTTAGCGAAGGCCCTTGGCCTTATAGGGTGTTATTTCGAATTTTTTGAAATATTTACCCGTCGCCGTTTAATCAAGGTCGAAATCTTCATTTTGGCAATGGCCCTTGGCCTTAAAGGGTGTTATCTCGAACTTGTCGAAATATTAGCTCGTCGTCGTTCATTCAAGGTCAAACTCTTCTTTTTAGCGAAAGCCCTTAGCTTAAAGGGTGTTATTTCCAACTTGTGGAAATATTAGCCCGTCATCGTTCGATCAAGGTCGAACTCTTATTTTTGGCAAAGGCCCATGTCCTTAAAAAGTGTTATTTCGAACTTGTCAAAATATTAGCCTGTCGTCGTTCGATCAAGGTCGAACTTTTCTTTTTGGCGAAGGCCCTTGGCCTTAATGGGTATTATTTCGAACTTGTCGAAATACTAGCCCGTCGTCTAAAAGGGTATTAACCCGTTGTCAATAGATCAAGGTCGAAATCTTCTTTTTGTCGAAGGCCCTTCGTCTAAAAGGGTGTTATTTCGAACTTGTCAAAATATTAACCCGTCATCGTTCGATCAAGGTCGAACTCTTATTTTTGACGGGTGTTATTTTAATCATGTCTAAATACTGACCCGTCATCGTTCGATCAAGGTCAAACTCTTCTTTTTGGCGTGTGTTATTTCAAACATGTCGAAATACTGACCCGTCGTCGTTCGATCAAGGTCGAACTCTTCTTTTTGGCGAAGGCCCATGGCCTTAAAGGGTGTTATTTTGAACTTGTCAAAATATTAGCCCGTCGTCATTCGATCAAGTCGAACTCTTCTTTTTGGCGAAGGCCCTTGGCCTTAAAGGGTGTTATTTCGAACTTGTCGAAATATTAACTCGTTGTCGTTCGATCAAGGTCGAACTCTTCTTTTTGGCAAAGGCCCTTGGCCTTAAATGGTGTTATTTCGAACTTGTCAAAGTACTGAACCATTGTCGTTCGATCAAGGTCGAACTCTTCTTTTGGCGAAGGCCCTTGGCCTTAAAGGGTGTTATTTCGAACTTGTCGAAATATTAACCCGCCATTGTTAGAACGAGGTCGAAATCTTCTTTTTGGAGAAGGCCCTTGGCCTTAAAGGGTGTTATTTCGAACTTGTCGAAATATTAAATCGTCGTCGTTCGAACAAGGTCAAACTGTTCTTTTTGGCGAATGTCCTTAAAGGGTGTTATTTCAAATTTGTCGAAATACTGACCCGTTCTTGTTTGATCAAGGTCAAATTTTTCTTTTTGGTGAAGGCCCTTGACCTTAAAGGGTGTTATTTCGAACCTGTCGAAATATTAACCCGTCGTCGTTCATTCAAGGTCGAACTCTTCTTTTTGGCGAAAGCCCTTAGCTTAAAGGGTGTTATTTCCAACTTGTTGAAATATTACTCCATCATCGTTCGATCAAGGTCGAACTCTTCTTTTTGGCGAAGGCCCATGGCCTTAAAAAGTGTTATTTCGAACTTGTCAAAATATTAGCCTGTTGTCATTCGATCAAGGTCGAACTCTTCTTTTTGGCGAAGGCCCTTGGACTTAAAGGGTGTTATTTCGAACTTTTTGAAATATTTACCCGTCGCTATTTAATCAAGGTCGAAATCTTCATTTTGGCAATGGCCCTTCCCCTTAAAGGGTGTTATCTCGAACTTGTCGAAATATTAGCCCGTCGTCGTTCTATCAAGGTCAAAGTCTTTTTTTTGGCGAAGGCGTTTGGCCTTAAAGAGTGTTATTTTGAACATGTCAAAATACTGACCCGTCATCATTCGATCAAGGTCGAACTCTTCTTTTTGGCGAAAGCCCTTGGCTTAAAGGGTGATATTTCGAACTTGTCGGAATATTAGTCCATCGTTGTTCGATCAAGGTCGAACTCTTCTTTTTGGCGAAGGCCCTTGGCCTTAAAGGGTGTTATTTCGAACTTGTCGAAATATTAACTCGTTGTCGTTCGATCAAGGTCGAACTCTTCTTTTTGGCAAAGGCCCTTGGCCTTAAATGGTGTTATTTCGAACTTGTCAAAGTACTGAACCATTGTCGTTCGATCAAGGTCGAACTCTTCTTTTTGGCGAAGGCCCTTGGCCTTAAAGGGTGTTATTTCGAACTTGTCGAAATATTAACCCGCCATTGTTAGAACGAGGTCGAAATCTTCTTTTTGGAGAAGGCCCTTGGCCTTAAAGGGTGTTATTTCGAACTTGTCGAAATATTAAATCGTCGTCGTTCGAACAAGGTCAAACTGTTCTTTTTGGCGAATGTCCTTAAAGGGTGTTATTTCAAATTTGTCGAAATACTGACCCGTTCTTGTTTGATCAAGGTCAAATTTTTCTTTTTGGTGAAGGCCCTTGACCTTAAAGGGTGTTATTTCGAACCTGTCGAAATATTAACCCGTCGTCGTTCATTCAAGGTCGAACTCTTCTTTTTGGCGAAAGCCCTTAGCTTAAAGGGTGTTATTTCCAACTTGTTGAAATATTACTCCATCATCGTTCGATCAAGGTCGAACTCTTCTTTTTGGCGAAGGCCCATGGCCTTAAAAAGTGTTATTTCGAACTTGTCAAAATATTAGCCTGTTGTCATTCGATCAAGGTCGAACTCTTCTTTTTGGCGAAGGCCCTTGGACTTAAAGGGTGTTATTTCGAACTTTTTGAAATATTTACCCGTCGCTATTTAATCAAGGTCGAAATCTTCATTTTGGCAATGGCCCTTCCCCTTAAAGGGTGTTATCTCGAACTTGTCGAAATATTAGCCCGTCGTCGTTCTATCAAGGTCAAAGTCTTTTTTTTGGCGAAGGCGTTTGGCCTTAAAGAGTGTTATTTTGAACATGTCAAAATACTGACCCGTCATCATTCGATCAAGGTCGAACTCTTCTTTTTGGCGAAAGCCCTTGGCTTAAAGGGTGATATTTCGAACTTGTCGGAATATTAGTCCATCGTTGTTCGATCAAGGTCGAACTCTTCTTTTGGCGAAGGCCCTTGGCCTTAAAGGGTGTTATTTCGAACTTCTTGAAATATTTACACGTCGTCGTTTGATCAAGGTCGAAATCTTCATTTTGGCGAAGGCCCTTGGCCTTAAAGGGTGTTATCTCGAACTTGTCGGAATATTAGCCCGTCGTCGTTCTATCAAGGTCGAAGTCTTCTTTTTGGCGAAGGCGTTTGGCCTTAAAGAGTGTTATTTTGAACTTGTTGAAATACTGTCCCGTCAATATTCGATCAAGGTCGAACTCTTCTTTTTGGCAAAGGCCCTTGGCCTTAAAGGGTTTTATTTCGAACTTGTCGAAATATTAACCCCTCGTTGTTATATCAAGGTCGAAATCTTCTTTTTGGCGAAGGCCCTTGGCCTTAAAGGGTGTTATTTCGAACTTGTGGAAATATTAACCCGTCGTCTTTCGATCAAGGTCAAACTATTCTTTTTAGCGAATGCCCTTAAAGGGTGTTATTTTGAACATGTCGAAATACTGACCCGTCCTAGTTTGATCAAGGTCAAATTCTTCTTTTTCGCGAAGGCCCTTGGCCTTAAAGGGTGTTATTTCGAACCTGCAGAAATATTAACCCGTCGTCGTTCATTCAAGGTCGAACTCTTCTTTTTGGCGAAAGCCCTTAGCTTAAAGGGTGTAATTTCCAACTTGTGGAAATATTAGCCCGTCATCGTTCGATCAAGGTCTAACTCTTCTTTTTGGCGAAGGCCCATGGCCTTAAAAGTGTTATTTCGAACTTGTCAAAATATTAGCCTGTCGTCGTTCGATCAAGGTCTAACTCTTCCTTTTGGCGAAGGCCCTTGGCTTTAAAGGGTGTTATTTCGAACTTTTTGAAATATTTACCCGTCGCCGTTTAATCAAGGTCGAAATCTTCATTTTGGCAATGGCCCTTAGCCTTAAAGGGTGTTATCTCGAACTTGTCAAAATATTAGCCCGTCGTCGTTCTATCAAGGTCAAAGTCTTTTTTTGGCGAAAGCGTTTGGCCTTAAAGAGTGTTATTTTGAACTTGTCAAAATACTGACCCGTCATCATTCGATCAAGTTCGAACACTTCTTTTTGGGGAAAGCCCTTGGCTTAAAGGGTGTTATTTAGAACTTGTCGGAATATTAGTCCATCGTCGTTCGATCAAGGTCGAACTCTTCTTTTTGGCGAAGGCCCTTGGCCTTAAAGGGTGTTATTTCGAACTTTTTGAAATATTTACCCGTCGTCATTTGATCAAGGTCGAAATCTTCATTTTGGCGAAGGCCCTTGGCCTTAAAGGGTGTTATCTCGAACTTGTCGAAATATTAGCCCGTCATCGTTCTATCAAGGTCGAAGTCTTCTTTTTGGCGAAGGCGTTAGGCATTAAAGAGTGTTATTTTGAACTTGTTGAAATATTGTCCCGTCATCATTCGATCAAGGTCAAACTCTTCTTTTTGGAAAAGTCCCATGGCCTTAAAGGGTTTTATTTCGAACTTGTCGAAATATTAACCCCTCGTTGTTAGATCAAGGTCGAAATCTTCTTTTTGGCGAAGGCCCTTGGCCTTAAAGGGTGTTATTTCGAACTTGTCAAAATATTAACCCGTCATCGTTCGATCAAGGTCTAACTCTTATTTTTGACGGGTGTTATTTTAATCATGTCTAAATACTGACCCGTCATCGTTCGATCAAGGTCAAACTCTTCTTTTTGGTGTGTGTTATTTCAAACATGTTGAAATACTGACCCGTCGTCGTTCGATCAAGGTCGAACTCTTCTTTTTGGCGAAGGCCCATGGCCTTAAAGGGTGTTATTTTGAACTTGTCAAAATATTAGCCCGTCGTCATTCGATCAAGTCGAACTCTTCTTTTTGGCGAAGGCCCTTGGCCTTAAAGGGTGTTATTTCGAACCTGTCGAAATATTAACCCGTCGTCGTTCATTCAAGGTCGAACTCTTCTTTTTGGCGAAGGCCCTTGGCCTTAAAAAGTGTTATTTCGAACTTGTCAAAATATTAACCCGTCGTTGTTAGATCAAGGTCGAAATCTTCTTTTTGGCGAAGGCCCTTGGTCTTAAAGGGTGTTATTTCGAACTTGTGGAAATATTAACCCGTCGTCGTTCGATCACGGTCAAACTGTTCTTTTTGGCGAATGGCCTTAAAGGGTGTTATTTTGAACTTTTCAAATTATTAACCCGTCGTCATTCGATCAAGGTCGAACTTTTCTTTTTGGCGAAGGCAATTAGCCTTAAAGGGTGTTATTTCAAACTTTTCAAAATACTGACCCATCGTCGTTCGATCAAGGTAGAACTTTTCTTTTTGGCGAAGGCCCTTGGCCTTAAAGGGTATTATTTCGAACTTGGCAAAATATTAACCCGTTGTCAATAGATCAAGGTCGAACTCTTCTTTTTGTCGAATGCCCTTCGTCTAAAAGGGTGTTATTTCGAACTTGTCAAAATATTAACCCGTCATCGTTCGATCAAGGTCGAACTCTTCTTTTTGGCGGGTGTTATTTTAATCATGTCGAAATACTGACCTGTCATCGTTCGATCAAGGTCGAACTCTTCTTTTTGGCGGGTGTTATTTCAAACAAGTCGAAATACTGACCCGTCGTCGTTCGATCAAGGTCGAACTCTTCTTTTTGGCGAAGGCCCATGGACTTAAAGGGTGTTATTTTGAACTTGTCAAAATATTAGCCCGTCGTCATTCGAACAAGTCGAACTCTTCTTTTTGGCGAAGGCCCTTGGCCTTAAAGGGTGTTATTTCGAACTTATCAAAATATTAACTCGTTGTCGTTCGATCAAGGTCAAACTGTTCTTTTTGGCGAAGGCCCTTGGCCTCAAAGGGTGTTATTTTGAACTTTTCAAAATATTAACCCGTCGTTGTTTGATCAAGGTCGAACTCTTCTTTTTGGCGAAGGCCCTTGGCCTTAAAGGGCGTTATTTCGAACTTGTCGAAATATTAACCCGTCTTTGTTAGATCGAGGTCGAAATCTTCTTTTTGGAGAAGGCCCTTGGCCTTAAAGGGTGTTATTTCGAACTTGTCAAAATATTAAACCGTCGTCGTTCGAACAAGGTCAAACTGTTCTTTTTGGCGAATGGCCTTAAAGAGTGTTATTTCAATTTTGTCGAAATACTGACCCGTCCTCGTTTGATCAAGGTCAAATTTTTCTTTTTGGCGAAAGCCCTTGGCCTTAAAGGGTGTTATTTCGAACTTGTCGAAATATTAACTCGTTGTCGTTCGATCAAGGTCAAACTGTTCTTTTTGGCGAAGGCCCTTGGCCTTAAAGGGTGTTATTTTGAACTTTCCAAAATATTAACCTGTCGTCGTTCGATCAAGGTCGAACTCTTCTTTTTGGCAAAGGCCATTGACCTTAAAGGGTGTTATTTCGAACTTATCAGAGTACTGACCCATTGTCGTTCGATCAAGGTCAAACTCTTTTTTTTGGCGAAGGCCCTTGGCCTTAAAGGGTGTTATTTCGAACTTGTCGAAATATTAACCCGTCGTTGTTATATCAAGGTTGAAATCTTCTTTTTGGCGAAGGCCCTTGGCCTTAAAGGGTGTTATTTTGAACTTGTTGAAATATTAACCCGTCGTTATTCGAACAAGGTCAAACTGTTCTTTTTGGCGAATGGCCTTAAAGGGTGTTATTTCAAACTTGTCGAAATACTGACCCGTCCTCGTTTGATCAAGGTCAAATTTTTCTTTTTGGCGAAGGCCCTTGGCCTTAAAGGGTGTTATTTCGAACCTGTCGAAATATTAACCAGTCGTCGTTCATTCAAGGTCGAACTCTTCTTTTTGGCGAAAGCCCTTAGCTTAAAGGGTGTTATTTCCAAATTGTGGAAATATTAGCCCGTCATCATTCGATCAAGGTCAAACTCTTCTTTTTGGCGTAGGCCCATGGCGTTAAAAAGTGTTATTTCGAACTTGTCAAAATATTAGCCTGTCGTCGTTCGATCAAGGTGGAACTCTTCTTTTTGGCGAAGGCCCTTGGCCTTAAAGGGTGTTATTTCGAACTTTTTGAAATATTTACCCGTCGCCGTTTAATCAAGCTCGAAATCTTCATTTTGGCAATGGCCCTTGGCCTTAAAGGTTGTTATCTCGAACTTGTCGAAATATTAGCTCGTCGCCGTTCTATCAAGGTCAAAGTCTTTTTTTGGCGAAAGCGTTTGGCCTTAAAGAGTGTTATTTTGAACTTGTCAAAATACTGACCCGTCATCATTCGATCAAGGTCGAACTCTTCTTTTTGGCGAAAGCCCTTGGCTTAAAGGGTGTTATTTCGAACTTGTCAAAATATTAGTCCATCGTCGTTCGATCAAGGTCGAACTCTTCTTTTTGGCAAAGTCCCTTGGCCTTAAAGGGTTTTATTTCGAACTTGTCGAAATTTTAACCCCTCGTTGTTAGATCAAGGTCGAAATCTTCTTTTTGGCGAAGGCCCTTGGCCTTAAAGGGTGTTATTTCGAACTTGTAGAAATATTATCCCGTCGTCGTTCGATTAAGGTCAAACTGTTCTTTTTAGCGAATGCCCTTAAAGGGTGTTATTTTGAACTTGTCGAAATACTGGCCCGTCCTCGTTTGATCAAGGTTAAATTCTTCTTTTTGGCGAAGGCCCTTGGCCTTAAAGGGTGTTATTTCGAACCTGTCGAAATATTAACCCGTCGTCGTTCATTCAAGGTCGAACTCTTCTTTTTGGCGAAGGCCCTTGGCCTTAAAAAGTGTTATTTCGAACTTGTCAAAATATTAACCCGTCGTTGTTAGATCAAGGTCGAAATCTTCTTTTTGGCGAAGGCCCTTGGTCTTAAAGGGTGTTATTTCGAACTTGTCAAAATATTAAACCGTCGTCGTTCGAACAAGGTCAAACTGTTCTTTTTGGCGAATGGCCTTAAAGAGTGTTATTTCAAATTTGTCGAAATACTGACCCGTCCTCGTTTGATCAAGGTCAAATTTTTCTTTTTGGCGAAAGCCCTTGGCCTTAAAGGGTGTTATTTCGAACTTGTCGAAATATTAACTCGTTGTCGTTCGATCAAGGTCAAACTGTTCTTTTTGGCGAAGGCCCTTGGCCTTAAAGGGTGTTATTTTGAACTTTCCAAAATATTAACCTGTCGTCGTTCGATCAAGGTCGAACTCTTCTTTTTGGCAAAGGCCATTGGCCTTAAAGGGTGTTATTTCGAACTTATCAAAGTACTGACCCATTGTCGTTCGATCAAGGTCAAACTCTTTTTTTTGGCGAAGGCCCTTGGCCTTAAAGGGTGTTATTTCGAACTTGTCGAAATATTAACCCGTCGTTGTTATATCAAGGTTGAAATCTTCTTTTTGGCGAAGGCCCTTGGCCTTAAAGGGTGTTATTTTGAACTTGTTGAAATATTAACCCGTCGTTATTCGAACAAGGTCAAACTATTCTTTTTGGCGAATGGCCTTAAAGGGTGTTATTTCAAACTTGTCGAAATACTGACCCGTCCTCGTTTGATCAAGGTCAAATTTTTCTTTTTGGCGAAGGCCCTTGGCCTTAAAGGGTGTTATTTCGAACCTGTCGAAATATTAACCAGTCGTCGTTCATTCAAGGTCGAACTCTTCTTTTTGGCGAAAGCCCTTAGCTTAAAGGGTGTTATTTCCAAATTGTGGAAATATTAGCCCGTCATCATTCGATCAAGGTCAAACTCTTCTTTTTGGCGTAGGCCCATGGCGTTAAAAAGTGTTATTTCGAACTTGTCAAAATATTAGCCTGTCGTCGTTCGATCAAGGTGGAACTCTTCTTTTTGGCGAAGGCCCTTGGCCTTAAAGGGTGTTATTTCGAACTTTTTGAAATATTTACCCGTCGCCGTTTAATCAAGGTCGAAATCTTCATTTTGGCAATGGCCCTTGGCCTTAAAGGGTGTTATCTCGAACTTGTCGAAATATTAGCTCGTCGCCGTTCTATCAAGGTCAAAGTCTTTTTTTGGCGAAAGCGTTTGGCCTTAAAGAGTGTTATTTTGAACTTGTCAAAATACTGACCCGTCATCATTCGATCAAGGTCGAACTCTTCTTTTTGGCGAAAGCCCTTGGCTTAAAGGGTGTTATTTCGAACTTGTCGAAATATTAGTCCATCGTCGTTCGATCAAGGTCGAACTCTTCTTTTTGGCAAAGTCCCTTGGCCTTAAAGGGTTTTATTTCGAACTTGTCGAAATTTTAACCCCTCGTTGTTAGATCAAGGTCGAAATCTTCTTTTTGGCGAAGGCCCTTGGCCTTAAAGGGTGTTATTTCGAACTTGTAGAAATATTATCCCGTCGTCGTTCGATCAAGGTCAAACTGTTCTTTTTAGCGAATGCCCTTAAAGGGTGTTATTTTGAACTTGTCGAAATACTGGCCCGTCCTCGTTTGATCAAGGTTAAATTCTTCTTTTTGGCGAAGGCCCTTGGCCTTAAAGGGTGTTATTTCGAACCTGTCGAAATATTAACCCGTCGTCGTTCATTCAAGGTCGAACTCTTCTTTTTGGCGAAGGCCCTTGGCCTTAAAAAGTGTTATTTCGAACTTGTCAAAATATTAACCCGTCGTTGTTAGATCAAGGTCGAAATCTTCTTTTTGGCGAAGGCCCTTGGTCTTAAAGGGTGTTATTTCGAACTTGTCAAAATATTAAACCGTCGTCGTTCGAACAAGGTCAAACTGTTCTTTTTGGCGAATGGCCTTAAAGAGTGTTATTTCAAATTTGTCGAAATACTGACCCGTCCTCGTTTGATCAAGGTCAAATTTTTCTTTTTGGCGAAAGCCCTTGGCCTTAAAGGGTGTTATTTCGAACTTGTCGAAATATTAACTCGTTGTCGTTCGATCAAGGTCAAACTGTTCTTTTTGGCGAAGGCCCTTGGCCTTAAAGGGTGTTATTTTGAACTTTCCAAAATATTAACCTGTCGTCGTTCAATCAAGGTCGAACTCTTCTTTTTGGCAAAGGCCATTGGCCTTAAAGGGTGTTATTTCGAACTTATCAAAGTACTGACCCATTCTCGTTCGATCAAGGTCAAACTCTTTTTTTTGGCAAAGGCCCTTGGCCTTAAAGGGTGTTATTTCGAACTTGTCGAAATATTAACCCGTCGTTGTTATATCAAGGTTGAAATCTTCTTTTTGGCGAAGGCCCTTGGCCTTAAAGGGTGTTATTTTGAACTTGTTGAAATATTAACCCGTCGTTATTCGAACAAGGTCAAACTGTTCTTTTTGGCGAATGGCCTTAAAGGGTGTTATTTCAAACTTGTCGAAATACTGACCCGTCCTCGTTTGATCAAGGTCAAATTTTTCTTTTTGGCGAAGGCCCTTGGCCTTAAAGGGTGTTATTTCGAACCTGTCGAAATATTAACCAGTCGTCGTTCATGCAAGGTCGAACTCTTCTTTTTGGCGAAAGCCCTTAGCTTAAAGGGTGTTATTTCCAAATTGTGGAAATATTAGCCCGTCATCATTCTATCAAGGTCAAACTCTTCTTTTTGGCGTAGGCCCATGGCGTTAAAAAGTGTTATTTCGAACTTGTCAAAATATTAGCCTGTCGTCGTTCGATCAAGGTGGAACTCTTCTTTTTGGCGAAGGCCCTTGGCCTTAAAGGGTGTTATTTCGAACTTTTTGAAATATTTACCCGTCGCCGTTTAATCAAGCTCGAAATCTTCATTTTGGCAATGGCCCTTGGCCTTAAAGGTTGTTATCTCGAACTTGTCGAAATATTAGCTCGTCGCCGTTCTATCAAGGTCAAAGTCTTTTTTTGGCGAAAGCGTTTGGCCTTAAAGAGTGTTATTTTGAACTTGTCAAAATACTGACCCGTCATCATTCGATCAAGGTCGAACTCTTCTTTTTGGCGAAAGCCCTTGGCTTAAAGGGTGTTATTTCGAACTTGTCAAAATATTAGTCCATCGTCGTTCGATCAAGGTCGAACTCTTCTTTTTGGCAAAGTCCCTTGGCCTTAAAGGGTTTTATTTCGAACTTGTCGAAATTTTAACCCCTCGTTGTTAGATCAAGGTCGAAATCTTCTTTTTGGCGAAGGCCCTTGGCCTTAAAGGGTGTTATTTCGAACTTGTAGAAATATTATCCCGTCGTCGTTCGATTAAGGTCAAACTGTTCTTTTTAGCGAATGCCCTTAAAGGGTGTTATTTTGAACTTGTCGAAATACTGGCCCGTCCTCGTTTGATCAAGGTTAAATTCTTCTTTTTGGCGAAGGCCCTTGGCCTTAAAGGGTGTTATTTCGAACCTGTCGAAATATTAACCCGTCGTCGTTCATTCAAGGTCGAACTCTTCTTTTTGGCGAAGGCCCTTGGCCTTAAAAAGTGTTATTTCGAACTTGTCAAAATATTAACCCGTCGTTGTTAGATCAAGGTCGAAATCTTCTTTTTGGCGAAGGCCCTTGGTCTTAAAGGGTGTTATTTCGAACTTGTCAAAATATTAAACTGTCGTCGTTCGAACAAGGTCAAACTGTTCTTTTTGGCGAATGGCCTTAAAGAGTGTTATTTCAAATTTGTCGAAATACTGACCCGTCCTCGTTTGATCAAGGTCAAATTTTTCTTTTTGGCGAAAGTCCTTGGCCTTAAAGGGTGTTATTTCGAACTTGTCGAAATATTAACTCGTTGTCGTTCGATCAAGGTCAAACTGTTCTTTTTGGCGAAGGCCCTTGGCCTTAAAGGGTGTTATTTTGAACTTTCCAAAATATTAACCTGTCGTCGTTCGATCAAGGTCGAACTCTTCTTTTTGGCAAAGGCCATTGGCCTTAAAGGGTGTTATTTCGAACTTATCAAAGTACTGACCCATTGTCGTTCGATCAAGGTCAAACTCTTTTTTTTGGCGAAGGCCCTTGGCCTTAAAGGGTGTTATTTCGAACTTGTCGAAATATTAACCCGTCGTTGTTATATCAAGGTTGAAATCTTCTTTTTGGCGAAGGCCCTTGGCCTTAAAGGGTGTTATTTTGAACTTGTTGAAATATTAACCCGTCGTTATTCGAACAAGGTCAAACTGTTCTTTTTGGCGAATGGCCTTAAAGGGTGTTATTTCAAACTTGTCGAAATACTGACCCGTCCTCGTTTGATCAAGGTCAAATTTTTCTTTTTGGCGAAGGCCCTTGGCCTTAAAGGGTGTTATTTCGAACCTGTCGAAATATTAACCAGTCGTCGTTCATTCAAGGTCGAACTCTTCTTTTTGGCGAAAGCCCTTAGCTTAAAGGGTGTTATTTCCAAATTGTGGAAATATTAGCCCGTCATCATTCGATCAAGGTCAAACTCTTCTTTTTGGCGTAGGCCCATGGCGTTAAAAAGTGTTATTTCGAACTTGTCAAAATATTAGCCTGTCGTCGTTCGATCAAGGTGGAACTCTTCTTTTTGGCGAAGGCCCTTGGCCTTAAAGGGTGTTATTTCGAACTTTTTGAAATATTTACCCGTCGCCGTTTAATCAAGGTCGAAATCTTCATTTTGGCAATGGCCCTTGGCCTTAAAGGGTGTTATCTCGAACTTGTCGAAATATTAGCTCGTCGCCGTTCTATCAAGGTCAAAGTCTTTTTTTGGCGAAAGCGTTTGGCCTTAAAGAGTGTTATTTTGAACTTGTCAAAATACTGACCCGTCATCATTCGATCAAGGTCGAACTCTTCTTTTTGGCGAAAGCCCTTGGCTTAAAGGGTGTTATTTCGAACTTGTCGAAATATTAGTCCATCGTCGTTCGATCAAGGTCGAACTCTTCTTTTTGGCAAAGTCCCTTGGCCTTAAAGGGTTTTATTTCGAACTTGTCGAAATTTTAGCCCCTCGTTGTTAGATCAAGGTCGAAATCTTCTTTTTGGCGAAGGCCCTTGGCCTTAAAGGGTGTTATTTCGAACTTGTAGAAATATTATCCCGTCGTCGTTCGATCAAGGTCAAACTGTTCTTTTTAGCGAATGCCCTTAAAGGGTGTTATTTTGAACTTGTCGAAATACTGGCCCGTCCTCGTTTGATCAAGGTTAAATTCTTCTTTTTGGCGAAGGCCCTTGGCCTTAAAGGGTGTTATTTCGAACCTGTCGAAATATTAACCCGTCGTCGTTCATTCAAGGTCGAACTCTTCTTTTTGGCGAAGGCCCTTGGCCTTAAAAAGTGTTATTTCGAACTTGTCAAAATATTAACCCGTCGTTGTTAGATCAAGGTCGAAATCTTCTTTTTGGCGAAGGCCCTTGGTCTTAAAGGGTGTTATTTCGAACTTGTCAAAATATTAAACCGTCGTCGTTCGAACAAGGTCAAACTGTTCTTTTTGGCGAATGGCCTTAAAGAGTGTTATTTCAAATTTGTCGAAATACTGACCCGTCCTCGTTTGATCAAGGTCAAATTTTTCTTTTTGGCGAAAGCCCTTGGCCTTAAAGGGTGTTATTTCGAACTTGTCGAAATATTAACTCGTTGTCGTTCGATCAAGGTCAAACTGTTCTTTTTGGCGAAGGCCCTTGGCCTTAAAGGGTGTTATTTTGAACTTTCCAAAATATTAACCTGTCGTCGTTCGATCAAGGTCGAACTCTTCTTTTTGGCAAAGGCCATTGGCCTTAAAGGGTGTTATTTCGAACTTATCAAAGTACTGACCCATTGTCGTTCGATCAAGGTCAAACTCTTTTTTTTGGCAAAGGCCCTTGGCCTTAAAGGGTGTTATTTCGAACTTGTCGAAATATTAACCCGTCGTTGTTATATCAAGGTTGAAATCTTCTTTTTGGCGAAGGCCCTTGGCCTTAAAGGGTGTTATTTTGAACTTGTTGAAATATTAACCCGTCGTTATTCGAACAAGGTCAAACTGTTCTTTTTGGCGAATGGCCTTAAAGGGTGTTATTTCAAACTTGTCGAAATACTGACCCGTCCTCGTTTGATCAAGGTCAAATTTTTCTTTTTGGCGAAGGCCCTTGGCCTTAAAGGGTGTTATTTCGAACCTGTCGAAATATTAACCAGTCGTCGTTCATTCAAGGTCGAACTCTTCTTTTTGGCGAAAGCCCTTAGCTTAAAGGGTGTTATTTCCAAATTGTGGAAATATTAGCCCGTCATCATTCGATCAAGGTCAAACTCTTCTTTTTGGCGTAGGCCCATGGCGTTAAAAAGTGTTATTTTGAACTTGTCAAAATATTAGCCTGTCGTCGTTCGATCAAGGTGGAACTCTTCTTTTTGGCGAAGGCCCTTGGCCTTAAAGGGTGTTATTTCGAACTTTTTGAAATATTTACCCGTCGCCGTTTAATCAAGCTCGAAATCTTCATTTTGGCAATGGCCCTTGGCCTTAAAGGGTGTTATCTCGAACTTGTCGAAATATTAGCTCGTCGCCGTTCTATCAAGGTCAAAGTCTTTTTTTGGCGAAAGCGTTTGGCCTTAAAGAGTGTTATTTTGAACTTGTCAAAATACTGACCCGTCATCATTCGATCAAGGTCGAACTCTTCTTTTTGGCGAAAGCCCTTGGCTTAAAGGGTGTTATTTCAAACTTGTCGAAATATTAGTCCATCGTCGTTCGATCAAGGTCGAACTCTTCTTTTTGGCAAAGTCCCTTGGCCTTAAAGGGTTTTATTTCGAACTTGTCGAAATTTTAACCCCTCGTTGTTAGATCAAGGTCGAAATCTTCTTTTTGGCGAAGGCCCTTGGCCTTAAAGGGTGTTATTTCGAACTTGTAGAAATATTATCCCGTCGTCGTTCGATCAAGGTCAAACTGTTCTTTTTAGCGAATGCCCTTAAAGGGTGTTATTTTGAACTTGTCGAAATACTGGCCCGTCCTCGTTTGATCAAGGTTAAATTCTTCTTTTTGGCGAAGGCCCTTGGCCTTAAAGGGTGTTATTTCGAACCTGTCGAAATATTAACCCGTCGTCGTTCATTCAAGGTCGAACTCTTCTTTTTGGCGAAGGCCCTTGGCCTTAAAAAGTGTTATTTCGAACTTGTCAAAATATTAACCCGTCGTTGTTAGATCAAGGTCGAAATCTTCTTTTTGGCGAAGGCCCTTGGTCTTAAAGGGTGTTATTTCGAACTTGTGGAAATATTAACCCGTCGTCGTTCGATCACGGTCAAACTGTTCTTTTTGGCGAATGGCCTTAAAGGGTGTTATTTTGAACTTTTCAAATTATTAACCCGTCGTCATTCGATCAAGGTCGAACTTTTCTTTTTGGCGAAGGCAATTGGCCTTAAAGGGTGTTATTTCAGACTTTTCAAAATACTGACCCATCGTCGTTCGATCAAGGTAGAACTTTTCTTTTTGGCGAAGGCCCTTGGCCTTAAAGGGTATTATTTCGAACTTGTCAAAATATTAACCCGTTGGCAATAGATCAAGGTCAAACTCTTCTTTTTGGCGTGTGTTATTTCAAACATGCCGAAATACTGACCCGTCGTCGTTCGATCAAGGTCGAACTCTTCTTTTTGGCGAAGGCCCATGGACTTAAAGGGTGTTATTTTGAACTTGTCAAAATATTAGCCCGTCGTCATTCGAACAAGTCGAACTCTTCTTTTTGGCGAAGGCCCTTGGCCTTAAAGGGTGTTATTTCGAACTTGTCAAAATATTAACTCGTTGTCGTTCGATCAAGGTCAAACTGTTCTTTTTGGCGAAGGCCCTTGGCCTCAAAGGGTGTTATTTTGAACTTTTCAAAATATTAACCCGTCGTTGTTCGATCAAGGTCGAACTCTTCTTTTTGGCGAAGGCCCTTGGCCTTAAAGGGCGTTATTTCGAACTTGTCGAAATATTAACCCGTCTTTGTTAGATCGAGGTCGAAATCTTCTTTTTGGAGAAGGCCCTTGGCCTTAAAGGGTGTTATTTCTAACTTGTCAAAATATTAAACCGTCGTCGTTCGAACAAGGTCAAACTGTTCTTTTTGGCGAATGGCCTTAAAGGGTGTTATTTCAAATATGTCGAAATACTGACCCGTCCTCGTTTGATCAAGGTCAAATTTTTCTTTTTGGCGAAAGCCCTTGGCCTTAAAGGGTGTTATTTCGAACTTGTCGAAATATTAACTCGTTGTCGTTCGATCAAGGTCAAACTGTTCTTTTTGGCGAAGGCCCTTGGCCTTAAAGGGTGTTATTTTGATCTTTCCAAAATATTAACCTGTCGTCATTCGGTCAAGGTCGAACTCTTCTTTTTGGCAAAGGCCATTGGCCTTAAAGGGTGTTATTTTGAACTTGTCAAAGTACTGACCCATTGTCGTTCGATCAAGGTCAAACTCTTTTTTTTGGCGAAGGACCTTGGCCTTAAAGGGTGTTATTTCGAAATTGTCGAAATATTAACCCGTCGTTGTTATATCAAGGTTGAAATCTTCTTTTTGGCGAAGGCCCTTGGTCTTAAAGGGTGTTATTTCGAACTTGTGGAAATATTAACCCGTCGTCGTTCGATCACGGTCAAACTGTTCTTTTTGGCGAATGGCCTTAAAGGGTGTTATTTTGAAGTTTTCAAATTATTAACCCGTCGTCATTCGATCAAGGTCGAACTTTTCTTTTTGGCGAAGGCAATTGGCCTTAAAGGGTGTTATTTCAGACTTTTCAAAATACTGACCCATCGTCGTTCGATCAAGGTAGAACTTTTCTTTTTGGCGAAGGCCCTTGGCCTTAAAGGGTATTATTTCGAACTTGTCAAAATATTAACCCGTTGGCAATAGATCAAGGTCAAACTCTTCTTTTTGGCGTGTGTTATTTCAAACATGCCGAAATACTGACCCGTCGTCGTTCGATCAAGGTCGAACTCTTCTTTTTGGCGAAGGCCCATGGACTTAAAGGGTGTTATTTTGAACTTGTCAAAATATTAGCCCGTCGTCATTCGAACAAGTCGAACTCTTCTTTTTGGCGAAGGCCCTTGGCCTTAAAGGGTGTTATTTCGAACTTGTCAAAATATTAACTCGTTGTCGTTCGATCAAGGTCAAACTGTTCTTTTTGGCGAAGGCCCTTGGCCTCAAAGGGTGTTATTTTGAACTTTTCAAAATATTAACCCGTCGTTGTTCGATCAAGGTCGAACTCTTCTTTTTGGCGAAGGCCCTTGGCCTTAAAGGGCGTTATTTCGAACTTGTCGAAATATTAACCCGTCTTTGTTAGATCGAGGTCGAAATCTTCTTTTTGGAGAAGGCCCTTGGCCTTAAAGGGTGTTATTTCTAACTTGTCAAAATATTAAACCGTCGTCGTTCGAACAAGGTCAAACTGTTCTTTTTGGCGAATGGCCTTAAAGGGTGTTATTTCAAATATGTCGAAATACTGACCCGTCCTCGTTTGATCAAGGTCAAATTTTTCTTTTTGGCGAAAGCCCTTGGCCTTAAAGGGTGTTATTTCGAACTTGTCGAAATATTAACTCGTTGTCGTTCGATCAAGGTCAAACTGTTCTTTTTGGCGAAGGCCCTTGGCCTTAAAGGGTGTTATTTTGATCTTTCCAAAATATTAACCTGTCGTCGTTCGGTCAAGGTCGAACTCTTCTTTTTGGCAAAGGCCATTGGCCTTAAAGGGTGTTATTTTGAACTTGTCAAAGTACTGACCCATTGTCGTTCGATCAAGGTCAAACTCTTTTTTTTGGCGAAGGACCTTGGCCTTAAAGGGTGTTATTTCGAAATTGTCGAAATATTAACCCGTCGTTGTTATATCAAGGTTGAAATCTTCTTTTTGGCGAAGTCCCTTGGCCTTAAAGGGTGTTATTTCGAACTTGTTAAAATATTAACCCGTCGTCATTCGAACAAGGTCAAACTGTTCTTTTTGGCGAATGGCCTTAAAGGGTGTTATTTTGAACTTGTCAAACTATTAACCCGTCCTCGTTCGATCAAGGTCGAACTCTTCTTTTTGGCAAAGGCCCTAGGCCTTAAAGGGTGTTATTTCGAACTTGTCAAAGTACTGACCCATTGTCGTTCGATCAAGGTCGAACTCTTCTTTTTGGCGAAGGCCCTTGGCCTTAAAGGGCGTTATTTCGAACTTGTCGAAATATTAACCCGTCTTTGTTAGATCGAGGTCGAAATCTTCTTTTTGGAGAAGGCCCTTGGCCTTAAAGGGTGTTATTTCTAACTTGTCAAAATATTAAACCGTCGTCGTTCGAACAAGGTCAAACTGTTCTTTTTGGCGAATGGCCTTAAAGGGTGTTATTTCAAATTTGTCGAAATACTGACCCGTCCTCGTTTGATCAAGGTCAATTTTTTCTTTTTGGCGAAAGCCCTTGGCCTTAAAGGGTGTTATTTCGAACTTGTCGAAATATTAACTCGTTGTCGTTCGATCAAGGTCAAACTGTTCTTTTTGGCGAAGGCCCTTGGCCTTAAAGGGTGTTATTTTGAACTTTCCAAAATATTAACCCGTCATCGTTCGATCAAGGTCAAACTGTTCTTTTTAGCGAATGCCCTTAAAGGGTGTTATTTTGAACTTGTCGAAATACTGACCCGTCCTCGTTCGATCAAGGTCAAATTCTTCTTTTTGGCGAACGCCCTTGGCCTTAAAGGGTGTTATTTCGAACCTGTCGAAATATTAACCCGTCGTCGTTCATTCAAGGTCGAACTCTTATTTTTGGCGAAGGCCCTTGGCCTTAAAAAGTGTTATTTCGAACTTGTCAAAATATTAACTCGTTGTCGTTCGATCAAGGTCAAACTGTTCTTTTTGGCGAAGGCCCTTGGCCTTAAAGGGTGTTATTTTGAACTTTTCAAAATATTAACCCGTCGTCGTTCGATCAAGGTCTAACTCTTCTTTTTGGCAAAGGCCCTAGGCCTTAAAGGGTGTTATTTCGAACTTGTCAAAGTACTGACCCATTGTCGTTCGATCAAGGTCGAACTCTTCTTTTTGGCGAAGGCCCTTGGCCTTAAAGGGCGTTATTTCGAACTTGTCGAAATATTAACCCGTCTTTGTTAGATCGAGGTCGAAATCTTCTTTTTGGAGAAGGCCCTTGGCCTTAAAGGGTGTTATTTCTAACTTGTCAAAATATTAAACCGTCGTCGTTCGAACAAGGTCAAACTGTTCTTTTTGGCGAATGGCCTTAAAGGGTGTTATTTCAAATTTGTCGAAATACTGACCCGTCCTCGTTTGATCAAGGTCAAATTTTTCTTTTTGGCGAAAGCCCTTGGCCTTAAAGGGTGTTATTTCGAACTTGTCGAAATATTAACTCGTTGTCGTTCGATCAAGGTCAAACTGTTCTTTTTGGCGAAGGCCCTTGGCCTTAAAGGGTGTTATTTTGAACTTTCCAATTATTATCTCGTCGTCGTTCGATCAAGGTCAAACTGTTCTTTTTAGCGAATGCCCTTAAAGGGTGTTATTTTGAACTTGTCGAAATACTGACCCGTCCTCGATTTATCAAGGTCAAATTCTTCTTTTTGGCGAAGGCCCTTGGCCTTAAAGGGTGTTATTTCGAACCTATCGAAATATTAACCCGTCGTCGTTCATTCAAGGTCGAACTCTTATTTTTGGCGAAGGCCCTTGGCCTTAAAAAGTGTTATTTCGAACTTGTCAAAATATTAACCCGTCGTTGTTAGATCAAGGTCGAAATCTTCTTTTTGGCGAAGGCCCTTGGCCTTAAAGGGTGTTATTTCGAACTTGTCAAAATATTAACCCGTCGTCGTTCGATCACGGTCAAACTGTTCTTTTTGGCGAATGGCCTTAAAGGGTGTTATTTTGAACTTTTCAAATTATTAACCCGTCGTCATTCGATCAAGGTCGAACTCTTCTTTTTGGCGAAGGCAATTGGCCTTAAAGGGTGTTATTTCGAACTTTTCAAAATACTGACCCATCGTCGTTCGATCAAGGTAGAACTTTTCTTTTTAGCGAAGGCCCTTGGCCTTAAAGGGTATTATTTCGAACTTGTCAAAATTTTAACCCGTTGTCAATAGATCAAGGTCGAACTCTTCTTTTTGTCGAAGGCCCTTCGTCTAAAAGGGTGTTATTTCGAACTTGTCAAAATATTAACCCGTCATCGTTCGATCAAGGTCGAACTCTTATTTTTGGAGGGTGTTATTTTAATTATGTCGAAATACTGACCCGTCGTCGTTCGATCAAGGTCGAACTCTTCTTTTTGGCGGGTGTTATTTCAAACATGTCGAAATACTGACCCGTCGTCATTTGATCAAGGTCGAAATCTTCATTTTGGCGAAGGCCCTTGGCCTTAAAGGGTGTTATCTCGAACTTGTCGAAATATTAGCCCGATATCGTTCTATCAAGGTCGAAGTCTTCTTTTTGGCGAAGGCGTTTGGCCTTAAAGAGTGTTATTTTGAACTTGTCAAAATATTAACCCCTCGTTGTTAGATCAAGGTCAAAATCTTCTTTTTGGCGAAGGCCCTTTGCCTTAAAGGGTGTTATTTCGAACTTGTCGAAATATTAACCCGTCGTCGTTCGATCACGGTCAAACTGATCTTTTTGGCGAATGGCCTTAAAGGGTGTTATTTTGAACTTTTCAAATTATTAACCCGTCGTCATTCGATCAAGGTCGAACTCTTCTTTTTGGCGAAGGCAATTGGCCTTAAAGGGTGTTATTTCGAACTTTTCAAAATACTGACCCATCGTCGTTCGATCAAGGAAGGCCCTGGGCCTTAAAGGGTGTTATTTTGAACTTTCCAATTATTATCTCGTCGTCGTTCGATCAAGGTCAAACTGTTCTTTTTAGCGAATGCCCTTAAAGGGTGTTATTTTGAACTTGTCGAAATACTGACCCGTCCTCGATTTATCAAGGTCAAATTCTTCTTTTTGGCGAAGGCCCTTGGCCTTAAAGGGTGTTATTTCGAACCTGTCGAAATATTAACCCGTCGTCGTTCATTCAAGGTCGAACTCTTATTTTTGGCGAAGGCCCTTGGCCTTAAAAAGTGTTATTTCGAACTTGTCAAAATATTAACCCGTCGTTGTTAGATCAAGGTCGAAATCTTCTTTTTGGCGAAGGCCCTTGGCCTTAAAGGGTGTTATTTCGAACTTGTCAAAATATTAACCCGTCGTCGTTCGATCACGGTCAAACTGTTCTTTTTGGCGAATGGCCTTAAAGGGTGTTATTTTGAACTTTTCAAATTATTAACCCGTCGTCATTCGATCAAGGTCGAACTCTTCTTTTTGGCGAAGGCAATTGGCCTTAAAGGGTGTTATTTCGAACTTTTCAAAATACTGACCCATCGTCGTTCGATCAAGGTAGAACTTTTCTTTTTAGCGAAGGCCCTTGGCCTTAAAGGGTATTATTTCGAACTTGTCAAAATTTTAACCCGTTGTCAATAGATCAAGGTCGAACTCTTCTTTTTGTCGAAGGCCCTTCGTCTAAAAGGGTGTTATTTCGAACTTGTCAAAATATTAACCCGTCATCGTTCGATCAAGGTCGAACTCTTATTTTTGGAGGGTGTTATTTTAATTATGTCGAAATACTGACCCGTCGTCGTTCGATCAAGGTCGAACTCTTCTTTTTGGCGGGTGTTATTTCAAACATGTCGAAATACTGACCCGTCGTCATTTGATCAAGGTCGAAATCTTCATTTTGGCGAAGGCCCTTGGCCTTAAAGGGTGTTATCTCGAACTTGTCGAAATATTAGCCCGATATCGTTCTATCAAGGTCGAAGTCTTCTTTTTGGCGAAGGCGTTTGGCCTTAAAGAGTGTTATTTTGAACTTGTCAAAATATTAACCCCTCGTTGTTAGATCAAGGTCGAAATCTTCTTTTTGGCGAAGGCCCTTGGCCTTAAAGGGTGTTATTTCGAACTTGTCGAAATATTAACCCGTCGTCGTTCGATCACGGTCAAACTGATCTTTTTGGCGAATGGCCTTAAAGGGTGTTATTTTGAACTTTTCAAATTATTAACCCGTCGTCATTCGATCAAGGTCGAACTCTTCTTTTTGGCGAAGGCAATTGGCCTTAAAGGGTGTTATTTCGAACTTTTCAAAATACTGACCCATCGTCGTTCGATCAAGGAAGGCCCTTGGCCTTAAAGGGTGTTATTTCGAACCTGTCGAAATATTAACCCGTCGTCGTTCATTCAAGGTCAAACTCTTCTTTTTTGGCGAAGGCCCATGGCCTTAAAAAGTGTTATTTCGAACTTGTCAAAATATTAGCCTGTTGTCGTTCGATCAAGGTCGAACTCTTCTTTTTGGCGAAGGACTTGGACTTAAAGGGTGTTATTTTGAACTTTTTGAAATATTTACCCATCGTTGTTTAATCAAGGTCGAAATCTTCATTTTGGCAATGCCCCTTCGCCTTAAAGGGTGTTATCTCGAACTTGTCGAAATATTAGCCCGTCGTCGTTCGATCAAGGTCAAACTGTTCTTTTTGGCGAAGGCCCTTGGCCTTAAAGGGCGTTATTTTGAACTTTTGAAAATATTAACCCGTCGTCGTTCGATCAAGGTCGAACTCTTCTTTTTGGCGAAGGCCCTTGGCCTTAAAGGGTGTTATTTCGAACTTGTCAAAGTACTGACCCATTGTCGTTCGATCAAGGTCGAAATCTTCTTTTTGGCAAAGGCCATTGGCCTTAAAGGGTGTTATTTCGAACTTTTTGAAATATTTACCCGTCGTCGTTTGATCAAGGTCGAAATCTTCATTTTGGCGAAGGCCCTTGGCCTTAACGGGTGTTATCTCGAACTTGTCATAATATTAGCCTGTCGTCGTTCTATCAAGGTCGAAGTCTTCTTTTTGGCGAAGGCGTTTAGCCTTAAAGGGTGTTATTTTGAACTTGTCAAAATATTAGCCCGTCGTCATTCGATCAAGTCGAACTCTTCTTTTTGGCGAAGGCCCTTGGCCTTAAAGGGTGTTATTTCGAACTTGTCGAAATATTAACTCGTTGTCGTTCGATCAAGGTCAAACTGTTCTTTTTGGCGAAGGCCCTTGGCCTTAAAGGGTGTTATTTCGAACCTGTCGAAATATTAACCAGTCGTCGTTCATTCAAGGTCGAACTCTTCTTTTTGGCGAAAGCCCTTAGCTTAAAGGGTGTTATTTCCAACTTGTTGAAATATTACTCCATCATCGTTCGATCAAGGTCGAACTCTTCTTTTTGGCGAAGGCCCATGGCCTTAAAAAGTGTTATTTCGAACTTGTCAAAATATTAGCCTGTTGTCGTTCGATCAAGGTCGAACTCTTCTTTTTGGCGAAGGCCCTTGGACTTAAAGGGTGTTATTTCGAACTTTTTGAAATATTTACCCGTCGCTGTTTAATCAAGGTCGAAATCTTCATTTTGGCAATGGCCCTTCGCCTTAAAGGGTGTTATCTCGAACTTGTCGAAATATTAGCACGTCGTCGTTCTATCAAGGTCAAAGTCTTTTTTTTTGGCGAAAGCGTTTGGCCTTAAAGAGTGTTATTTTGAACATGTCAAAATACTGACCCGTCATCATTCGATCAAGGTCGAACTCTTCTTTTTGGCGAAAGCCCTTGGCTTAAAGGGTGTTATTTCGAACTTGTCGGAATATTAGTCCATCGTTGTTCGATCAAGGTCGAACTCTTCTTTTTGGCGAAGGCCCTTGGCCTTAAAGGGTGTTATTTCGAACTTCTTGAAATATTTACACCTCGTCGTTTGATCAAGGTCGAAATCTTCATTTTGGCGAAGGCCCTTGGCCTTAAAGGGTGTTATCTCGAACTTGTCGGAATATTAGCCCGTCGTCGTTCTATCAAGGTCGAAGTCTTCTTTTTGGCGAAGGCGTTTGGCCTTAAAGAGTGTTATTTTGAACTTGTTGAAATACTGTCCCGTCAACATTCGATCAAGGTCGAACTCTTCTTTTTGGCAAAGGCCCTTGGCCTTAAAGGGTTTTATTTCGAACTTGTCGAAATATTAACCCCTCGTTGTTATATCAAGGTCGAAATCTTCTTTTTGGCGAAGGCCCTTGGCCTTAAAGGGTGTTATTTCGAACTTGTCGAAATATTAACCCGTCGTCTTTCGATCAAGGTCAAACTGTTCTTTTTAGCGAATGCCCTTAAAGGGTGTTATTTTGAACATGTCGGAATACTGACCCGTCCTAGTTTGATCAAGGTCAAATTCTTCTTTTTCGCGAAGGCCCTTGGCCTTTAAGGGTGTTATTTCGAAACTGCAGAAATATTAACCCGTCGTCGTTCATTCAAGGTCGAACTCTTCTTTTTGGCGAAAGCCCTTAGCTTAAAGGGTGTAATTTCCAACTTGTGGAAATATTAGTCCGTCATCGTTCGATCAAGGTCTAACTCTTCTTTTTGGCGAAAGCCCATGGCCTTAAAAAGTGTTATTTCGAACTTGTCAAAATATTAGCCTGTCGTCGTTCGATCAAGGTCTAACTCTTCCTTTTGGCGAAGGCCCTTGGCCTTAAAGGGTGTTATTTCGAACTTTTTGAAATATTTACCCGTCGCTGTTTAATCAAGGTCGAAATCTTCATTTTGGCAATGGCCCTTCGCCTTAAAGGGTGTTATCTCGAACTTGTCGAAATATTAGCCCGTCGTCGTTCTATAAAGGTCAAAGTTTTTTTTTGGCGAAAGCGTTTGGCCTTAAAGAGTGTTATTTTAAACATGTCAAAATACTGACCCGTCATCATTCGATCAAGGTCGAACTCTTCTTTTTGGCGAAAGCCCTTGGCTTAAAGGGTGTTATTTCGAACTTGTCGGAATATTAGTCCATCGTTGTTCGATCAAGGTCGAACTCTTCTTTTTGGCGAAGGCCCTTGGCCTTAAAGGGTGTTATTTCGAACTTCTTGAAATATTTACACCTCGTCGTTTGATCAAGGTCGAAATCTTCATTTTGGCGAAGGCCCTTGGCCTTAAAGGGTGTTATCTCGAACTTGTCGGAATATTAGCCCGTCGTCGTTCTATCAAGGTCGAAGTCTTCTTTTTGGCGAAGGCGTTTGGCCTTAAAGAGTGTTATTTTGAACTTGTTGAAATACTGTCCCGTCAACATTCGATCAAGGTCGAACTCTTCTTTTTGGCAAAGGCCCTTGGCCTTAAAGGGTTTTATTTCGAACTTGTCGAAATATTAACCCCTCGTTGTTATATCAAGGTCGAAATCTTCTTTTTGGCGAAGGCCCTTGGCCTTAAAGGGTGTTATTTCGAACTTGTCGAAATATTAACCCGTCGTCTTTCGATCAAGGTCAAACTGTTCTTTTTAGCGAATTCCCTTAAAGGGTGTTATTTTGAACATGTCGGAATACTGACCCGTCCTAGTTTGATCAAGGTCAAATTCTTCTTTTTCGCGAAGGCCCTTGGCCTTTAAGGGTGTTATTCGAAACTGCAGAAATATTAACCCGTCGTCGTTCATTCAAGGTCGAACTCTTCTTTTTGGCGAAAGCCCTTAGCTTAAAGGGTGTAATTTCCAACTTGTGGAAATATTAGCCCGTCATCGTTCGATCAAGGTCTAACTCTTCTTTTTGGCGAAGGCCCATGGCCTTAAAAAGTGTTATTTCGAACTTGTCGAAATATTAGCCTGTCGTCGTTCGATCAAGGTCTAACTCTTCCTTTTGGCGAAGGCCCTTGGCTTTAAAGGGTGTTATTTCGAACTTTTTGAAATATTTACCCGTCGCCGTTTAATCAAGGTCGAAATCTTCATTTTGGCAATGGCCCTTAGCCTTAAAGGGTGTTATCTCGAACTTGTCAAAATATTAGCCCGTCGTCGTTCTATCAAGGTCAAAGTCTTTTTTTGGCGAAAGCGTTTGGCCTTAAAGAGTGTTATTTTGAACTTGTCAAAATACTGACCCGTAATCATTCGATCAAGGTCGAACTCTTCTTTTTGGCGAAAGCCCTTGGCTTAAAGGGTGTTATTTAGAACTTGTTGGAATATTAGTCCATCGTCGTTCGATCAAGGTCGAACTCTTCTTTTTGGCGAAGGCCCTTGGCCTTAAAGGGTGTTATTTCGAACTTTTTGAAATATTTACCCGTCGTCATTTGATCAAGGTCGAAATCTTCATTTTGGCGAAGGCCATTGGCCTTAAAGGGTGTTATCTCAAACTTGTCGAAATATTAGCCCGTCATCGTTCTATCAAAGTCGAAGTCTTCTTTTTGGCGAAGGCGTTTGGCATTAAAGAGTGTTATTTTGAACTTGTTGAAATACTGTCCCGTCATCATTCGATCAAGGTCAAACTCTTCTTTTTGGCAAAGTCCCTTGGCCTTAAAGGGTTTTATTTCGAACTTGTCGAAATATTAACCCCTCGTTGTTAGATCAAGGTCGAAATCTTCTTTTTGGCGAAGGCCCTTGGCCTTAAAGGGTGTTATTTCGAACTTGTAGAAATATTATCCCGTCGTCGTTCGATCAAGGTCAAACTGTTCTTTTTAGCGAACGCCCTTAAAGGGTGTTATTTTGAACTTGTCGAAATACTGACCCGTCCTCATTTGATCAAGGTTAAATTCTTCTTTTTGGCGAAGGCCCTTGGCCTTAAAGGGTGTTATTTCGAACCTGTCGAAATATTAACCCGTCGTCGTTCATTCAAGGTCGAACTCTTCTTTTTGGCGAAGGCCCTTGGCCTTAAAAAGTGTTATTTCGAACTTGTCAAAATATTAACCCGTCGTTGTTAGATCAAGGTCGAAATCTTCTTTTTGGCGAAGGCCCTTGGTCTTAAAGGGTGTTATTTCGAACTTGTGGAAATATTAACCCGTCGTCGTTCGATCACGGTCAAACTGTTCTTTTTGGCGAATGGCCTTAAAGGGTGTTATTTTGAACTTTTCAAATTATTAACCCGTCGTCATTCGATCAAGGTCGAACTTTTCTTTTTGGCGAAGGCAATTGGCCTTAAAGGGTGTTATTTCAAACTTTTCAAAATACTGACCCATCGTTGTTCGATCAAGGTAGAACTTTTCTTTTTGGCGAAGGCCCTTGGCCTTAAAGGGTATTATTTCGAACTTGTCAAAATATTAACCCGTTGTCAATAGATCAAGGTCGAACTCTTCTTTTTGTCGAAGGCCCTTCGTCTAAAAGGGTGTTATTTCGAACTTGTCAAAATATTAACTCGTTGTCGTTCGATCAAGGTCAAACTGTTCTTTTTGGCGAAGGCCCTTGGCCTCAAAGGGTGTTATTTTGAACTTTTCAAAATATTAACCCGTCGTTGTTCGATCAAGGTCGAACTTTTCTTTTTGGCGAAGACCCTTGGCCTTAAAGGGTGTTATTTCGAACTTGTCGAAATATTAACCCGTCTTCGTTAGATCGAGGTCAAAATCTTCTTTTTGGAGAAGGCCCTTGGCCTTAAAGGGTGTTATTTCGAACTTGTCAAAATATTAAACCGTCGTCGTTCGAACAAGGTCAAACTGTTCTTTTTGGCGAATGGCCTTAAAGGGTGTTATTTCAAATTTGTCGAAATACTGACCCGTCCTCGTTTGATCAAGGTCAAATTTTTCTTTTTGGCGAAAGCCCTTGGCTTTAAAGGGTGTTATTTTGAACCTTCCAAAATATTAACCTGTCGTCGTTCGATCAAGGTCGAACTCTTCTTTTTGGCAAAGGCCATTGGCCTTAAAGGGTGTTATTTCGAACTTGTCAAAGTACTGACTCATTGTCGTTCGATCAAGGTCAAACTCTTTTTTTTAGCGAAGGCCCTTGGCCTTAAAGGGTGTTATTTCGAACTTGTCGAAATATTAACCCGTCGTTGTTATATCAAGGTTGAAATCTTCTTTTTGGCGAAGGCCCTTGGCCTTAAAGGGTGTTATTTCGAACTTGTTGAAATATTAACCCGTCGTCGTTCGAACAAGGTCAAACTGTTCTTTTTGGCGAATGGCCTTAAAGGGTGTTATTTCAAACTTGTCGAAATACTGACCCGTCCTCGTTTGATCAAGGTCAAATTTTTCTTTTTGGCGAAGGCCCTTGGCCTTAAAGGGTGTTATTTCGAACCTGTCGAAATATTAACCAGTCGTCGTTCATTCAAGGTCGAACTCTTCTTTTTGGCGAAAGCCCTTAGCTTAAAGGGTGTTATTTCCAAATTGTGGAAATATTAGCCCGTCATCATTCGATCAAGGTCAAACTCTTCTTTTTGGCGTAGGCCCATGGCGTTAAAAAGTGTTATTTTGAACTTGTCAAAATATTAGCCTGTCGTCGTTCGATCAAGGTGGAACTCTTCTTTTTGGCGAAGGCCCTTGGCCTTAAAGGGTGTTTATTTGAACTTTTTGAAATATTTACCCGTCGCCGTTTAATCAAGGTCGAAATCTTCATTTTGGCAATGGCCCTTGGCCTTAAAGGGTGTTATCTCGAACTTGTCGAAATATTAGCTCGTCGTCGTTCTATCAAGGTCACAGTCTTTTTTTGGCGAAAGCGTTGGGCCTTAAAGAGTGTTATTTTGAACTTGTCAAAATACTGACCCGTCATCGTTCGATCAAGGTCGAACTCTTCTTTTTGGCGAAAGCCCTTGGCTTAAAGGGTGTTATTTCGAACTTGTCGGAATATTAGTCCATTGTCGTTCGATCAAGGTCGAACTCTTCTTTTTGGCGAAGGCCCTTGGCCTTAAAGGGTGTTATTTCGACCTTTTTGAAATATTTACCCGTCGTCATTTGATCAAGGTCGAAATCTTCATTTTGGCGAAGGCCCTTGGCCTTAAAGGGTGTTATCTCGAACTTGTCGAAATATTAGCCCGTCATCGTTCTATCAAGGTCGAAGTCTTCTTTTTGGCCAAGGCGTTTGGCCTTAAAGAGTGTTATTTTGAACTTGTCGAAATATTTACCCCTTGTTGTTAGATCAAGGTCGAAATCTTCTTTTTGGCGAAGGCCCTTGGCCTTAAATGGTGTTATTTTGAACTTGTCGAAATATTATCTCGCCGTCGTTCGATCAAGGTCAAACTGTTCTTTTTAGCGAATTCCCTTAAAGGGTGTTATTTTGAACTTGTCGAAATACTGACCCGTCCCCGTTTGATCAAGGTCAAATTCTTCTTTTTGGCGAAGGCCCTTGGCCTTAAAGGGTGTTATTTCGAATCTGTCGAAATATTAACCCGTCGCCGTTCATTCAAGGTCGAACTCTTATTTTTGGCGAAGGCCCTTGGCCTTAAAAAGTGTTATTTAGAACTCGTCAAAATATTAACCCGTCGTTGTTAGATCAAGGTCGAAATCTTCTTTTTGGCGAAGGCCCTTGGCCTTAAAGGGTGTTATTTCGAACTTGTCAAAATATTAACCCGTCGTCGTTCGATCACGGTCAAACTATTCTTTTTGGCGAATGGCCTTAAATGGTGTTATTTTGAACTTTTCAAATTATTAACCCGTCGTCATTCGATCAAGGTCGAACTCTTCTTTTTGGCGAAGGCAATTGGCCTTAAAGGGTGTTATTTCAAACTTTTCAAAATACTGACCCATCATCGTTCGATCAAGGTAGAACTTTTCTTTTTGGCGAAGGCCATTGGCCTTAAAGGGTATTATTTCGAACTTGTCAAAAATTTAACTTGTTGTCAATAGATCAAGGTCGAACTCTTCTTTTTGTCGAAGGCCCTTCGTCTAAAAGGGGGTTATTTCTAACTTGTCAAAATATTAACCCGTCATCGTTCTATCAAGGTCGAACTCTTATTTTTGGAGGTTGTTATTTTAATTATGTCGAAATACTGACCCGTCGTCGTTCGATCAAGGTCGAACTCTTCTTTTTGGCGGGTGTTATATCAAACATGTCGAAATACTGACCCGTCGTCATTTGATCAAGGTCGAAATCTTCATTTTGGCGAAGGCCCTTGGCCTTAAAGGGTGTTATCTCGAACTTGTCGAAATATTAGCCCGTCATCGTTCTATCAAGGTCGAAGTCTTCTTTTTGGCGAAGGCGTTTGGCCTTAAAGAGTGTTATTTTGAACTTGTCAAAATATTAACCCCTCGTTGTTAGATCAAGGTCGAAATCTTCTTTTTGGCGAAGGCCCTTGGCCTTAAAGTGTGTTATTTCGAACTTGTCAAAATATTAACCCGTCGTCGTTCGATTACGATCAAACTGTTCTTTTTGGCGAATGGCCTTAAAGGGTGTTATTTTGAACTTTTCAAATTATTAACCCGTCGTCATTCGATCAAGGTCGAACTCTTCTTTTTGGCGAAGGCAATTGGCCTTAAAAAGTTTTATTTCGAACTTGTCAAAATATTAACCCGTCGTTGTTAGATCAAGGTCGAAATCTTCTTTTTGGCGAAGGCCCTTGACCTTAAAGGGTGTTATTTCGAACTTGTCGAAATATTAACCCGTCGTAGTTCGATCACGGTCAAACTGCTCTTTTTGGCGAATGGCCTTAAAGGGTGTTATTTTGAACTTTTCAAATTATTAACCCGTCGTCATTTGATCATGGTCGAACTCTTCTTTTTGGCGAAGGCAATTGGCCTTAAAGGGTGTTATTTCGAACTTTTCAAAATACTGACCCATCGTCGTTCGATCAAGGTAGAACTTTTCTTTTTGTCGAAGGCCCTTCGTCTAAAAGGGTGTTATTTCGAACTTGTCAAAATATTAACCCGTCATCGTTCGATCAAGGTCGAACTCTTATTTTTGGCGGGTGTTATTTTAATTATGTCGAAATACTGACCGTCGTCGTTCGATCAAGGTGGAACTCTTCTTTTTGGCGAGTGTTATTTCAAATATGTCGAATTACTGACCCGTCGTCGTTCGATCAAGGTCGAACTCTTCTTTTTGGTGAAGGCCCATGGCCTTAAAGGGTGTTATTTTGAACTTGTCAAAATATTAGCCCGTCGTCATTCGATCAAGGTCAAATTCTTCTTTTTGGCGAAGGCCCTTGGCTTTAAAGGGTGTTATTTCGAACCTGTCGAAATATTAACCCGTCGTCGTTCATTCAAGGTCAAACTCTTTCTTTTTGGTGAAGGCCCTTGGCCTTAAAGGGTATTATATCGAACTTGACAAAATATTAACCCGTTGTCAATGGATCAAGGTCGAACTCTTCTTTTTGGCGAAGGCCTTGGACTTAAAGGGTGTTATTTCGAACTTTTTGAAATATTTACCCGTCGTCGTTTAATCAAGGTCGAAATCTTCATTTTGGCAATGGCCCTTCGCCTTAAAGGGTGTTATCTCGAACTTGTCGAAATATTAGCCCGTCGTCGTTCGATAAAGGTCAAACTGTTCTTTTTGGCGAAGACCCTTGGCCTTAAAGGGCATTATTTTGAACTTTTCAAACTATTAACCCGTCGTCGTTCGATCAAGGTCGAACTCTTCTTTTTGGCGAAGGCCCTTGGCCTTAAAGGGTGTTATTTAGAACTTGTCAAAGTACTGACCCATTGTCGTTCGATCAAGGTCGAAATCTTCTTTTTGGCAAAGGCCCTTGGCCTTAAAGGGTGTTATTTCGAACTTTTTGAAATATTTACCCGTCGTCGTTTGATCAAGGTCGAAATCTTCATTTTGGCGAAGGCTCTTGGCCTTAAAGGGTGTTATCTCGAACTTGTCGAAATATTAGCCCGTCGTCGATCTATCAAGGTCGAAGTCTTCTTTTTGGCGAAGGCGTTTGGCCTTAAAGAGTGTTATTTTGAACTTGTTGAAATACTGTCCCGTCATCATTCGATCATGGTCGAACTCTTCTTTTTGGCAAAGGCCCTTGGCCTTAAAGGGTGTTATTTCGAACTTGTCGAAATATTAACCCGTCGTCGTTCGATCAAGGTCAAACTGTTCTTTTTAGCGAATGCCCTTAAAGGGTGTTATTTTGTACTTGTCGAAATACTGACCCGTCCTAGTTTGATCAAGGTCAAATTCTTCTTTTTTCGCGAAGGCCCTTGGCCTTAAAGGTTGTTATTTCGAACCTGCCGGAAAATATTAACCCGTCGTCGTTCATTCAAGGTCAAACTCTTCTTTTTGGCGAAAGCCCTTAGCTTAAAGGGTGTAATTTCCAGCTTGTGGAAATATTAGCCCATCATCGTTCGATCAAGGTCGAACTCTTCTTTTTGGCGAAGGCCCATGGCCTTAAAAAGTGTTATTTCGAACTTGTCAAAATATTAGCCTGTCGTCCTTTGATCAAGTTAGAACTTTTCTTTTTGGTGAAGGCCCTTGGCCTTAAAGGGTATTATTCCGAACTTGACAAAATATTAACCCGTTGTCAATTGATCAAGGTCGAACTCTTCTTTTTGGCGAAGGCCCTTTGTCTAAAAGGGTGTTATTTCGAATTTGTCAAAATATTAACTCGTGATCGTTCGATCAAGGTCGAACTCTTCTTTTTGGCGGGTGTTATTTTAAACATGTAGAAATACTGACCCATCATCGTTCCATCAAGGTCGAACTCTTCTTTTTGGCGGGTGTTATTTCAAACATGTCGAAATACTCACCCGTCGTCGTTCGATCAAGGTCGAACTCTTCTTTTTGGCGAAGGCCCTTGGCCTTAAAGGGTGTTATTTCAAACTTGTCAAAATATTAACCCGTCGTCGTTCGATCAAGGTCGAACTCTTCTTTTTGGCGAAGGCCCTTGGCCTTAAAGGGTGTTATTTCGAACTTGTCAAAGTACTGACCCATTGTCGTTCGGTCATGGTCGAAATCTTCTTTTTGGCAAAGGCCCTTGGCCTTAAAGGGTGTTATTTCGAACTTGTCGAAATATTAACCCGTCGTTGTTAGATTAAGGTCGAAATCTTCTTTTTGGCGAAGGCCCTTGTCCTTAAGGGGTGTTATTTCGAACTTGTCGAAATATTAACCCGTCGTCGTTCGATCAAGGTCAAACTGTTCTTTTTGGCGAATGGCCTTAAAGGGTGTTATTTCGAACTCGTCGAAATACTGACCCGTCCTTGTTTGATCAAGGTTAAATTCTTCTTTTTGGCGAAGGCCCTTGGCCTTAAAGGGTGTTATTTCGAACTTGTCGAAATAATAACCCGTCGTCGTTCATTCAAGGTCGAACTCTTCTTTTTGGCGAAGGCCCATGGCCTTAAAAAGTGTTATTTCGAACTTTTTGAAATATTTACCCGTCGTCGTTTGATCAAGGTTGAAATCTTCATTTTGGCGAAGGCCCTTGGCCTTAAAGGGTGTTATCTCGAACTTGTCGAAATATTAGCCCGTAGTCGTTCTATCAAGGTTGAAGTCTTCTTTTTGGCGAAGGTATTTGGCCTTAAAGAGTGTTATTTTGAACTTGTTGAAATACTGTCCCGTCGTCATTCGATCAAGGTCGAACTCTTCTTTTTGGCAAATACCCTTGGCCTTAAAGTGTGTTATTTCGAACTTGTCGAAATATTAACCCCTCGTTCTTAGATCAAGGTCGAAATCTTCTTTTTGGCGAAGGCCCTTGGACATAAAGGGTGTTATTTCGAACTTGTCGAAATATTAACCTGTCGTCGTTCGATCAAGGTCAAATTGTTCTATTTGGTGAATGCCCTTAAAGGGCGTTATTTTGAACTTTTCAAAATATTAACCCATCGTCGTTCGATCAAGGTCGAACTCTTCTTTTTGGCGAAGGCCCTTGGCCTTAAAGGGTGTTATTTCGAACTTGTCAAAGTACTGACCCATTGTCGTTCGATCAAGGTCGAAATCTTCTTTTTGGCAAAGGCCCTTGGCCTTAAAGGGTGTTATTTCAAACTTGTCAAAATATTAACCCGTTGTCAATGGATCAAGGTGGAACTCTTCTTTTTGGCGAAGGCCCTTTGTCTAAAAGGGTGTTATTTCGAACTTGTCAAATTATTAACTCGTGATCGTTCGATCAAGGTCGAACTCTTCTTTTTGGCGGGTGTTATTTTAAACATGTAGAAATACTGACCCATCATCGTTCGATCAAGGTTGAACTCTTCTTTTTGGCGGGTGCTATTTCAAACATGTCGAAATACTCACCCGTCGTCGTTCGATCAAGGTCGAACTCTTCTTTTTGGCGAAGGCCCTTGGCCTTAAAGGGTGTTATTTCGAACTTGTCAAAATATTAGACCGTCGTCATTCAAGCAAGTCGAACTCTTCTTTTTGGTGAAGGCCCTTAGCCTTAAAGCGTGTTATTTCGAACTTGTCGAAATATTAACCCGTCGTCGTTCGATCAAGGTCAAACTGTTCTTTTTGGCAAAGGCCCTTGGCCTTAAAGGGTGTTATTTCGAACTTGTCGAAATATTAACCCGTCGTTGTTAGATTAAGGTCGAAATCTTCTTTTTGGCGAAGGCCCTTGTCCTTAAGGGGTGTTATTTCGAACTTGTCGAAATATTAACCCGTCGTCGTTCGATCAAGGTCAAACTGTTCTTTTTGGCGAATGGCCTTAAAGGGTGTTATTTCGAACTCGTCGAAATACTGACCCGTCCTTGTTTGATCAAGGTTAAATTCTTCTTTTTGGCGAAGGCCCTTGGCCTTAAAGGGTGTTATTTCGAACTTGTCGAAATAATAACCCGTCGTCGTTCATTCAAGGTCGAACTCTTCTTTTTGGCGAAGGCCCATGGCCTTAAAAAGTGTTATTTCGAACTTTTTGAAATATTTACCCGTCGTCGTTTGATCAAGGTCGAAATCTTCATTTTGGCGAAGGCCCTTGGCCTTAAAGGGTGTTATCTCGAACTTGTCGAAATATTAGCCCGTAGTCGTTCTATCAAGGTTGAAGTCTTCTTTTTGGCGAAGGTATTTGGCCTTAAAGAGTGTTATTTTGAACTTGTTGAAATACTGTCCCGTCGTCATTCGATCAAGGTCGAACTCTTCTTTTTGGCAAATACCCTTGGCCTTAAAGTGTGTTATTTCGAACTTGTCGAAATATTAACCCCTCGTTCTTAGATCAAGGTCGAAATCTTCTTTTTGGTGAAGGCCCTTGGATATAAAGGGTGTTATTTCGAACTTGTCGAAATATTAACCTGTCGTCGTTCGATCAAGGTCAAACTGTTCTATTTGGTGAATGCCCTTAAAGGGCGTTATTTTGAACTTTTCAAAATATTAACCCATCGTCGTTCGATCAAGGTCGAACTCTTCTTTTTGGCGAAGGCCCTTGGCCTTAAAGGGTGTTATTTCGAACTTGTCAAAGTACTGACCCATTGTCGTTCGATCAAGGTCGAAATCTTCTTTTTGGCAAAGGCCCTTGGCCTTAAAGGGTGTTATTTCAAACTTGTCAAAATATTAACCCGTTGTCAATGGATCAAGGTGGAACTCTTCTTTTTGGCGAAGGCCCTTTGTCTAAAAGGGTGTTATTTCGAACTTGTCAAATTATTAACTCGTGATCGTTCGATCAAGGTCGAACTCTTCTTTTTGGCGGGTGTTATTTTAAACATGTAGAAATACTGACCCATCATCGTTCGATCAAGGTTGAACTCTTCTTTTTGGCGGGTGTTATTTCAAACATGTCGAAATACTCACCCGTCGTCGTTCGATCAAGGTCGAACTCTTCTTTTTGGCGAAGGCCCTTGGCCTTAAAGGGTGTTATTTCGAACTTGTCAAAATATTAGACCGTCGTCATTCAAGCAAGTCGAACTCTTCTTTTTGGTGAAGGCCCTTAGCCTTAAAGCGTGTTATTTCGAACTTGTCGAAATATTAACCCGTCGTCGTTCGATCAAGGTCAAACTGTTCTTTTTGGCGAAGGCCCTTGGCCTTAAAGGGCGTTATTTTGAACTTTTCAAAATATTAACCCGTCGTCGTTCGATCAAGGTCGAACTCTTCTTTTTGGCGAAGGCCCTTGGCCTTAAAGGGTGTTATTTCGAACTTGTCAAAGTACTGACCCATTGTCGTTCCATCAAGGTCGAAATCTTCTTTTTGGCAAAGGCCCTTGGCCTTAAAGGGTGTTATTTCGAACTTGTCGAAATATTAACCCGTCGTTGTTAGATTAAGGTCGAAATCTTCTTTTTGGCGAAGGCCCTTGGCCTTTAAGGGTGTTATTTCGAACTTGTTGAAATATTAACCCGTCGTCGTTCGATCAAGGTCAAACTATTTTTTTGGCGAATGGCCTTAAAGGGTTTTATTTCGAACTCGTCGAAATACTGACCCGTCCTCGTTTGATCAAGGTCAAATTCTTCTTTTTGGCGAAGGCCCTTGGCCTTAAAGGGTGTTATTTCGAACTTGTCGAAATATTAACCCGTCGTCGTTCATTCAAGGTCGAACTCTTCTTTTAGGCGAAGGCCCATGGCCTTTAAAAGTGTTATTTCGAACTTGTCAAAATATTAGCCTGTCGTCGTTCGATCAAGGTCGAACTCTTCCTTTTGGCGAAGGCCCTTGGCTTTAAAGGGTGTTATTTCGAACTTTTTGTAATATTTACCCGTCGCCGTTTAATCAAGGTCGAAATCTTCATTTTGGCAATGGCCCTTAGCCTTAAAGGGTGTTATCTCGAACTTGTCGAAATATTAGCCCGTCGTCGATCTATCAAGGTCAAAGTCTTTTTTTTGGCTAAGGTGTTTGGCCTTAAAGAGTGTTATTTTGAACTTGTCAAAATACTGACCCGTCATCATTCGATCAAGGTTGAACTCTTCTTTTTGGCGGGTGTTATTTTAAACATGTAGAAATACTGACCCATCATCGTTCGATCAAGGTTGAACTCTTCTTTTTGGCGGGTGTTATTTCAAACATGTCGAAATACTCACCCGTCGTCATTCGATCAAGGTCGAACTCTCCTTTTTGGCGAAGACCCTTGGCCTTAAAGGGTGTTATTTCGAACTTGTCAAAATATTAGACCGTCGTCATTCGAGCAAGTCGAACTCTTCTTTTTGGTGAAGGCCCTTAGCCTTAAAGCGTGTTATTTCGAACATGTCGAAATATTAACCCGTCGTCGGTCGATCAAGGTCAAACTATTCTTTTTGGCGAAGGCCCTTGGCCTTAAAGGGCGTTATTTTGAACTTTTCAAAATATTAACCCGTCGTCGTTCGATCAAGGTCGAACTCTTTTATGAAGATAAACTTGAAAGTTATCAACACAGAAAAGAAATTACACTGAGAAATATAGAAACCATGAATATATGTATCAACAGGTATACATCTCAGTATTAATATGAACAAATCAAAAATTGATAGTTACAAATATTTTAAGTACTGGTTAGAAATTCTAAAACATATAAATATGTCAAAAATTATATTAGAAAAAAATATAGAAGAATATCAAAAAACTAAAGATATTAAATACTTAGAATACACACTTGAAAATATAAAAGAAATTTCAAGGTTAATTTCGTTAGCTGCAGATAATCATGAAAAAGCATTTAATTCCACAACTACATAAAATAGATCCGATGAACTCAAACAACCAAACAACCCCCTTTAAAATTGGTATCAGAGCTATGGAAAATAAACATTTATATTAAGAAGCAAATCATGAAAAATAACACAAACATTAATAGTACAAACCCGCAAAACAGTGAAACAATTAAAACAACTAAGAAATCGCAGAAAATTAGAAAGAAACTAAAGAAACTATACATAGAATATGAATACTTAAGTATCACAAAAATAAACAAAGCTAGACTGTCTAAATTAATCGATATAATATCTAAAACAGAATATAAATATGTTTGCTATCTAAAAGATAAAAGATGAATAAAGAAGAATTCGCACTAGAAGAGAAAACATATGAGAATCCAGAAGGATTAAAAATAACAATAATATTTTCCAACTTAGGAAGAAGATATAAAAAAATAGGAAATAACCTAAACTTAATGTTAGAAAAAGAAACTGTAAAACTAGAGGATAGTTTAACCGCCATGGTTAGAATAACAAAAGAAAACGAAGAAATAGATAGAAAACGAGAGATTAAAGAAATACAACAGCAAGCTAAAGAAAAAATACAACAGATAGAGGAAGTAAAAAACACTAAAATAACAGAATTAGAAAAAGAATTAGAGATGCTAAAACAGATGTATGCAAATAAACTAAAAGAAAAGGAAAAACGTAAAGAAGAAGAACAAGAACTAAAACTAACAAATGAGATAGAAAAGTTCAAATTACAGTTAGAAGAAGTACAGGAGAGTCCATCAAAAATAAGTATAAACGAAATAAATGACCAAAGTGATAAAGACACAGAACTAGGAGAAAACTATTCAGAAACAAGTGAAACATACACAGAACTTATAGAGAAAACAGAAAATATAAAAATAAACCCAGAAATAAATACAGGAGATATGAACGAGGATAAACCAAGCACATCAGGAGTAAAAAATCCAAAACAATTAAACCCAACCTATTACAGAGTAAGTTATGATGCATATGATAGAAACAAAACATTATGGGATAAAAGGTTAAATAAGAAATGGGCACCAAGACAGATAACTGAACAATATAATTTTTTAGATCTAGATTGTGTAGCAGATATAAATAAAACAATACAATTATGGATAGGATATATCTCAAAACAACTAATAGATAATAAAATAACAATAGCGGAAACACCAGGATATATAGAAAGAACATTAATAGGAACTGTAAAATTATGGTTACAAAATTTATCAAGTGAAAGCTTAGACACATTAAGGAGTAATAAAAAACTTGACGGTACAACTACAACAACAGTTACAGATATATTAAATAAATATGAAATAGCAATAAGAAATGAATTTAGTAGTATGACAACAGAAGTAGAAGAACAAAATAAAGAAAAAATTACAAATAGAAATTTAATGACAAAATTAGCAATATGTAATATGTGTTATATAGATGAATATACTTGTGCATTTAGAGACTATTATTATAAAGGAACATATAGTCCAGATGAAAGTAAAGAGATAAGAAAATTATATTTTACAAAATTACCAGAACCCTTTAGCTCAAAAATAATAAAAAATTGGAACGAAGCAGGACTAGCAGATACATTAGGAGCAAGGATAAAATTTCTACAAAACTGGTTTATAGAATTATGTGAAAAATATAAAGAAAACATGAAAATGGAAAAAATATTAGTAAAAAATTTGGCATGTTGCAAAAGTAGAATAGCACCCCAATTTGGCTGCACAGATAAATATTACAAAAAAGAAGGAAAGAAAAAGAAATTTAAATCAAAATATTCAAAATATAAATATAGGAAACCAAGAAGAAGATATTATGTAAAAAATTATAAACATAAAAAACCATATAGGAAAAAGAAAAAACTAACAGAATGTACTTGCTATAATTGTGGAAAGCTAGGACACTTAGCCAAAGATTGTAAATTACCAAAAAACCCAAAGAAGAAACAAATTACCGAAATACTAATTGATAATGATAAATATACACAAATAGAATATGTAGATTATGAATTAAGCAGTGAAGACAGCATATATGAGATATCAGAAAATGAGTTCTCTGAAAATGAAATAAACAAGGATATAGAAGAGTCAGATGAAGAAAATTATGACTGAAAAAGATATACAAATTATACAACAAGAAGAACACCAAGATGAACAATCTTCAGAACAAAAAATAATATTTGACGCTAATATATTTGAACAAATAAAAGGAAAAGAATTGGATCTAAGTATAGACAAAATATTAGAAGTACCAACAATAAAGAATTGGTTTAAAAGACAAAAAGAAGAATACTATGTAGTAAGCCAAAGAGAACATATAATAGATTGTAAATACATCAAAGGTAAAGCACAAATACCAATTTTAAATAAAAGACTACTAAATAAAGAAATACAAGATATAAAAGCAAAAAATCCAATAAAATATGTACACTTAGGAGGAACGGAGATCCTAATAAAAGCATGTTTTAGGGAAGGAATAGATACCCCTATAGAAATATACTTGGCAGATGATAGGATTGTACAACCTATAGAAAAGAGTATAATAAGTGTTGTAAGAGGTAACTTAATATACCAAAAATTTAAATTTATAGTAAGTGCTAACTATTCAGTAGCAGTAGATGATAAAAATATAGATAAATCATTAGTATTATACTGGAAAATGTCTGGAATAGAATTAGCACCAGGAAGTAAAATATTCACAGCAAGATGTAAAAATCTATATGTCTTAACAACAAAACATAAGATAACAGCTAAAAATAAAATAAATAAAATAAAAATAGAAAATCCATTCGAAAGAATAGTATCAGTTATAGACAACAATGATTACAGTTATACAGAAATAGACATGGATGAAGATTTAGAAATAGTAAAAGAAAGATTAAGCACATCAAAACGAATAAATAATGAAATGCCAGAAACATCATCAAGAAGTACATCAAGAAGTACATCAAAAAGAATAAATTATACCACTCCACAAAAATTAATAGAACAAAAAATAGAAGAAATAAACCCACATCATTATTATATAACAGGAATAATGGACCAAAGAAAATATTTAATACTAATAAATACAGGGCAGGAAGAGAATTATGTTATAAGAGAACTAATACCAGAACAAGAGATAGTAACAATAGAACAACAAAATTCAGAACTACCAAAAGCGTTAAGAAAAAACGAAGAAACAACTGAAAAAGAATTAATTATTGGAGGAATACCAATATTAATAAATTTTAAAATATATCAAGGAGATAAAAATATTACACTAGGGATAAAATGGTTAGAAAAAGTCAAACCATATAAATTAGAAGATAGGCAATTAACAATAAGTTATGAAAATAAGAAAATAATAATAAAAAGAACTTTGATATAATGCCAAAGATATACATACTTGCCAAAATAATAGTAGAAGGATATTATAATAGATATTATACACCTATGGTGGATACAGGAGCAGAAGCTAATATGTGTAGACATAATTGTTTACCAGAAAGTAAATGGGAAAAGCTAAAAACCCCCATAGTAGTAACAAGATTTAATAATGAAGGAAGTATGATAACATATAAAGCAAGAAATATAAAAATACAAATATGGGATAAAATATTAACCATAGAAGAAATATATAGTTACGAATTCACAAATAAAGATATATTATTAGGAATGCCATTTTTAGATAAATTATACCCACATATTATAACAAAAACACATTGGTGGTTTACTACCCCGTGTAAACAAAAATTAGGAGCAAAAAGAGTAAATAATAAAGTAAGAAAAACAACACCCTGGATTAAAGGAAGTGAAAAGATTACCCAAAAATTAGAAAATGTAATACAAAGTAACCATAATATAGAGATAATCATTTTCTCAATAAATAAGATAAAACCATTACAAGATAAACTAGAATTACTATATAATGATAATCCACTCCAAGGATGGGAAAAACATCAAACAAAAATAAAGATTGAACTAATAGATGAAAATAGCATAATAACACAAAAACCTTTAAAATACAATTTTAATGATTTAACAGAATTTAAAATGCATATAAAAGAATTATTAGATAATAACTACATACAAGAAAGTAATAGTAAACATACTAGCCCAGCATTTATAGTAAATAAGCATAGTGAACAAAAAAGAGGAAAAAGCCGTATGGTTATAGATTATAGAAATTTAAATGCAAAAACAAAAACATATAATTATCCGATACCAAATAAAATACTAAAAATTAGACAAATACAAGGATATAACTATTTTAGTAAATTTGACTGTAAATCAGGATTTTACCATTTAAAACTAGAAGATGAATCTAAAAAGTTAACAGCATTCACAGTACCACAAGGATTTTACGAATGGAACGTATTACCTTTTGGATATAAAAATGCACCAGGTAGGTATCAACATTTTATGGATAATTACTTCAACCAATTAGAAAATTGTATAATATATATAGATGATATATTGCTATATTCTAGAACAGAGAACGAACATATAAAACTACTAGAAAAATTCATACACATTGTAGAAATATCAGGAATAAGTTTAAGTAAAAAGAAAGCAGAAGTAATGAAAAATCAAATAGAATTTTTAGGTATACAAATAGATAAAAACGGGATAAAAATGCAAACCCATGTAGTACAAAAAATAATTAACTTGAATGAAACACTTGATACAAAAAAGAAGTTACAATCATTTTTAGGATTGGTTAACCAAGTAAGAGAATATATTCCTAAATTAGCAGAAAACTTAAAACCATTACAGAAAAAATTAAAAAAGGACATAGAATATCATTTTGACGAAAAAGATAAAATACATATACAGAAGATAAAAAATATGTGTAAAAAATTACCAAAACTATATTTTCCAGATGAAAAGAAACAATTTACATATATTGTAGAAACTGATTCTAGTGATCACAGCTACGGAGGAGTTCTAAAATATAAATATGATAATGAAAAAATTGAACACCATTGTAGATATTATTCCGGATCATACACGGAACCACAATTAAAATGGGAAATAAATAGGAAAGAACTATTTGGATTATATAAATGTTTGTTAGCATTTGAGCCATATATTGTTTATAACAAATTTATAGTAAGAACAGATAATACACAAGTAAAATGGTGGATAACTCGGAAAGTACAGGATTCAGTAACTACAAAGGAAATAAGGAGACTTGTATTAAATATACAAAATTTTACATTTACAATTGAAGTAATACGAACTGACAAGAATGTTATTGCAGACTACCTATCAAGACAAAGGTACCCAAACAGATGAAAGCCAAGAATCAAAAGACATATTTACAATCCTTACTACTCTATCCTTACAGATGGAGAGTATGGGAAAAAGATTACAACAGCTAGAAAGTCAGCAGCATGACTATAAAAATGCGGAGCTAAGTCGATCGGAAGACTCTAAACTTCCAGAGGTAGAAGGAGACGTTGGGAAACTCCAAAAAACCCATAACACAGTTGCTTTATATACAGCTGCAGGTACAAGCAAACAAGTTAGCAAAAAACCACATATCAATGTAAACCTAAATACCGTATTTGATAAGCCATTTACATCAAAAAAGCCAAGAGAAGCAATAGTTATAGCCCCACAAACTTCAACCTATGCTAATAGCCTACACCACAACAAAAAGGTATATAACCATATTACTCAAACATATATTGAGAATATATATAAAATCCAGACATTTCTAAACCTAAACCCTAGATCAACGACTACTACAGATCCAACACAAGATTATGTAACCCAAAAACTACAGGGATATAATAGGCTTATAGCCCAGCCAAAAACAAAAGCAAACCTAGTAAAAACATGTTACAACTACGGACTACTTAGCACAGTATATACCCATGACGGAGAAGAAATAATTGGAATACCAGAGCTATACAAAGCATTTGTCACCTTCAAGAGAATTACAAAAGGCAACCTATTCTTCATCAAATTCTATACAGCACCAGCGGAAATACTATATGATGAAATAAAACCCATAATACAGGTGATAAAGATAGGACTAACACGAGATATGATAATACCAGAAGAGATAGAGAAACAACCCGAGATACAGAAAATGGAGATACCAAGTTTCTATGCTAATAAAAGAATAATTGGTATAGCAACTATTATTCAAGAACTAGCTAACAATTATCTACAAGGAAATGCTATCTGGAGCTACTATTCCAGAGACCAGTTGATGATATATGCCAACTCGAAGGAACTACGACAAGGAGATATGGATGAAGTCCAGAAATGGATTTTATCATTATTAAAACCAGAAATGCAACCAACTACCAGAGCATTGAAAAAAGAATTTATTTCAAACGAGTTATTAACAAGATACTGCAAACTAGTAGGACACAAATATCCAGACCACATATGTTCAAAGTGCAACGGAGATGATAACTATGTACCAGAAGTCCAACTAGAATGAAGGTATCAACAAGAAGACAAAAGAAGAAGACAGCTACTGGAAACATATAATGTAAAGTAAATAGTACTAGTCGCATTCATGAACAGTAAAGGTCGTTCATGAATAGTAAGAGTCATAAAGTAAATAGTATATGTCATAATCATGAACAGTAAAGGTCGTTCATGAATAGTAAGAGTCATAAAGTAAATAGTATATGTCATAATCATGAACAGTAAAGGTCGTTCATGAATAGTAGGAGTCATTTGTAAACAGTAAGAGTCGTTTTAATTTTCTTTATATAGAATGTAAATCCGAGGAAGGAAGGACATCCTCAGACATCCTCACCCTTACCTTCTCTCTCTAATATTCTCTCTTATCTTCTCTCTTGTAAGAAATATCTGAGTTATTTACAAGTATCTAAAACAGCTATGGAGCATTCAAACGAGTTACAAAACCAGGTAAGTTTATTTATAATCATGTTTAACTAAACTCTTATATTCCTTATAATCTCTTAAATATCATAATTGTTTATCATGTTATAGTACTGTTATAAAGAACATCTTGAGAAAGTTTGCCTGTCTAATAATGCTGAGAGTAGTTAAGCCCAGACTATGCCATCCTAAAGTGGAAACCAGTAGGCAAGGAAGCCGTTTAGGGGAGTACACAGAGTTGAGGCGCTGTTAGGGTAAATGATTGAAGCATGAAAAACATGGTAGTGACCAGAAAAGATTGTTCAGTATAACTTATTAAAATATGATAAACTCTATGATAAACAAAGAGGTTAGAGGGAATATGTTTAGTAAACACATGATAAGGATAAATAATAAATCTAAATGAACAACCACACGTATTTATTAGAAGAAAATATTGACTACAAAATACTTATGTTATATATCTTTAAGAGACTTAATAACGATGTTAAAAGAAAAATTTACGATATTTTAGTTACTTTTGAAATAATATATGTAATGGAACAAGCATTTACGGAACTAATTGTATCACATGAAATAGATATATTAGATCTATATGAACTAGATTTATATTCAGACTAATGATCACATATCAAGTTAATAAAATCTGTTTATAAATGAAACATAACACTTTTCATTATATAAGATTCTATAATACCCAGAAATGGAAACTTCTTAAAAGCCTCAGTAACATAAATAGAAAAATAGATTGTGTTAAATACAATATTAAAACCTGCAAAGATATTTTTAGATATAATAAATTACGTAATAAAGCTTTATTAACTATAGAAAATGAAATTGAATTTTATGAAGATAAACTTGAAAGTTATCAACACAGAAAAGAAATAACATTGAGAAATATAGAAACCATGAATATATGTATCAACAGGTATACATCTCAGTATTAAAATGAACAAATCAAAAATTGATAGTTACAAATATTTTAAGTACTGGTTAGAAATTCTAAAACATATAAATATGTCAAAAATTATATTAGAAAAAAATATAGAAGAATATAAAAAAACTAAAGATATTAAATACTTAGAATACACACTTGAAAATATAAAAGAAATTTCAAGGTTAATTTCGTTAGCTGCAGATAATCATGAAAAAGCATTTAATTCCACAACTACATAAAATAGATCCGATGAACTCAAACAACCAAACAACCCCCTTTAAAATTGGTATCAGAGCTATGGAAAATAAACATTTATATTAAGAAGCAAATCATGAAAAATAACACAAACATTAATAGTACAAACCCGCAAAACAGTGAAATAATTAAAACATCTAAGAAATCGCAGAAAATTAGAAAGAAACTAAAGAAACTATACATAGAATATGAATATTTAAGTATCACAAAAATAAACAAAGCTAGTCTGTCTAAATTAATCGATATAATATCTAAAACAGAATATAAATATGTTTGCTATCTAAAAGATAAAAGATGAATAAAGAAGAATTCGCACTAGAAGAGAAAACATATGAGAATCCAGAAGGATTAAAAATAACAATAATATTTTCCAACTTAGGAAGAAGATATAAAAAAATAGGAAATAACCTAAACTTAATGTTAGAAAAAGAAACTGTAAAACTAGAGGATAGTTTAACCGCCATGGTTAGAATAACAAAAGAAAACGAAGAAATAGATAGAAAACGAGAGATTAAAGAAATACAACAGCAAGCTAAAGAAAAAATACAACAGATAGAGGAAGTAAAAAACACTAAAATAACAGAATTAGAAAAAGAATTAGAGATGCTAAAACAGATGTATGCAAATAAACTAAAAGAAAAGGAAAAACGTAAAGAAGAAGAACAAGAACTAAAACTAACAAATGAGATAGAAAAGTTCAAATTACAGTTAGAAGAAGTACAGGAGAGTCCATCAAAAATAAGTATAAACGAAATAAATGACCAAAGTGATAAAGACACAGAACTAGGAGAAAACTATTCAGAAACAAGTGAAACATACACAGAACTTATAGAGAAAACAGAAAATATAAAAATAAACCCAGAAATAAATACAGGAGATATGAACGAGGATAAACCAAGCACATCAGGAGTAAAAAATCCAAAACAATTAAACCCAACCTATTACAGAGTAAGTTATGATGCATATGATAGAAACAAAACATTATGGGATAAAAGGTTAAATAAGAAATGGGCACCAAGACAGATAACTGAACAATATAATTTTTTAGATCTAGATTGTGTAGCAGATATAAATAAAACAATACAATTATGGATAGGATATATCTCAAAACAACTAATAGATAATAAAATAACAATAGCGGAAACACCAGGATATATAGAAAGAACATTAATAGGAACTGTAAAATTATGGTTACAAAATTTATCAAGTGAAAGCTTAGACACATTAAGGAGTAATAAAAAACTTGACGGTACAACTACAACAACAGTTACAGATATATTAAATAAATATGAAATAGCAATAAGAAATGAATTTAGTAGTATGACAACAGAAGTAGAAGAACAAAATAAAGAAAAAATTACAAATAGAAATTTAATGACAAAATTAGCAATATGTAATATGTGTTATATAGATGAATATACTTGTGCATTTAGAGACTATTATTATAAAGGAACATATAGTCCAGATGAAAGTAAAGAGATAAGAAAATTATATTTTACAAAATTACCAGAACCCTTTAGCTCAAAAATAATAAAAAATTGGAACGAAGCAGGACTAGCAGATACATTAGGAGCAAGGATAAAATTTCTACAAAACTGGTTTATAGAATTATGTGAAAAATATAAAGAAAACATGAAAATGGAAAAAATATTAGTAAAAAATTTGGCATGTTGCAAAAGTAGAATAGCACCCCAATTTGGCTGCACAGATAAATATTACAAAAAAGAAGGAAAGAAAAAGAAATTTAAATCAAAATATTCAAAATATAAATATAGGAAACCAAGAAGAAGATATTATGTAAAAAATTATAAACATAAAAAACCATATAGGAAAAAGAAAAAACTAACAGAATGTACTTGCTATAATTGTGGAAAGCTAGGACACTTAGCCAAAGATTGTAAATTACCAAAAAACCCAAAGAAGAAACAAATTACCGAAATACTAATTGATAATGATAAATATACACAAATAGAATATGTAGATTATGAATTAAGCAGTGAAGACAGCATATATGAGATATCAGAAAATGAGTTCTCTGAAAATGAAATAAACAAGGATATAGAAGAGTCAGATGAAGAAAATTATGACTGAAAAAGATATACAAATTATACAACAAGAAGAACACCAAGATGAACAATCTTCAGAACAAAAAATAATATTTGACGCTAATATATTTGAACAAATAAAAGGAAAAGAATTGGATCTAAGTATAGACAAAATATTAGAAGTACCAACAATAAAGAATTGGTTTAAAAGACAAAAAGAAGAATACTATGTAGTAAGCCAAAGAGAACATATAATAGATTGTAAATACATCAAAGGTAAAGCACAAATACCAATTTTAAATAAAAGACTACTAAATAAAGAAATACAAGATATAAAAGCAAAAAATCCAATAAAATATGTACACTTAGGAGGAACGGAGATCCTAATAAAAGCATGTTTTAGGGAAGGAATAGATACCCCTATAGAAATATACTTGGCAGATGATAGGATTGTACAACCTATAGAAAAGAGTATAATAAGTGCTGTAAGAGGTAACTTAATATACCAAAAATTTAAATTTATAGTAAGTGCTAACTATTCAGTAGCAGTAGATGATAAAAATATAGATAAATCATTAGTATTATACTGGAAAATGTCTGGAATAGAATTAGCACCAGGAAGTAAAATATTCACAGCAAGATGTAAAAATCTATATGTCTTAACAACAAAACATAAGATAACAGCTAAAAATAAAATAAATAAAATAAAAATAGAAAATCCATTCGAAAGAATAGTATCAGTTATAGACAACAATGATTACAGTTATACAGAAATAGACATGGATGAAGATTTAGAAATAGTAAAAGAAAGATTAAGCACATCAAAACGAATAAATAATGAAATGCCAGAAACATCATCAAGAAGTACATCAAAAAGAATAAATTATACCACTCCACAAAAATTAATAGAACAAAAAATAGAAGAAATAAACCCACATCATTATTATATAACAGGAATAATGGACCAAAGAAAATATTTAATACTAATAAATACAGGGCAGGAAGAGAATTATGTTATAAGAGAACTAATACCAGAACAAGAGATAGTAACAATAGAACAACAAAATTCAGAACTACCAAAAGCGTTAAGAAAAAACGAAGAAACAACTGAAAAAGAATTAATTATTGGAGGAATACCAATATTAATAAATTTTAAAATATATCAAGGAGATAAAAATATTACACTAGGGATAAAATGGTTAGAAAAAGTCAAACCATATAAATTAGAAGATAGGCAATTAACAATAAGTTATGAAAATAAGAAAATAATAATAAAAAGAACTTTGATATAATGCCAAAGATATACATACTTGCCAAAATAATAGTAGAAGGATATTATAATAGATATTATACACCTATGGTGGATACAGGAGCAGAAGCTAATATGTGTAGACATAATTGTTTACCAGAAAGTAAATGGGAAAAGCTAAAAACCCCCATAGTAGTAACAGGATTTAATAATGAAGGAAGTATGATAACATATAAAGCAAGAAATATAAAAATACAAATATGGGATAAAATATTAACCATAGAAGAAATATATAGTTACGAATTCACAAATAAAGATATATTATTAGGAATGCCATTTTTAGATAAATTATACCCACATATTATAACAAAAACACATTGGTGGTTTACTACCCCGTGTAAACAAAAATTAGGAGCAAAAAGAGTAAATAATAAAGTAAGAAAAACAACACCCTGGATTAAAGGAAGTGAAAAGATTACCCAAAAATTAGAAAATGTAATACAAAGTAACCATAATATAGAGATAATCATTTTCTCAATAAATAAGATAAAACCATTACAAGATAAACTAGAATTACTATATAATGATAATCCACTCCAAGGATGGGAAAAACATCAAACAAAAATAAAGATTGAACTAATAGATGGAAAATAGCATAATAACACAAAAACCTTTAAAATACAATTTTAATGATTTAACAGAATTTAAAATGCATATAAAAGAATTATTAGATAATAACTACATACAAGAAAGTAATAGTAAACATACTAGCCCAGCATTTATAGTAAATAAGCATAGTGAACAAAAAAGAGGAAAAAGCCGTATGGTTATAGATTATAGAAATTTAAATGCAAAAACAAAAACATATAATTATCCGATACCAAATAAAATACTAAAAATTAGACAAATACAAGGATATAACTATTTTAGTAAATTTGACTGTATATCAGGATTTTACCATTTAAAACTAGAAGATGAATCTAAAAAGTTAACAGCATTCACAGTACCACAAGGATTTTACGAATGGAACGTATTACCTTTTGGATATAAAAATGCACCAGGTAGGTATCAACATTTTATGGATAATTACTTCAACCAATTAGAAAATTGTATAATATATATAGATGATATATTGCTATATTCTAGAACAGAGAACGAACATATAAAACTACTAGAAAAATTCATACACATTGTAGAAATATCAGGAATAAGTTTAAGTAAAAAGAAAGCAGAAGTAATGAAAAATCAAATAGAATTTTTAGGTATACAAATAGATAAAAACGGGATAAAAATGCAAACCCATGTAGTACAAAAAATAATTAACTTGAATGAAACACTTGATACAAAAAAGAAGTTACAATCATTTTTAGGATTGGTTAACCAAGTAAGAGAATATATTCCTAAATTAGCAGAAAACTTAAAACCATTACAGAAAAAATTAAAAAAGGACATAGAATATCATTTTGACGAAAAAGATAAAATACATATACAGAAGATAAAAAATATGTGTAAAAAATTACCAAAACTATATTTTCCAGATGAAAAGAAACAATTTACATATATTGTAGAAACTGATTCTAGTGATCACAGCTACGGAGGAGTTCTAAAATATAAATATGATAATGAAAAAATTGAACACCATTGTAGATATTATTCCGGATCATACACGGAACCACAATTAAAATGGGAAATAAATAGGAAAGAACTATTTGGATTATATAAATGTTTGTTAGCATTTGAGCCATATATTGTTTATAACAAATTTATAGTAAGAACAGATAATACACAAGTAAAATGGTGGATAACTCGGAAAGTACAGGATTCAGTAACTACAAAGGAAATAAGGAGACTTGTATTAAATATACAAAATTTTACATTTACAATTGAAGTAATACGAACTGACAAGAATGTTATTGCAGACTACCTATCAAGACAAAGGTACCCAAACAGATGAAAGCCAAGAATCAAAAGACATATTTACAATCCTTACTACTCTATCCTTACAGATGGAGAGTATGGGAAAAAGATTACAACAGCTAGAAAGTCAGCAGCATGACTATAAAAATGCGGAGCTAAGTCGATCGGAAGACTCTAAACTTCCAGAGGTAGAAGGAGACGTTGGGAAACTCCAAAAAACCCATAACACAGTTGCTTTATATACAGCTGCAGGTACAAGCAAACAAGTTAGCAAAAAACCACATATCAATGTAAACCTAAATACCGTATTTGATAAGCCATTTACATCAAAAAAGCCAAGAGAAGCAATAGTTATAGCCCCACAAACTTCAACCTATGCTAATAGCCTACACCACAACAAAAAGGTATATAACCATATTACTCAAACATATATTGAGAATATATATAAAATCCAGACATTTCTAAACCTAAACCCTAGATCAACGACTACTACAGATCCAACACAAGATTATGTAACCCAAAAACTACAGGGATAATATTTCGACAGGTTCGAAATAACACCCTTTAAGGCCAAAGGCCTTCGCCAAAAAGAAAAATTTGACCTTGATCAAACGAGGACGGGTCAGTATTTCGACAAGTTTGAAATAACATCCATTAAGGCCATTCGCCAAAAAGAACAGTTTGACCTTGTTCGAATGATGACAGGTTAATATTTCGACAAGTTCGAAATAACACCCTTTAAGGCCAAAGGCCTTCGCCAAAAAGAAGATTTCGACCTTGATATAACAACGACGGGTTAATATTTCGACAAGTTCGAAATAACACCCTTTAAGGCCAAGGGCCTTCGCCAAAAAGAAGAGTTCGACCTTGATCGAATGACAATGGGTCAGTACTTTGACAAGTTCTAAATAACACCCTTTAAGGCCTAGGGCCTTTGCCAAAAAGAAGAGTTAGACCTTGATCGAACGACGACGGGTTAATATTTTGAAAAGTTCAAAATAACACCCTTTAAGGCCAAGGGCCTTCGCCAAAAAGAACAGTTTGACCTTGATCGAACGACAACGAGTTAATATTTCGACAAGTTCAAAATAACACCCTTTAAGGCCAAGGGCCTTCGCCAAAAAGAAGAGTTCGACTTGATCGAATGACGACGGGCTAATATTTTGACAATTTCAAAATAACACCCTTTAAGGCCATGGGCCTTCGCCAAAAAGAAGAGTTCGACCTTGATCGAACGACGACGGGTCAGTATTTCGACATGTTTGAAATAACACCCGCCAAAAAGAAGAGTTCGACCTTGATCGAATGACGACGGGTCAGTATTTCGACATGTTTAAAATAACACCCGCCAAAAAGAAGAGTTCGACCTTGATCGAACGATGACGGGTTAATATTTTGACAAGTTCGAAATAACACCCTTTTAGACGAAGGGCCTTCACCAAAAAGAAGAGTTCGACCTTGATCCATTGACAACGGGTTAATATTTTGACAAGTTCGAAATAATACACTTTAAGGCCAAGGGCCTTCGCCAAAAAGAAAAGTTCTACCTTGATCGAACGACGATGGGTCAGTATTTTGACAAGTTCGAAATAATACTCTTTAAGGCCAAGGGCCTTCGCCAAAAAGAAAAGTTCGACCTTGATCGAACGACGACAGGCTAATATTTTGACAAGTTCAAAATAACACTTTTTAAGGCCATGGGCCTTCGCCAAAAAGAAGAGTTCGACCTTTATCGAACGATGACGGGCTAATATTTCCATAAGTTGGAAATAACACCCTTTAAGCTAAGGGCTTTCGCCAAAAAGAAGAGTTTGACCTTGAATGAACGACGACTGGTTAATATTTCGACAGGTTCGAAATAACACCCTTTAAGGCCAAAGGCCTTCGCCAAAAAGAAAAATTTGACCTTGATCAAACGAGGACGGGTCAGTATTTCGACAAGTTTGAAATAACATCCTTTAAGGCCATTCGCCAAAAAGAACAGTTTGACCTTGTTCGAACGACGACGGGTTAATATTTCGACAAGTTCGAAATAACACCCTTTAAGGCCAAGGGCCTTCGCCAAAAAGAAGAGTTCGACCTTGATCGAACGACAATGGGTGAGTACTTTGACAAGTTCGAAATAACACCCTTTAAGGCCTAGGGCCTTTGCCAAAAAGAAGAGTTAGATCTTGATCGAACGACGACGGGTTAATATTTTGAAAAGTTCAAAATAACACCCTTTAAGGCCAAGGGCCTTCGCCAAAAAGAAGAGTTCGACTTGATCGAATGACGACGGGCTAATATTTTGACAAGTTCAAAATAACACCCTTTAAGGCCATGGGCCTTCGCCAAAAAGAAGAGTTCGACCTTGATCGAACGACGACGGGTCAGTATTTCGACATGTTTGAAATAACACCCGCCAAAAAGAAGAGTTCGACCTTGATCGAATGATGACGGGTCAGTATTTCGACATGTTTAAAATAACACCTGCCAAAAAGAAGAGTTCGACCTTGATCGAACGATGACGGGTTAATATTTTGACAAGTTGGAAATAACACCCTTTAAGCTAAGGGCTTTCGCCAAAAAGAAGAGTTCGACCTTGAATGAACGACGACTGGTTAGTATTTTGACAGGTTCGAAATAACACCCTTTAAGGCCATGGGCCTTCGCCAAAAAGAAAAATTTGACCCTGATCAAACGAGGACGGGTCAATATTTCGACAAGTTTGAAATAACACCCTTTAAGGCCATTCGCCAAAAAGAACAGTTTGACCTTGTTCGAACGACGACGGGTTAATATTTCGACAAGTACGAAATAACACCCTTTAAGGCAAAGGGCCTTTGCCAAAAAGAAGATTTCGACCTTGATATAACAACGACGGGTTAATATTTCGACAAGTTCGTAATAATACCCTTTAAGGCCAAGGGCCTTCGCCAAAAAGAAGAGTTCGACCTTGATCGAACGACAATGGGTCAGTACTTTGACAAGTTCGAAATAACACCCTTTAAGGCCTAGGGCCTTTGCCAAAATAAAGAGTTAGACCTTGATCGAATGACGACGGGTTAATATTTTGGAAAGTTCAAAATAACACCTTTTAAGGCCAAGGGCCTTCGCCAAAAAGAAGAGTTTGACCTTGATCGAACGACAACGAGTTAATATTTCGACAAGTTCAAAATAACACCCTTTAAGGCCAAGGGCCTTCGCCAAAAAGAAGAGTTCGACTTGATCGAATGACGACGGGCTAATAGTTTGACAAGTTCAAAATAACACCCTTTAAGGCCATGGGCCTTCGCCAAAAAGAAGAGTTCGACCTTGATCGAACGACGACGTGTCAGTATTTCGACATGTTTGAAATAACACCCGCCAAAAAGAAGAGTTCGACCTTGATCGAACGACGACGGGTCAGTATTTCGACATGTTTAAAATAACACCCGCCAAAAAGAAGAGTTCGATCTTGATCGAACGATGACGGGTTAATATTTTGACAAGTTCTAAATAACACCCTTTTACACGAAGGGCCTTCACCAAAAAGAAGAGTTCGACCTTGATCCATTGACAACGGGTTAATATTTTGACAAGTTTGAAATAATACCCTTTAAGGCCAAGGGCCTTCGCCAAAAAGAAAAGTTCTACCTTGATCGAACGACGATGGGTCAGTATTTTGACAAGTTCAGAATAATACCCTTTAAGGCCAAGGGCCTTCGCCAAAAAGAAAAGTTCTACCTTGATCGAACGACGATGGGTCAGTATTTTGAAAAGTTCGAAATAACACCCTTTAAGGCTAAGGGCCTTTGCCAAAAAGAAGAGTTCTACCTTGATCGAATGATGACGAGACATTATTTCAACAAGTTCAAAATAACACTCTTTAAGTCCAAACGCCTTCGCAAAAAAGAAGACTTCGACATTGATAGAACAACGACGGGCTAATATTTCGACAAGTTCGAGATAACACTCTTTAAGGCCAAGGACCTTCGCCAAAATGAAGATTTCGACCTTGATTAAACGACGACGGGTAAATATTTCAAAAAGTTCGAAATAACACCCTTTAAGGTCAAGGGCCTTCGCCAAAAAGAAGAATTCGACCTTGATCGAACGATGAAGGGTCAACATTTCGACAAGTTCGAAATAACATTTTTTTAAGGCCAAGGGCCTTCGCCAAAAAGAAGAATTCGACCTTTATCGAACGTCGATGGGTTAGTATTTCGACAAGTTCGAAATAACATTTTTTAAGGTTAAGGGCCTTCGCCAAGAAGAAGAGTTCGGCCTTGATCGAACGACAATGGACTAATATTCCGACAAGTTGGAAATAACACCCTTTAAGCCAAGGGCTTTCGCCAAAAAGAAGAGTTTGACCTTGAATGAACGACGACGGGTTAATATTTCGACAGGTTCAAAATAACACCCTTTAAGGCCAAGGGCCTTCGCCAAAAAGAAGAATTTGACCTTGATCAAACGAGGACGGGTCAGTATTTCGACAAGTTCGAAATAACACTCTTTAAGGCCAAACGCCTTCGCCAAAAAGAAGACTTCGACCTTGATAGAACGACAACGGGCTAATATTTTGACAAGTTTGGGATAACACCCATTAAAGCCAAGGGCCATCGCCAAAGTGAAGATTTTGACCTCGATCTAATGACTACGGGTAAATATTTCAAAAAGTTCGAAATAACACCCTTTAAGGCCAAGGGCCTTCGCCAAAAAAGAAGAGTTCGACCTTGATCGAACGACAATGGGTCAGTACTTTGACAAGTTCGAAATAACACCCTTTAAGGCCAAGGGCCTTCGCCAAAAAGAAGAGTTCGACCTTGATCGAACGACGACGGGTTAATATTTTGAAAAGTTCAAAATAACACCCTTTAAGGCCAAGGGCCTTCGCCAAAAATAACAGTTTGACCTTTATCGAACGATGACGAGTTAATATTTCAACAAGTTCGAAATAACACCCTTTAAGGCCAAGGGCCTTCGCCAAAAAGAAGAGTTCGACTTGATCGAATGACGACGAGTCAGTATTTCAACTTGTTTTAAATAACACCCGCCAAAAAGAAGAGTTTGACCTTGAATGAACGACGACGGGTCAGTATTTCGACATGTTTGAAATAACACCCGCTAAAAAGAAGAGTTCGACCTTGATTGAACGATGATGTGTTAATAATTTGAAAAGTTCAAAATAACACCCTTTAAGTCCATTCGCCAAAAAGAACAGTTTGACCTTGATCGAACGACGATGGGTTAATATTTCGACAAGTTCGAAATAACACCCTTTAAGGCCAAGGGCCTTTGCTAAAAAGAAGAGTTCGACCTTGATCGAATGATGATGAGATAGTATTTCGAAAAGTTCAAAATAACACTCTTTAAGGCCAAACGCCTTCGCCAAAAAGAAGACTTCGACCTTGATGAAACGACGACGGGCTAATATTTTGACAAGTTTGAGATAACACCCTTTAAGGCCAAGGGCCTTCGCCAAAATGAAGATTTCGACGAGTAAATATTTCAAAAAGATCGAAATAACACCCTTTATGGTTAAGGGCCTTCTCTAAAAAGAAGAGTTCGACCTTGATCGAATGACGACGGGTCAGTATTTCGACAAGTTCGAAATAACATTTTTAAGGCCAAGGGCCTTCCCCATAAAGAAGAGTTCGACCTTGATCGAACGACGATGGACTAATATTTCGACAAGTTCGAAATAACATCCTTTAAGCCAAGGGCTTTCGCCAAAAAAAAAGAGTTCGACCTTGAATGAACGACGACGGGTTAATATTTTGACAATTTCGAAATAACACCTTTTAAGGCCAAGGGCCTTTGCCAAAAATAAGAGTTCGACCTTGATCGAATGATGACGAGTTAATATTTCAACAAGTTCGAAATAACACCCTTTAAGGCCAAGGGCCTTCGCCAAAAAGAAGAGTTCGACTTGATCGAATGACGACGAGTCAGTATTTCAACTTGTTTTAAATAACACCCGCCAAAAAGAAGAGTTCGACCTTGAATGAACGACGACGGGTCAGTATTTAGACATGTTTGAAATAACACCCGCTAAAAAGAAGAGTTCGACCTTGATTGAACGATGATGTGTTAATAATTTGAAAAGTTCAAAATAACACCCTTTAAGTCCATTCGCCAAAAAGAACAGTTTGACCTTGATCGAACGACGACGGGTTAATATTTCGACAAGTTCGAAATAACACCCTTTAAGGCCAAGGGCCTTTGCTAAAAAGAAGAGTTCGACCTTGATCGAATGATGATGAGATAGTATTTCGAAAAGTTCAAAATAACACTCTTTAAGGCCAAACGCCTTCGCCAAAAAGAAGACTTCGACCTTGATGAAACGACGACGGGCTAATATTTTGACAAGTTTGAGATAACACCCTTTAAGGCCAAGGGCCTTCGCCAAAATGAAGATTTCGACGAGTAAATATTTCAAAAAGATCGAAATAACACCCTTTATGGTTAAGGGCCTTCTCTAAAAAGAAGAGTTCGACCTTGATCGAATGACGACGGGTCAGTATTTCGACAAGTTTGAAATAACATTTTTAAGTCCAAGGGCCTTCCCCATAAAGAAGAGTTCGACCTTGATCGAACGACGATGGACTAATATTTCGACAAGTTCGAAATAACATCCTTTAAGCCAAGGGCTTTCGCCAAAAAAAAAGAGTTCGACCTTGAATGAACGACGATGGGTTAATATTTTGACAATTTCGAAATAACACCTTTTAAGGCCAAGGGCCTTTGCCAAAAATAAGAGTTCGACCTTGATCGAATGATGACGGGTCAGTATTTCGACAAGTACAAAATATCACTCTTTAAGGCCAAACGCCTTCGCCAAAAAGAAGATTTTGACATTGATAGAACGACGATGGGCTAATATTTCGACAAGTTCGAGATAACTCCCATTAAGGCCAAGGGCCGTCGCCATAATGAATATTTCGACCTTGATTAAACGTCGACGGGTAAATATTTCAAAAAGTTCGATATAACACCCTTTAAGGCCAAGGGCCTTCGCCAAAAACAAGATTTCGACCTTGATCGAACGACAATGGGTCAGTACTTTGACAAGTTCGAAATAGCACTCTTTAAGGCCAAATGCCTTCCCCAAAAAGAAGAGTTCGACCTTGATAGAACGACGACGGGCTAATATTTCGACAAGTTTGAGATAACACCCATTAAGGCCAAGGGCCGTCGCCAAAGTGAAGATTTCGACCTTGATCGAACGACAATGGGTCAGTACTTTGACAAGTTCGAAATAACACTCTTTAAGGCCAAATGCCTTCTCCAAAAAGAAGACTTCGACCTTGATAGAACGACGACGGGCTAATATTTCGACAAGTTTGAGATAACACCCATTAAGGCCAAGGGCCGTCGCCAAAGTGCAGATTTTGACCTTGATCAAACGACGACGGGTAAATATTTCAAAAAGTTCGAAATAACACCCTTTAAGGCCAAGGGCCTTCGCCAAAAAGAAGAGTTCGACCTTGATCAAACGACAATGGATTAGTACTTTGACAAGTTCGAAATAATACTCTTTAAGGCCAAACGCCTTCGCCAAAAAGAAGACTTCGACCTTGATAGAACGACGACGGGCTAATATTTCGACAGGTTTGAGATAACACCCATTAAGGCCAAGGGCCGTCGCCAAAGTGAAGATTTTGACCTTGATCGAACGACAATGGGTCAGTACTTTGATAAGTTCGAAATAACACCCTTCAAGTTCAAGGGCCTTCGCCAAAAAGAAGAGTTCAACCTTGATCGAACGACGACGGGTTAGTATTTTAAAAAGTTCAAAATAACACCCTTTAAGGCCAAGGGCCTTCGGCAAAAAGAACAGTTTGACCTTAATCGAACGACGACGGGTTAATATTTTGACAAGTTCGAAATAACACCCTTTAAGGCCAAGGGCCTTCGCCAAAAATAAGAGTTCGACTTGATCGATTGATGACGGGCTAATATTTTGACAAGTTCGAAATAACACCCTTTAAGGCTATGGGCCTTCGCCAAAAAGAAGAGTTCGACCTTGATCGAACGACGACGGGTCAGTATTTCGACATGTTTGAAATAACACCCACCAAAAAGAAGAGTTCGACCTTGATCAAACGACGATGGGTCAATATTTCGACATGTGTAAAATAACACTCGCAAAAAAGAAGAGTTCGACCTTGATCGAACGATGACGGGTTAAAATTTTGACAAGTTCGAAATAACACCCTTTTAGACCAAGGGCCTTCTCCAAAATGAAGAGTTCCACCTTGATCGAACGACGACGGGTTAATATTTCGACAAGTTTGAAATAACACCCTTTATGGCCAAGGACCTTCGCCAAAAAGAAGATTTTGACCTTGATCTAACAATGACGGGTTAATAATTCGACAAGTTCGAAATAACACCCTTTAAGGCCAAGGGCCTTTGCCAAAAAGAAGAGTTCGACCTTGATCGAATGATGACGGGACAGTATTTCGACAAGTTCAAAATAACACTCTTTAATGCCAAACGCCTTTGCCAAAAAGAAGACTTCAACCTTGATAGAACGACAACGGGCTAATATTTCGACAAGTTCGAGATAACACCCTTTAAGGCCAAGGGCCTTCGCCAAAATGAAGATTTCGACCTTGATCAAACGACGACGGGTAAATATTTCAAATAGTTCGAAATAACACCATTTAAGGTCAAGGGCCTTCGCCAAAAGAAGACTTCGAATTTGATCGAATGACAACGGGTCAGCATTTCGACAAGTTCAAAATAACATTTTTTAAGGCCAAGGGCCTTCGCCAAAAAGAAGAGTTCAACCTTGATAGAACGACGATGGGTCAGTATTTCGACAAGTTCGAAATAACATTTTTTAAGGCCAAGGGCCTTCCCCTAAAAAAAACAGTTTAACCTTGATCCAACGACGACAGGTTAATATTTCGACAAGTTCGAAATAACACCCTTTAAGGCCAAGGGCCTTCGCAAAAAAAAAGAGTTTGACTTGATCGAATGACAATGGACTAATATTTCGACAAGTTCGAAATAACACCCTTCAATCCAAGGGCTTTCGCCAAAAAAAAGAGTTCGACCTTTAATGAACGACCACGGGTTAATATTCCAAAAATTTCGAAATAACACCCTTTAAGGCCAAGGGCCTTTGCCAAAAAGAAGAGTTCGACCTTGATCGAATGATGATGGGTCAGTATTTCGACAAGTTCCAAATAACACCCTTCAATCGAAGGGCTTTCGCCAAAAAAAAGAGTTAGACCTTTAATGAACGACGACTGGTTAATATTTCGACAATTTCGAAATAACACCCTTTAAGGGCAAGGGCCTTTGCCAAAAAGAAGAGTTCGACCTTGATCGAATGATGACGGGTCAGTATTTCGACAAGTTCAAAATAACACTCTTTAAGGCCAAACGCCTTCGCCAAAAAGAAGATTTTGACATTGATAGAACGACGATGGGCTAATATTTTGACAAGTTCGAGATAACTCCCATTAAGGCCAAGGGCCGTCGCCAAAATGAATATTTCGACCTTGATTAAACGTCGACGGGTAAATATTTCAAAAAGTCGATATAACACCCTTTAAGGCCAAGGGCCTTCGCCAAAAAGAAGAGTTCGACCTTGATTGAACGACAATGGGTCAGTACTTTTACAAGTTCGAAATAACACTCTTTAAGGCCAAACGCCTTCGCCAAAAAGAAGACTTCGACCTTGATAGAACGACGACGGGCTAATATTTCGACAAGTTTGAGATAACACCCATTAAGGCCAAGGGCCATCGCCAAAGTGAAGATTTTGACCTTGATCAAACGAAGACGAGTAAATATTTCAAAAAGTTCGAAATAACACCCTTTAAGGGCAAGGGCCTTCGCCAAAAAGAAGAGTTCGACCTTGATCGAACGACAATGGGTCAGTACTTTGACAAGTTCGAAATAACACCCTTCAAGTCCAAGGGCTTTCGCCAAAAAGAAGAGTTCAACCTTGATCGAACGACGACGGGTTAATATTTAGAAAAGTTCAAAATAACACCCTCTAAGGCCAAGGGCCTTCGCCAAAAAGAACAAAATGACCTTAATCGAACGACGACGGGTTAATATTTTGACAAGTTCAAAATAACACCCTTTAAGGCCAAGGGCCTTCGCCAAAAAGAAGAGTTTGACTTGATCGAATGACGACGGGCTAATATTTTAACAAGTTCGAAATAACACCCTTTAAGGCCATGGGCCTTTGCCAAAAAGAAGAGTTCGACCTTGATCGAACGACGACGGGACAATATTTCGACAAGTTCAAAATAACACTCTTTAAGGCCAAACGCCTTCGCCAAAAGGAAGACTTCGACCTCGATAGAACGACGACGGGCTAATATTTCGACAAGTTTGAGATAACACCCTTTAAGGCCAAGGGCTTTCGCCAAAATGAATTTCGACCTTGATTAAACGGCGATAGGTAAATATTTAAAAAAGTTCAAAATAACACCCTTTAAGGCCAAGGGCCTTCGCCAAAAAGAACAGTTTGACCTTAATCGAACAACGTCGGGTTAATATTTTGACAAGTTCGAAATAACACTCTTTAAGGCCAAGGGACTTCGCCAAAAAGAAGAGTTCGACTTGATCGAATGACGACGGGCTAATATTTTGACAAGTTAGAAATAACACCCTTTAAGGCCATGGGCCTTCGCCAAAAAAAAAGAGTTCGACCTTGATCGAATGACGACGGGTCAGTATTTCGACAAGTTCCAAATAACACCCTTCAATCGAAGGGCTTTCGCCAAAAAAAAGAGTTCGACCTTTAATGAACGACGACTGGTTAATATTTCGACAATTTCGAAATAACACCCTTTAAGGGCAAGGGCCTTTGCCAAAAAGAAGAGTTCGACCTTGATCGAATGATGACGGGTCAGTATTTCGACAAGTTCAAAATAACACTCTTTAAGGCCAAACGCCTTCGCCAAAAGGAAGACTTCGACCTCGATAGAACGACGACGGGCTAATATTTCGACAAGTTTGAGATAACACCCTTTAAGGCCAAGGGCTTTCGCCAAAATGAATTTCGACCTTGATTAAACGGCGATAGGTAAATATTTAAAAAAGTTCAAAATAACACCCTTTAAGGCCAAGGGCCTTCGCCAAAAAGAACAGTTTGACCTTAATCGAACAACGTCGGGTTAATATTTTGACAAGTTCGAAATAACACTCTTTAAGGCCAAGGGACTTCGCCAAAAAGAAGAGTTCGACTTGATCGAATGACGACGGGCTAATATTTTGACAAGTTAGAAATAACACCCTTTAAGGCCATGGGCCTTCGCCAAAAAGAAGAGTTCGACCTTGATCGAATGACGACGGGTCAGTATTTCGACATGTTTGAAATAACACCCACCAAAAAGAAGAGTTCGACCTTGATCGAACGATGACGGGTCAGTATTTCGACAAGTTTAAAATAACACCCGCAAAAAGAAGAGTTCGACCTTGATCGAACGATGACGGGTTAAAATTTTGACAAGTTCGAAATAACACCCTTTTAGACCAAGGGCCTTCGCCAAAAAGAAGAGTTCGACCTTGATCCATTGACAATGGGTTAATATTTTGACAAGTTCGAAATAATACCCTTTAGGCCAAGGGCCTTCGCTAAAAAGAAAAGATCTACCTTGATCGAACGACGATGGGTCAGTATTTTGTCAAGTTAGAAATAACAGCCTTTAAGGCCAAGTGCATTCGCCAAAAAGAAGAGTTCGACCTTGATCGAATGACGACGGGTTAATAATTTGAAAAGTTCAAAATAACACCCTTTAAGGACATTCGCCAAAAAGAACAATTTGACCTTGATCGAACTACGACGGGTTAATATTTCGACAAGTTCGAAATAACACCCTTTAAGGCCAAGGGTCTTCGTCAAAAAGAAGATTTCGACCTTGATGTAACAACGACGAGTTAATAGTTCGACAAGTTTGAAATAACACCCTTTAAGGCCAAGGGCCTTTGCCAAAGAGAAGAGTTCAACCTTGATCGAATGATGACGGGACAGTATTTCGACAAGTTCAAAATAACACTCTTTAAGGCCAAACGCCTTCGCCAAAAAGAAGACTTCGACCTTGATAGAACGACAATGGGCTAATATTTCGACAAGTTTGAGATAACACCCTTTAAGGCCAAGGGCCTTCGCCAAAAAGAAGAGTTCGACCTTGATCGAACGACGACGGGACAATATTTCAAAAAGTTCGAAATAACACCCTTTAAGGTCAAGGTCCTTCGCCAAAAGGAAGACTTCGACCTCGATAGAACGACGACGGGCTAATATTTCGACAAGTTTGAGATAACACCCTTTAAGGCCAAAGGCCTTCGCCAAAATGAATTTCGACCTTGATTAAACGGCGATGGGTAAATATTTAAAAAATTTCAAAATAACACCCTTTAAGGCCAAGGGCCTTCGCCGAAAAGAACAGTTTGACCTAATCGAACAACGTCGGGTTAATATTTTGACAAGTTCGAAATAACACTCTTTAAGGCCAAGGGCCTTCGCCAAAAAGAAGAGTTCGACTTGATCGAATGACGACGGGCTAATATTTTGACAAGTTAGAAATAACACCCTTTAAGGCCATGTGCCTTCGCCAAAAAGAAGAGTTCGACCTTGATCGAATGACGACGGGTCAGTATTTCGACATGTTTGAAATAACACCCACCAAAAAGAAGAGTTCGACCTTGATCGAACGATGACGGGTCAGTATTTCGACAAGTTTAAAATAACACCCGCAAAAAGAAGAGTTCGACCTTGATCGAACGATGACGGGTTAAAATATTGACAAGTTCGAAATAACACCCTTTTAGACCAAGGGCCTTCGCCAAAAAGAAGAGTTCGACCTTGATCGAATGACGACGGGTTAATAATTTGAAAAGTTCAAAATAACACCCTTTAAGGACATTCGCCAAAAAGAACAGTTTGACCTTGATCGAACGACGACGGGTTAATATTTCGACAAGTTCGAAATAACACCCTTTAAGGCCAAGGGTCTTCGTCAAAAAGAAGATTTCGACCTTGATGTAACAACGACGAGTTAATAGTTCGACAAGTTTGAAATAACACCCTTTAAGGCCAAGGGCCTTTGCCAAAGAGAAGAGTTCGACCTTGATCGAATGATGACGGGACAGTATTTCGACAAGTTCAAAATAACACTCTTTAAGGCCAAACGCCTTCGCCAAAAAGAAGACTTCGACCTTGATAGAACGACAATGGGCTAATATTTCGACAAGTTTGAGATAACACCCTTTAAGTCCAAGGGCCTTCCCCAAAATGAAGATTTCGACCTTGATCAAACGACGACGAGTAAATATTTCAAAAAGTTCGAAATAACACCCTTTAAGGTCAAGGTCCTTCGCCAAAAAGAAGAGTTCGACCTTGATCGAATGACGACGGGTCAACATTTCGACAATTTTGAAATGACAGTTTTTAAGGCCAAGGGCCTTCGCCAAAAAGAAGAGTTCGACCTTGATCGAACGACGATGGGTCAGTATTTCGACATGTTCGAAATAACATTTTTTAAGGCCAAGGGCCTTCGCCAAAAAAAACAGTTTGACCTTGATCGAACGACGACGGGTTAATATTTCGACAAGTTCAAAATAACACTTTTTAAGGCCAAACGCCTTCGCCAAAAAGAAGACTTCGACCTTGATAGAACGACGACTGGCTAATATTTCGTCAAGTTTGAGATAACACCCTTTAAGGCCAAGGGACTTCGCCAAAATGAAGATTACGACCTTGATCTAACAACGACGGGTTAATATTTCGACAAGTTCGAAATAACACCCTTTAAGGCCAAGGGCCTTTGCCAAAAAGAAGAGTTCGACCTTGATCGAATGATGCATTAGCGTCAAATATTATCTTTTGTTCTCAAGATTGTTCATCTTGGTGTTCTTCTAGTTGTATAATTTGTATATCTTTTTCAGTCATAATTTTCTTCATCTGATTCTTCTATATCCTTGTTTATTTCCTTTTCATTTTCAGAGAACTCGTTTTCTGATATCTCATATATGCTATCTTCACTGCTTAATTCATAATCTACATATTCTACTTGTGTATATTTATCATTATCTATCAATATTTCGGTAATTTGTTTCTTCTTTGGGTTTTTTGGTAATTTATAATCTTTGGCTAAGTGTCCTAGCTTTCCACAATTATAGCAAGTACATTCTGTTAGTTTTTTCTTTTTCCTATATGTTTTATAAGGAATACAAGAGTTTAGTTAAACATGATTATGAATAAACTTACCTGGTTTTGTAACTCGATTGAATGCTCCATAGCTTTCAGTAGTTTGTATATAATCAGCAATTTTATTGAGAGAAGATAAGGTGAGGATAAAGGTGTCTGAGGATGTCCTCCCTTCCTCTGATTTACAAAATATATAGAAAATTTAAACGACTCCTACTGTTCATGAACGACCTTTACTGTTCATGAATGTGACTCGTACTATTTACTTTACGACTTTTTTACATGACTCTTACTATTCATGAACGACCTTTACTGTTCATGAATGTGACTAGTACTATTTACTTTACGACTTTTTTACATGACTCTTACTATTCATGAACGACCTTTACTGTTCATGAATGTGACTAGTACTATTTACTTTACATTATGTGTTTCCAGTAGCTGTCTTCTTCTTTTGTCTTCTTGTTGATACCTTCATTCTAGTTGGACTTCTGGTACATAGTTATCATCTCCGTTGCACTTTGAACATATGTGGTCTGGATATTTGTGTCCTACTAGTTTGCAGTATCTTGTTAATAACTCGTTTGAAATAAATTCTTTTTTCAATGCTCTGGTAGTTGGTTGCATTTCTGGCTTTAATAATGATAAAATCCATTTCTGGACTTCATCCATATCTCCTTGTCGTAGTTCCTTTGAGTTGGCATATATCATTAACTGGTCTCTGGAATAGTAGCTCCAGATAGCATTTCCTTGTAGATAATTGTTAGCTAGTTCTTGAATAATAGTTGCTATACCAATTATTCTTTTATTGGCATAGAAACTTGGTATCTCCATTTTCTGTATCTCCGGTTGTTTCTCTATCTCTTCCGGTATTATCATATCTCGTGTTAGTCCTATCTTTATCACCTGTATTATGGGTTTTATTTCATCATATAGTATTTCCGCTGGTGCTGTATAGAATTTGATGAAGAATAGGTTGCCTTTTGTAATTCTCTTGAAGGTGACAAATGCTTTGTATAGCTCTGGTATTCCAATTATTTCTTCTCCGTCGTGGGTATATACTGTGCTAAGTAGTCCGTAGTTGTAACATGTCTTTACTAGGTTTGCTTTTGTTTTTGGCTGGGCTATAAGCCTATTATATCCCTGTAGTTTTTGGGTTACATAATCCTGTGTTGGATCTGTAGTAGTAGTTGATCTAGGGTTTAGGTTCAAGAATGTCTGAATTTTATATATATTCTCAATATATGTTTGAGTAATATGGTTATATACCTTTTTGTTGTGGTGTAGGCTATTGGCATAGGTTGTAGTTTGTGGGGCTATAACTATTGCTTCTCTTGGCTTTTTTGATGTAAATGGCTTATCAAATACGTTGTTTAGGTTTACATTGATATGTGGCTTTTTGTTAACTTGTTTGCTTGTACCTGCAGCTGTATATAAAGCAACTGTGTTATGGGTTTTTTGGAGTTTCCCAACGTCTCCTTCTAACTCTGGAAGTTTAGAGTCTTCCGTTTGACTTAGTTCCGCATTTTTATAGTCATGCTGCTGACTTAGCTTGCTTTCCTCTAGCTGTTGTAATCTTTTTCCCATACCATCCATCTGTAAAGATAGAGTAGTAAGGATTGTAAATATGTCTTTTGATTCTTGGCTTTCATCTGTTTGGGTACCTTTGTCTTGATAGGTAGTCTGCAATAACATTCTTGTCAGTTCGTATTACTTCAATTGTAAATGTAAAATTTTGTATATTCAATACAAGTCTCCTTATTTCCTTTGTAGTTACTGAATCCTGTACTTTCCGTGTTATCCACCATTTTACTTGTGTATTATCTGTTCTTACTATAAATTTGTTATAAACAATATATGGCTCAAATGCTAACAAACATTTATATAATCCAAATAGTTCTTTCCTATTTATCTCCCATTTTAATTGTGGTTCCGTGTATGATCCGGAATAATATCTACAATGGTGTTCAATTTTTTCATTATCATATTTATATTTTAGAACTCCTCCGTAGCTGTGATCACTAGAATCAGTTTCTACAATATATGTAAACTGTTTCTTTTCATCTGGAAAATATAGTTTTGGTAATTTTTTACACATATTTTTTATCTTCTGTATATGTATTTTATCTTTTTCGTCAAAATGATATTCTATATCCTTTTTTAATTTTTTCTGTAATGGTTTTAAGTTTTCTGCTAATTTAGGAATATATTCTCTTACTTGGTTAACCAATCCTAAAAATGATTGTAACTTCTTTTTTGTATCAAGTGTTTCATCTAAGTTAATTATTTTTTGTACTATATGGGTTTGCATTTTTATTCCGTTTTTGTCTATTTGTATACCTAAAAATTCTATTTGATTTTTCATTACTTCTGCTTTCTTTTTACTTAAACTTATTCCTGATATTTCTACAATGTGTATGAATTTTTCTAGTAGTTTTATATGTTCGTTCTCTGTTCTAGAATATAGCAATATATCATCTATATATATTATACAATTTTCTAATTGGTTGAAGTAATTATCCATAAAATGTTGATACCTACCTGGTGCATTTTTATATCCAAAAGGTAATACGTTCCATTCGTAAAATCCTTGTGGTACTGTGAATGCTGTTAACTTTTTAGATTCATCTTCTAGTTTTAAATGGTAAAATCCCGATTTACAGTCAAACTTACTAAAATAGTTATATCCTTGTATTTGTCTGATTTTTAGTATTTTATTTGGTATCGGATAATTATATGTTTTTGTTTTTGCATTTAAGTTTCTATAATCTATAACCATACGGCTTTTTCCTCGTTTTTGCTCACTATGCTTATTTACTATAAATGCCGGGCTAGTATGTTTACTATTACTTTCTTGTATGTACTTATTGTCTAATAATTCCTTTATATGCATTTTAAATTCTGTTAAATCATTAAAATTGTATTTTAAAGGTTTTTGTGTTATTATGCTACTTTCATCTATTAGTTCAATCTTTATTTTTGTTTTATGTTTTTCCCATCCTCGGAGTGGATTATCATTATATAGTAATTCTAATTTATCTTGTAGTAATTTTATTTTATTTATTGAGAAAATGATTATTTCTATATTATGGTTGCTTTGTATTACATTTTCTAATTTTTGGGTAATCTTTTCACTTCCTTTAATCCAGGGTGTTGTTTTTCTTACTTTATTATTTACTCTTTTTGCTCCTAATTTTTGTTTACACGGGGTAGTAAACCACCAATGTGTTTTTGTTATTATATGTGGGTATAATTTATCTAAAAATGGCATTCCTAATAATATATCTTTATTTGTAAATTCATAACTATATATTTCTTCTATGGTCAGTATTTTATCCCATATTTGTATTTTTATATTCCTTGCTTTGTATGTTATCATACTTCCCTCATTATTGAATCCTGTTACTACTATAGGGGTTTTTAGCTTTTCCCATTTACTTTCTGGTAAACAATTATGTCTACACATGTTAGCTTCTGCTCCTGTATCCATCATAGGTGTATAGTATCTATTATAATATCCTTCTACTATTATCTTGGCAAGTATGTATATCTTTGGCATTATATCAAAGTTCTTTTTATTATTATTTTCTTATTTTCATAACTTATTGTTAATTGCCTATCTTCTAATTTATATGGTTTGACTTTTTCTAACCATTTTATTCCTAGTGTAATGTTTTTATCGCCTTGATATATTTTAAAATTTATTAATATTGGTATTCCTCCAATAATTAATTCTTTTTCAGTTGTTTCTTCGTTTTTTCTTAACGCTTTTGGTAGTTCTGAATTTTGCTGTTCTATTGTTACTATCTCTTGTTCTGGTATTAATTCTCTTATAACATAATTCTCTTCCTGTCCTGTATTTATTAGTATTAAATATTTTCTTTGGTCCATTATTCCTGTTATATAATAATGGTGTGAGTTTATTTCTTCTATTTTTTGTTCTATTAATTTTTGTGGAGTGGTATAATTTATTCTTCTTGATGTACTTCTTGATGTACTATTCTTGATGACGTTTCTGGCATTTCATTATTTATTCGTTTTGATGTGCTTAATCTTTCTTTTACTATTTCTAAATCTTCATCCATGTCCATTTCCGTATAACTGTAATCATTGTTGTCTATAACTGATACTATTCTTTCGAATGGATTTTCTATTTTTATTTTATTTATTTTATTTTTAGCTGTTATCTTATGTTTTGTTGTTAAGACATATAGATTTTTACATCTTGCTGTGAATATTTTACTTCCTGGTGCTAATTCTATTCCAGACATTTTCCAGTATAGTACTAATGATTTATCTATATTTTTATCATCTACTGCTACTGAATAGTTAGCACTTATTATAAATTTAAATTTTTGGTATATTAAGTTACCTCTTACGGCACTTATTATACTCTTTTCTATAGGTTGTACAATTCTATCATCTGCCAAGTATATTTCTATAGGGGTATCTATTCCTTCCCTAAAACATGCTTTTATTAGGATCTCCGTTCCTCCTAAGTGTACATATTTTATTGGATTTTTTGCTTTTATATCTTGTATTTCTTTATTTAGTAGTCTTTTATTTAAAATTGGTATTTGTGCTTTACCTTTGATGTATTTACAATCTATTATATGTTCTCTTTGGCTTACTACATAGTATTCTTCTTTCTGTCTTTTAAACCAATTCTTTATTGTTGGTACTTCTAATATTTTGTCTATGCTTAGATCCAATTCTTTTCCTTTTATTTGTTCAAATACATTAGCGTCAAATATTATTTTTTGTTCTGAAGATTGTTCATCTTGGTGTTCTTCTTGTTGTATAATTTGTATATCTTTTTCAGTCATAATTTTCTTCATCTGATTCTTCTATATCCTTGTTTATTTCCTTTTCATTTTCAGAGAACTCGTTTTCTGATATCTCATATATGCTATCTTCACTGCTTAATTCATAATCTACATATTCTACTTGTGTATATTTATCATTATCTATCAATATTTCGGTAATTTGTTTCTTCTTTGGGTTTTTTGGTAATTTACAATCTTTGGCTAAGTGTCCTAGCTTTCCACAATTATAGCAAGTACATTCTGTTAGTTTTTTCTTTTTCCTATATGGTTTTTTATGTTTATAATTTTTTACATAATATCTTCCTCTTGGTTTCCTATATTTATATTTTGAATATTTTGATTTAAATTTCTTTTTCTTTCCTTCTTTTTTGTAATATTTATCTGTGCAGCCAAATTGGGGTGCTATTCTACTTTTGCAACATGCCAAATTTTTTACTAATATTTTTTCCATTTTCATGTTTTCTTTATATTTTTCACATAATTCTATAAACCAGTTTTGTAGAAATTTTATCCTTGCTCCTAATGTATCTGCTAGTCCTGCTTCGTTCCAATTTTTTATTATTTTTGAGCTAAAGGGTTCTGGTAATTTTGTAAAATATAATTTTCTTATCTCTTTACTTTCATCTGGACTATATGTTCCTTTATAATAATAGTCTCTAAATGCACAAGTATATTCATCTATATAAGAGTTCGACTTGGAATGAACGACGACAGGTTAATATTTTGACAAGTTCGAAATAACACCCTTTAAGTCCAAGAGCCTTCGCCAAAAAGAAGAGTTCGACCTTGATCGAACGACGAGGGGACAATATTTCGACAAGTTCAAAATAACACTCTTTAAGGCCAAACGCCTTCACCAAAAGAAGACTTCGACCTTGATAGAACGACGACGGGCTAATATTTCGACAAGTTTGAGATAACACCCTTTAAGGCCAAGGGCCTTCGCCAAAAAGAAGAGTACGACCTTGATCGAACGACGAGGGGACAATATTTCGACAAGTTCAAAATAACACTCTTTAAGGCCAAACGCCTTCACCAAAAGAAGACTTCGACCTTGATAGAACGACGACGGGCTAATATTTCGACAAGTTTGAGATAACACCCTTTAAGGCCAAGGGCCTTCGCCAAAAAGAAGAGTTCGACCTTGATCGAACGACGATGGGTCAGTATTTCGACAAGTTCGAAATTACATTTTTTATGGCCAAAGGCCTTCGCCAAAAAGAAGAGTTCGACCTTGATCGAACAACGATGGACTAATATTCCGACAAGTTCGAAATAACACCCTTTAAGCCAAGGGCTTTCGCCAAAAAAAGAGTTCGACCTTGAATGAACGACGACGGGTTAATATTTCGACAACTTCGAAATAACACCCTTTAAGGCCAAGGGCCTTCACCAAAAAGAAGATTCCAACCTTGATCTAACAACGACGGGTTATTATTTCGACAAGTTCGAAAAAACACCCTTTAAGGCCAAGGGCCTTTGCCAAAAAGAAGAGTTCGACCTTGATCGAATGATGATGGGACAGTATTTCGACAAGTTCAAAATAACACTCTTTAAGGCCAAACGCCTTCGCCAAAAAGAAGACTTCGACCTTGATAGAACGGCAACGGGCTAATATTTCGACAAGTTCGAGATAACACCCTTTAAGGCCAAGGGCCTTCGCCAAAAAGAAGATTTCGACCTTGATCAAACGACGACGGATAAATATTTCAAAAAGTTCGAAATAACACCCTTTAAGGTCAATGGCCTTCGCCAAAAAGAAGAGTTCGACCTTGATCGAACGATGATAGGTCAACATTTCGACAAGTTCGAAATAACATTTTTTAAGGCCAAGGGCCTTCGCCAAAAAGAAGGGTTCGACCTTGATCGAACGATGATGGGTCAGTATTGCGACAAGTTCGAAATAACATTTTTTAAGGCCAAGGGCCTTCGCCTAAAAGAAGAGTTCGACCTTGATCGAACGACAATGGACTACTATTCCAACAAGTTCGAAATAACACCCTTTAAGCCAAGGGCTTTCGCCAAAAAGAAGAGTTCAAACTTGATAGAACGACGACGGGCTAATATTTCGACAAGTTCGAGATAACACCCTTTAAGGCCAAGGGTCGTCGCCAAAATGATGATTTCGACCTTGATTAAACGGTGACGGGTAAATATTTCAAAAAGTTCGAAATAACACCCTTTAAGGCCAAGGACCTTCGCCAAAAGGAAGAGTTTGATCTTGATCGAACGACGACAGGCTAATATTTTGACAAGTTCGAAATAACACTTTTTAAGGCCAAGGGCTTTCGCCAAAAAAAAAGAGTTCGACCTTGAATGAACGACGACAGGTTAATATTTTGACAAGTTCGAAATAACATCCTTTAAGTCCAAGAGCCTTCGCCAAAAAGAAGAGTTCGACCTTTATCGAATGATGACGGGACAGTATTTCGACAAGTTCTAAATAACACTCTTTAAGCCAAACGCCTTCGCCAAAAAGAAGACTTCGACCTTGATAGAACTACGATGGGCTAATATTTCGAAAAGTTTGAGATAACAAACTTTAAGGCCAAGGGCCTTAGCTAAAATGAAGATTTCTACATTGATCAAACGACGACGGGTAAATATTTCAAAAAGTTCGAAATAACACCTTTTAAGGTCAAGGTCCTTCTTCAAAAAGAAGAGTTCGACCTTGATCGAATGACGACGGGTCAGTATTTCGACAAGTTCGAAATAACATTTTTTAAGGCCAAGGGCCTTCGCTAAAAAGAAGAGTTCGACCTTGATCGAACGACGAAGGGTCAGTATTTCGTCAAGTTCGAATTAACATTTTTTAAGGTCAAGGGCCTTCGCAAAAAAGAAGAGTTCGACCTTGATCGAACGACGATGGGTCAGTATTTCGACAAGTTCGAAATAACATTTTTTAAGGCCAAGGCCCTTCGCAAAAAAAAAGAGTTCGACCTTGATCGAACAACGATGGACTAATATTCCGACAATTTCGAAATAACACCCTTTAAGCCAAGGGCTTTCGCCAAAAAGAAGAGTTCGACCTTGAATGAACGACGACAGGTTAATATTTTGACAAGTTCGAAATAACATCCTTTAAGTCCAAGAGCCTTCGCCAAAAAGAAGAGTTCGACCTTTATCGAATGATGACGGGACAGTATTTCAACAAGTTCTAAATAACACTCTTTAAGCCAAACGCCTTCGCCAAAAAGAAGACTTCGACCTTGATAGAACTACGACGGGCTAATATTTCGAAAAGTTTGAGATAACAAACTTTAAGGCCAAGGGCCTTAGCTAAAATGAAGATTTCTACATTGATCAAACGACGACGGATAAATATTTCAAAAAGTTCGAAATAACACCCTTTAAGGTCAAGGTCCTTCTCCAAAAAGAAGAGTTCGACAATGATCGAATGACGACGAGTCAGTATTTCGACAAGTTCGAAATAACATTTTTTAAGGCCAAGGGCCTTCGCTAAAAAGAAGAGTTCGACCTTGATCGAACGACGAAGGGTCAGTATTTCGTCAAGTTCGAATTAACATTTTTTAAGGTCAAGGGTCTTCGCAAAAAAAGAAGAGTTCGACCTTGATCGAAAGACGATGGGTCAGTATTTCGACAAGTTCGAAATAACATTTTTTAAGGCCAAGGCCCTTCGCAAAAAAAAAGAGTTCGACCTTGATCGAACAACGATGGACTAATATTCCGACAATTTCGAAATAACACCCTTTAAGCCAAGGGCTTTCGCCAAAAAGAAGAGTTCGACCTTGAATGAACGACGATAGGTTAATATTTCGACAAGTTCGAAATAACTCCCTTTAAGGCTAAGGGCCTTCGCCAAAATGAAGAGTTCGACTTGATCGAATGACGACGGGCTAATATTTTGACAAGTTCGAAATAACACCCTTTAAGGCCATGGGCCTTCGCCAAAAAGAAGAGTTCAACCTTGATCAAACGACGACGGGTCAGTATTTCGACATGGTTGAAATAACACCCACCAAAAAGAAGAGTTTGACCTTGAACGAACGACGACGGGTCAGTATTTCGACATGTTTAAAATAACACACGCAAAAAAGAAGAGTTCGACCTTGATTGAACGATGACGGGTTAAAATTTTGACAAGTTCGAAATAACACCCTTTTAGACCATGGGTCTTCGCCAAAAAGAAGAGTTCGACCTTGATCCATTGACAACGGGTTAATATTTTGACAAGTTTGAAATAATACCCTTTAAGGCCAAGGGACTTCGCCAAAAAGAAAAGTTCTACCTTGATCGAACGACGATGGGTCAGTATTTTGACAAGTTCGAAATAACACCCTTTAAGGCCAAGTGCCTTCGCCAAAAAGAAGAGTTCGACCTTGATCGAATGACGACGGGTTAATAATTTGAAAAGTTCAAAATAACACCCTTTAAGGACATTTGCCAAAAAGAACAGTTTGACCTTGATCGAACAACGACGGGTTAATATTTCGACAAGTTCGAAATAACACCCTTTAAGGCCAAGGGACTTCGCCAAAAAGAAGATTTCGACCTTGATGTAACAACGACGGGTTAATATTTCGACTAGTTCGAAATAACACCCTTTAAGGCCAACGGCCTTTGCCAAAAAGAATAGTTCGACCTTGATCGAATGATGACGGGACAGTATTTCAACAAGTTCAAAATAACCCTCTTTAAGGCCAAACGCCTTCGCCAAAAAGAAGACTTCGACCTTGATAGAACGAAAACGGGCTAATATTTCGACAAGTTCGAGATAACACTCTTTAAGGCCAAGGGCCTTCGCCAAAATGAAGATTTCAACCTTGATCAAACGACGACAGGTAAATATTTCAAAAAGTTCAAAATAACACCCTTTAAGGTCAAGGGACTTCGCCAAAAAGAAGAGTTCGAACTTGATAGAACGACGACGGGCTAATATTTTGACAAGTTCGAGATAACATCCTTTAAGGCCAAGGGCCGTCGCCAAAATGAAGATTTCGACCTTGATCAAACGACGACGGGTAAATATTTCAAAAAGTTCGAAATAACACCCTTTAAGGTCAAGGTCCTTCTCCAAAAAGAAGAGTTCTACCTTGATCGAATGACGATGGGTCAGTATTTCGACAAGTTTGAAATAACATTTTTTAAGGCCAAGGGGCTTCGCCAAAAAGAAGAGTTCAACCTTGATCGAACGACGATGGGTCAGTATTTCGACAAGTTCGAAATAAAATTTTTTAAGGCTAAGGGTCTTCGCAAAAAAGAAGAGTTCGACCTTGATCGAACAACGATGGACTAATATTCCGGCAAGTGCGAAATAACACCCTTTAAGCCAAGGGCTTCACCAAAAAGAAGAGTTCGACCTTGATCCATTGACAACGGGGTAATATTTCGACAGGTTCGAAATAATACCTTTTAAGGTCAAGGGCCTTCGCCCAAAAGAAAAGTTCTACGTTGATCGAACGACGATGGGTCAATATTTTGACAAGTTCAAAATAACACCCTTTAAGGCCAAGTGCCTTCGCAGAAAAGAAGAGTTCGACTTTGATCGAATGACGACAGGTTAATATTTTGAAAAGTTCAAAATAACACCCTTTAAGGCCATTCGCCAAATAAAACAGTTTGACCTTGATCGACCGATGACGGGTTAATATTTCGACAAGTTCGAAATAACACCCTTTAAGGCCAAGGGCCCTCACCAAAAAGAAGATTTCGACCTTGATCTAACAACGACGGGTTAATATTTTGACAAGTTTGAAATAACACTCTTTAAGGCCAAGGGCCTTCGCGAAAAAGAAGAATTCGACCTTGATCGAATGATGACGGGACAATATTTCGACAAGTTCAAAATAACACTCTTTAAGGCCAAATGCCTTTGCCAAAAAAAAGACTTCGACCTTGATAGAACGACGACGGGCTAATATTTCGACAGGTTTGAGATAACACCCTTTAAGGCCAAGGGCCTTCGCCAAAATGAATATTTCGACCTTGATCAAACGATGACGGGTAAATATTTCAAAAAGTTAGAAATAACACCCTTTAAGGTCAAGGGCCTTCTCCAAAAAGAAGAGTTCGACCTTGATCGAATGATGACGGGTCAGTATTTCGACAAGTTTGAAATAACATTTTTTCAGGCCAAGGGCCTTCGCCAAAAAGAAGAGTTCGACCTTGATCGAACGACGACGGGTTAATATTTCGACGATTTCGAAATAACACCCTTTAAGGCCAAGGGCCTTTTCCAAAAAGAAGAGTTCGACCTTGATCGAATGATGACGGGTTAGTATTTTAACAAGTTCAAAATAAGACTCTTTAAGTCTAAACGCCTTCGCCAAAAAGAAGACTTTGACATTGATAGAACGACGATGGGCTAATATTTCGACTAGTTCGAGATAACACCCATTAAGACCAAGGGCCGTCGCCAAAATGAATATTTCGACCTTGATTAAACGTCGACGGATAAATATTTCAAAAAGTTCGAATTAACACCCTTTAAGGCCAAGGGCCTTTGCCAAAAAGAAGATTTCGACCTTGATCGAACGACAATGGGTCAGTACTTTGACAAGTTCGAAATAACACCCTTTAAGGCCAAGGGCCTTCGCCAAAAAGAAGAGTTCGACCTTGATCGAACGACGACGGGTTAATATTATGAAAAGTTCAAAATAACACCCTTTAAGCCAAGTGCTTTCGCCAAAAAGAAGAGTTTGACCTTGAATGAATGACGACGAGTTAATATTTCGACAAGTTCGAAATAACACCTTTTAAGGCCAAGGGGCTTCGCCAAAAAGAAGAATTGGACCTTGTTCGAACGATGACGGGTCAGTATTTCGAAAAGTTTGAAATAACACTCTTTAAGGCCAAACGCCTTCGCCAAAAAGAAGACTTCGACTTGATCGAACGACGATGGACTAATATTTCGACAAGTTCGAAATAACACCCTTTAAGGCCAAGGGTCGTCGCCAAAGTTAAGATTTTGACCTTGATCAAACGACGACGGGTAAATATTTCAAAAAGTTCGAAATAACACCCTTTAAGGCCAACGACCTTCGCCAAAAAGAAGGGTTCGACCTTGATCGAATGACGATGGGTCAGTACTTTGACAAGTTTGAAATAACACCCTTTAAGGCCAAGGTCCTTCTCCAAAAAGAATAGTTCGACCTTGATCGAACGACGATGGGTTAATATTTCAAAAATTTCAAACTAACACCCTTTAAGGCCAAGGGCCTTCGCCAAAAAGAACAGTTTGACCTTGATCGAACGACGACGGGTTAATATTTTGACAAGTTCGAAATAACACCCTTTAAGGCCAAGGGCCTTTGCCAATAAGAAGTGTTCGACTTGATCGAATGACGACGAGCTAATATTTTGACAAGTTCAAAATAAAACTCTTTAAGGCCACGGGCCTTCGCCAAAAAGAAGAGTTCGACCTTGATCAAACGACGACGGGTCAATATTTCAACATGTTTGAAATAACACTCGCCAAAAAGAAGAGTTCGACCTTGATCGAACGACGACGAGTCAGTATTTTGACATGTTTGAAATAACACCCACCAAAAGGAAGAGTTCGACCTTGATCGAACGATGACGGGTTAATATTTTGACAAGTTCGAAATAACACCCTTTTAGACCAAGGGCCTTCGCCAAAAAGAAAAGTTCTACCTTGATTGAACGACGATGGGTCAGTATTTTGACAAGTTCAAAATAACACCCTTTTAGGCCAAGAGCCTTCGCCAAAAAGATGATTTCGACCTTGATCGAATGGCGATGGGTTAATGTTTCGTCATGTTCAAAATAACACCCTTTAAGGCCAAGGGACTTCGCCAAAAAGAAGAATTTGACCTTGATCGAACGCTGACGGGTCAGTATTTCGACAAGTTCGAAATAACACTCTTTAAGGCCAAACGACTTCGCCAAAAAGAAGACTTCGACCTTGATAGAATGACGACGGGCTAATATTTCGACAAGTTTGAGATAACACCCATTAAGGCCAAGGGACATCGCCAAAAAGAAGAGTTCGACCATGATCGAACGACGATGGGTTAGTACTTTGACAAGTTCGAAATAACACCCTTTAAGGCCAAGGGCCTTCGCCAAAAATAAGTGTTCGACCTTGATCTAACGACTATGGGTTAATATTTTGAAAAGTTCAAAATAACACGCTTTAAGCCAAGGGCTTTCGCCAAAAAGAAGAGTTCGACCTTGAATGAACAACGACGAGTTAATATTTCGACATGTTCGAAATAACAAATTTGACCTTGGTCGAACGATGACGGGTCAGTATTTCGACAAGTTCGAAATAACACTCTTTAAGGCCAAACGCCTTCGCCAAAAAGAAGACTTCTACTTGATCGAACGACGACGGACTAATATTTCGACAAGTTAGAAATAACACCTTTTAAAGCCAAGGGCCGTCGCCAAAGTGAAGATTTCGACCTTGATCAAACGACGACGGGTAAATATTTCAAAAAGTTCGAAATAACACCCTTTAAGGCCAACGTCCTTCGCCAAAAAGAAGGGTTCGACCTTGATCGAACGACGATGGGTCAGTACTTTGACAAGTTCAAAATAACACTCTTTAAGGCCAAGGGCCTTCCCCAAAAAAGAAGAGTTCGACCTTGATCGAACGACGACGGGTTAATATTTCGAAAAGTTCAAACTAACACCCTTTAAGGCCAAGGGCCTTCGCCAAAAAGAAGACTTTGACCTTGATCGAACGACGATGGGTTAATAATTCGACAAGTACGAAATAACACCCTTTAAGGCCAAGGGCATTTTCCAAAAAGAAGTGTTCGACTTGATCGAATGACGACGGGCTAATATTTTGACAAGTTCGAAATAACACCCTTTAAGGCCATGGGCCTTGACCAAAAAGAAGAGTTCAACCTTGATCGAACGACGACGGGTCAGTATTTCGACATGTTTGAAATAACACCCGCCAAAAAGAAGAGTTCGACCTTGATCGAACGACGACGGGTCAGTATTTTGACATGATTGAAATAACACCCGCCAAAAGGAAGAGTTCGACCTTGATCGAACGATGACGGGTTAATATTTTGACAAGTTCGAAATAACACCCTTTTAGACCAAGGGCCTTCGGCAAAAAGAAAAGTTCTACCTTGATTGAACGACGATGGGTCAGTATTTTGAAAAGTTCAAACTAACACCCTTTTAGGCCAAGGGCCTTCGCCAAGAAGAAGACTTCGACCTTGATCGAACGACGATGGGTTAATATTTCGACAAGTTCGAAATAACACCCTTTAAGGCCAAGGGCCTTTGCCAAAAAGAAGTGTTCGACTTGATCGAATAAAGACGGGCTAATATTTTGACAAGTTCGAAATAATACCCTTTAAGGCCACAGGCCTTGACCAAAAAGAAGAGTTCGACCTTGATCGAACGACGACAGGTCAGTATTTCGACATGTTTGAAATAACACCCGCCAAAAAGAAGAGTTCGACCTTGATCAAACGACGACGGGTCAGTATTTTGACATGTTTGAAATAACACCCGCCAAAAGGAAGAGTTCGACCTTGATCGAACGTTGACAGGTTAATATTTTGACAAGTTCGAAATAATACCCTTTAAGGCCATTCGCCAAATAGAACAGTTTGACCTTGATCGACCGATGACGGGTTAATATTTCGACAAGTTCGAAATAACACCCTTTAAGGCCAAGGGCCCTCACCAAAAAGAAGATTTCGACCTTGATCTAACAACGACGGGTTAATATTTTGACAAGTTTGAAATAACACTCTTTAAGGCCAAGGGCCTTCGCGAAAAAGAAGAATTCGACCTTGATCGAATGATGACGGGACAATATTTCGACAAGTTCAAAATAACACTCTTTAAGGCCAAATGCCTTTGCCAAAAAAAAGACTTCGACCTTGATAGAACGACGACGGGCTAATATTTCGACAAGTTTGAGATAACACCCTTTAAGGCCAAGGGCCTTCGCCAAAATGAATATTTCGACCTTGATCAAACGACGACGGGTAAATATTTCAAAAAGTTTGAAATAACACCCTTTAAGGTCAAGGGCCTTCGCCAAAAAGAAGAGTTCGACCTTGATCGAATGATGACGGGTCAGTATTTCGACAAGCTTGAAATAACATTTTTTCAGGCCAAGGGCCTTCGCCAAAAAGAAGAGTTCGACCTTGATCGAACGACGACGGGTTAATATTTCGACGATTTCGAAATAACACCCTTTAAGGCCAAGGGCCTTTTCCAAAAAGAAGAGTTCGACATTGATCGAATGATGACGGGTTAGTATTTTAACAAGTTCAAAATAAGACTCTTTAAGTCTAAACGCCTTCGCCAAAAAGAAGACTTTGACATTGATAGAACGACGATGGGCTAATATTTCGACTAGTTCGAGATAACACCCATTAAGACCAAGGGCCGTCGCCAAAATGAATATTTCGACCTTGATTAAACGTCGACGGATAAATATTTCAAAAAGTTCGAATTAACACCCTTTAAGGCCAAGGGCCTTTGCCAAAAAGAAGAGTTCGACCTTGATCGAACGACAATGGGTTAGTACTTTGACAAGTTCGAAATAACACCCTTTAAGGCCAAGGGCCTTCGCCAAAAGAAGAGTTCGACCTTGATCGAACGACGACGGGTTAATATTATGAAAAGATCAAAATAACACCCTTTAAGCCAAGTGCTTTAGCCAAAAAGAAGAGTTTGACCTTGAATGAATGACGACGAGTTAATATTTCGACAAGTTCGAAATAACACCTTTTAAGGCCAAGGGGATTCGCCAAAAAGAAGAATTGGACCTTGTTCGAACGATGACGGGTCAGTATTTCGACAAGTTCGAAATAACACTCTTTAAGGCCAAACGCCTTCGCCAAAAAGAAGACTTCGACTTGATCGAACGACGATGGACTAATATTTCGACAAGTTCGAAATAACACCCTTTAAGGCCAAGGGCCGTCGCCAAAGTTAAGATTTTGACCTTGATCAAACGATGACGGGTAAATATTTCAAAAAGTTCGAAATAACACCCTTTAAGGCCAACGACCTTCGCCAAAAAGAAGGGTTCAACCTTGATCGAATGACGATGGGTCAGTACTTTGACAAGTTTGAAATAACACCATTTAAGGCCAAGGTCCTTCTCCAAAAAGAAGAGTTCGACCTTGATCGAACGACGATGGGTTAATATTTCAAAAATTTCAAACTAACACCCTTTAAGGCCAAGGGCCTTCGCCAAAAAGAACAGTTTGACCTTGATCGAATGACGACGGGTTAATATTTTGACAAGTTCGAAATAACACCCTTTAAGGCCAAGGGCCTTTGCCAATAAGAAGTGTTCGACTTGATCGAATGACGACGAGCTAATATTTTGACAAGTTCAAAATAAAACTCTTTAAGGCCACGGGCCTTCGCCAAAAAGAAGAGTTCGACCTTGATCGAACGACGACGGGTCAATATTTCAACATGTTTGAAATAACACTCGCCAAAAAGAAGAGTTCGACCTTGATCGAACGACGACGAGTCAGTATTTTGACATGTTTGAAATAACACCCACCAAAAGGAAGAGTTCGGCCTTGATCGAACGATGACGGGTTAATATTTTGACAAGTTCGAAATAACACCCTTTTAGACCAAGGGCCTTCGCCAAAAAGAAAAGTTCTACCTTGATTGAACGACGATGGGTCAGTATTTTGACAAGTTCAAAATAACACCCTTTTAGGCCAAGAGCCTTCGCCAAAAAGATGATTTCGACCTTGATCGAATGGCGATGGGTTAATGTTTCGTCATGTTCAAAATAACACCCTTTAAGGCCAAGGGACTTCGCCAAAAAGAAGAATTTGACCTTGATCGAACGCTGACGGGTCAGTATTTCGACAAGTTCGAAATAACACTCTTTAAGGCCAAACGACTTCGCCAAAAAGAAGACTTCGACCTTGATAGAATGACGACGGGCTAATATTTCGACAAGTTTGAGATAACACCCATTAAGGCCAAGGGACATCGCCAAAAAGAAGAGTTCGACCATGATCGAACGACGATGGGTTAGTACTTTGACAAGTTCGAAATAACACCCTTTAAGGCCAAGGGCCTTCGCCAAAAATAAGTGTTCGACCTTGATCTAACGACTATGGGTTAATATTTTGAAAAGTTCAAAATAACACGCTTTAAGCCAAGGGCTTTCGCCAAAAAGAAGAGTTCGACCTTGAATGAACAACGACGAGTTAATATTTCGACATGTTCGAAATAACAAATTTGACCTTGGTCGAACGATGACGGGTCAGTATTTCGACAAGTTCGAAATAACACTCTTTAAGGCCAAACGCCTTCGCCAAAAAGAAGACTTCGACTTGATCGAACGACGACGGACTAATATTTCGACAAGTTAGAAATAACACCTTTTAAAGCCAAGGGCCGTCGCCAAAGTGAACATTTCGACCTTGATCAAACGACGACGGGTAAATATTTCAAAAAGTTCGAAATAACACCCTTTAAGGCCAACGGCCTTCGCCAAAAAGAAGGGTTCGACCTTGATCGAACGACGATGGGTCAGTACTTTGACAAGTTCAAAATAACACCCTTTAAGGCCAAGGGCCTTCCCCAAAAAAGAAGAGTTCGACCTTGATCGAACGACGACGGGTTAATATTTCGAAAAGTTCAAACTAACACCCTTTAAGGCCAAGGGCCTTCGCCAAAAAGAAGACTTCGACCTTGATCGAACGACGATGGGTTAATATTTCGACAAGTCCGAAATAACACCCTTTAAGGCCAAGGGCATTTGCCAAAAAGAAGTGTTCGACTTGATCGAATGACGACGGGCTAATATTTTGACAAGTTCGAAATAACACCCTTTAAGGCCATGGGCCTTGACCAAAAAGAAGAGTTCAACCTTGATCGAACGACGACGGGTCAGTATTTTGACATGTTTGAAATAACACCAGCCAAAAAGAAGAGTTCGACCTTGATCGAACGACGACGGGTCAGTATTTTGACATGATTGAAATAACACCCGCCAAAAGGAAGAGTTCGACCTTGATCGAACGATGACGGGTTAATATTTTGACAAGTTCGAAATAACACCCTTTTAGACCAAGGGCCTTCGGTAAAAAGAAAAGTTCTACCTTGATTGAACGACGATGGTTCAGTATTTTGAAAAGTTCAAACTAACACCCTTTTAGGCCAAGGGCCTTCGCCAAAAAGAAGACTTCGACCTTGATCGAACGAGGATGGGTTAATATTTTAAAATGTTCGAAATAACACCCTTTAAGGCCAAAGACCTTCGCCAAAAAGAAGGGTTCGACCTTGATCGAATGACGATGGGTCAGTACTTTGACAAGTTTGAAATAACACCCTTTAAGGCCAAGGTCCTTCGCCAAAAAGAAGAGTTCGACCTTGATCGAACGACGATGGGTTAATATTTCAAAAATTTCAAACTAACACCCTTTAAGGCCAAGGGCCTTCGCCAAAAAGAACAGTTTGACCTTGATCGAACGACGACGGGTTAATATTTTGACAAGTTCGAAATAACACCCTTTAAGGCCAAGGGCCTTTACCAATAAGAAGTGTTCGACTTGATCGAATGACGACGAGCTAATATTTTGACAAGTTCAAAATAAAACTCTTTAAGGCCACGGGCCTTCACCAAAAAGAAGAGTTCGACCTTGATCGAACGACGACGGGTCAATATTTCAACATGTTTGAAATAACACTCGCCAAAAAGAAGAGTTCGACCTTGATCGAACGACGACGAGTCAGTATTTTGACATGTTTGAAATAACACCCACCAAATGGAAGAGTTCGACCTTGATCGAACGATGACGGGTTAATATTTTGACAAGTTCGAAATAACACCCTTTTAGACCAAGGGCCTTCGCCAAAAAGAAAAGTTCTACCTTGATTGAACGACGATGGGTCAGTATTTTGACAAGTTCAAAATAACACCCTTTTAGGCCAAGAGCCTTCGCCAAAAAGATGATTTCGACCTTGATCGAATGGCGATGGGTTAATGTTTCGTCATGTTCAAAATAACACCCTTTAAGGCCATGGGACTTCGCCAAAAAGAAGAATTTGACCTTGATCGAACGCTGACGGGTCAGTATTTCGACAAGTTCGAAATAACACTCTTTAAGGCCAAACGACTTCGCCAAAAAGAAGACTTCGACCTTGATAGAATGACGACGGGCTAATATTTCGACAAGTTTGAGATAACACCCATTAAGGCCAAGGGACATCGCCAAAAAGAAGAGTTCGACCATGATCGAACGACGATGGGTTAGTACTTTGACAAGTTCGAAATAACACCCTTTAAGGACAAGGGCCTTAGCCAAAAATAAGTGTTCGACCTTGATCGAACGACTATGGGTTAATATTTTGAAAAGTTCAAAATAACACGCTTTAAGCCAAGTGCTTTCGCCAAAAAGAAGAGTTCGACCTTGAATGAATGACGACGAGTTAATATTTCGACAAGTTCGAAATAACACCTTTTAAGGCCAAGGGGCTTCGCCAAAAAGAAGAATTGGACCTTGTTCGAATGATGACGGGTCAGTATTTCGACAAGTTCGAAATAACACTCTTTAAGGCCAAACGCCTTCGCCAAAAAGAAGACTTCGACTTGATCGAACGACGATGGACTAATATTTCGACAAGTTTGAAATAACACCCTTTAAGGCCGAGGGTCGTCGCAAAGTTAAGATTTTGACCTTGATCAAACGACGACGGGTAAATATTTCAAAAAGTTCGAAATAACACCCTTTAAGGACAACGACCTTCGCCAAAAAGAAGGGTTCGACCTTGATCGAATGACGATGGGTCAGTACTTTGACAAGTTTGAAATAACACCCTTTAAAGCCAAGGTCCTTCGCCAAAAAGAAGAGTTCGACCTTGATCGAACGACGATGGGTTAATATTTCAAAAATTTCAAACTAACACCCTTTAAGGCCAAGGGCCTTCGCCAAAAAGAACAGTTTGACCTTGATCGAACGACGACGGGTTAATATTTTGACAAGTTCGAAATAACACCCTTTAAGGCCAAGGGCCTTTGCCAATAAGAAGTGTTCGACCTGATCGAATGACGACGAGCTAATATTTTGACAAGTTCAAAATAAAACTCTTTAAGGCCACGAGCCTTAGCCAAAAAGAAGAGTTCGACCTTGATCGAACGACGACGGGTCAATATTTCAACATGTTTGAAATAACACTAGCCAAAAAGAAGAGTTCGACCTTGATCGAATGACGACGAGTCAGTATTTTGACATGTTTGAAATAACACCCACCAAAAGGAAGAGTTCGACCTTGTTCGAACGATGACAGGTTAATATTTTGATAAGTTCGAAATAACACCCTTGTAGACCAAGGGCCTTCGCCAAAAAGAAAAGTTCTACCTTGATTGAACGACGATGGGTCAGTATTTTGACAAGTTCAAAATAACACCCTTTTAGGCCAAGAGCCTTCGCCAAAAAGATGATTTCGACCTTGATCGAATGGCGATGGGTTAATGTTTCGTCATGTTCAAAATAACACCCTTTAAGGCCAAGGCACTTCGCCAAAAAGAAGAATTTGACCTTGATCGAATGTTGACGGGTCAGTATTTCGACAAGTTCGAAATAACACTCTTTAAGGCCAAACGACTTCGCCAAAAAGAAGACTTCGACCTTGATAGAATGACGACGGGCTAATATTTCGACAAGTTTGAGATAACACCCATTAAGGCCAAGGGACATCGCCAAAAAGAAGAGTTCGACCATGATCGAACGACGATGGGTTAGTACTTTGACAAGTTCGAAATAACACCCTTTAAGGACAAGGGCCTTAGCCAAAAATAAGTGTTCGACCTTGATCGAACGACTATGGGTTAATATTTTGAAAAGTTCAAAATAACACGCTTTAAGCCAAGTGCTTTCGCCAAAAAGAAGAGTTCGACCTTGAATGAATGACGACGAGTTAATATTTCGACAAGTTCGAAATAACACCTTTTAAGGCCAAGGGGCTTCGCCAAAAAGAAGAATTGGACCTTGTTCGAATGATGACGGGTCAGTATTTCGACAAGTTCGAAATAACACTCTTTAAGGCCAAACGCCTTCGCCAAAAAGAAGACTTCGACTTGATCGAACGACGATGGACTAATATTTCGACAAGTTCGAAATAACACCCTTTAAGGCCAAGGGTCGTCGCCAAAGTTAAGATTTTGACCTTGATCAAACGACGACGGGTAAATATTTCAAAAAGTTCGAAATAACACCCTTTAAGGACAACGACCTTCGCCAAAAAGAAGGGTTCGACCTTGATCGAATGACGATGGGTCAGTACTTTGACAAGTTTGAAATAACACCCTTTAAGGCCAAGGTCCTTCGCCAAAAAGAAGAGTTCGACCTTGATCGAACGACGATGGGTTAATATTTCAAAAATTTCAAACTAACACCCTTTAAGGCCAAGGGCCTTCGCCAAAAAGAACAGTTTGACCTTGATCGAACGACGACGGGTTAATATTTTGACAAGTTCGAAATAACACCCTTTAAGGCCAAGGGCCTTTGCCAATAAGAAGTGTTCGACCTGATCGAATGACGACGAGCTAATATTTTGACAAGTTCAAAATAAAACTCTTTAAGGCCACGGGCCTTAGCCAAAAAGAAGAGTTCGACCTTGATCGAACGACGACGGGTTAATATTTCAACATGTTTGAAATAACACTCGCCAAAAAGAAGAGTTCGACCTTGATCGAATGACGACGAGTCAGTATTTTGACATGTTTGAAATAACACCCACCAAAAGGAAAAGTTCGACCTTGTTCGAACGATGACAGGTTAATATTTTGATAAGTTCGAAATAACACCCTTGTAGACCAAGGGCCTTCGCCAAAAAGAAAAGTTCTACCTTGATTGAACGACGATGGGTCAGTATTTTGACAAGTTCAAAATAACACCCTTTTAGGCCAAGAGCCTTCGCCAAAAAGATGATTTCGACCTTGATCGAATGGCGATGGGTTAATGTTTCGTCATGTTCAAAATAACACCCTTTAAGGCCAAGGCACTTCGCCAAAAAGAAGAATTTGACCTTGATCGAACGCTGACGGGTCAGTATTTCGACAAGTTCGAAATAACACTCTTTAAGGCCAAACGACTTCGCCAAAAAGAAGACTTCGACCTTGATAGAATGACGACGGGCTAATATTTCGACAAGTTTGAGATAACACCCATTAAGGCCAAGGGACATCGCCAAAAAGAAGAGTTCGACCATGATCGAACGACGATGGGTTAGTAGTTTGACAAGTTCGAAATAACACCCTTTAAGGCCAAGGGCCTTCGCCAAAAATAAGTGTTCGACCTTGATCTAACGACTATGGGTTAATATTTTGAAAAGTTCAAAATAACACGCTTTAAGCCAAGGGCTTTCGCCTAAAAGAAGAGTTCGACCTTGAATGAACAACGACGAGTTAATATTTCGACATGTTCGAAATAACACCCTCTAAGGCCAAGGGCCTTAGCCAAAAATAAGTGTTCGACCTTGATCGAACGACTATGGGTTAATATTTTGAAAAGTTCAAAATAACACGCTTTAAGCCAAGTGCTTTCGCCAAAAAGAAGAGTTCGACCTTGAATGAATGACGACGAGTTAATATTTCGACAAGTTCGAAATAACACCCTTTAAGGCCAAGGGCCTTCGCCAAAAATAAGTGTTCGACCTTGATCTAACGACTATGGGTTAATATTTTGAAAAGTTCAAAATAACACGCTTTAAGCCAAGGGCTTTCGCCAAAAAGAAGAGTTCGACCTTGAATGAACAACGACGAGTTAATATTTCGACATGTTCGAAATAACACCCTCTAAGACCAAGGGCCTTAGCCAAAAATAAGTGTTCGACCTTGATCTAACGACTATGGGTTAATATTTTGAAAAGTTCAAAATAACACGCTTTAAGCCAAGGGCTTTCGCCAAAAAGAAGAGTTCGACCTTGAATGAACAACGACGAGTTAATATTTCGACATGTTCGAAATAACACCCTCTAAGACCAAGGGGCTTCGCCAAAAAGAAGAATTTGACCTTGACCGAACGATGACGGGTCAGTATTTCGACAAATTCGAAATAACACTCTTTAAGGCCAAACGCCTTCGCCAAAAAGAAGACTTCGACTTGATCGAACGACGACGGACTAATATTTCGACAAGTTAGAAATAACACCTTTTAAGGCCAAGGGCCGTCGCCAAAGTGAAGATTTCGACCTTGATCAAACGACGACGGGTAAATATTTCAAAAAGTTCGAAATAACACCCTTTAAGGCCAACGACCTTCGCCAAAAAGAAGGGTTCGACCTTGATCGAACGACGATGGGTCAGTACTTTGACAAGTTCAAAATAACACCCTTTAAGGCCAAGGGCCTTCCCCAAAAAAGAAGAGTTCGACCTTGATCGAACGACGACGGGTTAATATTTCGAAAAGTTCAAACTAACACCCTTTAAGGCCAAGGCCCTTCGCCAAAAAGAAGACTTCGAACTTGATCGAACGACGATGGGTTAATATTTCGACAAGTCCGAAATAACACCCTTTAAGGCCAAGGGCATTTGCCAAAAAGAAGTGTTCGACTTGATCGAATGACGACGGGCTAATATTTTGACAAGTTCGAAATAACACCCTTTAAGGCCATGGGCCTTGACCAAAAAGAAGAGTTCAACCTTGATCGAACGACGACGGGTCAGTATTTCGACATGTTTGAAATAACACCAGCCAAAAAGAAGAGTTCGACCTTGATCGAACGACGACGGGTCAGTATTTTGACATGATTGAAATAACACCCGCCAAAAGGAAGAGTTCGACCTTGATCGAATGATGACGGGTTAATATTTTGACAAGTTCGAAATAACACCCTTTTAGACCAAGGGCCTTCGGCAAAAAGAAAAGTTCTACCTTGATTGAACGACGATGGGTCAGTATTTTGAAAAGTTCAAAGTAACACCCTTTTAGGCCAAGGGCCTTCGCCAAAAAGAAGACTTCGACCTTGATCGAACGAGGATGGGTTAATATTTCGACAAGTTTGAAATAACACCCTTTAAGGCCAAGGGCCTTTGCCAAAAAGAAGTGTTCGACTTGATCGAATGAAGACGGGCTAATATTTTGTCAAGTTCGAAATAACACCCTTTAAGGCCACGGGCCTTGACCAAAAAGAAGAGTTCGACCTTGATCGAACGACGACAGGTCAGTATTTCGACATGTTTGAAATAACACCCGCCAAAAGAAGAGTTCGACCTTGATCGAACGACGACGGGTCAGTATTTTGACATGTTTGAAATAACACCCGCCAAAAGGAAGAGTTCGACCTTGATCGAACGATGACGGGTTAATATTTTGACAAGTTCGAAATAACACCCTTTAAGGCCATTCGCCAAATAGAACAGTTTGACCTTGATCGACCGATGACGGGTTAATATTTCGACAAGTTTGAAATAACACCCTTTAAGGCCAAGGGCCCTCACAAAAAAGAAGATTTCGACCTTGATCTAACAACGACGGGTTAATATTTCGACAAGTTTGAAATAACACTCTTTAAGGCCAAGGGCCTTCGCGAAAAAGAAGAATTCGACCTTGATCGAATGATGACGGGACAATATTTCGACAAGTTCAAAATAACACTCTTTAAGGCCAAATGCCTTTGCCAAAAAAAAGACTTCGACCTTGATAGAACGACGACGGGCTAATATTTCGACAAGTTTGAGATAACACCCTTTAAGGCCAAGGGCCTTCGCCAAAATGAATATTTCGACCTTGATCAAACGACGACGGGTAAATATTTCAAAAAGTTCGAAATAACACCCTTTAAGGTCAAGGTCCTTCGCCAAAAAGAAGAGTTCGACCTTGATCGAATGATGACGGGTCAGTATTTCGACAAGTTTGAAATAACATTTTTTCAGGCCAAGGGCCTTCGCCAAAAGAAGAGTTCGACCTTGATCGAACGACGACGGGTTAATATTTCGACAATTTCGAAATAACACCCTTTAAGGCCAAGGGCCTTTTCCAAAAAGAAGAGTTCGACCTTGATCGAATGATGACGGGTTAGTATTTTAACAAGTTCAAAATAAGACTCTTTAAGTCTAAACGCCTTCGCCAAAAAGAAGACTTTGACATTGATAGAACGACGATGAGCTAATATTTCGACTAGTTCGAGATAACACCCATTAAGACCAAGGGCCGTCGCCAAAATGAATATTTCGACCTTGATTAAACGTCGACGGATAAATATTTCAAAAAGTTCGAATTAACACTTTTTAAGGCCAAGGGCCTTTGACAAAAAGAAGAGTTCGACCTTGATCGAACGACAATGGGTCAGTACTTTGACAAGTTCGAAATAACACCCTTTAAGGCCAAGGGCCTTCGCCAAAAAGAAGAGTTCGACCTTGATCGAACGACGACGGGTTAATATTATGAAAAGTTTAAAATAACACCCATTAAGCCAAGTGCTTTCGCCAAAAAGAAGAGTTCGACCTTGAATGAATGACGACGAGTTAATATTTCGACAAGTTCGAAATAACACCTTTTAAGGCCAAGGGGCTTCGCCAAAAAGAAGAATTGGACCTTGTTCGAACGATGACGGGTCAGTATTTCGACAAGTTCGAAATAACACTCTTTAAGGCCAAACGCCTTCGCCAAAAAAAAGACTTCGACTTGATCGAACGACGATGGACTAATATTTCGACAAGTTCGAAATAACACCCTTTAAGGCCAAGGGCCGTCGCCAAAGTTAAGATTTTGACCTTGATCAAACGACGACGGGTAAATATTTCAAAAAGTTCGAAATAACACCCTTTAAGGCCAACGGCCTTCGCCAAAAAGAAGGGTTCGACCTTGATCGAATGACGATGGGTCAGTACTTTGACAAGTTTGAAATAACACCCTTTAAGGCCAAGGTCCTTCGCCAAAAAGAAGAGTTCGACCTTGATCGAACGACGATGGGTTAATATTTCAAAAAGTTCAAACTAACACCCTTTAAGGCCAAGGGCCTTCGCCAAAAAGAACAGTTTGACCTTGATCGAACGACGACGGGTTAATATTTTGACAAGTTCGAAATATCACCCTTTAAGGCCAAGGGCCTTTTCCAATAAGAAGTTTTCGACTTGATCGAATGACGACAGGCTAATATTTTGACAAGTTCGAAATAACACTCTTTAAGGCCACGGGCCTTCGCCAAAAAGAAGAGTTCGACCTTGATCGAATGACGACGGGTCAATATTTCAACATGTTTGAAATAACACTCGACAAAAAGAAGAGTTCGACCTTGATCGAACGACGACGAGTCAATATTTTGACATGTTTGAAATAACACCCACCAAAAGGAAGAGTTCGACCTTGATCGAACGATGACGGGTTAATATTTTGACAAGTTCGAAATAACACCCTTTTAGACCAAGGGCCTTCGCCAAAAAGAAAAGTTCTACCTTGATTGAACGACGATGGGTCAGTATTTTGACAAGTTCAAAATAACACCCTTTTAGGCCAAGAGCCTTCGCCAAAAAGATGATTTCGACCTTGATCGAATGGCGATGGGTTAATGTTTCGTCATGTTCAAAATAACACCCTTTAAGGCCAAGGGACATCGCCAAAAGGAAGAGTTCGACCATGATCGAACGACGATGGGTTAGTACTTTGACAAGTTCGAAATAACACCCTTTAAGGCCAAGGTCCTTTGCCAAAAATAAGAGTTCGACCTTGATAGAACGACTATGGGTTAATATTTTGAAAAGTTCAAAATAACACGCTTTAAGCCAAGGGCTTTCGCCAAAAAGAAAAGTTCGACCTTGAATGAACAACGACGAGTTAATATTTCGACAAGTTCGAAATAACAGCCTCTAAGTCCAAGGGGCTTCGCCAAAAAGAAGAATTTGACCTTGGTCGAACGATGACGGGTCAGTATTTCGACAAGTTCGAAATAACACTCTTTAAGGCCAAACGCCTTCGCCAAAAAGAAGACTTCGACTTGATCGAACGACGACGGACTAATATTTCGACAAGTTAGAAATAACACCCTTTAAGGCCAAGGGCCGTCGCCAAAGTGAAGATTTCGACCTTGATCAAACGACGACGGGTAAATATTTCAAAAAGTTCGAAATAACACCCTTTAAGGCCGACGACCTTCGCCAAAAAGAAGGGTTCGACCCTGATCGAACGACGATGGGTCAGTACTTTGACAAGTTCAGAAGAACACCCTTTAAGGCCAAGGGCCTTCCCCAAAAAAGAAGAGTTCGACCTTGATCGAACGACGACGGGTTAATATTTCGAAAAGTTCAAACTAACACCCCTTAAGGCCAAGGGCCTTCGCCAAAAAGAAGACTTCGACCTTGATCGAACGACGATGGGTTAATATTTCGACAAGTTCGAAATAACACCCTTTAAGGCCAAGGGCATTTGCCAAAAAGAAGTATTCGACTTGATCGAATGACGACGGGCTAATATTTTGACAAGTTCGAAATAACACCCTTTAAGGCCATGGGCATTGACCAAAAAGAAGAGTTCGACCTTGATCGAACGACGACGGGTCAGTATTTTGACATGATTGAAATAACACCCGCCAAAAGGAAGAGTTCGACCTTGATCGAACGATGACGGGTTAATATTTTGACAAGTTCTAAATAACACCCTTTTAGACCAAGGGCCTTCGCCAAAAAGAAAAGTTCTACCTTGATTGAACGACGATGGGTCAGTATTTTGAAAAGTTCAAACTAACACCCTTTTAGGCCAAGGGCCTTCGCCAAAAAGAAGACTTCGACCTTGATGGAACGACGATGGGTTAATATTTCGACAAGTTCGAAATAACACCCTTTAAGGCCAAGGGCCTTTGCCAAAAAGAAATGTTCGACTTGATCGAATGAAGACGGGCTAATATTTTGACAAGTTCGAAATAACACCCTTTAAGGCCACGGGCCTTGACCAAAAAGAAGAGTTCGACCTTGATCGAACGACGACGGGTCAGTATTTCGACATGTTTGAAATAACACCCGCCAAAAAGAAGAGTTCGACCTTGATCGAACGACGACGGGTCAGTATTAAGACATGTTTGAAATAACACCCGCCAAAAGGAAGATTTCGACCTTGATCGAACGATGACGGGTTAATATTTTGACAAGTTCGAAATAACACCCTTTTAGACCAAGGGCCTTCGTAAAAAAGAAAAGTTCTACCTTGATTGAACGACGATGGGTCAGTATTTTGACAAGTTCGAAATAACACCCTTTTAGGCCAAGAGCCTTCGCCAAAAAGATGATTTCGACCTTGATCGAATGACGATGGGTTAACGTTTCGTCATGTTCAAAATAACACCCTTTAAGGCCAAGGGGCTTCGCTAAAAAGAAGAATTTGACCTTGATCGAACGCTGACGGGTCAGTATTTCGACAAGTTCGAAATAACACTCTTTAAGGACAAACGCCTTCGCCAAAAAGAAGACTTTGACCTTGATAGAATGACGACGGGCTAATATTTCGACAAGTTCGAGATAACACCCATTAAGCCAAGGGACATCGCCAAAAAGAAGAGTTCGACCATGATCGAACGATGATGGGTTAGTACTTTGACAAGTTCGAAATAACACCCTTTAAGGCCAAGGGCCTTAGCCAAAAAGAAGAGTTCGACCTTGATCGAACGACGACGGGTTAATATTTTGAAAAGTTCAAAATAACACCCTTTAAGCCAAGGGCTTTCGCCAAAAAGAAGAGTTCGACCTTGAATGAACAACGACGAGTTAATATTTCGACAAGTTCGAAATAACACCCTTTAAGGCCAAGGGGCTTCGCCAAAAAGAAGAATGTGACCTTGTTCGAACGATGACGGGTCAGTATTTCGACAAGTTCGAAATAACACTCTTTAAGGCCAAACGCCTTCGCCAAAAAGAAGACTTCGACTTGATCGAACGACGACAGACTAATATTTCGACAAGTTAGAAATAACACCCTTTAAGGCCAAGGGCCGTCGCCAAAGTGAATATTTCGACCTTGATCAAACGACGACGGGTAAATATTTCAAAAAGTTCGAAATAACACCCTTTAAGGCCAACGGCCTTCGCCAAAAAGAAGGGTTCGACCTTGATCGAACGAGGATGGGTCAGTACTTTGACAAGTTCGAAATAACACTCTTTCAGGACAAACGCCTTCGCCAAAAAGAAGACTTCGACCTTGATAGAATGACGACGGTCTAATATTTCGACAAGTTCGAGATAACACCCCTTAAGTCCAAGGGACATCGCCAAAAAGAAGAGTTCGACCATGATCGAACGATAATGGGTTAGTACTTTGACAAGTTCGAAATAACACCCTTTAAGGCCAAGGGCCTTCGCCAAAAAGAAGAGTTCGACCTTGATCGAACGACGACGGGTTAATATTTTGAAAAGTTCAAAATAACACCCTTTAAGCCAAGGGCTTTCGCCAAAAGAAAGAGTTCGACCTTGAATGAACAACGGCGAGTTAATATTTCGATGACGGGTCTGTATTTCGACAAGTTCGAAATAACACTTTTTAAGGCCAAACGCCTTTGCCAATAATAAGACTTCCATTTCATCGAACGACGACTGACTAATATTTCGACAAGTTCGAAATAACACCCTTTAAGGCCAAGGGCCGTCGCAAAAGTGAAGATTTCGACCTTGATCAAACGACGACGGGTAAATATTTCAAAAAGTTCGAAATAACACCCTTTAAGGCCAACGACATTCGCCAAAAAGAAGGGTTCGACCTTGATCGAACGATGACGGGTTCGACCTTGATCGAACGATGACGGGTCAGTATTTTGACAAGTTTGAAATAACACTCTTTAAGGCCAAACGCCTTCACCAAAATAGAAGACTTCGACCTTGGTAGAACGACGACGGGCTAATATTTCCACAAGTTTTAGATAACACCCACTAAAGCCAAGGACCGTTGCCAAAGTGAAGATTTCAACCTTGATCAAACGAAGACGGGTAAATATTTCAAAAAGTTCAAAATAACACCCTTTAAGGCCAACGACCTTCGCCAAAAAGAAGAGTATGACCTTGATCGAACGATGATGGGTCAGTACTTTGATAACTTCGAAATAACACCCTTTAAGGCCAATGGCCTTCGCCAAAAAGAAGAGTTCGACCTTGATCGAACGACGACGGGTTAATATTTCGAAAAGTTCAAAATAACACCCTTTAAGGCAAAGGGCCTTCGTCATAAAGAACAGTTTGACCTTGATCGAACGACGACGGGTTAATATTTCGACAAGTTCGAAATAACACCCTTTAAGGCCAAGGGCCTTCGCCAAAAAGAAGTGTTCGACTTGATCGAATGACGACGGGCTAATATTTTGACAAGTTTGAAATAACACTCTTTTAAGGCCACAAGCCTTCGACAAAAAGAAGAGTTCGACCTTGATCGAATGACGACGGTCAGTATTTCGACATGTTTGAAATAACACCCGCCAAAAAGAAGAGTTCGACCTTGATCGAACGACTACGGGTCAGTATTTTGACATGTTTGAAATAACACCCGCCAAAAGGAAGAGTTTGACCTTGATCAAACGATGACAGGTTAATATTTTGACAAGTTCGAAATAACACCCTTTTAGACCAAGGGCCTTCGCCAAAAAGTAAAGTTCTACCTTGATTGAACGACGATGGGTCAGTATTTTGACAAGTTCGAAATAACACCCTTTAAGGCCAAAAGCCTTCGCCAAAAAGATGATTTCGACCTTGATCGAATGACGATGGGTTAATGTTTCGTCATGTTCGAAATAACACCCTTTAAGGCCAAGGGCTTTCGCCAAAAAGAAGAATTTGACCTTGATCGAACGCTGGCAGGTCAGTATTTCGACAAGTTCGAAATAACAGTCTTTAAGGCCAAACGCCTTCGCCAAAAAGAAGACTTCGACCTTGATAGAATGACGACGGGCTAATATTTTGACAAGTTCGACATAACACCCATTAAGGCCAAGGGACATCGTTAAAAAGAAGAGTTCGACCATGATCGAACGACGATGGGTCAGTACTTTGACACGTTTTAAATAACACCCTTTAAGGCCAAGGTCCTTCGCCAAAAAGAAGAGTTCGACCTTGATCGAACGACGATGGGTCAGTACTGTGACAAGTTCAAAATAACACCCTTTAAGTCAAAGGGCCTTCGCCAAAAAGAAGAGTTCGACCTTGATCGAACGACGACGGGTTAATATTTTGAAAAGTTCAAAATAACACCCTTTAAGACAAGGGCTTTCGCCAAAAAGAAGAGTTCGACCTTGAATGAACGACGACGAGTTAATATTAAAAAAGTTCTAAATAACACCCTTTAAGGCCAAGGGGATTCGCCAAAAAGAAGAATTTGACCTTGTTCGAACGATCACGGGTCAGTATTTCGACAAGTTAGAAATAACACTCTTTAAGGCCAAACGCCTTCACCAAAAAGAAGACTTCAACCTTGATAGAACGACGACGGGCTAATATTTCGACAAGTTTGAGATAACACCTACTAAAGCTAAGGGTCGTCGCCAAAGTGAAGATTTCAACCTTGATCGAACGACGACGGGTTAATATTTTGACAAGTTCGAAATAACACCCTTTAAGGCCAAGGGCCTTCGCCATAAAGAAGTGTTCGACTTGATCGAATGACGACGGGCTAATATTTTGACAAGTTCGAAATAACACCCTTTAAGGCCAAGGGCCTTCGTCAAAAAGAAGAGTTCGACCTTGATCGAATGACGACGGGTTAATATTTCGAAAAGTTCAAAATAACACCCTTTAAGGCCAAGGGCCTTCGTCAAAAAGAATAGTTTGACCTTGATCGAACGATGACGGGTTAATATTTCGACAAGTTCGAAATAACACCCTTTAAGGCCAAGGGCCTTCGCCAAAAAGAAGTGTTCGACATGATCGAATGACGACGGGCTAATATTTTGACAAGTTTGAAATAACACCCTTTAAGGCCACAGGCCTTCGACAAAAAGAAGAGTTCGACCTTGATCGAACGACGACGGGTCAGTATTTCGACATGTTTGAAATAACACCCGCCAAAAAGAAGAGTTCGACCTTGATCGAACGACTACGGGTCAGTATTTTGACATGTTTGAAATAACACCCGCCAAAAGGAAGAGTTTGACCTTGATCGAATGATGACGGGTTAATATTTTGACAAGTTCGAAATAACACCCTTTTATACCAAGGGCCTTCGCCAAAAAGTAAAGTTCTACCTTGATTGAACGACGATGGGTCAGTATTTTGACAAGTTTGAAATAACACCCTTTAAGGCCAAGAGCCTTCGCCAAAAAGATGATTTCGACCTTGATCAAATGACGATGGGTTAATGTTTCATCATGTTCGAAATAACACCCTTTAAGGCCAAGGGCTTTCGCCAAAAAGAAGAATTTGACCTTGATCGAACGCTGGCGGGTCAGTATTTCGACAAGTTCGAAATAACAGTCTTTAAGGCCAAACGCCTTCGCCAAAAAGAAGACTTCGACCTTGATAGAATGACGATGGGCTAATATTTTGACAAGTTCGACATAACACCCATTAAGGCCAAGGGACATCGCCAAAAAGAAGAGTTCGACCATGATCGAACGACGATGTGTCAGTACTTTGACACGTTTTAAATAACACCCTTTAAGGCCAAGGTCCTTCGCCAAAAAGAAGAGTTCGACCTTGATCGAACGACGATGGGTCAGTACTGTGACAAGTTCAAAATAACACCCTTTAAGTCCAAGGGCCTTCGCCAAAAAGAAGAGTTCGACCTTGATCGAACGACGACGGGTTAATATTTTGAAAAGTTCAAAATAACACCCTTTAAGACAAGGGCTTTCGCCAAAAAGAAGAGTTCGACCTTGAATGAACGACGACGAGTTAATATTAAAAAAGTTCGAAATAACACCCTTTAAGGCCAAGGGGCTTCGCCAAAAAGAAGAATTTGACCTTGTTCGAACGATCACGGGTCAGTATTTCGACAAGTTAGAAATAACACTCTTTAAGGCCAAACGCCTTCACCAAAAAGAAGACTTCAACCTTGATAGAACGACGACGGGCTAATATTTCGACAAGTTTGAGATAACACCTACTAAAGCCAAGGGCCGTCGCCAAAGTGAAGATTTCAACCTTGATCGAACGACGACGGGTTAATATTTTGACAAGTTCGAAATAACACCCTTTAAGGCCAAGGGCCTTCGCCATAAAGAAGTGTTCGACTTGATCGAATGACGACGGGCTAATATTTTGACAAGTTCGAAATAACACCCTTTAAGGCCAAGGGCCTTCGTCAAAAAGAAGAGTTCGACCTTGATCGAACGACGACGGGTTAATATTTCGAAAAGTTCAAAATAACACCCTTTAAGGCCAAGGGCCTTCGTCAAAAAGAACAGTTTGACCTTGATCGAACGATGACGGGTTAATATTTCGACAAGTTCGAAATAACACCCTTTAAGGCCACGGGCCTTCGACAAAAAGAAGAGTTCGACCATGATCGAACGACGACGGGTCAGTATTTCGACATGTTTGAAATAACACCCGCCAAAAAGAAGAGTTCGACCTTGATCAAACAACTACGGGTCAGTATTTTGACATGTTTGAAATAACACCCGCCAAAAGGAAGTGTTTGACCTTGATCGAACTATGACGGGTTAATATTTTGACAAGTTCGAAATAACACCCTTTTATACCAAGGGCCTTCGCCAAAAAGAAGTGTTCGACTTGATCGAATGACGACGGGCTAATATTTTGACAAGTTCGAAATAACACCCTTTAAGGCCAAGGGCCTTCGTCAAAAAGAAGAGTTCGACCTTGATCGAACGACGACGGGTTAATATTTCGAAAAGTTCAAAATAACACCCTTTAAGGCCAAGGGCCTTCGTCAAAAAGAATAGTTTGACCTTGATCGAACGATGACGGGTTAATATTTCGACAAGTTCGAAATAACACCCTTTAAGGCCAAGGGCCTTCGCCAAAAAGAAGTGTTCGACATGATCGAATGACGACGGGCTAATATTTTGACAAGTTTGAAATAACACCCTTTAAGGCCACAGGCCTTCGACAAAAAGAAGAGTTCGACCTTGATCGAACGACGACGGGTCAGTATTTCGACATGTTTGAAATAACACCCGCCAAAAAGAAGAGTTCGACCTTGATCGAACGACTACGGGTCAGTATTTTGACATGTTTGAAATAACACCCGCCAAAAGGAAGAGTTTGACCTTGATCGAATGATGACGGGTTAATATTTTGACAAGTTCGAAATAACACCCTTTTATACCAAGGGCCTTCGCCAAAAAGTAAAGTTCTACCTTGATTGAACGACGATGGGTCAGTATTTTGACAAGTTTGAAATAACACCCTTTAAGGCCAAGAGCCTTCGCCAAAAAGATGATTTCGACCTTGATCAAATGACGATGGGTTAATGTTTCATCATGTTCGAAATAACACCCTTTAAGGCCAAGGGCTTTCGCCAAAAAGAAGAATTTGACCTTGATCGAACGCTGGCGGGTCAGTATTTCGACAAGTTCGAAATAACAGTCTTTAAGGCCAAACGCCTTCGCCAAAAAGAAGACTTCGACCTTGATAGAATGACGACGGGCTAATATTTTGACAAGTTCGACATAACACCCATTAAGGCCAAGGGACATCGCCAAAAAGAAGAGTTCGACCATGATCGAACGACGATGTGTCAGTACTTTGACACGTTTTAAATAACACCCTTTAAGGCCAAGGTCCTTCGCCAAAAAGAAGAGTTCGACCTTGATCGAACGACGATGGGTCAGTACTGTGACAAGTTCAAAATAACACCCTTTAAGTCCAAGGGCCTTCGCCAAAAAGAAGAGTTCGACCTTGATCGAACGACGACGGGTTAATATTTTGAAAAGTTCAAAATAACACCCTTTAAGACAAGGGCTTTCGCCAAAAAGAAGAGTTCGACCTTGAATGAACGACGACGAGTTAATATTAAAAAAGTTCGAAATAACACCCTTTAAGGCCAAGGGGCTTCGCCAAAAAGAAGAATTTGACCTTGTTCGAACGATCACGGGTCAGTATTTCGACAAGTTAGAAATAACACTCTTTAAGGCCAAACGCCTTCACCAAAAAGAAGACTTCAACCTTGATAGAACGACGACGGGCTAATATTTCGACAAGTTTGAGATAACACCTACTAAAGCCAAGGGCCGTCGCCAAAGTGAAGATTTCAACCTTGATCGAACGACGACGGGTTAATATTTTGACAAGTTCGAAATAACACCCTTTAAGGCCAAGGGCCTTCGCCATAAAGAAGTGTTCGACTTGATCGAATGACGACGGGCTAATATTTTGACAAGTTCGAAATAACACCCTTTAAGGCCAAGGGCCTTCGTCAAAAAGAAGAGTTCGACCTTGATCGAACGACGACGGGTTAATATTTCGAAAAGTTCAAAATAACACCCTTTAAGGCCAAGGGCCTTCGTCAAAAAGAACAGTTTGACCTTGATCGAACGATGACGGGTTAATATTTCGACAAGTTCGAAATAACACCCTTTAAGGCCACGGGCCTTCGACAAAAAGAAGAGTTCGACCATGATCGAACGACGACGGGTCAGTATTTCGACATGTTTGAAATAACACCCGCCAAAAAGAAGAGTTCGACCTTGATCAAACAACTACGGGTCAGTATTTTGACATGTTTGAAATAACACCCACCAAAAGGAAGTGTTTGACCTTGATCGAACTATGACGGGTTAATATTTTGACAAGTTCGAAATAACACCCTTTTATACCAAGGGCCTTCGCCAAAAAGTAAAGTTCTACCTTGATTGAACGACGATGGGTCAGTATTTTGACAAGTTCTAAATAACACCCTTTAAGGCCAAGAGCCTTCGTCAAAAAGAAGAGTTCGACCTTGATCGAACGACGACGGGTTAATATTTCGAAAAGTTCAAAATAACACCCTTTAAGGCCAAGGGCCTTCGTCAAAAAGAATAGTTTGACCTTGATCGAACGATGACGGGTTAATATTTCGACAAGTTCGAAATAACACCCTTTAAGGCCAAGGGCCTTCGCCAAAAAGAAGTGTTCGACATGATCGAATGACGACGGGCTAATATTTTGACAAGTTTGAAATAACACCCTTTAAGGCCACAGGCCTTCGACAAAAAGAAGAGTTCGACCTTGATCGAACGACGACGGGTCAGTATTTCGACATGTTTGAAATAACACCCGCCAAAAAGAAGAGTTCGACCTTGATCGAACGACTACGGGTCAGTATTTTGACATGTTTGAAATAACACCCGCCAAAAGGAAGAGTTTGACCTTGATCGAATGATGACAGGTTAATATTTTGACAAGTTCGAAATAACACCCTTTTATACCAAGGGCCTTCGCCAAAAAGTAAAGTTCTACCTTGATTGAACGACGATGGGTCAGTATTTTGACAAGTTTGAAATAACACCCTTTAAGGCCAAGAGCCTTCGCCAAAAAGATGATTTCGACCTTGATCAAATGACGATGGGTTAATGTTTCATCATGTTCGAAATAACACCCTTTAAGGCCAAGGGCTTTCGCCAAAAAGAAGAATTTGACCTTGATCGAACGCTGGCGGGTCAGTATTTCGACAAGTTCGAAATAACAGTCTTTAAGGCCAAACGCCTTCGCCAAAAAGAAGACTTCGACCTTGATAGAATGACGACGGGCTAATATTTTGACAAGTTCGACATAACACCCATTAAGGCCAAGGGACATCGCCAAAAAGAAGAGTTCGACCATGATCGAACGACGATGTGTCAGTACTTTGACACGTTTTAAATAACACCCTTTAAGGCCAAGGTCCTTCGCCAAAAAGAAGAGTTCGACCTTGATCGAACGACGATGGGTCAGTACTGTGACAAGTTCAAAATAACACCCTTTAAGTCCAAGGGCCTTCGCCAAAAAGAAGAGTTCGACCTTGATCGAACGACGACGGGTTAATATTTTGAAAAGTTCAAAATAACACCCTTTAAGACAAGGGCTTTCGCCAAAAAGAAGAGTTCGACCTTGAATGAACGACGACGAGTTAATATTAAAAAAGTTCGAAATAACACCCTTTAAGGCCAAGGGGCTTCGCCAAAAAGAAGAATTTGACCTTGTTCGAACGATCACGGGTCAGTATTTCGACAAGTTAGAAATAACACTCTTTAAGGCCAAACGCCTTCACCAAAAAGAAGACTTCAACCTTGATAGAACGACGACGGGCTAATATTTCGACAAGTTTGAGATAACACCTACTAAAGCCAAGGGCCGTCGCCAAAGTGAAGATTTCAACCTTGATCGAACGACGACGGGTTAATATTTTGACAAGTTCGAAATAACACCCTTTAAGGCCAAGGGCCTTCGCCATAAAGAAGTGTTCGACTTGATCGAATGACGACGGGCTAATATTTTGACAAGTTCGAAATAACACCCTTTAAGGCCAAGGGCCTTCGTCAAAAAGAAGAGTTCGACCTTGATCGAACGACGGGTTAATATTTTGAAAAGTTCAAAATAACACCCTTTAAGACAAGGGCTTTCGCCAAAAAGAAGAGTTCGACCTTGAATGAACGACGACGAGTTAATATTAAAAAAGTTCGAAATAACACCCTTTAAGGCCAAGGGGCTTCGCCAAAAAGAAGAATTTGACCTTGTTCGAACGATCACGGGTCAATATTTCGACAAGTTAGAAATAACACTCTTTAAGGCCAAACGCCTTCACCAAAAAGAAGACTTCAACCTTGATAGAACGACGACGGGCTAATATTTCGACAAGTTTGAGATAACACCTACTAAAGCCAAGGGCCGTCGCCAAAGTGAAGATTTCAACCTTGATCGAACGACGACGGGTTAATATTTTGACAAGTTCGAAATAACACCCTTTAAGGCCAAGGGCCTTCGCCATAAAGAAGTGTTCGACTTGATCGAATGACGACGGGCTAATATTTTGACAAGTTCGAAATAACACCCTTTAAGGCCAAGGGCCTTCGTCAAAAAGAAGAGTTCGACCTTGATCGAACGACGACGGGTTAATATTTCGAAAAGTTCAAAATAACACTCTTTAAGGCCAAGGGCCTTCGTCAAAAAGAACAGTTTGACCTTGATCGAACGATGACGGGTTAATATTTCGACAAGTTCGAAATAACACCCTTTAAGGCCACGGGCCTTCGACAAAAAGAAGAGTTCGACCATGATCGAACGACGACGGGTCAGTATTTCGACATGTTTGAAATAACACCCGCCAAAAAGAAGAGTTCGACCTTGATCAAACAACTACGGGTCAGTATTTTGACATGTTTGAAATAACACCCGCCAAAAGGAAGTGTTTGACCTTGATCGAACTAAGACGGGTTAATATTTTGACAAGTTCGAAATAACACCCTTTTATACCAAGGGCCTTCGCCAAAAAGTAAAGTTCTACCTTGATTGAACGACGATGGGTCAGTATTTTTACAAGTTCTAAATAACACCCTTTAAGGCCAAGAGCCTTCGCCAAAAAGATGATTTCGACCTTGATCAAATGACGATGGGTTAATGTTTCGTCATGTTCGAAATAACACCCTTTAAGGCCAAGGGCTTTCGCCAAAAAGAAGAATTTGACCTTGATCGAACGCTGGCGGGTCAGTATTTCGACAAGTTCGAAATAACAGTCTTTAAGGCCAAACGCCTTCGCCAAAAAGAAGACTTCGACCTTGATAGAATGACGACGGGCTAATATTTTGACAAGTTCGACATAACACCCATTAAGGCCAAGGGACATCGCCAAAAAGAAGAGTTCGACCATGATCGAACGACGATGTGTCAGTACTTTGACACGTTTTAAATAACACCCTTTAAGGCCAAGGTCCTTCGCCAAAAAGAAGAGTTCGACCTTGATCGAACGACGATGGGTCAGTACTGTGACAAGTTCAAAATAACACCCTTTAAGTCCAAGGGCCTTCGCCAAAAAGAAGAGTTCGACCTTGATCGAACGACGACGGGTTAATATTTTGAAAAGTTCAAAATAACACCCTTTAAGACAAGGGCTTTCTCCAAAAAGAAGAGTTCGACCTTGAATGAACGACGACGAGTTAATATTAAAAAAGTTCGAAATAACACCCTTTAAGGCCAAGGGGCTTCGCCAAAAAGAAGAATTTGACCTTGTTCGAACGATCACGGGTCAGTATTTCGACAAGTTAGAAATAACACTCTTTAAGGCCAAATGCCTTCACCAAAAAGAAGACTTCAACCTTGATAGAACGACGACAGGCTAATATTTCGACAAGTTTGAGATAACACCTACTAAAGCCAAGGGCCGTCGCCAAAGTGAAGATTTCAACCTTGATCGAACGACGACGGGTTAATATTTTGACAAGTTCGAAATAACACCCTTTAAGGCCAAGGGCCTTCGCCATAAAGAAGTGTTCGACTTGATCGAATGACGACGGGCTAATATTTTGACAAGTTCGAAATAACACCCTTTAAGGCCAAGGGCCTTCGTCAAAAAGAAGAGTTCGACCTTGATCGAACGACGACGGGTTAATATTTCGAAAAGTTCAAAATAACACCCTTTAAGGCCAAGGGCCTTCGTCAAAAAGAACAGTTTGACCTTGATCGAACGATGACGGGTTAATATTTCGACAAGTTCGAAATAACACCCTTTAAGGCCACGGGCCTTCGACAAAAAGAAGAGTTCGACCATGATCGAACGACGACGGGTCAGTATTTCGACATGTTTGAAATAACACCCGCCAAAAAGAAGAGTTCGACCTTGATCAAACAACTACGGGTCAGTATTTTGACATGTTTGAAATAACACCCGCCAAAAGGAAGTGTTTGACCTTGATCGAACTATGACGGGTTAATATTTTGACAAGTTCGAAATAACACCCTTTTATACCAAGGGCCTTCGCCAAAAAGTAAAGTTCTACCTTGATTGAACGACGATGGGTCAGTATTTTGACAAGTTCTAAATAACACCCTTTAAGGCCAAGAGCCTTCGCCAAAAAGATGATTTCGACCTTGATCAAATGACGATGGGTTAATGTTTCGTCATGTTCGAAATAACACCCTTTAAGGCCAAGGGCTTTCGCCAAAAAGAAGAATTTGACCTTGATCGAACGCTGGCGGGTCAGTATTTCGACAAGTTCGAAATAACAGTCTTTAAGGCCAAACGCCTTCGCCAAAAAGAAGACTTCGACCTTGATAGAATGACGACGGGCTAATATTTTGACAAGTTCGACATAACACCCATTAAGGCCAAGGGACATCGCCAAAAAGAAGAGTTCGACCATGATCGAACGACGATGTGTCAGTACTTTGACACGTTTTAAATAACACCCTTTAAGGCCAAGGTCCTTCGCCAAAAAGAAGAGTTCGACCTTGATCGAACGACGATGGGTCAGTACTGTGACAAGTTCAAAATAACACCCTTTAAGTCCAAGGGCCTTCGCCAAAAAGAAGAGTTCGACCTTGATCGAACGACGACGGGTTAATATTTTGAAAAGTTCAAAATAACACCCTTTAAGACAAGGGCTTTCTCCAAAAAGAAGAGTTCGACCTTGAATGAACGACGACGAGTTAATATTAAAAAAGTTCGAAATAACACCCTTTAAGGCCAAGGGGCTTCGCCAAAAAGAAGAATTTGACCTTGTTCGAACGATCACGGGTCAGTATTTCGACAAGTTAGAAATAACACTCTTTAAGGCCAAACGCCTTCACCAAAAAGAAGACTTCAACCTTGATAGAACGACGACGGGCTAATATTTCGACAAGTTTGAGATAACACCTACTAAAGCCAAGGGCCGTCGCCAAAGTGAAGATTTCAACCTTGATCGAACGACGACGGGTTAATATTTTGACAAGTTCGAAATAACACCCTTTAAGGCCAAGGGCCTTCGCCATAAAGAAGTGTTCGACTTGATCGAATGACGACGGGCTAATATTTTGACAAGTTCGAAATAACACCCTTTAAGGCCAAGGGCCTTCGTCAAAAAGAAGAGTTCGACCTTGATCGAACGACGACGGGTTAATATTTCGAAAAGTTCAAAATAACACCCTTTAAGGCCAAGGGCCTTCGTCAAAAAGAACAGTTTGACCTTGATCGAACGATGACGGGTTAATATTTCGACAAGTTCGAAATAACACCCTTTAAGGCCAAGGGCCTTCGCCCAAAAGAAGTGTTCGACTTGATCGAATGACGACGGGCTAATATTTTGACAAGTTCGAAATAACACCCTTTAAGGCCACGGGCCTTCGACAAAAAGAAGAGTTCGACCTTGATCGAACGACGACGGGTCAGTATTTCGACATGTTTGAAATAACACCCGCCAAAAAGAAGAGTTCGACCTTGATCAAACAACTACGGGTCGGTATTTTGACATGTTTGAAATAACACCCGCCAAAAGGAAGTGTTTGACCTTGATCGAACGATGACGGGTTAATATTTTGACAAGTTCGAAATAACACCCTTTTATACCAAGGGCCTTCGCCAAAAAGTAAAGTTCTACCTTGATTGAACGACAATGGGTCAGTATTTTGACAAGTTCTAAATAACACCCTTTAAGGCCAAGAGCCTTCGCCAAAAAGATGATTTCGACCTTGATCGAATGACGATGTGTTAATGTTTCGTCATGTTCGAAATAACACCCTTTAAGGCCAAGGGCCTTCGCCAAAAAGAAGTGTTCGACTTGATCGAATGACGACGGGCTAATGTTTTGACAAGTTCGAAATAACACCCTTTAAGGCCAAGGGCCTTCGCCAAAAGAAGAGTTCGACCTTGATCGAACGACGACGGGTTAATATTTCGAAAAGTTCAAAATAACACCCTTTAAGGCCAAGGGCCTTCGTCAAAAAGAACTGTTTGACCTTGATCAAACGATGACGGGTTAATATTTCGACAAGTTCGAAATAACACCCTTTAAGGCCAAGGGCCTTCACCAAAAAGAAGTGTTCGACTTGATCGAATGACGACGGGCTAATATTTTGACAAGTTCGAAATAACACCCTTTAAGGCCAAGAGCCTTCGCCAAAGAGATGATTTCGACCTTGATCGAATGACGATGGGTTAATGTTTCGTCATGTTCGAAATAACACCCTTTAAGGCCAAGGGCCTTCGCCAAAAAGAAGAATTTGACCTTCATCGAACGCTGACGGGTCAGTATTTCGACAAGTTCGAAATAACACTCTTTAAGGCCAAACGCCTTCGCCAAAAAGAAGACTTCGACCTTGATAGAATGACGACGGACTAATATTTTTACAAGTTCGACATAACACCCATTAAGGCCAAGGGACATCGCCAAAAAGAAGAGTTCACCGATGGGTTAGTACTTTGACACGTTTTAAATAACACCCTTTAAAGCAAAGGGACTTTGCCAAAAAGAAGAGTTCGACCTTGATCGAACGACGATAGGTCAGTACTGTGACAAGTTCGAAATAACACCCTTTAAGTCCAAGGGCCTTCGCCAAAAAGAATAGTTCAACCATGATCGAATGACGACGGGTTAATATTTTGAAAAGTTCAAAATAACACCCTTTAAGGCCAAGGGCCTTCGGCAAAAAGAATAGTTTGACCTTGATCGAATGACGACGGGTTAATATTTCGACAAGTTCGAAATAACACCCTTTAAGGCCAAGGGCCTTCGCCAAAAAGAAGAGTTTGACCTTGATCGAATGACGACGGGTTAATATTTCAAAAATTTCGAAATAACACCCTTTAAGGCCAAAGGCCTTCGCAAAAAAGAAAAGTTCTACCATGATCGAACGACGATGGGTCAATATTTTGAAAAATTAGAAATAACACCCTTTAAGGCCAAGTGCCTTCGCAAAAAGAAGAGTTCGACCGTGATCGAATGACGACGGGTTAATAATTTGAAAAGTTCAAAATAACACCCTTTAAGGACATTCGCCAAAAAGAACAGTTTGACCTTGATCAAACGACGACGGGTTAATATTTCGACAAGTTCGAAATAACACCCTTTATGGCCAAGGGCCTTTGCCAAAAAGAAGATTTCGACCTTGATCGAATGATGACGGGACAGTATTTCGACAAGTTCAAAATAACACTCTTTAAGGCCAAAAGCCTTCGCCAAAAAGAGAACTTCGACCTTGATAGAACGACAATGGGCTAATATTTCGACAAGTTCGAGATAACACCCTTTAAGGCCAAGGGCCTTCGCCAAAATGAAGATTTCGACCTTGATCAAACGACGACTGGTAAATATTTCAAAAAGTTCGAAATAACACCCTTTAAGGTCAAGGGCCTTCGCCAAAAACAAGAGTTTGACCTTGATCGAATGACGACATGTCAACATTTCGAAAAGTTCGAAATAACATTTTTTAAGGCCAAGAGCCTTCGCCAAAAAGAAGAGTTCGACCCTGATCGAACGACGATGGGTCAGTATTTCGACAAGTTCGAAATAACATTTTTTAAGGCCAAGGGCCTTCGCCAAAAAAAATATTTTGACCTTGATCGAAGGACGACGGGTTAATATTTCGACAAGTTCGATTAAAGGGTGTTATTTCGAGCATGTCAAAATATTAACCGGTCGTCGTTCGATCAAGGTGGATCTCTTCTTTTTGGCGAAGGCCCTTGGCCTTAAAGGGTGTTATTTTAAACTTGTCGAAATACCGACCCGTCCTCATTAGATCAAGGACGAACTCTTCTATTTGGCGAAGACCCTTGGCCTTAAAGGGTGTTATTTTGAACATTTTGAAATATTAACCTGTCGTCGTTTGATCAAGGTCGAACTGTTCTTTTTGGCGAAGTCCCTTAGCCTTAAATGGTTTTATTTCGAGTTTTTTCGAAATACTGACCCGTCATCGTTCGATCAAGGTTTAACTATTCTTTTCTGTGAAGGACCTTGGCCTTAACTGGAGTTATTTTGAACTTGTCGAAATATTAACCCGTCGTCGTTCAATCAAGGTCGAACTCTTCATTTTGGCAAATGCCCTTGACCTTAAAGGGTGTTATTTCGAACAAGTCGAAATACAGAACTGTCAACGTTCGATCAAGGTCAAACTCTTCTTTTTGGCGAAGGCCCTAAGCCTTAAAGGGTGTTATTTCGAGCATGTCGAAATATTAACCGGTCGTCGTTCGATCAAGGTGGATCTCTTCTTTTTGGCGAAGGCCCTTGGCCTTAAAGGGTGTTATTTTGAACTTTTCGAAATATTAAACCGTCGTAGTTCGATTAAGATCGAACTCTTCTTTTTGGCGAAGGCCCTTGGCCTTAAAGGGTGTTATTTCGAACTTATCTAAATATTAACCCGTCGTTATTCTATCAAGGTTGAAATCTTCTTTTTAACGAAGGCCCTTGGCCTTAAAGGGTGTTATTTTGATCATCTCAAAATATTAGCCCGTCGTCGTTCGATCAAGGTCGAACTATTCTTTTTGGAAAAGGCCCTTGGCCTTAAAGGGTGTTATTTCAAAATTTGTCAAAAAACTGACCCGTCATCGTTCGATAAAGGTCGAACTCTTCTTTTTGGCGAAGGCCCTTGGTCTTAAAGGGTGTTATTTTGAAATTGTCGAAATATAAACCCATCGTCGTTCGATCAAGGTCGAACTCTTCTTTTTGGCGAAGGCCCTTGGCCTTTAAGGGTGTTATTTCAAACTTTTCGAAATATTAACCCGTCGTCGTTCGATCAAGGTTGAACTCTTCTTTTTTTGCGAAGGCCCTTGGCCTTAAAGGGTGTTATTTCGAACTTGTCGAAACACCGACCCGTCCACATTCGATCAAGGACGAACTCTTTTTTTTTTGGCGAAGGACCTTGGCCTTAAAGAGTGTTATTTCGAGTTTGTTGAAATACTGACCCGTCATCTTTCGATCAAGGTTTAACAATTCTTTTATATGAAGGCCCTAGGCCTTAACTGGAGTTATTTTGAACTTGTCGAAACATTAACCCATCGTCGTTCAATCAAGGTCGAACTCTTCTTTTTGGCGAAGGCCCTTGGCCTTAAAGGGTGTTATTTCAAACTTGGCGAAATACCGTCCCGTCCTCATTCGATCAAGGACGAACTCTTCTTTTTGGCGAAGGCCCTTGGCCTTAAAGGGTGTTATTTTAAACTTTTTTGAAATATTAACCCGTCGTTGTTTGATCAAGGTCGAATTCATCTTTTTGGCGAAGTCCCTTAGCCTTAAATGGTATTATTTCGAGCTTGTCGAAATACTGACCCGTCATTGTTCGATCAAGGTTTAACTCTTCTTTTCTGTGAAGGCCCTTGGCCTTAAATGGTGTTATTTTGAACTTGTCGAAATATTAACCCGTCGTCGTTCAATCAAGGTCGAACTCTTCTTTTTGGCAAATGCCCTTGGCCTTAAAGGGTGTTATTTCAAACTTGTCGAAATACAGAACCATCAACGTTCGATCAAGGTCGAACACTTCTTTTTGGCGAAGGCCCTAAGCCTTAAAGGGTGTTACTTCGAGCATTTCGAAATATTAACCGGTAGTCGTTCGATCAAGGTGGATCTCTTCTTTTTGGCGAAGGCCCTTGGCCTTAAAGGGTGTTATTTCGAACTTTTCGAAATATTAAACCGTTGTTGTTCGATTAAGGTCGAACTCTGCTTTTTGGCGAAGGCCCTTGGCCTTAAAGGGTGTTATTTCGAACTTGTCTAAATATTAACCCGTTGTTGTTCAATTAAGGCTGAAATCTTCTTTTTGGCGAAGGCCCTTCGCTTTAAAGGGTGTTATTTCAAACTTGTCGAAATACCGACCCATCCTCATTAGATCAAGGACGAAATCTTCTTTTTGGCGAAGGCCCTTGTCCTTAAAGGGTGTTATTTTGATCTTCTCAAAATATTAGCCCGTCGTCGTTCGATCAAGGTAGAACTCTTCTTTTTTAAAAAGGCACTTGGCCTTAAAGGTTGTTATTTTGTACTTGTCGAAATATGAACCCATCGTCGTTCGATCAAGGTCGAACTTTTCTTTTTGGCGAAGGCTCTTGGCTTTTAAGGGTGTTATTTAAAACTTTTTGAAATATTAACCAGTCGTCGTTCGATCAAGGTTGAACTCTTCTTTTTTGCGAAGGCCCTTGACCTTAAAGGGTGTTATTTCGAACTTGTTGAAATACCGACCCGTCCTCATTCGATCAAGGACAAACTCTTCTTTTTGGCGAAGGCCCTTGGCCCTAAAGGGTGTTATTTTGAACTTTTTGAAATATTATCCCGTCATCGTTCGATAAAGGTCAAACTTTTCTTATTGGCAAATTCCATTAAAGGTGTTATTTTGAACTTGTCGAAAAATGAGCCCGTCGTCGTTTGATCAAGGTCGAAATCTACTTTTTGGCGAAGGCCCTTGGCCTTAAAGGGTTTTATTTCAAACTTGCCAAAATATTATCCCGTCATCGTTCGATAAAGGTCATACTTTTCTTTATGGCAAATTCCATTAGCCTTAAAGGGTGTTATTTCGAACTTGTCAAAGTACTGACCCGTCAACGTTCGATAAAGGCTGAACTCTTCTTTTTGGTGAAGGCCCTTGGCCTTAAATGGTGTTATTTTTAACTTGTCGAAATATTAACCGTCGTCGTTCGATCAAGGTCGAACTCTTTTTTTTGGCGAAGGTCCTTGTCCTTAAAGGGTGTTATTTTGCACTTTTCGAAATATTAAACCGTTGTTGTTCGATTAAGGTCGAACTCTTCTTTTTGGCGAAGGCCCTTGGCCTTAAAGGGTGTTATTTCAAACTTGTCGAAATACCGACCCGTCCTCATTCGATCAAGGACGAACTCTTCTTTTTGGCGAAGGCCCTTGGCCTTAAAGGGTGTTATTTTGAACTTTTTGAAATATTAACCCGTCGTCGTTTGATCAAGGTCGAACTGTTCTTTTTGGCGAAGTCCCTTAGCCTTAAATGGTGTTATTTCGAGTTTGTCGAAATACTTACCCGTCATCGTTCGATCAAGGTTTAACTATTATTTTCTATGAAGGCCCTAGGCCTTAACTGGAGTTATTTTGAACTTGTCGAAATATTAACTCGTCGTGGTTCAATCAAGGTCGAACTCTTCTTTTTGGTAAATGCCCTTGGCCTTAAAGGGTATTATTTCGAACTTATCGAAATACAGAACCGTCAACGTTCGATCAAGGTAGAACTCTTCTTTTTGGCGAAGGCCTTAAGCCTTAAAGGGTGTTATTTCGAGCATGTCGAAATATTAACCGGTCGTCGTTCGATCAAGGTGGATCTCTTCTTTTTAGCGAAGGCCCTTGGCCTTAAAGGGTGTTATTTCAAACTTGTCGAAATACTGAACCGTCCTCATTCGATCAAGGACGAACTCTTCTTTTTGGCGAAGGCTCTTGTCCTTAAAGGGTGTTATTTTGAACTTTTTGAAATATTAACCCGTCGTCGTTTGATCAAGGTGGAACTGTTCTTTTTGGGAAAGTCCCTTAGCCTTAAATGGTGTTATTTCGAGTTTGTTGAAATACTGACCCGTCATCTTTCGATCAATGTTTAACTATTCTTTTATATGAAGGCCCTAGGCCTTAACTGGAGTTATTTTGAACTTGTCGAAACATTAACCCATCGTCGTTCAATCAAGGTCGAACTCTTCTTTTTGGCGAAGGCCCTTGGCCTTAAAGGGTGTTATTTCAAACTTGGCGAAATACCGACCCGTCCTCATTCGATCAAGGACGAACTCTTCTTTTTGGCGAAGGCCCTTGGCCTTAAAGGGTGTTATTTTAAACTTTTTTGAAATATTAACCCGTCGTTGTTTGATCAAGGTCGAATTCATCTTTTTGGCGAAGTCCCTTAGCCTTAAATGGTATTATTTCGAGCTTGTCGAAATACTGACCCGTCATTGTTCGATCAAGGTTTAACTCTTCTTTTCTGTGAAGGCCCTTGGCCTTAAATGGTGTTATTTTGAACTTGTCGAAATATTAACCCGTCGTCGTTCAATCAAGGTCGAACTCTTCTTTTTGGCAAATGCCCTTGGCCTTAAAGGGTGTTATTTCAAACTTGTCGAAATACAGAACCATCAACGCTCGATCAAGGTCGAACACTTCTTTTTGGCGAAGGCCCTAAGCCTTAAAGGGTGTTACTTCGAGCATGTCGAAATATTAACCGGTAGTCGTTCGATCAAGGTGGATCTCTTCTTTTTGGCGAAGGCCCTTGGCCTTAAAGGGTGTTATTTTGAACTTTTCGAAATATTAAACCGTTGTTGTTCGATTAAGGTCGAACTCTGCTTTTTGGCGAAGGCCCTTGGCCTTAAAGGGTGTTATTTCGAACTTGTCTAAATATTAACCCGTCGTTGTTCAATTAAGGCTGAAATCTTCTTTTTGGCGAAGGCCCTTCACTTTAAAGGGTGTTATTTCAAACTTGTCGAAATACCGACCCATCCTCATTAGATCAAGGACGAAATCTTCTTTTTGGCGAAGGCCCTTGTCCTTAAAGGGTGTTATTTTGATCTTCTCAAAATATTAGCCCGTCGTCGTTCGATCAAGGTAGAACTCTTCTTTTTGAAAAGGCACTTGGCCTTAAAGGTTGTTATTTTGTACTTGTCGAAATATGAACCCATCGTCGTTCGATCAAGGTCGAACTTTTCTTTTTGGCGAAGGCTCTTGGCTTTTAAGGGTGTTATTTAAAACTTTTTGAAATATTAACCAGTCGTCGTTCGATCAAGGTTGAACTCTTCTTTTTTGCGAAGGCCCTTGACCTTAAAGGGTGTTATTTCGAACTTGTTGAAATACCGACCCGTCCTCATTCGATCAAGGACAAACTCTTCTTTTTGGCGAAGGCCCTTGGCCTTAAAGGGTGTTATTTTGAACTTTTTGAAATATTATCCCGTCATCGTTCGATAAAGGTCAAACTTTTCTTTTTGGCAAATTCCATTAAAGGTGTTATTTTGAACTTGTCGAAAAATGAGCCCGTCGTCGTTTGATCAAGGTCGAAATCTACTTTTTGGCGAAGGCCCTTGGCCTTAAAGGGTTTTATTTCAAACTTGCCAAAATATTATCCCGTCATCGTTCGATAAAGGTCAAACTTTTCTTTATGGCAAATTCCATTAGCCTTAAAGGGTGTTATTTCGAACTTGTCAAAGTACTGACCCGTCAACGTTCGATAAAGGCTGAACTCTTCTTTTTGGTGAAGGCCCTTGGCCTTAAATGGTGTTATTTTTAACTTGTCGAAATATTAACCGTCGTCGTTCGATCAAGGTCGAACTCTTTTTTTTGGCGAAGGCCCTAGGCCTTAACTGGAGTTATTTTGAACTTGTCGAAACATTAACCCATCGTCGTTCAATCAAGGTCGAACTCTTTTTTATGCAAATGCCCTTGGCCTTAAAGGGTATTATTTCGAACTTGTCGAAATACAGACCCGTCAACGTTCGATCAAGGTCGAACTCTTCTTTTTGGCGAAGGCCCTAAGCCTTAAAGGGTGTTATTTTGAACATTTTGAAATATTAACCTGTCGTCGTTTGATCAAGGTCGAACTGTTCTTTTTGGCGAAGTCCCTTAGCCTTAAATGGTTTTATTTCGAGTTTTTTTCGAAATACTGACCTGTCATCGTTCGATCAAGGTTTAACTATTCTTTTCTGTGAAGGCCATTGGCCTTAACTGGAGTTATTTTGAACTTGTCGAAATATTAACCCGTCGTTGTTCAATCAAGGTCGAACTCTTCATTTTGGCAAATGCCCTTGACCTTAAAGGGTGTTATTTCGAACTTGTCGAAATACAGAACTGTCAACGTTCGATCAAGGTCAAACTCTTCTTTTTGGCGAAGGCCCTAAGCCTTAAAGGGTGTTATTTCGAGCATGTCAAAATATTAACCGGTCGTCGTTCGATCAAGGTGGATCTCTTCTTTTTGGCGAAGGCCCTTGGCCTTAAAGGGTGTAATTTTGAACTTTTCGAAATATTAAACTGTCGTAGTTCGATTAAGATCGAACTCTTCTTTTTGGCGAAGGCCCTTGGCCTTAAAGGGTGTTATTTCGAACTTATCTAAATATTAACCCGTCGTTATTCTATCAAGGCTGAAATCTTCTTTTTAGCGAAGGCCCTTGGCCTTAAAGGGTGTTATTTTGATCTTCTCAAAATATTAGCCCGTCGTCGTTCGATCAAGGTCGAACTATTCTTTTTGGAAAAAGCCCTTGGCCTTAAAGGATGTTATTTAAAAAATTTCAAAATACTGACCCGTCATCGTTCGATCAAGGTCGAACTCTTCTTGTTGGCGAAGTCCCTTGGTCTTAAAGGGTGTTATTTTGAACTTGTCGAAATATAAACCCATCGTCGTTCGATCAAGGTCGAACTCTTCTTTTTGGCGAAGGCCCTTGGCCTTTAAGGGTGTTATTTCAAACTTTTCGAAATATTAACCCATCGTCGTTCGATCAAGGTTGAACTCTTCTTTTTTTGCTAAGGCCCTTGGCCTTAAAGGGTGTTATTTCGAACTTGTCGAAATACCGACCCGTCCTCATTCGATCAAGGACGAACTCTTTTTTTTGGCGAAGGACCTTGGCCTTAAAGAGTGTTATTTTGAACTTTTTGAAATATTAACTCGTCGTCGTTTGATCAAGGTCAAAATCTTCTTTTTGGCGAAGGCCCTTGTCCTTAAAGGGTGTTATTTCGAACTTGTCGAAATACTGACCCGTCGTCGTTCGATCAAGGTCGAATTCTTCTTTTTGGCGAAGGCCCTTGGAATTAAAGGGTGTTATTTCGAACTTGTCAAAATATGAGCTGGTCATCGTTCGATAAAGGTCAAACTCTTCTTTTTGGCAAATTCCCTTAGCCTTAAAGGGTATTATTTAGAACTTGTCAAAGTACTGACCCATCATCGTTCGATCAAGGCTGAACTCATCTTTTTGGTGAAGGCCCTTGGCCTTAAATGGTGTTATTTCGAACTTGTCGAAATATCAAACCGTCGTCGTTCGATCAAGCTCAAACTCTTTTTTTGGCGAAAGTCATTGGCCTTAAAGGGTGTTATTTTGAACTTGTCAAAATACAGAACCGTCGTTGTTCGATCAAGGTCGAACTATTCTTTTTGGAAAAGGCCCTAAGCCTTAAAGGGTGTTATTTCGAGCATGTTGAAATATTAACCGGTCGTCGTTCGATCAAGGTCGAACTCTTCTTTTTTGAAAATGACCTTGGACTTTAAGGGTGTTATTTTAAACTTTTCGAAGTATTAACCTGTCGTCGTTCGATCAAGGTTAAACTCTTCTTTTTTGTGAAGGCCCTTGGCCTTAAAGGGTGTTATTTCAAACTTGTCGAAATACCGACCCGTCCTCATTCGATAAATGACGAACTCTTCTTTTTGGCGAAGGCCCTTGGCCTTAAAGGGTGTTATTTTAAACCTTTTTGGAATATTAACCCGTCGTTGTTTGATCAAGGTCGAACTCATCTTTTTGGCGAAGCCCCTTAGCCTTAAATGGTATTATTTCGAGCTTGTCGAAATACTGACCCGTCATTGTTCGATCAAGGTTTAACTCTTCTTTTCTGTGAAGGACCTTGGCCTTAAATGGTGTTATTTTGAACTTGTCGAAATATTAACCCGTCGTCGTTCAACCAAGGTCGAACTCTTCTTTTTGGCAAATGCCCTTGGCCTTAAAGAGTGTTATTTCAAACTTGTCGAAATACAGAACCATCAACGTTCGATCAAGGTCGAACAGTTCTTTTTGGCGAAGGCCCTAAGCCTTAAAGGGTGTTACTTAGAGCATGTCGAAATATTAACCGGTAGTCGTTCGATCAAGGTGGATCTCTTCTTTTTGGCGAAGGCCCTTGGCCTTAAAGGGTGTTATTTTTAACTTTTCGAAATATTAAACCGTTGTTGTTCGATTAAGGTCGAACTCTGCTTTTTGGCGAAGGCCCTTGGCCTTAAAGGGTGTTATTTCGAACTTGTCAAAATATTAACCCGTCGTTGTTCAATTAAGGCTGAAATCTTCTTTTTGGCGAAGGCCCTTCGCCTTAAAGGGTGTTATTTTGATCTTCTCAAAATATTAGCCTGTCGTCGTTCGATCAAGGTCGAACTCTTCTTTTTGGAAAAGGCCCTTGTCCTTAAAGGGTGTTATTTCAAAACATGTCGAAATACTGATCCGTCATCGTTCGATCAAGGTCGAACTCTTCTTTTTGGCGAAGTCCCTTGGCCTTAAATGGTTTAATTTTGAACTTGTCGAAATATAAACCCATTGTCGTTCGATCAAGGTGGATCTCTTCTTTTTGGCGAAGGCCCTTGGCCTTAAAGGGTGTTATTTCGAACTTGTCTAAATATTAACCCGTCGTTGTTCTATCAAGGCTGAAATCTTCTTTTTGGCGAAGGCCCTTCGCCTTAAAGGGTGTTATTTTGATCTTCTCAAAATATTAGCCCTTCGTCGTTCGATCAAGGTCGAACTCTTCTTTTTGGAAAAGGCCCTTGGCCTTAAAGGGTGTTATTTTGAACTTTTTGAAATATTATCCCGTCATCGTTCGATAAAGGTCAAACTTTTCTTTTTGGCAAATTCCATTAAAGGGTGTTATTTTGAACTTGTCGAAATATGAGCCCGTCGTCGTTTGATCAAGGTCGAAATCTACTTTTTGGCGAAGGCCCTTGGCCTTAAAGGGTGTTATTTCAAACTTGTCAAAATATTATCCCGTCATTGTTCGATAAAGGTCAAACTTTTCTTTATGGTAAATTCCGTTAGCCTTAAAGAGTGTTATTTCGAAATTGTCAAAGTACTGACCCGTCATCGTTCGATAAAGGCTGAACTCTTCTTTTTGGTGAAGGCCCTTGGCCTTAAATGGTGTTATTTTGAACTTGTCGAAATATTAACCCGTCGTCGTTCGATCAAGGTCGAACTCTTTTTTTTGGCGAAGGCCCTTGTCCTTAAAGGGTGTTATTTTGCACTTTTCGAAATATTAAACCGTTGTTGTTCGATTAAGGTCAAACTCTTCTTTTTGGCGAAGGCCCTTGGCCTTAAAGGGTGTTCTTTCAAACTTGTCGAAATACCGACCCGTCCTCATTCGATCAAGGACGAACTCTTCTTTTTCGCGAAGGCCCTTGGCTTTAAAGGGTGTTATTTTGAACTTTTTGAAATATTAACCCGTCGTCGTTTGATCAAGGTCGAACTGTTATTTTTGGCGAAGTCCCTTAGCCTTAAATGGTGTTATTTCGAGTTTGTCGAAATACTGACCCGTCATCGTTCGATCAAGGTTTAACTATTCTTTTCTATGAAGGCCCTAGGCCTTAATTGGAGTTATTTTGAACTTGTCGAAATATTAACCCGTCGTCGTTCAATCAAGGTCGAACTCTTCTTTTTCGCAAATGCCCTTGGCCTTAAAGGGTATTATTTCGAACTTGTCGAAATACAGAACCATCAACGTTCGATCAAGGTCGAACTCTTCTTTTTAGCGAAGGCCCTAAGCCTTAAAGGGTGTTATTTTAAGCATGTCGAAATATTAACCGATCGTTGTTCGATCAAGGTGAATCTCTTCTTTTTGGCGAATGCCCTTGGCCTTAAAGGGTGTTATTTCAAACTTGTCGAAATACCAACCCGTCCTCATTCGATCAAGGACGAATTCTTCATTTGGCGAAGGCCCTTGGCCTTAAAGGGTGTTATTTTGAAATTTTTAAAATATTAACCTATCGTCGTTTGATCAAGGTCGAACTGTTCTTTTTGGCGAAGTCCCTTAGCCTTAAATGGTGTTATTACGAGTTTGTCGAAATACTGACCCGTCATCGTTCGATCAAGGTTTAACTATTCTTTTCTGTGAAGGCCCTTGGCCTTAACTGGAGTTATTTTGAACTTGTCGAAATATTAACCCGTCGTCGTTCAATCAAGGTCGAACTCTTCTTTTGGGCAAATGCCCTTGACCTTAAAGGGTGTTATTTCGAACTTGTCGAAATACAGAACCATCAACGTTCCATCAAGGTCAAACTCTTCTTTTTGGCGAAGGCCCTAAGCCCTAAAGGGTGTTATTTCGAGCATGACGAAATATTAACTGGTCGTCGTTCGATCAAGGTGGATCTCTTCTTTTTGGCGAAGGCCCTTGGCCTTAAAGGGTGTTATTTTGAACTTTTCGAAATATTAAATCGTCGTTGTTCGATTAAGATCGAACTCTTCTTTTTGGCGAAGGCCCTTTTCCTTAAAGGGTGTTATTTCAAACTTGTCGAAATACCGACCCGTCCTCATTCGATCAAGGACGAACTCTTCTTTTTTGCGAAGGCCCTTGGCCTTAAAGGGTGTTATTTTGAACTTTTTGAAATATTAAGCCGTCGTCGTTTGATCAAGGTCGAACTGTTCTTTTTGGCGAAGTCCCTTAGCCTTAAATGGTGTTATTTCGAGTTTGTCGAAATACTGACCCGTCATCGTTCGATCAAGGTTTAACTATTCTTCTCTATGAAGGCCCTAGGCCTTAACTGGAGTTATTTTGAACTTGTCGAAACATTAACCCATCGTCGTTCAATCAAGGTCGAACTCTTCTTTTTGGCAAATGCCCTTGGCCTTAAAGGGTATTATTTCGAACTTGTCGAAATACAGACCCGTCAACGTTCAATCAAGGTCGAACTCTTCTTTTTGGCGAAGGCCCTAAGCTTTAAAGGGTGTTATTTCGAGTATGTCAAAATATTAACCGGTCGTCGTTTGATCAAGGTGGATCTCTTCTTTATGGCGAAGGCCCTTGGCCTTAAAGGGTGTTATTTCAAACTTGTCGAAATACCGACCCGTCCTCATTCGATCAAGGACGAACTCTTTTTTTTGGCGAAGGCCCTTGTCCTTAAAGGGTGTTATTTTGAACTTTCTGAAATATTAACCTGTCGTCGTTTGATCAAGGTCGAACTGTTCTTTTTGGCGAAGTCCCTTAGCCTTAAATGGCTTTATTTCGAGTTTGTCGAAATTTTGACCCGTCATCGTTCGATCAAGGTTTAACTATTCTTTTCTGTGAAGGCACTTGGCCTTAACTGGAGTTATTTTAAACTTGTCGAAATATTAACCCGTCGTCGTTCAATCAAGGTCGAACTCTTCCTTTTGGCAAATGCCTTTGGCCTTAAAGGGTGTTATTTCAAACTTGTCGAAATACAGAACCATCAACGTTCGATCAAGGTCGAACACTTCTTTTGGCGAAGGCCCTAAGCCTTAAAGGGTGTTACTTCGAGCATGTCAAAATATTAACCGGTAGTCGTTCGATCAAGGTGGATCTCTTCTTTTTGGCAAAGGCCCTTGGCCTTAAAGGGTGTTATTTTGAACTTTTCAAAATATTAAACCGTTGTTGTTCGATTAAGGTCGAACTCTGCTTTTTGGCGAAGGCCCTTGGCCTTAAAGGGTGTTATTTCAAACTTGTCTAAATATTAACCCGTCGTTGTTCTATTAAGGCTGAAATCTTCTTTTTGGAGAAGGCCCTTCGCCTTAAAGGGTGTTATTTTTGATCTTCTCAAAATATTAGCCTGTCGTCGTTCGATCAAGGTCGAACTCTTCTTTTTGGAAAAGGACCTTGGACTTAAAGGTTGTTATTTCAAACTTGTCGAAATACTGACCCGTCGTCGTTCGATCAAGGTCGAACTCTTCTTTTTGGCGAAGGCCCTTTGCCTTAAAGGGTGTTATTTTGGACTTGTCTAAATATAAACCCGTCGTCGTTTGATTAGGGTCGAACTCTTCTTTTTGGCGAAGGCCCTTGGCGTTTAAGGGTGTTATTTCAAACTTTTCGAAATGTTAACCCGTCGTCGTTCGATCAAGGTTGAACTCTTCTTTTTTGCGAAGGCCCTTGGCCTTAAAGGGTGTTATTTCGAACTTGTCGAAATACTGACCCGTACTCATTCGATCAAAGACGAACTCTTCTTTTTGCCGAAGGACCTTGGCCTTAAAGGGTGTTATTTTGATCTTTTTGAAATACTATCCCGTCGTCATTTGATGAAGGTCGAAATCATCTTTTTTGGCGAAGGCCCTTGTCCTTATAGGGTGTTATTTCGAACTTGTCGAAATAATGACCCGTCGTCGTTCCATCAAGGTCGGATTCTTCTTTTTGGCGAAGGCCCTTGGCCTTAAAGGGTTTATTTCGAACTTGTCAAAATATTAGCCCGTCATCGTTCGATAAAGGTCAAACTCTTCTTTTTGTCAAATTCCCTTAGCCTTAAAGTGTGTTATTTCGAACATGTCAAAGTACTGACCCGTCGTCGTTCGATCAAGGCTGAACTCTTCTTTTTGGTGCAGGCCCTTGACCTTAAATGGTGTTATTTCGAACTTGTCGAAATATCAAACCGTTGTCATTTGATCAAGGTCAAAAGCTTTTTTTTGGCGAAAGTCCTTGGCCTTAAGGGATGTTATTTCGAACTTGTCAAAATACCGAACCGTCAACGTTCGATCAAGGTCGAACTCTTCTTTCTGGAAAATGCCCTAAGCCTTAAAGGGTGTTATTTCAAGCATGTTGAAATTTTAACCGGTCGTCGTTCGATCAAGGTCGAACTCTTCGTTTTGGCGAAGGCCCTTGGCCTTAAAGGGTGTTATTTCGAACTTGTCGAAATATTAACCCGTCGTCGTTCGATCAAGGTTGAACTCTTCTTATTGGCGAAGGCACTTGACCATAAAGGGTGTTATTTCAAACTTATCAAAATATTAACCCGTTGTCGTTAGATCAAGGTCGAACTCTTCTTTTTGGCGAAAGCCCTAAGCCTTAAAGGGTGTTATTTCGACCATTTCAAAATATTAACCGGTCGACGTTCGATCGAAGCCTAACTCGTCTTTTTGGCGAAGGCCCGTGGCCTTAACAGTGTTATTTCAAACTTTTCAAAATATTAACTTGTCGTCGTTCGATCAAGGTCGAACTCTTCTTTTTGGCAAAGGCCCTTGGCCTTAAATGGTGTTATTTTGAACTTATCGAAATACTGACCTGTCATCATTTGATCAAGGTCGAACTCTTCTTTTTGGTGAAGACCCTAGGCCTTAAAGGGTGTTATTTTGAACTTGTCGAAATATTAGGGCGTTGTCGTTCAATCAAGAAAAAAACTCTTCTTTTTGGCGAAGGACCTTGGCCTTAAAGGGTGTTATTTCGAACATGTCAAAATATTAACCCATCGTCATTCGATCAAGGTCGAAATCTTGTTTTTGGCGAAGGCCCTTGGCCTTAAAGGGTGTTATTTCGAACCTGTCAAAAAATTAGCCCGTCGTCGTTCGATCAAGGTCGAACACTTTTTTCTGGCGAAGGCTCTTAGCATTAAAGGGTGTTATTTTGAACTTGTCGAATTACTGACCCGTCATTGTTCGATCAAGGTCGAACTCTTCTTTTTTTCGAAGGCCATTGGCCTTAAAGGGTGTTATTTCGAACTTGTCAAAATATTAACCCGTCGTCGTTCAACCAAGGTCGAACTCTTCTTTTTGGCGAAGGCCCTAAGCCTTAAAGGGTGTTATTTCGAGCATTTCAAAATATTAACCGGTCGTCGTTCGATCAAGGTCGAACTCTTCTTTTTGGCAATGGCCCTTGGCCTTAAAGGGTGTTATTTTAAACTTTTCGAAATATTAAACCATCGTCATTCGATTAAGGTCTAACTCTTCTTTTTGGCGAAGGCCCTTGGCCGTAAAGGGTGTTATTTCGAAATTTTCGAAATATTAACCCGTCGTCGTTCGATCAAGGTCAAACTCTTCTTTTTGGCGAAGGCCCTTGGCCTTAAAGGGTGCTATTTCGAACTTGTCTAAATATTAACCCATCGTCGTTCTATCAAGGTTGAAATCTTCTTTTTGGCGAAGGCCCTTGGCCTTAAAGGGTGTTATTTTGATCTTCTCAAAATATTAGCCCGCCGTCGTTCGATCAAGGTCGAACTCTTCTTTTTGGAAAAGGCCCTTGGACTTAAAGGTTGTTATTTCAAACTTGTCGAAATACTGGCCCGTCGTCGTTCGATCAAGGTCGAACTCTTCTTTTTGGCGAAGGCCCTTTGCCTTAAAGGGTGTTATTTCGAGCATGTTGAAATATTAACCGTTCGTCGTTCTATCAAGGTCGAACTCTTCTTTTTGGCGAAGGCCCTTGGCCTTAAAGGGTGTTATTTCGAACTTGTCGAAATATTAACCCGTCGTCGTTCGATCAAGGTTGAACTCTTCTTTTTTGCGAAGGCCCTTGGCCTTAAGGGTGTTATTTCGAACTTGTCGAAATACTGACCCGTACTCATTCGATCAAGGACGAACTCTTCTATTTGGCGAAGGACCTTGGCCTTAAAGGGTGTTATTTTGATCTTTTTGAAATATTATCTCGTCGTCATTTGATCAAAATCGAAATCATCTTTTTTGGCGAAGGCCCTTGTCCTTATAGGGTGTTATTTCGAACTTGTCGAAATAATGACCCGTCGTCGTTCCATCAAGGTCGAATTCTTCTTTTTGGCGAAGGCCCTTGGCCTTAAAGGGTTTATTTCGAACTTGTCAAAATATTAGCCTGTCATCATTCGATAAAGGTCAAACTCTTCTTTTTGTCAAATTCCCTTAGACTTAAAGGGTGTTATTTCGAACATGTCAAAGTACTGACCCGTCGTCGTTCGATCAAGGCTGAACTCTTCTTTTTGGTGCAGGCCCTTGACCTTAAATGGTGTTATTTCGAACTTGTCGAAATATCAAACCGTTGTCATTTGATCAAGATCAAACTCTCTTTTTTGGCGAAAGTCCTTGTCCTTAAGGGATGTTATTTCGAACTTGTCAAAATACCGAACCGTCAACGTTCGATCATGGTCGAACTCTTCTTTCTGGAAAATGCCCTAAGCCTTAAAGGGTGTTATTTCAAGCATGTTGAAATATTAACCGGTCGTCGTTCGATCAAGGTCGAACTCTTCTTTTTGGCGAAGGCTCTTGGCCTTAAAGGGTGTTATTTCGAACTTGTCGAAATATTAACCCGTCGTCGTTCGATCAAGGTTGAACTCTTCTTATTGGCGAAGGCACTTGGCCATAAAGGGTGTTATTTCAAACTTATCAAAATATTAACCCGTTGTCGTTAGATCAAGGTCGAACTCTTCTTTTTGGCGAAAGCCCTAAGCCTTAAAGAGTGTTATTTCGACCATTTCAAAATATTAACCGGTCGACGTTCGATCGAAGCCTAACTCGTCTTTTTGGCGAAGGCCCGTGGCCTTAACAGTGTTATTTCAAACTTTTCAAAATATTAACTTGTCATCGTTCGATCAAGGTCGAACTCTTCTTTTTGGCAAAGGCCCTTGGCCTTAAAGGGTGTTATTTTGAACTTATCGAAATACTGACCTGTCATCATTCGATCAAGGTCGAACTCTTCTTTTTGGTGAAGGCCCTAGGCCTTAAAGGGTGTTATTTTGAACTTTTCGAAATATTAAACCGTCGTCGTTCAATTAAGGTCTAACTCTTCTTTTTGGCGAAGGCCCTTGGCCGTAAAGGGTGTTATTTCGAAATTTTCGAAATATTAACCCGTCGTCGTTCGATCAAGGTCAAAATCTTCTTTTTGGCTAAGGCCCTTGGCCTTAAAGGGTGTTATTTCGAACTTGTTGAAATATAAACCCGTCGTCATTCGATTAAGGTTGAACTCTTCTTTTTGGCGAATTCCCTTATCCTTAAATGGTGTTATTTCGAACTTGTCGAAATACTGACTCGTCATCGTTCGATCAAGGTTGAACTCTTATTTTTGGTGAAGGCCCTTGGCCTTAAATGGTGTTATTTCGAAATTGTCGTAATATTAACCTGTCATCATTCGATACAGGTTGAACCCTTCTTTTTGGCGAAGGCCCTTGGCCTTAAAGGGTGTTATTTCGAACTTGTCGAAAAACGGAACCGTCAACGTTTGATCAAGGTCGAACTCTACTTTTTGGCGAAGGCACTAAGCCTTAAAGGTTGTTATTTTGAGCATGTCGAAATATTAACCGGTCGTCGTTCGATCAAAGTCGAACTATTCTTTTTGGCGAAGGCCCTTGGCCTTAAAGGGTGTTATTTTGAACATTTCAAAATATTAAACCATCGTCGTTCGATTAAGGTCGAACTGTTCTTTTTGTCGAAGGTCCTTGGCCTTAAAGGGTGTTATTTCGAACTTGTCGAAATATTAACCCGTCGTCGTTCGATCAAGGTCGAACTCTTCTTTTTGGCGAAGGCCCTTGGCCTTAAAGGGTGTTATTTTGAACATTTCAAAATATTAAACCGTCGTCGTTCGATTAAGGTCGAACTCTTCTTTTTATCGAAGGCCCTTAGCCTTAAAGGGTGTTATTTCGAACTTGTCGAAATATTAACCCGTCGTCGTTCGATCAAGGTCGAACTCTTCTTTTTGGTGAAGGCCCTTGGCCTTAAATGGTGTTATTTCGAACTTGTCGAAATATCAAACCGTTGTCATTTGATCAAGATCAAACTCTTTTTTTTGGCGAAATCCTTGGCCTTAAAGGGTGTTATTTCAAACTTGTCAAAATACAGAACCGTCAACGTTCGATCAAGGTCAAACTCTTTTTTTGGAAAATGCCCTAAGCCTTAAAGGGTGTTATTTCGAGCATGTTGAAATATTAACCGTTCGTCGTTCTGTTAAGGTCGAACTCTTCTTTTTGGCGAAGGCCCTTGGCCTTAAAAGGTGTTATTTCGAACTTGTCGAAATATAAACCCGTCGTCGTTCGATCAAGGTTGAACTCTTCTTATTGGCGAAGGCACTTGGCCATAAAGGGTGTTATTTCAAACTTGTCAAAATATTAACCCGTTGTCGTTAGATAAAGGTCAAACTCTTCTTTTTGGCGAAGGCCCTAAGCCTTAAAGGGTGTTATTTCGACCATTTCGAAATATTAACCGGTCGACGTTGGATCGAGGTCTAACTCGTCTTTTCGGTGAAGGCCCGTGGCCTTAACAGTGTTATTTCAAACTTTTCAAAATATTAACCTGTCGTCATTCGATCAAGGTCGAACTCTTCTTTTTGGCAAAGGCCCTTGGCCTTAAAGGGTGTTATTTTGAACTTGTCGAAATACTGACCCGTCATCATTCGATCAAGGTCGAACTCTTCTTTTTGGTGAAGGCCCTAGGCCTTAAAGGGTGTTATTTTGAACTTGTCGAAATATTAGGGCGTCGTCGTTCAATCAAGGAAAAACTCTTCTTTTTGGCGAAGGCCCTTGCCTTAAAGGGTGTTATTTCGGACTTGTCAAAATATTAACCCATCGTCGTTCGATCAAGGTCGAAATCTTGTTTTTGGCGAAGGCCCTTGGCCTTAAAAGTTGTTATTTCGAACCTGTCAAAATATTAGCCCGTCGTCGTTCGATCAACGTCGAACTCTTCTTTTTTTTTGAAGGCCATTGGCCTTAAAGGGTGTTATTTCGAACTTGTCGAAATATTAGCCCATCATCGTTCGATCAAGCTCGAACTCTTCATTTTTGCGAAGTCCCTTAGCCTTAAAGGGTGTTATTTCGAACTTGTCGAAATACTAACCCGTCATTGTTCGATCAAGATTGAACTCTTCTTTTTGGCTAAGGCCCTTGGACTTAAAGGGTGTTATTTCAAACTTGTCGAAATACAGACCCGTCAACGTTTGATCAAGGCCGAACTCTTCTTTTTGGTGAAGGCCCTAAGCCTTAAAGGGTGTTATTTCGAGCATGTCAAAATATTACCCGGTCGCCGTTCGATCAAGGTTGAACTCTTCTTTTTCGCGAAGGCCCTTGGCCTTAAAGTGTGTTATTTTGAACATTTCGAAATATTAAACCGTCGTCGTTCGATTAAGGTCGAACTCTTCTTTTTAGCGAAGGCCCTTGGACTTAAAGGGTGTTATTTCGAACTTGGCGAAATATTAACCCGTCGTCGTTCGACCAAGGTCGAACTCTTCTTTTTGGTGAAGGCCCTTGGCCTTAAATGGTGTTATTTCGAACTTGTCGAAATATCAAACCGTTGTCATTTGATCAAGATCAAACTCTTTTTTTTGGCGAAATCCTTGGCCTTAAAGGGTGTTATTTCAAACTTGTCAAAATACAGAACCGTCAACGTTCGATCAAGGTCAAACTCTTTTTTTGGAAAATGCCCTAAGCCTTAAAGGGTGTTATTTCGAGCATGTTGAAATATTAACCGTTCGTCGTTCTGTTAAGGTCGAACTCTTCTTTTTGGCGAAGGCCCTTGGCCTTAAAAGGTGTTATTTCGAACTTGTCGAAATATAAACCCGTCGTCGTTCGATCAAGGTTGAACTCTTCTTATTGGCGAAGGCACTTGGCCATAAAGGGTGTTATTTCAAACTTGTCAAAATATTAACCCGTTGTCGTTAGATAAAGGTCAAACTCTTCTTTTTGGCGAAGGCCCTAAGCCTTAAAGGGTGTTATTTCGACCATTTCGAAATATTAACCGGTCGACGTTGGATCGAGGTCTAACTCGTCTTTTCGGTGAAGGCCCGTGGCCTTAACAGTGTTATTTCAAACTTTTCAAAATATTAACCTGTCGTCATTCGATCAAGGTCGAACTCTTCTTTTTGGCAAAGGCCCTTGGCCTTAAAGGGTGTTATTTTGAACTTGTCGAAATACTGACCCGTCATCATTCGATCAAGGTCGAACTCTTCTTTTTGGTGAAGGCCCTAGGCCTTAAAGGGTGTTATTTTGAACTTGTCGAAATATTAGGGCGTCGTCGTTCAATCAAGGAAAAACTCTTCTTTTTGGCGAAGGCCCTTGCCTTAAAGGGTGTTATTTCGGACTTGTCAAAATATTAACCCATCGTCGTTCGATCAAGGTCGAAATCTTGTTTTTGGCGAAGGCCCTTGGCCTTAAAGGTTGTTATTTCGAACCTGTCAAAATATTAGCCCGTCGTCGTTCGATCAACGTCGAACTCTTCTTTTTTTTTGAAGGCCATTGGCCTTAAAGGGTGTTATTTCGAACTTGTCGGAATATTAGCCCATCATCGTTCGATCAAGGTCGAACTCTTCATTTTTGCGAAGTCCCTTAGCCTTAAAGGGTGTTATTTCGAACTTGTCGAAATACTAACCTGTCGTCGTTCGATCAAGGTTGAACTCTTCTTTTTGGCTAAGGCCCTTGGACTTAAAGGGTGTTATTTCAAACTTGTCGAAATACAGACCCGTCAACGTTTGATCAAGGCCGAACTCTTCTTTTTGGTGAAGGCCCTAAGCCTTAAAGGGTGTTATTTCGAGCATGTCAAAATATTACCCGGTCGCCGTTCGATCAAGGTCGAACTCTTCTTTTTCGCGAAGGCCCTTGGCCTTAAAGTGTGTTATTTTGAACATTTCGAAATATTAAACCGTCGTCGTTCGATTAAGGTCGAACTCTTCTTTTTAGCGAAGGCCCTTGGACTTAAAGGGTGTTATTTCGAACTTGGCGAAATATTAACCCGTCGTCGTTCGATCAAGGTTAAAATCTTCTATTTGGGGAAGGCCCTTGGCCTTAAAGGGTGTTATTTTGAACTTGTCGAAATATTAGCCCGTCGCCGTTCGATCAAGGTCGAACTTTTCTTTTTGGAAAAGGCCTTTGGCCTAAAAGGGTGTTATTTCGAACTTTTCGAAATACTCACCCGTCGTCGTTCGATCAAGGTCGAACTTTTCTTTTTGGCTACGGCCCTTGGCCTTAAAGGGTGTTATTTTGAACTTGTCGAAATATAAACCCATCGTCGTTCGATCAAGGTCGAACTTTTCTTTTTGGCGAAGGCCCTTGATCTTAAAGGGTGTTATTTTGAACTTGTCGAAATATAAACCAGTCGTCGTTCGATCAACGTCAAACTCTTTTTTTTGGCGAAGGCCCTTGGCTTTTAAGTGTGTTACTTCAAAAATTTCATATAATTAACCCGTCGTCGTTCTATCAAGGTTGAAATCTTCTTTTTGGCGAAGGTCCTTGGCCTTAAAGGGTGTTATTTTGAACTTGTCGAAATATTAGCCCGTCGTCGTTGGATCAATGTCGAACTCTTCTTTTTTGAAAAGGCCCTTGGCCTTAAATGGTGTTATTTCGAACTTGTCGAAATACCGATCCGTCGTCATTTGATCAAGGTCGAACGAAGTCCCTTAGCCTTAAAGGGTGTTATTTCGAGCTTGTCGAAATATTGACCCGTCATCGTTCGATCAAGGTTGAACTCTTCTTTTTGGTGAAGGCCCTTGGCCTTAAATGGTGTTATTTTGAACTTGTCGAAATATTAACCCGTCGTCATTCAATCAAGGTCGAACTTTTATTTTTGGCGTAGGCCCTTGGCCTTAAAGGGTGTTATTTTGAACTTGTCGAAATATAAACCCATCGTCGTTCGATCGAGGTCGAACTTTTCATTTTGGCGAAGGCCCTTGATCTTAAAGGGTGTTATTTTGAACTTGTTGAAATACAAACCCGTCGTCGTTCGATCAAGGTCAAACTCTTCTTTTTGGCAAAGGCCCTTGGCTTTAAAGTGTGTTATTTAAAAAATTTCATAATATAAACCTGTCGTCGTTCTATCAAGGTTGAAATCTTCTTTTTGGCGAAGGTCCTTGGCCTTAAAGGGTGTTATTTTGAACTTGTCGAATTATTAGCCCATCATCATTGGATCAATGTCGAAATCTTCTTTTTTGAAAAGGCCCTTGGCCTTAAAGGGTGTTATTTCGAACTTGTCGAAATACCGACCCGTCGTCATTTGATCAAGGTCGAACGAAGTCCCTTAGCCTTAAAGGTTGTTATTTCGAGCTTGTCGATATATTGACCCGTCATCGTTCGATTAAGGTTGAACTCTTCTTTTTTTTCGGAGGCCATTGGCCTTAAAGGGTGTTATTTCGAACTTGGCAAAATATTAACCCGTCGTCGTTCGATCAAGGTCGAACTCTTTTTTTTGGCGAAGATCCTAAGCCTTAAAGGGTGTTATTTCGAGCATTTCGAAATATTAACCGGTCGTCGTTCGATCAAGGTCGAACTCGTCTTTTTGGCGATGGCCCTTTGTCCTTAAACGGTGTTATTTTGAACTTTTCGAAATATTAAACCGTCGTCGTTCGATTAAGGTCTAACTCTTCCTTTTGGCAAAGGCCCTTGGCCTTAAAGGGTGTTATTTCGAAATTTTCGAAATATTAACCCGTTGTTGTTCGATCAAGGTCAAAATCTTATTTTTGGCTAAGGACCTTGGCCTTAAAGGGTGTTATTTCGAACTTGTCGAAATATAAACCCGTCATCATTCGATTAAGGTTGAACTCTTCTTTTTGGCGAAGTCCCTTAGCCTTAAAGGGTGTTATTTCGAACTTGTCGAAATACTGACCCGTCATCGTACAATCAAGGTTGAACTCTTATTTTTGGTGAAGGCCCTTGGCCTTAAATGGTGTTATTTCGAAATTGTCGTAATATTAACCTATCATCATTCGATCCAGGTTGAACTCTTCTTTTTGGCGAAGGCCCTTGGCCTTAAAGGGTGTTATTTGGAACTTGTCGAAAAACGGAACCGTCAACGTTTGATCAAGGTCGAACTCTACTTTTCGGCGTAGGCCCTAAGCCTTAAAGGTTGTTATTTCTAGCATGTCGAAATATTAACCGGTCATCGTTCGATCAAAGTCGAACTATTCTTTTTGGCGAAGGGCCTTGGCCTTAAAGGGTGTTATTTTGAACATTTCAAAATACAGAACCGTCAACGTTCGATCAAGGTCAAACTCTTCTTTTTGGAAAATGCCCTAAGCCTTAAAGGGTGTTATTTCGAGCATGTTGAAATATTAAGCGTTTGCCGTTCGATCAAGGTCGAACTCTTCTTTTTGGCGAAGCCCCTTGGCCTTAAAGGGTGTTATTTCGAACTTGTCGAAATATAAACCCGTCGTCGTTCGATCAAGGTTGAACTCTTCTTAATTGCGAAGGCACTTGGCCATAAAGGGTGTTATTTCAAACTTGTCAAAATATTAACCCGTTGTCGTTAGATCAAGGTCGAACTCTTCTTTTTGGCGAAGGCCCTAAGCCTTAAAGGGTGTTATTTCGATCATTTCGAAATATTAACCGGTCGACGTTGGATCGAGGTCTAACTCGTCTTTTTGGCGAAGGACCGTGGCCTTAACAGTGTTATTTCAAACTTTTCAAAATATTAACCTGTCGTCGTTCGATCAAGGTCGAACTCTTCTTTTTGGCAAAGGCCCTTGGCATTGAAGGGTGTTATTTTGAACTTGTCGAAATACTGACCCATCATCATTCGATCAAGGTCTAACTCTTCTTTTTGGTGAAGGCCCTAGACCTTAAAGGGTGTTATTTTGAACTTGTCGAAATATTAGGGCGTCGTCGTTCAATCAAGGAAAAACTCTTCTTTTTGGCGAAAGCCCTTGGCCTTAAAGGGTGTTATTTTGAACTTGTCAAAATATTAACCCATCGTCGTTCGATCAAGGTCGAAATCTTGTTTTTGGCGAAGGCCCTTGGCCTTAAAGGGTGTTATTTCGAACCTGTCAAAATATTAGCCCGTCGTCGTTCGATCAAGGTCGAACACTTTTTTCTGGCGAAGGCTCTTAGCATTAAAAGGTGTTATTTCGAACTTGACGAATCACTGACCCGTCGTCGTTCGATCAAGGTCAAACTCTTCTTTTTTTCAAAGGCCATTGGCCTTAAAGGGTGTTATTTCGAACTTGTCGGAATATTAGCCCATCATCGTTCGATCAAGGTCGAACTCTTCATTTTGGCGAAGTCCCTCAGCCTTAAAGGGTGTTATTTCGAACTTGTCAAAATACTGACCCGTCATTGTTTCGATCAAGGTTGAACTCTTATTTTTGGTGAAGGCCCTTGGTCTTGAATGGTGTTATTTAGAACTTGTCGAAATAATAACCTGTCGTCGTTCGATCAAGGTTTAACTCTTCTTTTTGGCTAAGGCCCTTGGACTTAAAGGGTGCTATTTCAAACTTGTCGAAATACAGACCCGTCAACGTTTGATCAAGGCCGAACTCTTCTTTTTGGCGAAGGGCCTAAGCTTTAAAGGGTGTTATTTCGAGCATGTCAAAATATTACCCGGTCGTCGTTCGATCAAGGTCGAACTCTTCTTTTTCGCGAAGGCCCTCGGCCTTAAAGTGTGTTATTTTGAACATTTCGAAATATTAAACCGTCGTCGTTCGATTAAGGTCGAACTCTTCTTTTTAGCGAAGGCCCTTGGACTTAAAGGGTGTTATTTCGAAGTTGTCGAAATATTAACCCGCCGTCGTTCGATCAAGGTCAAACTCTTCTTTTTGGCGAAGGCCCTTGGCCTTAAATGGTGTTATTTCGAACTTGTCCAAATATCAAACCGTTGTCATTTGATCAAGATCAAACTCTTTTTTTTGGCGAAAGTCCTTGTCCTTAAAGGGTGTTATTTCGAACTTGTCAAAATACAGAACCGTCAACGTTCGATCAAGGTCAAACTCTTCTTTTTGGCGAAGGCCCTTGGCCTTAAAGGGTGTTATTTTGAACTTGTTGAAATATAAACCCATCGTCGTTCGATCGAGGTCGAACTTTTCTTTTTGGCGACGGCCCTTGGCTTTTAAGTGAGTTATTTCAAAATTTTCATAATATTAACCCTTCGTCGTTCTATCAAGGTTGAAATCTTCTTTTTGGCGAAGGCCCTTGGCCATAAAGGGTGTTATTTTGAACTTGTCGAAATATTAGCCCGTGGTCGTTGGATCAATGTCGAACTCTTCTTTTTTTGAAAAGGCCCTTGGCCTTAAAGGGTGTTATTTCGAACTTGTCGAAATACCGACCCGTCGTCATTTGATCAAGGTCGAACGAAGTCCCTTAGCCTTAAAGGTTGTTATTTCGAGCTTGTCGAAATATTGACCCGTCATCGTTCGATCAAGGTTGAACTCTTCTTTTTGGTGAAGGCCCTTGGCCTTAAATGGTGTTATTTTGAACTTGTCGAAATATAAACCCATCGTCGTTCGATCGAGGTCGAACTTTTCTTTTTGGCGAAGGCCCTTGATCTTAAAGGGTGTTATTTTGAACTTGTCGAAATATAAACCCGTCGTCGTTCGATCAAGGTGAAACTCTTCTTTTTGGCGAAGGCCCTTGGCATTTAAGTGTTTTATTAAAAAAATTTCATAATATTAACCCGTCGTCGTTCTATCAAGGTTGAAATCTTCTTTTTGGCGAAGGCCCTTGGCCTTAAAGGGTGTTATTTTGAACTTGTTGAAATATTAGCCCATCGTCGTTGGATCAATGTCGAAATCTTCTTTTTTGAAAAGGCCCTTGGCCTTAAAGGGTGTTATTTCGAACGTGTCGAAATACCGACCCGTCGTCATTTGATCAAGGAAGAACGAAGTCCCTTAGCCTTAAAGGTTGTTATTTCGAGCTTGTCGAAATATTGACCCGTAATCGTTCGATCAATTTTGAACTCTTCGTTTTGGTGAAGGCCCTTGGCCTTAAATGGTGTTATTTTGAACTTGTCGAAATATTAACCCGTCGTCGTTCAATCAAGGTCGAACTCTTCTTTTTCGCGAAGGCCCTTGGGCTTAAAGGGTGTTATTTCGAACCTGTCGAAATATTAGCCCGTCGTCGTTCGATCAAGGTCAAACTTTTCTTTTTGGCGAAGGCCCTTGGCCTTAAAGGGTGTTATTTCGAACTTTTCGAAATACTCACCCGTCGTCGTTCGAACAAGGTCGAACTTTTCTTTTTGGCGAAGGCCCTTGGCCTTAGAGGGTGTTATTTTGAACTTGTCGAAATATAAACCCATCGTCGTTCGATCGAGGTCGAACTTTTCTTTTTGGCGAAGGCCCTTGATCTTAAAGGGTGTTATTTTGAACTTGTCGAAATATAAACCCGTCACCGTTAGATCAAGGTCAAACTCTTCTTTTTGGCGGAGGCCCTTGGCTTTTAAATGTGTTATTTCAAAATTTTCAAAATATTAAACCGTCGTCGTTCTATCATGGTTGAAATCTTCTTTTTGGCGAAGGCCCTTGGCCTTAAAAGGTGTTATTTTGAACTTGTCGAAATATTAGCCCGTAGTCGTTCGATCAAGGTCAAACTTTTCTTTTTAGCGAAGGCCTTTGGCCTGAAAGGTTGTTATTTTGAACTTTTCGAAATACTCACCCGTCGTCGTTCGATCAAGGTCAAACTTTTCTTTTTGGCGAAGGCCCTTGGCCTTAGAGGGTGTTATTTTGAACTTTTAGAAATATAAACCCATCGTCGTTCGATCGAGGTCGAACTTTTCTTTTTGGCGAAGGCCCTTGATCTTAAAGGGTGTTATTTTGAACTTGTCGAAATATAAACCTGTCACCGTTCGATCAAGGTCAAACTCTTCTTTTTGGCGAAGGCCCTTGGCTTTTAAATGTGTTATTTAAAAATTTTCAAAATATTAAACCGTCGTCGTTCTATCAAGGTTGAAATCTTCTTTTTGGCGAAGGCCCTTGGCCTTAAAAGGTGTTATTTTGAACTTGTCGAAATATTAGCCGGTCGTCGCTGGATCAATGTCGAACTCTTCTTTTTTGAAAAGGCCCTTGGCCTTAAAGGGTGTTATTTCGAACTTGTCAAAATACCGATCCGTCGTTATTTGATCAAGGTCGAACGAAGTCCCTTAGCCTTAAAGGTTGTTATTTCGAGTTCGTCGAAATATTGACCCTTCATCATTCGATCAAGGTTGAACTCTTCTTTTTTGTGAAGGGCCTTGGCCTTAAATGGTGTTATTTTGAACTTGTCGAAATATTAACCTGTCGTCGTTCAATCAAGGTCGAACTCTTCTTTTTGGCGAAGGCCCTTGGCCTTAAAGGGTGTTATTTCGAACTTGTCGAAATATAAACCCGTCGTCGTTCGATCAAGGTTGAACTCTTCTTAATTGCGAAGGCACTTGGCCATAAAGGGTGTTATTTCAAACTTGTCAAAATATTAACCCGTTGTCGTTAGATCAAGGTCGAACTCTTCTTTTTGGCGAAGGTCCTAAGCCTTAAAGGGTGTTATTTCGACCATTTTGAAATATTAACCGGTCGACGTTGGATCGAGGTCTAACTCGTCTTTTTGGTGAAGGCCCTTGGCCTTAAATGGTGTTTTTTTGAACTTGTCGAAATATAAACCCATCGTCGTTCGATCGAGGTCGAACTTTTCTTTTTGGCGAAGGCCCTTGATCTTAAAGGGTGTTATTTTGAACTTGTCGAAATATAAACCCGTCGTCGTTCGATCAAGGTGAAACTCTTCTTTTTGGCGAAGGCCCTTGGCATTTAAGTGTTTTATTAAAAAAATTTCATAATATTAACCCGTCGTCGTTCTATCAAGGTTGAAATCTTCTTTTTGGCGAAGGCCCTTGGCCTTAAAGGGTGTTATTTTGAACTTGTTGAAATATTAGCCCATCGTCGTTGGATCAATGTCGAAATCTTCTTTTTTGAAAAGGCCCTTGGCCTTAAAGGGTGTTATTTCGAACGTGTCGAAATACCGACCCGTCGTCATTTGATCAAGGAAGAACGAAGTCCCTTAGCCTTAAAGGTTGTTATTTCGAGCTTGTCGAAATATTGACCCGTAATCGTTCGATCAATTTTGAACTCTTCTTTTTGGTGAAGGCCCTTGGCCTTAAATGGTGTTATTTTGAACTTGTCGAAATATTAACCCGTCGTCGTTCAATCAAGGTCGAACTCTTCTTTTTCGCGAAGGCCCTTGGGCTTAAAGGGTGTTATTTCGAACCTGTCGAAATATTAGCCCGTCGTCGTTCGATCAAGGTCAAACTTTTCTTTTTGGCGAAGGCCCTTGGCCTTAAAGGGTGTTATTTCGAACTTTTCGAAATACTCACCCGTCGTCGTTCGAACAAGGTCGAACTTTTCTTTTTGGCGAAGGCCCTTGGCCTTAGAGGGTGTTATTTTGAACTTGTCGAAATATAAACCCATCGTCGTTCGATCGAGGTCGAACTTTTCTTTTTGGCGAAGGCCCTTGATCTTAAAGGGTGTTCTTTTGAACTTGTCGAAATATAAACCCGTCACCTTTAGATCAAGGTCAAACTCTTCTTTTTGGCGGAGGCCCTTGGCTTTTAAATGTGTTATTTCAAAATTTTCAAAATATTAAACCGTCGTCGTTCTATCATGGTTGAAATCTTCTTTTTGGCGAAGGCCCTTGGCCTTAAAAGGTGTTATTTTGAACTTGTCGAAATATTAGCCCGTAGTCGTTCGATCAAGGTCAAACTTTTCTTTTTAGCGAAGGCCTTTGGCCTGAAAGGTTGTTATTTTGAACTTTTCGAAATACTCACCCGTCGTCGTTCGATCAAGGTCGAACTTTTCTTTTTGGCGAAGGCCCTTGGCCTTAGAGGGTGTTATTTTGAACTTTTCGAAATATAAACCCATCGTCGTTCGATCGAGGTCGAACTTTTCTTTTTGGCGAAGGCCCTTGATCTTAAAGGGTGTTATTTTGAACTTGTCGAAATATAAACCTATCACCGTTCGATCAAGGTCAAACTCTTCTTTTTGGCGAAGGCCCTTGGCTTTTAAATGTGTTATTTCAAAATTTTCAAAATATTAAACCGTCGTCGTTCTATCAAGGTTGAAATCTTCTTTTTGGCGAAGGCCCTTGGCCTTAAAAGGTGTTATTTTGAACTTGTCGAAATATTAGCCGGTCGTCGCTGGATCAATGTCGAACTCTTCTTTTTTGAAAAGGCCCTTGGCCTTAAAGGGTGTTATTTCGAACTTGTCAAAATACCGACCCGTCGTTATTTGATCAAGGTCGAACGAAGTCCCTTAGCCTTAAAGGTTGTTATTTCGAGTTCGTCGAAATATTGACCCGTCATCATTCGATCAAGGTTGAACTCTTCTTTTTTGTGAAGGGCCTTGGCCTTAAATGGTGTTATTTTGAACTTGTCGAAATATTAACCTGTCGTCGTTCAATCAAGGTCGAACTCTTCTTTTTGGCGAAGGCCCTTGGCCTTAAAGGGTGTTATTTCGAACTTGTCGAAATATAAACCCGTCGTCGTTCGATCAAGGTTGAACTCTTCTTAATTGCGAAGGCACTTGGCCATAAAGGGTGTTATTTCAAACTTGTCAAAATATTAACCCGTTGTCGTTAGATCAAGGTCGAACTCTTCTTTTTGGCGAAGGTCCTAAGCCTTAAAGGGTGTTATTTCGACCATTTTGAAATATTAACCGGTCGACGTTGGATCGAGGTCTAACTCGTCTTTTTGGCGAAGGCCCGTGGCCATAACAGTGTTATTTCAAACTTTTCAAAATATTAACCTGTCGTCGTTCGATCAAGGTCGAACTCTTCTTTTTGGCAAAGGCCCTTGGCATTAAAGGGTGTTATTTTGAACTTGTCAAAATACCGACCCGTCGTTATTTGATCAAGGTCGAACGAAGTCCCTTAGCCTTAAAGGTTGTTATTTCGAGTTCGTCGAAATATTGACCCGTCATCATTCGATCAAGGTTGAACTCTTCTTTTTTGTGAAGGGCCTTGGCATTGAAGGGTGTTATTTTGAACTTGTCGAAATACTGACCCATCATCATTCGATCAAGGTCTAACTCTTCTTTTTGGTGAAGGCCCTAGACCTTAAAGGGTGTTATTTTGAACTTGTCGAAATATTAGGGCGTCGTCGTTCAATCAAGGAAAAACTCTTCTTTTTGGCGAAAGCCCTTGGCCTTAAAGGGTGTTATTTTGAACTTGTCAAAATATTAACCCATCGTCGTTCGATCAAGGTCGAAATCTTGTTTTTGGCGAAGGCCCTTGGCCTTAAAGGGTGTTATTTCGAACCTGTCAAAATATTAGCCCGTCGTCGTTCGATCAAGGTCGAACACTTTTTTCTGGCGAAGGCTCTTAGCATTAAAAGGTGTTATTTCGAACTTGACGAATCACTGACCCGTCGTCGTTCGATCAAGGTCGAACTCTTCTTTTTTTCAAAGGCCATTGGCCTTAAAGGGTGTTATTTCGAACTTGTCGGAATATTAGCCCATCATCGTTCGATCAAGGTCGAACTCTTCATTTTGGCGAAGTCCCTCAGCCTTAAAGGGTGTTATTTCGAACTTGTCAAAATACTGACCCGTCATTGTTTCGATCAAGGTTGAACTCTTATTTTTGGTGAAGGCCCTTGGTCTTGAATGGTGTTATTTAGAACTTGTCGAAATAATAACCTGTCGTCGTTCGATCAAGGTTGAACTCTTCTTTTTGGCTAAGGCCCTTGGACTTAAAGGGTGCTATTTCAAAATTGTCGAAATACAGACCCGTCAACGTTTGATCAAGGCCGAACTCTTCTTTTTGGCGAAGGGCCTAAGCTTTAAAGGGTGTTATTTCGAGCATGTCAAAATATTACCCGGTCGTCGTTCGATCAAGGTCGAACTCTTCTTTTTCGCGAAGGCCCTCGGCCTTAAAGTGTGTTATTTTGAACATTTCGAAATATTAAACCGTCGTCGTTCGATTAAGGTCGAACTCTTCTTTTTAGCGAAGGCCCTTGGACTTAAAGGGTGTTATTTCGAAGTTGTCGAAATATTAACCCGCCGTCGTTCGATCAAGGTCAAACTCTTTTTTTTGGCGAAGGCCCTTGGCCTTAAATGGTGTTATTTCGAACTTGTCCAAATATCAAACCGTTGTCATTTGATCAAGATCAAACTCTTTTTTTTGGCGAAAGTCCTTGTCCTTAAAGGGTGTTATTTTGAACTTGTCAAAATACAGAACCGTCAACGTTCGATCAAGGTCAAACTCTTCTTTTTGGCGAAGGCCCTTGGCCTTAAAGGGTGTTATTTTGAACTTGTTGAAATATAAACCCATCGTCGTTCGATCGAGGTCGAACTTTTCTTTTTGGCGACGACCCTTGGCTTTTAAGTGAGTTATTTCAAAATTTTCATAATATTAACCCTTCGTCGTTCTATCAAGGTTGAAATCTTCTTTTTGGCGAAGGCCCTTGGCCATAAAGGGTGTTATTTTGAACTTGTCGAAATATTAGCCCGTGGTCGTTGGATCAATGTCGAACTCTTCTTTTTTGAAAAGGCCCTTGGCCTTAAAGGGTGTTATTTCGAACTTGTCGAAATACCGACCCGTCGTCATTTGATCAAGGTCGAACGAAGTCCCTTAGCCTTAAAGGTTGTTATTTCGAGCTTGTCGAAATATTGACCCGTCATCGTTCGATCAAGGTTGAACTCTTCTTTTTGGTGAAGGCCCTTGGCCTTAAATGGTGTTATTTTGAACTTGTCGAAATATAAACCCATCGTCGTTCGATCGAGGTCGAACTTTTCTTTTTGGCGAAGGCCCTTGATCTTAAAGGGTGTTATTTTGAACTTGTCGAAATATAAACCCGTCGTCGTTCGATCAAGGTGAAACTCTTCTTTTTGGCGAAGGCCCTTGGCATTTAAGTGTTTTATTAAAAAAATTTCATAATATTAACCCGTCGTCGTTCTATCAAGGTTGAAATCTTCTTTTTGGCGAAGGCCCTTGGCCTTAAAGGGTGTTATTTTGAACTTGTTGAAATATTAGCCCATCGTCGTTGGATCAATGTCGAAATCTTCTTTTTTGAAAAGGCCCTTGGCCTTAAAGGGTGTTATTTCGAACGTGTCGAAATACCGACCCGTCGTCATTTGATCAAGGAAGAACGAAGTCCCTTAGCCTTAAAGGTTGTTATTTCGAGCTTGTCGAAATATTGACCCGTAATCGTTCGATCAATTTTGAACTCTTCTTTTTGGTGAAGGCCCTTGGCCTTAAATGGTGTTATTTTGAACTTGTCGAAATATTAACCTGTCGTCGTTCAATCAAGGTCGAACTCTTCTTTTTCGCGAAGGCCCTTGGGCTTAAAGGGTGTTATTTCGAACCTGTCGAAATATTAGCCCGTCGTCGTTCGATCAAGGTCAAACTTTTCTTTTTGGCGAAGGCCCTTGGCCTTAAAGGGTGTTATTTCGAACTTTTCGAAATACTCACCCGTCGTCGTTCGAACAAGGTCGAACTTTTCTTTTTGGCGAAGGCCCTTGGCCTTAGAGGGTGTTATTTTGAACTTGTCGAAATATAAACCCATCGTCGTTCGATCGAGGTCGAACTTTTCTTTTTGGCGAAGGCCCTTGATCTTAAAGGGTGTTATTTTGAACTTGTCGAAATATAAACCCGTCACCGTTAGATCAAGGTCAAACTCTTCTTTTTGGCGGAGGCCCTTGGCTTTTAAATGTGTTATTTCAAAATTTTCAAAATATTAAACCGTCGTCGTTCTATCAAGGTTGAAATCTTCTTTTTGGCGAAGGCCCTTGGCCTTAAAAGGTGTTATTTTGAACTTGTCGAAATATTAGCCCGTAGTCGTTCGATCAAGGTCAAACTTTTCTTTTTAGCGAAGGCCTTTGGCCTGAAAGGTTGTTATTTTGAACTTTTCGAAATACTCACCCGTCGTCGTTCGATCAAGGTCGAACTTTTCTTTTTGGCGAAGGCCCTTGGCCTTATAGGGTGTTATTTTGAACTTTTCGAAATATAAACCCATCGTCGTTCGATCGAGGTCGAACTTTTCTTTTTGGCGAAGGCCCTTGATCTTAAAGGGTGTTATTTTGAACTTGTCGAAATATAAACCCGTCACCGTTCGATCAAGGTCAAACTCTTCTTTTTGGCGAAGGCCCTTGGCTTTTAAATGTGTTATTTCAAAATTTTCAAAATATTAAACCGTCGTCGTTCTATCAAGGTTGAAATCTTCTTTTTGGCGAAGGCCCTTGGCCTTAAAAGGTGTTATTTTGAACTTGTCGAAATATTAGCCGGTCGTCGCTGGATCAATGTCGAACTCTTCTTTTTTGAAAAGGCCCTTGGCCTTAAAGGGTGTTATTTCGAACTTGTCAAAATACCGACCCGTCGTTATTTGATCAAGGTCGAACGAAGTCCCTTAGCCTTAAAGGTTGTTATTTCGAGTTCGTCGAAATATTGACCCGTCATCATTCGATCAAGGTTGAACTCTTCTTTTTTGTGAAGGGCCTTGGCCTTAAATGGTGTTATTTTGAACTTGTCGAAATATTAACCTGTCGTCGTTCAATCAAGGTCGAACTCTTCTTTTTGGCGAAGGCCCTTGGCCTTAAAGGGTGTTATTTCGAACTTGTCAAAATATTAACCCATCGTCGTTCGATCAAGGTCGAAATCTTGTTTTTGGCGAAGACCCTTGGCCTTAAAGGGTGTTATTTCGAACCTGTCCAAATATTAGCCCGTCGTTGTTCGATCAAGGTCGAACACTTTTTTTTGGCGAAGGCTCTTAGCATTAAAAGGTGTTATTTCGAACTTGTCGAATCATTGACCCGTCGTCGTTCGATCAAGGTCGAACTCTTCTTTTTTTAGAAGGCCATTGGCCTTAAAGGGTGTTATTTCGAACTTGTCGAAATATTAGCCCATCATCGTTCGATCAAGGTTGAACTCTTCTTTTTGGCGAAGTCCCATATCCTTAAAGGGTGTTATTTCGAACTTGTCGAAATACTGACTCGTCATTGTTCGATCAAGGTTGAACTCTTCTTTTTGGTGAAGGCCCTTGGTCTTAAATGGTGTTATTTAGAACTTGTGGAAATATTAACCTGTCGTCGTTCGATCAAGGTTGAACTCTTCTTTTTGGCTAAGGCCCTTGGCCTTAAAGGGTGTTATTTCGAGCATGTCAAAATATTACCCGGTCGTCGTTCGATCAAGGTCGAACTCTTCTTTTTCGCGAAGGCCCTTTGCCTTAAAGGGTGTTATTTCGAACTTGTCAAAATATTAACCCATCGTCGTTCGATCAATGTCGAAATCTTGTTTTTGTCGAAGGCCCTTGGCCTTAAAGGGTGTTATTTCGAACCTGTCAAAATATTAGCCCGTCGTCGTTCGATCAAGGTCGAACACTTTTTTCTGGCGAAGGGTCTTAGCATTAAAAGGTGTTATTTCGAACTTGTCGAATCACTGACCCGTCGTCGTTCGATCAAGGTCGAACTCTTCTTTTTTTCGAAGGCCATTGGCATTAAAATGTGTTATTTCGAAATTGTCGGAATATTAGACCATCATTGTTCGATCAAGGTTGAACTCTTCTTTTTGGTGAAGGCCCTTGGTCTTAAATGGTGTTATTTTGAACTTGTCGAAATATTAACCTGTCGTCGTTCAATCAAGGTCGAACTCTTCTTTTTGGCGAAGGCCCTTGGCCTTAAAGGGTGTTATTTCGAACTTGTCAAAATATTAACCCATCGTCGTTCGATCAAGGTCGAAATCTTGTTTTTGGCGAAGACCCTTGGCCTTAAAGGGTGTTATTTCGAACCTGTCCAAATATTAGCCCGTCGTTGTTCGATCAAGGTCGAACACTTTTTTTTGGCGAAGGCTCTTAGCATTAAAAGGTGTTATTTCGAACTTTTCGAATCATTGACCCGTCGTCGTTCGATCAAGGTCGAACTCTTCTTTTTTTAGAAGGCCATTGGACTTAAAGGGTGTTATTTCAAACTTGTCGAAATACAGACCCATCAACGTTTGATCAAGGCCGAACTCTTCTTTTTGGCGAAGGCCCTAAGCCTTAAAGGGTGATATTTCGAGCATGTCAAAATATTACCCGGTCGTCGTTCGATCAAGGTCGAACTTTTCTTTTTGGCGAAGGCCCTTGGCCTTAAAGGGTGTTATTTCGAACTTGTCAAAATATAAACCCATCGTCGTTCGATCGAGGTCGAACTTTTCTTTTTGGAAAAGGCCCTTGGCCTTAAAGGGTGTTATTTCGAGCATGTCAAAATATTACCCGGTCGTCGTTCGATCAAGGTCGAACTCTTCTTTTTCGCGAAGGCCCTTTGCCTTAAAGGGTGTTATTTCGAACTTGTCAAAATATTAACCCATCGTCGTTCGATCAATGTCGAAATCTTGTTTTTGTCGAAGGCCCTTGGCCTTAAAGGGTGTTATTTCGAACCTGTCAAAATATTAGCCCGTCGTCGTTCGATCAAGGTCGAACACTTTTTTCTGGCGAAGGGTCTTAGCATTAAAAGGTGTTATTTCGAACTTGTCGAATCACTGACCCGTCGTCGTTCGATCAAGGTCGAACTCTTCTTTTTTTCGAAGGCCATTGGCATTAAAAGGTGTTATTTCGAAATTGTCGGAATATTAGACCATCATTGTTCGATCAAGGTTGAACTCTTCTTTTTGGTGAAGGCCCTTGGTCTTATATGGTGTTATTTTGAACTTGTCGAAATATTAACCTATCGTCTTTCAATCAAGGTCAAACTCTTCTTTTTGGCGAAGGCCCTTGGCCTTAAAAGGTGTTATTTCGAACTTGTCAAAATATTAACCCATCGTCGTTCGATCAAGGTCGAACACTTTTTTCTGGTGAAGGCTCTTAGCGTTATAAGGTATTATTTCTAACTTGTCGAATCACTGACCCGTCGTCGTTCGATCAAGGTCAAAATCCTTTTTTTGGCTAAGGCCCTTGGCCTTAAAGGGTGTTATTTCAAACTTTTCGAAATACCGACCCGTCGTCATTTGATCAAGGTCGAACGAAGTCCCTTAGCCTTAAAGGTTGTTATTTCGAGCTTGTCGAAATATTGACCCGTCATCGTTCGATCAAGGTTGAACTCTTCTTTTTGGTGAAGTCCCTTGGCCTTAAATGGTGTTATTTTGAACTTGTCGAAATATTAACCCGTCGTCGTTCAATCAAGGTCGAACTCTTCTTTTTGGCGAAGGCCCTTGGCCTTAAGGGTGTTATTTCGAACTTGTCAAAATATTAACCCATCGTCGTTCGATCAAGGTCAAAATCTTGTTTTTGGCAAAGGCCCTTGGCCTTAAAGGGTGTTATTTCGAACTTGTCAAAATATTAGCCCGTCGTCGTTCGATCAAGGTCAAACTTTTCTTTTTGGCGAAGGCCCTTGGCCTTAAAGGGTGTTATTTCGAACTTTTCGAAATACTCACCCGTCGTCGTTCGATCAAGGTCGAACTTTTCTTTTTGGCGAAGGCACTTGGCCTTAGAGGGTGTTATTTTGAGCTTGTCGAAATATAAACCCATCGTCGTTCGATCGAGGTCGAACTTTTCTTTTTGGCGAAGGCCCTTGGCTTTTAAATGTGTTTTTTCAAAATTTTCAATATATTAAACCGTCGTCGTTCTATCAAGGTTGAAATCTTCTTTTTGGCGAAGGCCCTTGGCCTTAAAAGGTGTTATTTTGAACTTGTCGAAATATTAGCCGGTCGTCGCTGGATCAATGTCGAACTCTTCTTTTTTGAAAAGGCCCTTGGCCTTAAAATGTGTTATTTCAAACTTGTCAAAATACCGACCCGTCGTCATTTGATCAAGGTCGAACGAAGTCCCTTAGCCTTAAAGGTTGTTATTTCGAGCTTGTCGAAATATTGACCCGTCATCGTTCGATCAAGGTTGAACTCTTCTTTTTGGTGAAGGCCCTTGGCCTTAAATGGTGTTATTTTGAACTTGTCGAAATATTAACCCGTCGTCGTTCAATCAAGGTCGAACTCTTCTTTTTGCGAAGGCCTTTGGCCTTAAAGGGTGTTATTTCGAACTTGTCAAAATATTAACCCATCGTCGTTCGATCAATGTCGAAATCTTGTTTTTGTCGAAGGCCCTTGGCCTTAAAGGGTGTTATTTCGAACCTGTCAAAATATTAGCCCGTCGTCGTTCGATCAAGGTCGAACACTTTTTTTTGGCGAAGGCTCTTAGCATTAAAAGGTGTTATTTCGATCTTGTCGAATCACTGACCCGTCGTCGTTCGATCAAGGTCGAACTCTTCTTTTTTTCAAAGGCCATTGGCATTAAAAGGTGTTATTTCGAAATTGTCGGAATATTAGACCATCATTGTTCGATCAAGGTTGAACTCTTCTTTTTGGTGTAGGCCCTTGGTCTTAAATGGTGTTACTTAGAACTTGTCGAAATATTAACCTGTCGTCGTTCGATCAAAGTTGAACTCTTCTTTTTGGCTAAGGCCATTGGACTTAAAGGGTGTTATTTCAAACTTGTCGAAATACAGACCCATCAACGTTTGATCAAGGTCGAACTCTTCTTTTTGGCGAAGGCCCTTGGCCTTAAAGGGTGTTATTTCGAACTTGTCAAAATATTAACCCATCGTCGTTCGATCAAGGTCGAAATCTTGTTTTTGGCGAAGACCCTTGGCCTTAAAGGGTGTTATTTCGAACCTGTCCAAATATTAGCCCGTCGTTGTTCGATCAAGGTCGAACACTTTTTTTTGGCGAAGGCTCTTAGCATTAAAAGGTGTTATTTCGAACTTTTCGAATCATTGACCCGTCGTCGTTCGATCAAGGTCGAACTCTTCTTTTTTTAGAAGGCCACTGGACTTAAAGGGTGTTATTTCAAACTTGTCGAAATACAGACCCATCAACGTTTGATCAAGGCCGAACTCTTCTTTTTGGCGAAGGCCCTAAGCCTTAAAGGGTGATATTTCGAGCATGTCAAAATATTACCCGGTCGTCGTTCGATCAAGGTCGAACTTTTCTTTTTGGCGAAGGCCCTTGGCCTTAAAGGGTGTTATTTCGAACTTGTCAAAATATAAACCCATCGTCGTTCGATCGAGGTCGAACTTTTCTTTTTGGAAAAGGCCCTTGGCCTTAAAGGGTGTTATTTCGAGCATGTCAAAATATTACCCGGTCGTCGTTCGATCAAGGTCGAACTCTTCTTTTTCGCGAAGGCCCTTTGCCTTAAAGGGTGTTATTTCGAACTTGTCAAAATATTAACCCATCGTCGTTCGATCAATGTCGAAATCTTGTTTTTGTCGAAGGCCCTTGGCCTTAAAGGGTGTTATTTCGAACCTGTCAAAATATTAGCCCGTCGTCGTTCGATCAAGGTTGAACACTTTTTTCTGGCGAAGGGTCTTAGCATTAAAAGGTGTTATTTCGAACTTGTCGAATCACTGACCCGTCGTCGTTCGATCAAGGTCGAACTCTTCTTTTTTTCGAAGGCCATTGGCATTAAAAGGTGTTATTTCGAAATTGTCGGAATATTAGACCATCATTGTTCGATCAAGGTTGAACTCTTCTTTTTGGTGAAGGCCCTTGGTCTTATATGGTGTTATTTTGAACTTGTCGAAATATTAACCTATCGTCTTTCAATCAAGGTCAAACTCTTCTTTTTGGCGAAGGCCCTTGGCCTTAAAAGGTGTTATTTCGAACTTGTCAAAATATTAACCCATCGTCGTTCGATCAAGGTCGAACACTTTTTTCTGGCGAAGGCTCTTAGCGTTATAAGGTATTATTTCTAACTTGTCGAATCACTGACCCGTCGTCGTTCGATCAAGGTCAAAATCCTTTTTTTGGCTAAGGCCCTTGGCCTTAAAGGGTGTTATTTCAAACTTTTCGAAATACCGACCCGTCGTCATTTGATCAAGGTCGAACGAAGTCCCTTAGCCTTAAAGGTTGTTATTTCGAGCTTGTCGAAATATTGACCCGTCATCGTTCGATCAAGGTTGAACTCTTCTTTTTGGTGAAGTCCCTTGGCCTTAAATGGTGTTATTTTGAACTTGTCGAAATATTAACCCGTCGTCGTTCAATCAAGGTCGAACTCTTCTTTTTGCGAAGGCCTTTGGCCTTAAAGGGTGTTATTTCGAACTTGTCAAAATATTAACCCATCGTCGTTCGATCAATGTCGAAATCTTGTTTTTGTCGAAGGCCCTTGGCCTTAAAGGGTGTTATTTCGAACCTGTCAAAATATTAGCCCGTCGTCGTTCGATCAAGGTCGAACACTTTTTTTTGGCGAAGGCTCTTAGCATTAAAAGGTGTTATTTCGATCTTGTCGAATTACTGACCCGTCGTCGTTCGATCAAGGTCGAACTCTTCTTTTTTTCAAAGGCCATTGGCATTAAAAGGTGTTATTTCGAAATTGTCGGAATATTAGACCATCATTGTTCGATCAAGGTTGAACTCTTCTTTTTGGTGTAGGCCCTTGGTCTTAAATGGTGTTACTTAGAACTTGTCGAAATATTAACCTGTCGTCGTTCGATCAAAGTTGAACTCTTCTTTTTGGCTAAGGCCATTGGACTTAAAGGGTGTTATTTCAAACTTGTCGAAATACAGACCCATCAACGTTTGATCAAGGTCGAACTCTTCTTTTTGGCGAAGGCCCTTGGCCTTAAAGGGTGTTATTTCGAACTTGTCAAAATATTAACCCATCGTCGTTCGATCAAGGTCGAAATCTTGTTTTTGGCGAAGACCCTTGGCCTTAAAGGGTGTTATTTCGAACCTGTCCAAATATTAGCCCGTCGTTGTTCGATCAAGGTCGAACACTTTTTTTTGGCGAAGGCTCTTAGCATTAAAAGGTGTTATTTCGAACTTTTCGAATCATTGACCCGTCGTCGTTCGATCAAGGTCGAACTCTTCTTTTTTTAGAAGGCCATTGGACTTAAAGGGTGTTATTTCAAACTTGTCGAAATACAGACCCATCAACGTTTGATCAAGGCCGAACTCTTCTTTTTGGCGAAGGCCCTAAGCCTTAAAGGGTGATATTTCGAGCATGTCAAAATATTACCCGGTCGTCGTTCGATCAAGGTCGAACTTTTCTTTTTGGCGAAGGCCCTTGGCCTTAAAGGGTGTTATTTCGAACTTGTCAAAATATAAACCCATCGTCGTTCGATCGAGGTCGAACTTTTCTTTTTGGAAAAGGCCCTTGGCCTTAAAGGGTGTTATTTCGAGCATGTCAAAATATTACCCGGTCGTCGTTCGATCAAGGTCGAACTCTTCTTTTTCGCGAAGGCCCTTTGCCTTAAAGGGTGTTATTTCGAACTTGTCAAAATATTAACCCATCGTCGTTCGATCAATGTCGAAATCTTGTTTTTGTCGAAGGCCCTTGGCCTTAAAGGGTGTTATTTCGAACCTGTCAAAATATTAGCCCGTCGTCGTTCGATCAAGGTTGAACACTTTTTTCTGGCGAAGGGTCTTAGCATTAAAAGGTGTTATTTCGAACTTGTCGAATCACTGACCCGTCGTCGTTCGATCAAGGTCGAACTCTTCTTTTTTTCGAAGGCCATTGGCATTAAAAGGTGTTATTTCGAAATTGTCGGAATATTAGACCATCATTGTTCGATCAAGGTTGAACTCTTCTTTTTGGTGAAGGCCCTTGGTCTTATATGGTGTTATTTTGAACTTGTCGAAATATTAACCTATCGTCTTTCAATCAAGGTCAAACTCTTCTTTTTGGCGAAGGCCCTTGGCCTTAAAAGGTGTTATTTCGAACTTGTCAAAATATTAACCCATCGTCGTTCGATCAAGGTCGAACACTTTTTTCTGGCGAAGGCTCTTAGCGTTATAAGGTATTATTTCTAACTTGTCGAATCACTGACCCGTCGTCGTTCGATCAAGGTCAAAATCCTTTTTTTGGCTAAGGCCCTTGGCCTTAAAGGGTGTTATTTCAAACTTTTCGAAATACCGACCCGTCGTCATTTGATCAAGGTCGAACGAAGTCCCTTAGCCTTAAAGGTTGTTATTTCGAGCTTGTCGAAATATTGACCCGTCATCGTTCGATCAAGGTTGAACTCTTCTTTTTGGTGAAGTCCCTTGGCCTTAAATGGTGTTATTTTGAACTTGTCGAAATATTAACCCGTCGTCGTTCAATCAAGGTCGAACTCTTCTTTTTGGCGAAGGCCCTTGGCCTTAAGGGGGTTATTTCGAACTTGTCAAAATATTAACCCATCGTCGTTCGATCAAGGTCAAAATCTTGTTTTTGGCAAAGGCCCTTGGCCTTAAAGGGTGTTATTTCGAACTTGTCAAAATATTAGCCCGTCGTCGTTCGATCAAGGTCAAACTTTTCTTTTTGGCGAAGGCCCTTGGCCTTAAAGGGTGTTATTTCGAACTTTTCGAAATACTCACCCGTCGTCGTTCGATCAAGGTCGAACTTTTCTTTTTGGCGAAGGCACTTGGCCTTAGAGGGTGTTATTTTGAGCTTGTCAAAATATAAACCCATCGTCGTTCGATCGAGGTCGAACTTTTCTTTTTGGCGAAGGCCCTTGGCTTTTAAATGTGTTTTTTCAAAATTTTCAATATATTAAACCGTCGTCGTTCTATCAAGGTTGAAATCTTCTTTTTGGCGAAGGCCCTTGGCCTTAAAAGGTGTTATTTTGAACTTGTCGAAATATTAGCCGGTCGTCGCTGGATCAATGTCGAACTCTTCTTTTTTGAAAAGGCCCTTGGCCTTAAAATGTGTTATTTCAAACTTGTCAAAATACCGACCCGTCGTCATTTGATCAAGGTCGAACGAAGTCCCTTAGCCTTAAAGGTTGTTATTTCGAGCTTGTCGAAATATTGACCCGTCATCGTTCGATCAAGGTTGAACTCTTCTTTTTGGTGAAGGCCCTTGGCCTTAAATGGTGTTATTTTGAACTTGTCGAAATATTAACCCGTCGTCGTTCAATCAAGGTCGAACTCTTCTTTTTTGCGAAGGCCTTTGGCCTTAAAGGGTTTTATTTCGAACTTGTCAAAATATTAACCCATCGTCGTTCGATCAATGTCGAAATCTTGTTTTTGTCGAAGGCCCTTGGCCTTAAAGGGTGTTATTTCGAACCTGTCAAAATATTAGCCCGTCGTCGTTCGATCAAGGTCGAACACTTTTTTTTGGCGAAGGCTCTTAGCATTAAAAGGGGTTATTTCGATCTTGTCGAATCACTGACCCGTCGTCGTTCGATCAAGGTCGAACTCTTCTTTTTTTCAAAGGCCATTGGCATTAAAAGGTGTTATTTCGAAATTGTCGGAATATTAGACCATCATTGTTCGATCAAGGTTGAACTCTTCTTTTTGGTGTAGGCCCTTGGTCTTAAATGGTGTTACTTAGAACTTGTCGAAATATTAACCTGTCGTCGTTCGATCAAAGTTGAACTCTTCTTTTTGGCTAAGGCCATTGGACTTAAAGGGTGTTATTTCAAACTTGTCGAAATACAGACCCATCAACGTTTGATCAAGGCCGAACTCTTCTTTTTGGCGAAGGCCCTAAGCCTTAAAGGGTGATATTTCGAGCATGTCAAAATATTACCCGCTCGTCGTTCGATCAAGGTCGAACTTTTCTTTTTGGCGAAGGCCCTTGGCCTTAAAGGGTGTTATTTCGAACTTGTCAAAATATAAACCCATCGTCGTTCGATCGAGGTCGAACTTTTCTTTTTGGAAAAGGCCCTTGGCCTTAAAGGGTGTTATTCCGAACTTGTCAAAATACTCACCCGTCGTCGTTCGATCAATGTCGAACTTTTCTTTTTGGCGAAGGCCCTTAGCCTTAAAGCGTGTTATTTTGAACTTATCGAAATATTAACCCATCGTCGTTAGATCGAGGTCGAACTTTTCTTTTTGGCGAAGGCCCTTGGCTTTTAAGTGTGTTGTTTCAAAATTTTCAAAATATTAGCCCGTCGTCGTTCTATCAAGGTTGAAATCTTCTTTTTGGCGAAGGACCTTGGCCTTAAAGGGTGTTATTATGAACTTGTCGAAATATTAGCCCGTCGTCGTTGGATCAATATCGAACTCTTCTTTTTTGAAAAGGCCGTTGGCCTTAAGGGTGTTATTTCGAACTTGTCGAAATACTGACCTGTCGTCATTTGATCAAGGTTGAATGAAGTCCCTTAGCTTTAAAAGTTGTTATTTCGAGCTTGTCGAAATATTGACCCGTCATCGTTCGATCATGGTTGAACTCTTCTTTTTGGTGAAGGCCCTTGGCCTTAAATGGTGTTATTTTGAACTTGTCGAAATATTAACCCGTCGTCGTTCAATCAAGGTCGAACTCTTTTTGGCGAAGGCCCTTGGCCTTAAAGGGTGTTATTTCGAACTTGTCAAAATATTAACCCATCGTCGTTCGATCAAGGTCGAACACTTTTTTCTGGCGATGGCTCTTAGCATTAAAAGGAGTTATTTCGAACTTGTCGAATCACTGACCCGTCGTCGTTCGATCAAGGTCGAACTCTTCTTTTTTTCGAAGGCCATTGGCCTTAAAGTGTGTTATTTCGAACTTGTCGGAATATTAGCCCATCATCGTTCGATCAAGGTCGAACTTTTCTTTTTTGCGATGTCCCTTAGCCTTAAAGGGTGTTATTTCGAACTTGTCGAAATACTAACCCGTCATTGTTCGATCAAGGTTGAACTCTTCTTTTTGGTGAAGTCCCTTAGTCTTAAATGGTGTTATTTAGAAATTGTCGAAATATTAACCTGTCGCCGTTCGATCAAGGTTGAACTCTTCTTTTTGGCTAAGGCCCTTGGCCTTAAATGGTGTTATTTCAAACTTGTCGAAATACAGACCCGTCAACGTTTGATCAAGGCCGAACTCTTCTTTTTGGCGAAGGCCCTAAACCTTAAAGGGTGTTATTTCGAGCATTTCAAAATATTACCCGGTCGTCGTTCGATCAAGGTCGAACTCTTCTTTTTCGCGAAGGCCCTTGGCCTTAAAGTGTGTTATTTTGAACATTTCGAAATATTAAACCGTCGTCGTTTGATTAAGGTGGAACTCTTCTTTTTAGCGAAGGACCTTGGCCTTAAAGGGTGTTATTTCGAACTTGTCAAAATATTAACCCGTCGTCGTTCGATCAAGGTTAAAATATTTTTTTTGGCAAAGTCCCTTGGCCTTAAAGGGTGTTATTTTGAACTTGTCGAAATATTAGCCCGTCGTCGTCCGATCAAGGTCGAAATTTTCTTTTTGGAAAAGGCCCTTGGCCTTAAAGGGTGTTATTTCGAACTTGTCGAAATACTCACCCGTCGTCGTTCGATCAAGGTCGAACTTTTCTTTTTGGCGAAGGCCCTTGGCGTTAAACGGTGTTATTTTGAACTTGTCGAAATATAAACCCATCGTCGTTCGATCGAGGTCGAACTTTTCTTTTTGGCGAAGGCCCTTAGCCTTAAAGGGTGTTATTTTGAACTTGTCTAAATATAAACCCGTCGTCGTTCGATCAAGGTCAAACTATTCTTTTTGGCGAAGGGCCTTGGCTTTTAAGTGTGTTATTTAAAAATATTAACCCGTCGTCGTTCTATCAAGGATAAAATATTCTTTTTGGCGAAGGCCCTTGGCCTTAAAGGGTATTATTTTGACCTTGTCAAAATATTAGCCCGTCGTCGTTGGATCAATGTCGAACTCTTCTTTTTTAAAAAGGCCCTTTGCCTTAAAGGGTGTTATTTCAAACTTGTCAAAATACCTACCCGTCATCATTTGATCAAGGTCGAACGAAGTCCCTTAGCCTTAAAGGTTGTTATTTCGAGCTTGTCGAAATATTGACCCGTCATCGTTCGATCAAGGTTGAACTCTTCTTTTTGGTGAAGGCCCTTGGCCTTAAATGGTGTTATTTTGAACTTGTCGAAATATTAACCCGTCGTCGTTCAATCAAGGTCGAACTCTTCTTTTTGGCGAAGGCCCTTGGCTTTAAAGGGTGTTATTTCGAACTTGTCAAAATATTAACCCATCGTCGTTCGATCAATGTCGAAATCTTGTTTTTGTCTAAGGCCCTTCGCCTTAAAGGGTGTTATTTAAAACCTGTCAAAATATTAGCCCGTCGTCGTTCGATCAAGGTCGAACACTTTTTTTTGGCGAAGGCTCTTAGCATTAAAAGGTGTTATTTCAAACTTGTCGAATCACTGACCCGTCGTCGTTCGATCAAGGTCGAACTCTTCTTTTTTTCGAAGGCCATTGGCATTAAAAGGTGTTATTTCGAAATTGTCGGAATATTAGACCATCATTGTTCGATCAAGGTTGAACTCTTCTTTTTGGTGTAGGCCCTTGGTCTAAAATGGTGTTACTTAGAACTTGTCGAAATATTAACCTGTCGTCGTTCGATCAAAGTTGAACTCCTCTTTTTGGCTAAGGCCATTGGCCTTAAAGGGTGTTATTTCAAACTTGTCGAAATACAGACCCGTCAACATTTGATCAAGGCCGAACTCTTCTTTTTGGCGAAGGCCCTAAGCCTTAAAGGGTGATATTTCGAGCATGTCAAAATATTACCCGGTCGTCGTTCGATCAAGGTCGAACTTTTCTTTTTGGCGAAGGCCCTTGGCCTTAAAGGGTGTTATTTCGAACTTGTCAAAATATAAACCCATCGTCGTTCGATCGAGGTCGAACTTTTCTTTTTGAAAAGGCCCTTAGCCTTAAAGGGTGTTATTTCGAACTTGTCAAAATACTCACCCGTCGTCGTTCGATCAATGTCGAACTTTTCTTTTTGGCGAAGGCCCTTAGCCTTAAAGCGTGTTATTTTGAACTTGTCAAAATATTAACCCATCGTCGTTAGATCGAGGTCGAACTTTTCTTTTTGGCGAAGGCCCTTGGCTTTTAAGTGTGTTGTTTCAAAATTTTGAAAAATTAACCCGCCGTCGTTCTATCAAGGTTGAAATCTTCTTTTTGGCGAAGGCCCTTGGCCTTAAAGGGTGTTATTTTGAACTTGTCGAAATATTAGCCCGTCGTCATTGGATCAATGTCGAACTCTTCTTTTTTGAAAAGGCCGTTGGCCTTAAAGGGTGTTATTTCGAACTTGTCGAAATACTGACCTGTCGTCATTTGATCAAGGTTGAACGAAGTCCCTTAGCCTTAAAGGTTGTTATTTCGAGCTTGTCGAAATATTGACCCGTCATCGTTCGATCAAGGTTGAACTCTTCTTTTTGGTGAAGGCCCTTGGCCTTAAATGGTGTTATTTTGAACTTGTCGAAATATTAACCCGTCGTCGTTCAATCAAGGTCGAACTCTTTTTGGCGAAGACCCTTGGCATTAAAGGGCGTTATTTCGAACTTGTCAAAATATTAACCCATCGTCGTTCGATGAAGGTCGAACACTTTTTTCTGGCGATGGCTCTTAGCATTAAAAGGTGTTATTTCGAACTTGTCGAATCACTGACCCGTCGTCGTTCGATCAAGGTCGAACTCTTCTTTTTTTCGAAGGCCATTGGCCTTAAAGGGTGTTATTTCGAACTTGCCGGAATATTAGCCCATCATCGTTCGATCAAGGTCGAACTCTTCTTTTTTGCGAAGTCCCTTAGCCTTAAAGGGTGTTATTTCGAACTTGTCGAAATACTAACCCGTCATTGTTCGATCAAGATTGAACTCTTCTTTTTGGTGAAGGCCCTTAGTCTTAAATGGTGTTATTTAGAAATTGTCGAAATATTAACCTGTCGCCGTTCGATCAAGGTTGAACTCTTCTTTTTGGCTAAGGCCATTGGCCTTAAAGGGTGTTATTTCAAACTTGTCGAAATACAGACCCGTCAACGTTTGATCAAGGCCGAACTCTTCTTTTTGGCGAAGGCCCTAAACCTTAAAGGGTGTTATTTCGAGCATTTCAAAATATTACCCGGTCGTCGTTCGATCAAGGTCGAACTCTTCTTTTTCGCGAAGGCCCTTGGCCTTAAAGTGTGTTATTTTGAACATTTCGAAATATTAAACCGTCGTCGTTCGATTAAGGGCGAACTCTTCTTTTTAGCGAAGGACCTTGGCCTTAAAGGGTGTTATTTCGAACTTGTCAAAATATTAACCCGTCGTCGTTCGATCAAGGTTAAAATCTTTTTTCGGCAAAGGCCCTTGGCCTTAAAGGGTGTTATTTTGAACTTGTCGAAATATTAGCCCGTCGTCGTCCGATCAAGGTCGAAATTTTCTTTTTGGAAAAGGCCCTTGGCCTTAAAGGGTGTTATTTCAAACTTGTCGAAATACTCACCCGTCGTCGTTCGATCAAGGTCGAACTTTTTTTTTGGCGAAGGCCCTTGGCGTTAAACGGTGTTATTTTGAACTTGTCGAAATATAAACCCATCGTTGTTCGATCGAGGTCGAACTTTTCTTTTTGGCGAAGGCCCTTGGCCTTAAAGGGTGTTATTTTGAACTTGTCTAAATATAAACCCGTCGTCGTTCGATCAAGGTCAAACTATTCTTTTTGGCGAAGGCCCTTGGCTTTTAAGTGTATTATTTCAAAATATTAACCCGTCGTCGTTCTATCAAGGATAAAATATTCTTTTTGGCGAAGGCCCTTGGCCTTAAAGGGTATTATTTTGAACTTGTCGAAATATTAGCCCGTCATCGTTGGATCAATGTCGAACTCTTCTTTTTTAAAAAGGCCCTTTGCCTTAAAGGGTGTTATTTCGAACTTGTCAAAGTACCAACCCGTCATCATTTGATCAAGGTCGAACGAAGTCCCTTAGCCTTAAATTGTGTTATTTCGAGCTTGTCGAAATATTGACCCGTCATCGTTCTATCAAGGTTGAACTCTTCTTTTTGGTGAAGTCCCTTGGCCTTAAATGGTGTTATTTTGACCTTGTCGAAATATTAACCCGTCGTTGTTCAATCAAGGTCGAACTCTTCTTTTTGGCGAAGGACCTTGGCCTTAAAGGGTGGTATTTAGAACTTGTCAAAATATTAACCCATCGTCGTTCGATCATGGTCGAAATCTTGTTTTTGGCAAAGGCACTTGGTCTTAAAGGGTGTTATTTCGAACCTGTCGAAATATTAGCCCGTCGTCGTTCGATCATGGTCGAACAGTTTTTTCTGGTGAAGGCTTTTAACATTAAAAGGTGTTATTTCGAACTTGTCAAATCACTGACCCGTCGTCGTTCGATCAAGGTCGAAATGTTCTTTTTGGCTAAGGACCTTGGCCTTAAAGGGTGTTATTTTGAACTTGTCGGAATATTAGCCTATCATCGTTCGATCAAGTTCAAACTCTTCTTTTTGGCGAAGTCCCTTTGCCTTAAAGGGTGTTATTTCAAACTTGTCGAAATACTGACCCGTCATTGTTCGATCAAGATTGAACTCTTCTTTTTGGTGAAGGCCCTTAGTCTTAAATGGTGTTATTTAGAAATTGTCGAAATATTAACCTGTCGCCGTTCGATCAAGGTTGAACTCTTCTTTTTGGCTAAGGCCATTGGCCTTAAAGGGTGTTATTTCAAACTTGTCGAAATACAGACCCGTCAACGTTTGATCAAGGCCGAACTCTTCTTTTTGGCGAAGGCCCTAAACCTTAAAGGGTGTTATTTCGAGCATTTCAAAATATTACCCGGTCGTCGTTCGATCAAGGTCGAACTCTTCTTTTTCGCGAAGGCCCTTGGCCTTAAAGTGTGTTATTTTGAACATTTCGAAATATTAAACCGTCGTCGTTCGATTAAGGGCGAACTCTTCTTTTTAGCGAAGGACCTTGGCCTTAAAGGGTGTTATTTCGAACTTGTCAAAATATTAACCCGTCGTCGTTCGATCAAGGTTAAAATCTTTTTTTGGCAAAGGCCCTTGGCCTTAAAGGGTGTTATTTTGAACTTGTCGAAATATTAGCCCGTCGTCGTCCGATCAAGGTCGAAATTTTCTTTTTGGAAAAGGCCCTTGGCCTTAAAGGGTGTTATTTCAAACTTGTCGAAATACTCACCCGTCGTCGTTCGATCAAGGTCGAACTTTTTTTTTGGCGAAGGCCCTTGGCGTTAAACGGTTTTATTTTGAACTTGTCGAAATATAAACCCATCGTTGTTCGATCGAGGTCGAACTTTTCTTTTTGGCGAAGGCCCTTGGCCTTAAAGGGTGTTATTTTGAACTTGTCTAAATATAAACCCGTCGTCGTTCGATCAAGGTCAAACTATTCGTTTTGGCGAAGGCCCTTGGCTTTTAAGTGTATTATTTCAAAATATTAACCCGTCGTCGTTCTATCAAGGATAAAATATTCTTTTTGGCGAAGGCCCTTGGCCTTAAAGGGTATTATTTTGAACTTGTCGAAATATTAGCCCGTCATCGTTGGATCAATGTCGAACTCTTCTTTTTTAAAAAGGCCCTTTGCCTTAAAGGGTGTTATTTCGAACTTGTCAAAGTACCAACCCGTCATCATTTGATCAAGGTCGAACGAAGTCCCTTAGCCTTAAATTGTGTTATTTCGAGCTTGTCGAAATATTGACCCGTCATCGTTCTATCAAGGTTGAACTCTTCTTTTTGGTGAAGTCCCTTGGCCTTAAATGGTGTTATTTTGACCTTGTCGAAATATTAACCCGTCGTTGTTCAATCAAGGTCGAACTCTTCTTTTTGGCGAAGGACCTTGGCCTTAAAGGGTGGTATTTAGAACTTGTCAAAATATTAACCCATCGTCGTTCGATCATGGTCGAAATCTTGTTTTTGGCAAAGGCACTTGGTCTTAAAGGGTGTTATTTCGAACCTGTCGAAATATTAGCCCGTCGTCGTTCGATCATGGTCGAACAGTTTTTTCTGGTGAAGGCTTTTAACATTAAAAGGTGTTATCTCGAACTTGTCAAATCACTGACCCGTCGTCGTTCGATCAAGGTCGAAATGTTCTTTTTGGCTAAGGACCTTGGCCTTAAAGGGTGTTATTTTGAACTTGTCGGAATATTAGCCTATCATCGTTCGATCAAGTTCAAACTCTTCTTTTTGGCGAAGTCCCTTTGCCTTAAAGGGTGTTATTTCAAACTTGTCGAAATACTGACCCGTCATTGTTCGATCAAGGTTGAACTCTTATTTTTTGTGAAGGCCCTTGGTCTTAAATGGTGTTATTTCGAACTTGTCAAAATATTAACCCGTCGTCGTTCGATCTAGGTTAAAATATTTTTTTTGGCGAAGGCCCTTGGCCATAAAGGGTGTTAGTTTGAACTTGTCGAAATATTAGCCCGTCATCGTCCGATCAAGGTTGAAGGGTGTTAAAATATTTTTTTTGGCGAAGGCCCTTGGCGTTAAAGGGTGTTATTTTGAACTTGTCGAAATATAAACCCATCGTCGTTTGATCGAGGTCGAACTTTTCTTTTTGGCTAAGGCCCTTGGCCTTAAAGGGTGTTATTTCAAACTTGTCGAAATACAGACCCGTCAACGTTTGATCAAGGCCGAACTCTTCTTTTTGGCGAAGGCACTAAACCTTAAAGGGTGTTATTTCGAGCATTTCAAAATATTACCCGGTCGTCGTTTGATCAAGGTCGAACTCTTCTTTCTCGCGAAGGCCCTTGGCCTTAAAGTGTGTTATGTTGAACTTTTCGAAATATTAACCCGTCATCGTTCGATCAAGGTCAAACTGTTATTTTTGGCGAAGGCCCTTGGCCTTAAAGGGTGTTATTTCGAACTTGTCAAAATATTAACCTGTCGTCATTCGATCAAGGTTAAAAATTTTTTTTGGCGAAGGCCCTTGGCCTTAAAGGGTGTTATTTTGAACTTGTCGAAATATTAGCCCGTCATCGTCCGATCAAGGTTGAAATTTTCTTTTTGGAAAAGGCCCTTGGCCTTAAAGGATGTTATTTCGAACTTGTCGAAATACTCACCCGTCTTCGTTCGATCAAGGTCGAACTTTTCTTTTTGGCAAAGGCCCTTGGCCTTAAAGGGTGTTATTTTGAACTTGTCGAAATATTAGTCCGTCGTCGTTGGATCAATGTCGAACTCTTCTTTTTTAAAAAGGCCTTTTGCCTTAAAGGGTGTTATTTCGAACTTGTCAAAATACCTACCCGTCATCATTTGATCAAGGTCGAACGAAGTCCCTTAGCCTTAAAGGGTGTTATTTCGAGCTTGTCGAAATATTAACCCGTCATCGTTCGATCAAGGTTGAACTCTTCTTTTTGGTGAAGGCCCTTGGCCTTAAATGGTGTTATTTTGACCTTGTCAAAATATTAACCCGTCGTCGTTCAATCAAGGTCGAACTCTTCTTTTTGGCGAAGGCCCTTGGACTTAAAGGGTGGTATTTCGAACTTGTCAAAATATTAACCCATCGTCGTTCGATCAAGGTCGAAATCTTGTTTTTGGCGAAGGCCCTTGGCCTTAAAGGGTGTTATTTAAAACCTGTCGAAATATTAGCCCTTCGTCGTTCGATCAAGGTCGAACACTTTTTTCTGGCGAAGGCTTTTAACATTAAAAGGTGTTATTTCGAACTTGTCAAATCACTGACCCGTCGTCGTTCGATCATGGTCGAACTTTTCTTTTTGGCGAAGGCCCTTGGCGTTAAAGGGTGTTATTTTGAACTTGTCGAAATATAAACCCATCGTCGTTCGATCGAGGTCGAAGTTTTCTTTTTGGCGAAGGCCCTTGGCCTTAAAGGGTGTTATTTTGAACTTGTCGAAATATAAACCCGTCGTCGTTCGATCAAGGTCAAACTCTTCTTTTTGGCGAAGGACCTTGGCTTTTAAGTGTGTTATTTCAAAATATTAACCCGTCTTCGTTCAATCAAGGTTGAAATCTTCTTTTTGGCGAAGGCCCTTGGCCTTAAAGGGTGTTATTTTGAACTTGACGAAATATTAGTCCGTCGTCGTTGGATCAATGTCGAACTCTTCTTTTTTAAAAAGGCCTTTTGCCTTAAAGGGTGTTATTTCGAACTTGTCAAAATACCTACCCGTCATCATTTGATCAAGGTCGAACGAAGTCCCTTAGCCTTAAAGGGTGTTATTTCGAGCTTGTCGAAATATTAACCCGTCATCGTTCGATCAAGGTTGAACTCTTCTTTTTGGTGAAGGCCCTTGGCCTTAAATGGTGTTATTTTGACCTTGTCAAAATATTAACCCGTCGTCGTTCAATCAAGGTCGAACTCTTCTTTTTGGCAAAGGCCCTTGGACTTAAAGGGTGGTATTTCGAACTTGTCAAAATATTAACCCATCGTCGTTCGATCAAGGTCGAAATCTTGTTTTTGGCGAAGGCCCTTGGCCTTAAAGGGTGTTATTTCAAACCTGTCGAAATATTAGCCCTTCGTCGTTCGATCAAGGTCGAACACTTTTTTCTGGCGAAGGCTTTTAACATTAAAAGGTGTTATTTCGAACTTGTCAAATCACTGACCCGTCGTCGTTCGATCATGGTCGAACTTTTCTTTTTGGCAAAGGCCCTTGGCGTTAAAGGGTGTTATTTTGAACTTGTCGAAATATAAACCCATCGTCGTTCGATCGAGGTCGAAGTTTTCTTTTTGGCGAAGGCCCTTGGCCTTAAAGGGTGTTATTTTGAACTTGTCGAAATATAAACCCGTCGTCGTTCGATCAAGGTCAAACTCTTCTTTTTGGCGAAGGACCTTGGCTTTTAAGTGTGTTATTTCAAAATATTAACCCGTCGTCGTTCAATCAAGGTTGAAATCTTCTTTTTGGCGAAGGCCCTTGGCCTTAAAGGGTGTTATTTTGAACTTGTCGAAATATTAGCCCGTCGTCGTTGGATCAATGTCGAACTCTTCTTTTTTAAAAAGGCCTTTTGCCTTAAAGGGTGTTATTTCGAACTTGTCAAAATACCTACCCGTCATCATTTGATCAAGGTCGAACGAAGTCCCTTAGCCTTAAAGGGTGTTATTTCGAGCTTGTCGAAATATTAACCCGTCATCATTCGATCAAGGTTGAACTCTTCTTTTTGGTGAAGGCCCTTGGCCTTAAATGGTGTTATTTTGACCTTGTCAAAATATTAACCCATCGTCGTTCAATCAAGGTCGAACTCTTCTTTTTGGCGAAGGCCCTTGGACTTAAAGGGTGGTATTTCGAACTTGTCAAAATATTAACCCATCGTCGTTCGATCAAGGTCGAAATCTTGTTTTTGGCGAAGGCCCTTGGCCTTAAAGGGTGTTATTTCAAACCTGTCGAAATATTAGCCCTTCGTCGTTCGATCAAGGTCGAACACTTTTTTCTGGCGAAGGCTTTTAACATTAAAAGGTGTTATTTCGAACTTGTCAAATCACTGACCCGTCGTCGTTCGATCAAGGTTGAAATCTTCTTTTTGGCTAAGGACCTTGGCCTTAAAGGGTGTTATTTCGAACTTGTCGGAATATTAGCCTATCATCGTTCGATCAAGGTCAAACTCTTCTTTTTGGCGAAGTCCCTTAGCCTTAAAGGGTGTTATTTCAAACTTGTCAAAATACTGACCCGTCATTGTTCGATCAAGGTTGAACTCTTATTTTTGGTGAAGGCCCTTGGTCTTAAATGGTGTTATTTCTATCTTGTCGAAATATTAACCTGTCGCCGTTCGATCAAGGTTGAACTCTACTTTTTGGCTAAGGCCCTTGGCCTTAAAGGGTGTTATTTCAAACTTGTCGAAATACAGACCCGTCAACGTTCGATCAAGGCCGAACTCTTTTTTATTGTGAAGGCCCTAAGCCTTAAAGGGTGTTATTTCGAGCATGTCAAAATATTAACCGATCATCGTTCGATCAAGGTCGAACTCTTCTTTTTCTCGAAGGCCATTGGCCTTAAAGTGTGTTATTTTGAACATTTCGAAATATTAAACCGTCGTCGTTCGGTTAAGGTCGAACACTTCTTTTTAGCGAAGGACCTTGGCCTTAAAGGGTGTTATTTCGAACTTGTCAAAATATTAACCCGTCGTCGTTCGATCAAGGTTAAAATCTTGTTTTTGTCGAAGGCCCTTGGCCTTAAAGGGTGTTATTTCGAACCTGTCGAAATATTAGCCCGTCATCGTTCGATCAAGGTCGAACACTTTTTCTGGCGAAGGCTTTTAACATTAAAAGGTGTTATTTCGAACTTGTCAAATCACTGACCCGTCGTCGTTCGATCAAGGTCAAAATCTTTCTTTTGGCTAAGGACCTTGGCCTTAAAGGGTGTTATTTCGAACTTGTCGGAATATTAGCCCATCATCGTTCGATCAAGGTCAAACTCTTCTTTTTGGCGAAGTCCCTTAGCCTTAAAGGGTGTTATTTCAAGCTTGTCGAAATACTGACCCGTCATTGTTCGATCAAGGTTGAACTCTACTTTTTGGCTAAGGCCCTTGGCCTTAAAGGGTGTTATTTAAAACTTGTCGAAATACAGACCCGTCAACGTTCGATCAAGACCGAACTCTTTTTTTTGCGAAGGCGCTAAGCCTTAAAGGGTGTTATTTCGAGCATGTCAAAATATTAACCGGTCGTCGTTCGATCAAGGTCGAACTCTTCTTTTTTGCGAAGGCCCTTGGCCTTTAAGTGTGTTATTTTGAACATTTTGAAATATTAAACCGTCGTCGTTCGATTAAGGTCGAACTCTTCTTTTTAGCGAAGGCCCGTGGCTTTAAAGGGTGTTATTTCTAACTTGTCGAAATATTAACCCGTCGTCGTTCGATCAAGGTCGAACTCTTCTTTTTCACGAAGGCCCTTGGCCTTAAAGTGTGTTATTTTGAACATTTCGAAATATTAAACCGTCGTCGTTCGATTAAGGTCGAACTCTTCTTTTTAGCGAAGGCCCTTGGCCTTAAAGGGTGTTATTTCGAGCTTGTCGAAATATTAGCCCGTCGTCGTTCGATCAAGGTCGAACTTTTCTTTTTGGAAAAGGCCCTTGGTCTTAAAGGGTGTTATTTCGAGCTTGTCGAAATACGCACCCGTCGTCGTTCGATCAATGTCGAACTTTTCTTTTTGGCGAAGGCCCTTGGCCTTAAAGCGTGTTATTTTGAACTTGTCGAAATATTAACCCATCGTCGTTCGATCGAGGTCAAACTTTTCTTTTTGGCGAAGGCCCTTGGCCTTTAAGTGTGTTATTTCAAAATTTTCAAAATATTAACCCGTCCTCATTCTATCAAGGTTGAAATCTTCTTTTTGGCGAAGGCCCTTGGCCTTAAAGGGTGTTATTTTGAACTTGTTGAAAAATTAGCCCGTCCTCGTTGGATCAATGCCGAACTCTTCTTTTTGGAAAAGGCCCTTTGCCTTAAAGGGTGTTATTTCGAACTAGTCGAAATACCGACCCGTCCTTATTCGATCAAGGATGAACTCTTCTTTTTTGCGAAGGCCCTTGGCCATAAAGGGTGTTATTTTAAACTTTTCGAAATATTAACCCGTCTTCATTTGATCAAGGTCGAACAAAGTCCATTAGCCTTAAAGGGTGTTATTTCGAGCTTGTCGAAATATTGACCCGTCATCGTTCGATCAAGGTTGAACTCTTCTTTTTGGTGAAGGCGCTTCACCTTAAATAGTGTTATTTTGAACTTGTCGAAATATTAACCTGTCGTCTTTCAATCAAGGTCGAACTCTTCTTTTTGGCGAAGGCCCTTGGCCTTAATGGGTGTTATTTCGGAATATTAGACCATCATTGTTCGATCAAGGTTGAACTCTTCTTTTTGGTGTAGGCCCTTGGTCTAAAATGGTGTTACTTAGAACTTGTCGAAATATTAACCTGTCGTCGTTCGATCAAAGTTGAACTCCTCTTTTTGGCTAAGGCCATTGGCCTTAAAGGGTGTTATTTCAAACTTGTCGAAATACAGACCCGTCAACATTTGATCAAGGCCGAACTCTTCTTTTTGGCGAAGGCCCTAAACCTTAAAGGGTGATATTTCGAGCATGTCAAAATATTACCCGGTCGTCGTTCGATCAAGGTCGAACTTTTCTTTTTGGCGAAGGCCCTTGGCCTTAAAGGGTGTTATTTCGAACTTGTCAAAATATAAACCCATCGTCGTTCGATCGAGGTCGAACTTTTCTTTTTGGAAAAGGCCCTTAGCCTTAAAGGGTGTTATTTCGAACTTGTCAAAATACTCACCCGTCGTCGTTCGATCAATGTCGAACTTTTCTTTTTGGCGAAGGCCCTTAGCCTTAAAGCGTGTTATTTTGAACTTGTCAAAATATTAACCCATCGTCGTTAGATCGAGGTCGAACTTTTCTTTTTGGCGAAGGCCCTTGGCTTTTAAGTGTGTTGTTTCAAAATTTTGAAAATATTAACCCGCCGTCGTTCTATCAAGATTGAAATCTTCTTTTTGGCGAAGGCCCTTGGCCTTAAAGGGTGTTATTTTGAACTTGTCGAAATATTAGCCCGTCGTCGTTGGATCAATGTCGAACTCTTCTTTTTTGAAAAGGCCGTTGGCCTTAAAGGGTGTTATTTCGAACTTGTCGAAATACTGACCTGTCGTCATTTGATCAAGGTTGAACGAAGTCCCTTAGCCTTAAAGGTTGTTATTTCGAGCTTGTCGAAATATTGACCCGTCATCGTTCGATCAAGGTTGAACTCTTCTTTTTGGTGAAGGCCCTTGGCCTTAAATGGTGTTATTTTGAACTTGTCGAAATATTAAGACGTCGTCGTTCAATCAAGGTCGAACTCTTTTTGGCGAAGACCCTTGGCATTAAAGGGCGTTATTTCGAACTTGTCAAAATATTAACCCATCGTCGTTCGATGAAGGTCGAACACTTTTTTCTGGCGATGGCTCTTAGCATTAAAAGGTGTTATTTCGAACTTGTCGAATCACTGACCCGTCGTCGTTCGATCAAGGTCGAACTCTTCTTTTTTTCGAAGGCCATTGGCCTTAAAGGGTGTTATTTCGAACTTGCCGGAATATTAGCCCATCATCGTTCGATCAAGGTCGAACTCTTCTTTTTTGCGAAGTCCCTTAGCCTTAAAGGGTGTTATTTCGAACTTGTCGAAATACTAACCCGTCATTGTTCGATCAAGATTGAACTCTTCTTTTTGGTGAAGGCCCTTAGTCTTAAATGGTGTTATTTAGAAATTGTCGAAATATTAACCTGTCGTCGTTCGATCAAGGTTGAACTCTTCTTTTTGGCTAAGGCCATTGGCCTTAAAGGGTGTTATTTCAAACTTGTCGAAATATAGACCCGTCAACGTTTGATCAAGGCCGAACTCTTCTTTTTGGCGAAGGCCCTAAACCTTAAAGGGTGTTATTTCGAGCATTTCAAAATATTACCCGGTCGTCGTTCGATCAAGGTCGAACTCTTCTTTTTCGCGAAGGCCCTTGGCCTTAAAGTGTGTTATTTTGAACATTTCGAAATATTAAACCGTCGTCGTTCGATTAAGGGTGAACTCTTCTTTTTAGCGAAGGACCTTGGCCTTAAAGGGTGTTATTTCGAACTTGTCAAAATATTAACTCGTCGTCGTTCGATCAAGGTTAAAATCTTTTTTGGGCAAAGGCCCTTGGCCTTAAAGGGTGTTATTTTGAACTTGTCGAAATATTAGCCCGTCGTCGTCCGATCAAGGTCGAAATTTTCTTTTTGGAAAAGGCCCTTGGCCTTAAAGGGTGTTATTTCGAACTTGTCGAAATACTCACCCGTCGTCGTTCGATCAAGGTCGAACTTTTTTTTTGGCGAAGGCCCTTGGCGTTAAACGGTGTTATTTTGAACTTGTCGAAATATAAACCCATCGTTGTTCGATCGAGGTCGAACTTTTCTTTTTGGCGAAGGCCCTTGGCCTTAAAGGGTGTTATTTTGAACTTGTCTAAATATAAACCCGTCGTCGTTCGATCAAGGTCAAACTATTCTTTTTGGCGAAGGCCCTTGGCTTTTAAGTGTATTATTTCAAAATATTAACCCGTCGTCGTTCTATCAAGGATAAAATATTCTTTTTGGCGAAGGCCCTTGGCCTTAAAGGGTATTATTTTGAACTTGTCGAAATATTAGCCCGTCATCGTTGGATCAATGTCGAACTCTTCTTTTTTAAAAAGGCCCTTTGCCTTAAAGTGTGTTATTTCGAACTTGTCAAAATACCAACCCGTCATCATTTGATCAAGGTCGAACGAAGTCCCTTAGCCTTAAATTGTGTTATTTCGAGCTTGTCGAAATATTGACCCGTCATCGTTCTATCAAGGTTGAACTCTTCTTTTTGGTGAAGGCCCTTGGCCTTAAATGGTGTTATTTTGACCTTGTCGAAATATTAACCCATCGTTGTTCAATCAAGGTCGAACTCTTCTTTTTGGCGAAGGACCTTGGCCTTAAAGGGTGGTATTTAGAACTTGTCAAAATATTAACCCATCGTCGTTCGATCATGGTCGAAATCTTGTTTTTGGCAAAGGCACTTGGTCTTAAAGGGTGTTATTTCGAACATGTCGAAATATTAGCCCGTCGTCGTTCGATCACGGTCGAACACTTTTTTCTGGTGAAGGCTTTTAACATTAAAAGGTGTTATTTCGAACTTGTCAAATCACTGACCCGTCGTCGTTCGATCAAGGTCGAAATGTTCTTTTTGGCTAAGGACCTTGGCCTTAAAGGGTGTTATTTTGAACTTGTCGGAATATTAGCCTATCATCGTTCGATCAAGTTCAAACTCTTCTTTTTGGCGAAGTCCCTTTGCCTTAAAGGGTGTTATTTCAAACTTGTCGAAATACTGACCCGTCATTGTTCGATCAAGGTTGAACTCTTATTTTTTGTGAAGGCCCTTGGTCTTAAATGGTGTTATTTCGAACTTGTCAAAATATTAACCCGTTGTCGTTCGATCAAGGTTAAAATATTTTTTTTGGTGAAGGCCCTTGGCCTTAAAGGGTGTTAGTTTGAACTTGTCGAAATATTAGCCCGTCATCGTCCGATCAAGGTTGAAGGGTGTTAAAATATTTTTTTTGGCGAAGGCCCTTCGCGTTAAAGGGTGTTATTTTGATCTTGTCGAAATATAAACCCATCGTCGTTCGATCGAGGTCGAACTTTTCTTTTTGGCTAAGGCCCTTGGCCTTAAAGGGTGTTATTTCAAACTTGTCGAAATACAGACCCGTCAACGTTTGATCAAGGCCGAACTCTTCTTTTTGGCGAAGGCACTAAACCTTAAAGGGTGTTATTTCGAGCATTTCAAAATATTACCCGGTCGTCGTTTGATCAAGGTCGAACTCTTCTTTCTCGCGAAGGCCCTTGGCCTTAAAGTGTGTTATTTTGAACTTTTCGAAATATTAACCCGTCATCGTTCGATCAAGGTCAAACTGTTATTTTTGGCGAAGGCCCTTGGCCTTAAAGGGTGTTATTTCGAACTTGTCAAAATATTAACCTGTCGTCGTTCGATCAAGGTTAAAAAAATTTTTTTGGCGAAGGCCCTTGGCCTTAAAGGGTGTTATTTTGAACTTGTCGAAATATTAGCCCGTCATCGTCCGATCAAGGTTGAAATTTTCTTTTTGGAAAAGGCCCTTGGCCTTAAAGGATGTTATTTCGAACTTGTCGAAATACTCACCCGCCGTCGTTCGATCAAGGTCAAACTTTTCTTTTTGGCGAAGGCCCTTGGCGTTAAAGGGTGTTATTTTGAACTTGTCGAAATATAAACCCATCGTCGTTCGATCGAGGTCGAACTTTTCTTTTTGGCGAAGGCCCTTGGCCTTAAAGGGTGTTATTTTGAACTTGTGGAAATATAAACCCGTCGTCGTTCGATCAAGGTCAAACTCTTCTTTTTGGCGAAGGACCTTGGCTTTTAAGTGTGTTATTTCAAAATATTAACCCGTCTTCGTTCAATCAAGGTTGAAATCTTCTTTTTAGCGAAGGCCCTTGGCCTTAAAGGGTGTTATTTTGAACTTGTCGAAATATTAGTCCGTCGTCGTTGGATCAATGTCGAACTCTTCTTTTTTAAAAAGGCCTTTTGCCTTAAAGGGTGTTATTTCGAACTTGATAAAATACCTACCCGTCATCATTTGATCAAGGTCGAACGAAGTCCCTTAGCCTTAAAGGGTGTTATTTCGAACTTGCCGGAATATTAGCCCATCATCGTTCGATCAAGGTCGAACTCTTCTTTTTTGCGAAGTCCCTTAGCCTTAAAGGGTGTTATTTCGAACTTGTCGAAATACTAACCCGTCATTGTTCGATCAAGATTGAACTCTTCTTTTTGGTGAAGGCCCTTAGTCTTAAATGGTGTTATTTAGAAATTGTCGAAATATTAACCTGTCGCCGTTCGATCAAGGTTGAACTCTTCTTTTTGGCTAAGGCCATTGGCCTTAAAGGGTGTTATTTCAAACTTGTCGAAATACAGACCCGTCAACGTTTGATCAAGGCCGAACTCTTCTTTTTGGCGAAGGCCCTAAACCTTAAAGGGTGTTATTTCGAGCATTTCAAAATATTACCCGGTCGTCGTTTGATCAAGGTCGAACTCTTCTTTTTCGCGAAGGCCCTTGGCCTTAAAGTGTGTTATTTTGAACATTTCGAAATATTAAACCGTCGTCGTTCGATTAAGGGCGAACTCTTCTTTTTAGCGAAGGACCTTGGCCTTAAAGGGTGTTATTTCGAACTTGTCAAAATATTAACCCGTCGTCGTTCAATCAAGGTTAAAATCTTTTTTTGGCAAAGGCCCTTGGCCTTAAAGGGTGTTATTTTGAACTTGTCGAAATATTAGCCCGTCGTCATCCGATCAAGGTCGAAATTTTCTTTATGGAAAAGGCCCTTGGCCTTAAAGGGTGTTATTTCGAACTTGTCGAAATACTCACCCGTCGTCGTTCGATCAAGGTCGAACTTTTTTTTTGGCGAAGGCCCTTGGCGTTAAACGGTGTTATTTTGAACTTGTCGAAATATAAACCCATCGTTGTTCGATCGAGGTCGAACTTTTCTTTTTGGCGAAGGCCCTTGGCCTTAAAGGGTGTTATTTTGAACTTGTCTAAATATAAACCCGTCGTCGTTCGATCAAGGTCAAACTATTCTTTTTGGCGAAGGCCCTTGGCTTTTAAGTGTATTATTTCAAAATATTAACCCGTCGTCGTTCTATCAAGGATAAAATATTCTTTTTGGCGAAGGCCCTTGGCCTTAAAGGGTATTATTTTGAACTTGTCGAAATATTAGCCCGTCATCGTTGGATCAATGTCGAACTCTTCTTTTTTAAAAAGGCCCTTTGTCTTAAAGGGTGTTATTTCGAACTTGTCAAAATACCAACCCGTCATCATTTGATCAAGGTCGAACGAAGTCCCTTAGCCTTAAATTGTGTTATTTCGAGCTTGTCGAAATATTGACCCGTCATCGTTCTATCAAGGTTGAACTCTTCTTTTTGGTGAAGGCCCTTGGCCTTAAATGGTGTTATTTTGACCTTGTCGAAATATTAACCCATCGTTGTTCAATCAAGGTCGAACTCTTCTTTTTGGCGAAGGACCTTGGCCTTAAAGGGTGGTATTTAGAACTTGTCAAAATATTAACCCATCGTCGTTCGATCATGGTCGAAATCTTGTTTTTGGCAAAGGCACTTGGTCTTAAAGGGTGTTATTTCGAACCTGTCGAAATATTAGCTCGTCGTCGTTCGATCACGGTCGAACACTTTTTTCTGGTGAAGGCTTTTAACATTAAAAGGTGTTATTTCGAACTTGTCAAATCACTGACCCGTCGTCGTTCGATCAAGGTCGAAATGTTCTTTTTGGCTAAGGACCTTGGCCTTAAAGGGTGTTATTTTGAACTTGTCGGAATATTAGCCTATCATCGTTCGATCAAGTTCAAACTCTTCTTTTTGGCGAAGTCCCTTTGCCTTAAAGGGTGTTATTTCAAACTTGTCGAAATACTGACCCGTCATTGTTCGATCAAGGTTGAACTCTTATTTTTTGTGAAGGCCCTTGGTCTTAAATGGTGTTATTTCGAACTTGTCAAAATATTAACCCGTCGTCGTTCGATCAAGGTTAAAATATTTTTTTTGGTGAAGGCCCTTGGCCTTAAAGGGTGTTAGTTTGAACTTGTCGAAATATTAGCCCGTCATCGTCCGATCAAGGTTGAAGGGTGTTAAAAAAATTTTTTTGGCGAAGGCCCTTGGCGTTAAAGGGTGTTATTTTGAACTTGTCGAAATATAAACCCATCGTCGTTCGATCGAGGTCGAACTTTTCTTTTTGGCTAAGGCCCTTGGCCTTAAAGGGTGTTATTTCAAACTTGTCGAAATACAGACCCGTCAACGTTTGATCAAGGCCGAACTCTTCTTTTTGGCGAAGGCACTAAACCTTAAAGGGTGTTATTTCGAGCATTTCAAAATATTACCCGGTCGTCGTTTGATCAAGGTCGAACTCTTCTTTCTCGCGAAGGCCCTTGGCCTTAAAGTGTGTTATTTTGAACTTTTCGAAATATTAACCCGTCATCGTTCGATCAAGGTCAAACTGTTATTTTTGGCGAAGGCCCTTGGCCTTAAAGGGTGTTATTTCGAACTTGTCAAAATATTAACCTGTCGTCGTTCGATCAAGGTTAAAAATTTTTTTTTTGCGAAGCCCCTTGGCCTTAAAGGGTGTTATTTTGAACTTGTCAAAATATTAGCCCGTCATCGTCCGATCAAGGTTGAAATTTTCTTTTTGGAAAAGGCCCTTGGCCTTAAAGGATGTTATTTCGAACTTGTCGAAATACTCACCCGCCGTCGTTCGATCAAGGTCGAACTTTTCTTTTTGGCGAAGGCCCTTGGCGTTAAAGGGTGTTATTTTGAACTTGTCGAAATATAAACCCATCGTCGTTCGATCGAGGTCGAACTTTTCTTTTTGGCGAAGGCCCTTGGCCTTAAAGGGTGTTATTTTGAACTTGTGGAAATATAAACCCGTCGTCGTTCGATCAAGGTCAAACTCTTCTTTTTGGCGAAGGACCTTGGCTTTTAAGTGTGTTATTTCAAAATATTAACCCGTCTTCGTTCAATCAAGGTTGAAATCTTCTTTTTGGCGAAGGCCCTTGGCCTTAAATGGTGTTATTTTGAACTTGTCGAAATATTAGTCCGTCGTCGTTGGATCAATGTCGAACTCTTCTTTTTTAAAAAGGCCTTTTGCCTTAAAGGGTGTTATTTCGAACTTGTCAAAATACCTACCCGTCATCATTTGATCAAGGTCGAACGAAGTCCCTTAGCCTTAAAGGGTGTTATTTCGAGCTTGTCGAAATATTAACCCGTCATCGTTCGATCAAGGTTGAACTCTTCTTTTTGGTGAAGGCCCTTGGCCTTAAATGGTGTTATTTTGACCTTGTCAAAATATTAACCCGTCGTCATTCAATCAAGGTCGAACTCTTCTTTTTGGCGAAGGCCCTTGGCCTTAAAGTGTGTTATTTTGAACTTTTCGAAATATTAACCCGTCATCGTTCGATCAAGGTCAAACTGTTATTTTTGGCGAAGGCCCTTGGCCTTAAAGGGTGTTATTTCGAACTTGTCAAAATATTAACCTGTCGTCGTTCGATCAAGGTTAAAATTTTTTTTTTGGCGAAGGCCCTTGGCCTTAAAGGGTGTTATTTTGAACTTGTCGAAATATTAGCCCGTCATCGTCCGATCAAGGTTGAAATTTTCTTTTTGGAAAAGGCCCTTGGCCTTAAAGGATGTTATTTCGAACTTGTCGAAATACTCACCCGCCGTCGTTCGATCAAGGTCGAACTTTTCTTTTTGGCGAAGGCCCTTGGCGTTAAAGGGTGTTATTTTGAACTTGTCGAAATATAAACCCATCGTCGTTCGATCGAGGTCGAACTTTTCTTTTTGGCGAAGGCCCTTGGCCTTAAAGGGTGTTATTTTGAACTTGTGGAAATATAAACCCGTTGTCGTTCGATCAAGGTCAAACTCTTCTTTTTGGCGAAGGACCTTGGCTTTTAAGTGTGTTATTTCAAAATATTAACCCGTCTTCGTTCAATCAAGGTTGAAATCTTCTTTTTGGCGAAGGCCCTTGGCCTTAAAGGGTGTTATTTTGAACTGGTCGAAATATTAGTCCGTCGTCGTTGGATCAATGTCGAACTCTTCTTTTTTAAAAAGGCCTTTTGCCTTAAAGGGTGTTATTTCGAACTTGTCAAAATACCTACCCGTCATCATTTGATCAAGGTCGAACGAAGTCCCTTAGCCTTAAAGGGTGTTATTTCGAGCTTGTCGAAATATTAACCCGTCATCGTTCGATCAAGGTTGAACTCTTCTTTTTGGTGAAGGCCCTTGGCCTTAAATGGTGTTATTTTGACCTTGTCAAAATATTAACCCGTCGTCATTCAATCAAGGTCGAACTCTTCTTTTTGGCGAAGGCCCTTGGACTTAAAGGGTGGTATTTCGAACTTGTCAAAATATTAACCCATCGTCGTTCGATCAAGGTCGAAATCTTGTTTTTGGCGAAGGCCCTTGGCCTTAAAGGGTGTTATTTCAAACCTGTCGAAATATTAGCCCTTCGTCGTTCGATCAAGGTCGAACACTTTTTTCTGGCGAAGGCTTTTAACATTAAAAGGTGTTATTTCGAACTTGTCAAATCACTGACCCGTCGTCGTTCGATCATGGTCGAACTTTTCTTTTTGGCGAAGGCCCTTGGCGTTAAAGGGTGTTATTTTGAACTTGTCGAAATATAAACCCATCGTCGTTCGATCGAGGTCGAAGTTTTCTTTTTGGCGAAGGCCCTTGGCCTTAAAGGGTGTTATTTTGAACTTGTCGAAATATAAACCCGTCGTCGTTCGATCAAGGTCAAACTCTTCTTTTTGGCGAAGGACCTTGGCTTTTAAGTGTGTTATTTCAAAATATTAACCCGTCGTCGTTCAATCAAGGTTGAAATCTTCTTTTTGGCGAAGGCCCTTGGCCTTAAAGGGTGTTATTTTGAACTTGTCGAAATATTAGCCCGTCGTCGTTGGATCAATGTCGAACTCTTCTTTTTTAAAAAGGCCTTTTGCCTTAAAGGGTGTTATTTCGAACTTGTCAAAATACCTACCCGTCATCATTTGATCAAGGTCGAACGAAGTCCCTTAGCCTTAAAGGGTGTTATTTCGAGCTTGTCGAAATATTAACCCGTCATCGTTCGATCAAGGTTGAACTCTTCTTTTTGGTGAAGGCCCTTGGCCTTAAATGGTGTTATTTTGACCTTGTCAAAATATTAACCCGTCGTCGTTCAATCAAGGTCGAACTCTTCTTTTTGGCGAAGGCCCTTGGACTTAAAGGGTGGTATTTCGAACTTGTCAAAATATTAACCCATCGTCGTTCGATCAAGGTCGAAATCTTGTTTTTGGCGAAGGCCCTTGGCCTTAAAGGGTGTTATTTCAAACCTGTTGAAATATTAGCCCTTCGTCGTTCGATCAAGGTCGAACACTTTTTTCTGGCGAAGGCTTTTAACATTAAATGGTGTTATTTCGAACTTGTCAAATCACTGACCCGTCGTCGTTCGATCAAGGTCGAAATCTTCTTTTTGGCTAAGGACCTTGGCCTTAAAGGGTGTTATTTCGAACTTGTCGGAATATTAGCCTATCATCGTTCGATCAAGGTCAAACTCTTCTTTTTGGCGAAGTCCCTTAGCCTTAAAGGGTGTTATTTCAAACTTGTCAAAATACTGACCCGTCATTGTTCGATCAAGGTTGAACTCTTATTTTTGGTGAAGGCCCTTGGTCTTAAATGGTGTTATTTCTATCTTGTCGAAATATTAACCTGTCGCCGTTCGATCAAGGTTGAACTCTACTTTTTGGCTAAGGCCCTTGGCCTTAAAGGGTGTTATTTCAAACTTGTCGAAATACAGACCTGTCAACGTTCGATCAAGGCCGAACTCTTTTTTATTGTGAAGGCCCTAAGCCTTAAAGGGTGTTATTTCGAGCATGTCAAAATATTAACCGATCATCGTTCGATCAAGGTCGAACTCTTCTTTTTCTCGAAGGCCATTGGCCTTAAAGTGTGTTATTTTGAACATTTCGAAATATTAAACCGTCGTCGTTCGATTAAGGTCGAACACTTCTTTTTAGCGAAGGACCTTGGCCTTAAAGGGTGTTATTTCGAACTTGTCAAAATATTAACCCGTCGTCGTTCGATCAAGGTTAAAATCTTGTTTTTGTCGAAGGCCCTTGGCCTTAAAGGGTGTTATTTTGAACCTGTCGAAATATTAGCCCGTCATCGTTCGATCAAGGTCGAACACTTTTTCTCGCGAAGGCTTTTAACATTAAAAGGTGTTATTTCGAACTTGTCAAATCACTGACCCATCGTCGTTCGATCAAGGTCAAAATCTTCTTTTTGGCTAAGGACCTTGGCCTTAAAGGGTGTTATTTCGAACTTGTCGGAATATTAGCCCATCATCGTTCGATCAAGGTCAAACTCTTCTTTTTGGCGAAGTCCCTTAGCCTTAAAGGGTGTTATTTCAAGCTTGTCGAAATACTGACCCGTCATTGTTCGATCAAGGTTGAACTCTACTTTTTGGCTAAGGCCCTTGGCCTTAAAGGGTGTTATTTAAAACTTGTCGAAATACAGACCCGTCAACGTTCGATCAAGACCGAAATCTTTTTTTTGCGAAGGCGCTAAGCCTTAAAGGGTGTTATTTCGAGCATGTCAAAATATTAACCGGTCGTCGTTCGATCAAGGTCGAACTCTTCTTTTTTGCGAAGGCCCTTGGCCTTTAAGTGTGTTATTTTGAACATTTTGAAATATTAAACCGTCGTCGTTCGATTAAGGTCGAACTCTTCTTTTTAGCGAAGGCCCGTGGCTTTAAAGGGTGTTATTTCTAACTTGTCGAAATATTAACCCGTCGTCGTTCGATCAAGGTCGAACTCTTCTTTTTCACGAAGGCCCTTGGCCTTAAAGTGTGTTATTTTGAACATTTCGAAATATTAAACCGTCGTCGTTCGATTAAGGTCGAACTCTTCTTTTTAGCGAAGGCCCTTGGCCTTAAAGGGTGTTATTTCGAGCTTGTCGAAATATTAGCCCGTCGTCGTTCGATCAAGGTCGAACTTTTCTTTTTGGAAAAGGCCCTTGGTCTTAAAGGGTGTTATTTCGAGCTTGTCGAAATACGCACCCGTCGTCGTTCGATCAATGTCGAACTTTTCTTTTTGGCGAAGGCCCTTGGCCTTAAAGCGTGTTATTTTGAACTTGTCGAAATATTAACCCATCGTCGTTCGATCGAGGTCAAACTTTTCTTTTTGGCGAAGGCCCTTGGCCTTTAAGTGTGTTATTTCAAAATTTTCAAAATATTAACCCGTCGTCATTCTATCAAGGTTGAAATCTTCTTTTTGGCGAAGGCCCTTGGCCTTAAAGGGTGTTATTTTGAACTTGTTGAAAAATTAGCCCGTCCTCGTTGGATCAATGCCGAACTCTTCTTTTTTGAAAAGGCCCTTTGCCTTAAAGGGTGTTATTTCGAACTAGTCGAAATACCGACCCGTCCTTATTCGATCAAGGATGAACTCTTCTTTTTTGCGAAGGCCCTTGGCCTTAAAGGGTGTTATTTTAAACTTTTCGAAATATTAACCCGTCTTCATTTGATCAAGGTCGAACAAAGTCCATTAGCCTTAAAGGGTGTTATTTCGAGCTTGTCGAAATATTGACCCGTCATCGTTCGATCAAGGTTGAACTCTTGTTTTTGGTGAAGGCCCTTCGCCTTAAATAGTGTTATTTTGAACTTGTCGAAATATTAACCTGTCGTCTTTCAATCAAGGTCGAACTCTTCTTTTTGGCGAAGGCCCTTGGCCTTAATGGGTGTTATTTCGAACTTGTCAAAATATTAACCCATCGTCGTTCGATCAATGTCGAAATCTTGATTTTGGCAAAGTCCCTTGTCCTTAAAGGGTGTTATTTCGAACCTGTCGAAATATTAGCCCGTCGTCGTTCGATCAAGGTCGAACACTTTTTTCTGGCGAAGGCTCTTAGCGCTAAAAGGTGTTATTTCGAACTTGTCGAATCACTGACCCGTCGTCGTTCGATCACGGTCGAACTCTTCTTTTTTTCGAAGGCCATTGACCTTAAAGGGTGTTATTTCGAACTTGTCGGAATATTAGCCCATCATCGTTCGATCAAGGTCGAACTCTTCTTTTTGGCGAAGTCCCTTAGCCTTAAAGGGTGTTATTTCGAACTTGTCGAAATACTGACCCGTCGTTGTTCGATCAAGGTTTAACTCTTCTTTTTGGTGAAGGCCCTTAGTCTTAAATGGTGTTATTTAGAACTTGTCGAAATATTAACATGTCGCCGTTCGATCAAGGTCGAAATCTTGTTTTTGGCGAAGGCCCTTGGCCTTAAAGGGTGTTATTTCGAACCTGTCAAAATATTAGCCCGTCGTCGTTCAAACAAGGTCGAACACTTTTTTCTGGCGAAGGCTCTTACCATTAAAAGGTGTTATTTCGAACTTGTCAAATCACTGACCCGTCGTCGTTCGATCAAGGTCGAAATCTTCTTTTTGGCTAAGGACCTTGGCCTTAAAGGGTGTTATTTCGAACTTGTCGGAATATTAGCCTATCATCGTTCGATCAAGGTCGAAATCTTCTTTTTGGCGAAGGCCCTTAGCCTTAAAGGGTGTTATTTTGAACTTGTCGAAATACTGACCCGTCATTGTTCGATCAAGGTTAAAATCTTCTTTTTGGCAAAGGCCCTTGGCCTTAAAAGGTGTTATTTTGAACTTGTCGAAATATTAGCCCGTCGTCGTTCGATCAAGGTCGAACTTTTCTTTTTGGAAAAGGCCCTTGGTCTTAAAGGGTGTTATTTAGAGCTTGTCGAAATACTCACCCGTCGTCGTTCGATCAATGTCGAACTTTTCTTTTTGGCGAAGGCCCTTGGCCTTAAAGCGTGTTATTTTGAACTTGTCGAAATATTAACCCATCGTCGTTCGATCGAGGTCAAACTTTTCTTTTTGGCGAAGGCCCTTGGCCTTTAAGTGTGTTATTTCAAAATTTTCAAAATATTAACCCGTCGTCGTTCTATCAAGGTTGAAATCTTCTTTTTGGCGAAGGCCCTTGGCCTTAAAGGGTGTTATTTTGAACTTTTTGAAAAATTAGCCCGTCCTCGTTGGATCAATGCCGAACTCTTCTTTTTTGAAAAGGCCCTTTGCCTTAAAGGGTGTTATTTCGAATTAGTCGAAATACCGACCCGTCCTTATTCGATCAAGGATGAACTCTTCTTTTTTGCGAAGGCCCTTGGCCTTAAAGGGTGTTATTTTAAACTTTTCGAAATATTAACCCGTCTTCATTTGATCAAGGTCGAACAAAGTCCATTAGCCTTAAAGGGTGTTATTTCGAGCTTGTCGAAATATTGACCCGTCATCGTTCGATCAAGGTTGAACTCTTCTTTTTGGTGAAGGCCCTTGGCCTTAAATGGTGTTATTTTGAACTTGTCGAAATATTAACCTGTCGTCTTTCAATCAAGGTCGAACTCTTCTTTTTGGCGAAAGCCCTTGGCCTTAATGGGTGTTATTTCGAACTTGTCAAAATATTAACCCATCGTCGTTCGATCAAGGTCGAAATCTTGATTTTGGCAAAGTCCCTTGTCCTTAAAGGGTGTTATTTCGAACCTGTCGAAATATTAGCCCGTCGTCGTTCGATCAAGGTCGAACACTTTTTTCTGGCGAAGGCTCTTAGCGCTAAAAGGTGTTATTTCGAACTTGTCGAATCACTGACCCGTCGTCGTTCGATCACGGTCGAACTCTTCTTTTTTCGAAGGCCATTGGCCTTAAAGGGTGTTATTTCGAACTTGTCGGAATATTAGCCCATCATCGTTCAATCAAGGTCGAACTCTTCTTTTTGGCGAAGTCCCTTAGCCTTAAAGGGTGTTATTTCGAACTTGTCGAAATACTGACCCGACATTGTTCGATCAAGGTTTAACTCTTCTTTTTGGTGAATGCCCTTAGTCTTAAATGGTGATATTTAGAACTTGTCGAAATATTAACATGTCGCCGTTCGATCAAGGTCGAAATCTTGTTTTTGGCGAAGGCCCTTGGCCTTAAAGGGTGTTATTTCGAACCTGTCAAAATATTAGCCCATCGTCGTTCGAACAAGGTCGAACACTTTTTTCTAGCGAAGGCTCTTACCATTAAAAGGTGTTATTTCGAACTTGTCAAATCACTGACCCGTCGTCGTTCGATCAAGGTCGAAATATTCTTTTTGGCTAAGGACCTTGGCCTTAAAGGGTGTTATTTCGAACTTGTCGGAATATTAGCCTATCATCGTTCGATCAAGGTCAAACTCTTCTTTTTGGCGAAGTCCCTTAGCCTTAAAGGGTGTTATTTCAAACTTGTCGAAATACTGACCCGTCATTGTTCGATCAAGGTTGAACTCTTATTTTTGGTGAAGGCCCTTGGTCTTAAATGGTGTTATTTAGAACTTGTCGAAATATTAACCTGTCGCCGTTCGATCAAGGTTGAACTCTTCTTTTTGGCGAAGGCTCTTAGCCTTAAAGGGTGTTATTTCGAACTTTTCGAAATATTAACCCGTCGTCATTTGATCAAGGTCGAACAAAGTCCCTTAGCCTTAAAGGGTGTTATTTCGAGCTTGTCGAAATATTGACCCGTCATCGTTCGATCAAGGTTGAACTCTTCTTTTTGGTGTAGGCCCTTGGCCTTAAATGGTGTTATTTTGAACTTGTCGAAATATTAACCTATCGTCTTTCAATCAAGGTCAAACTCTTATTTTTGGCGAAGGCCCTTGGCCTTAAAAGGTGTTATTTCGAACTTGTCAAAATATTAACCCATCGTCGTTCGATCAAGGTCGAACACTTTTTTCTGGCGAAGGCTCTTAGCGTTATAAGGTATTATTTCGAAATTGTCGAATCACTGACCCGTCGTCGTTCGATCAAGGTCAAAATCTTTTTTTTGGCTAAGGCCTTTGGCCTTAAAGGGTGTTATTTCAAACTTGTCGAAATACCGACCCGTCGTCATTTGATCAAGGTCGAACGAAGTCCTTTAGCCTTAAAGGTTGTTATTTCGAGCTTGTCGAAATATTGACCCGTCATCGTTCGATCAAGGTTGAACTCTTCTTTTTGGTGAAGGCCCTTGGCCTTAAATGGTGTTATTTTGAACTTGTCGAAATATTAACCCGTCGTCGTTCAATCAAGGTCGAACTCTTCTTTTTGGCGAAGGCCCTTGGCCTTAAAGGGGTTATTTCGAACTTGTCAAAATATTAACCCATCGTCGTTCGATCAAGGTCGAAATCTTGTTTTTGGCGAAGGCCCTATGCCTTAAAGGGTGTTATTTCGAACCTGCCAAAATATTAGCCCGTCGTCGTTCGAACAAGGTCGAACTCTTCTTTTTTTCGAAGGCCATTGGCCATAAAGGGTGTTATTTCGAACTTGTCGGAATATTAGCCCATCATCGTTCGATCAAGGTCGAACTCTTCTTTTTGGCGAAGTCCCTTAGCCTTAAAGGGTGTTATTTTGAACTTGTCGAAATACTGACCCGTCATTGTTCGATCAAGGTTAAACTCTTCTTTTTGGTGAAGGCCCTTGTCCTTAAATGGTGTTATTTTGAACTTGTCGAAATATTAACCTATCGTCTTTCAATCAAGGTCGAACTCTTCTTTTTGGCGAAGGCCCTTGGCCTTAAAAGGTGTTATTTCGAACTTGTCAAAATATTAACCCATCGTCGTTCGATCAAGGTCGAACACTTTTTTCTGGCGAAGGCTCTTAGCGTTATAAGGTGTTATTTCGAACTTGTCGAATCACTGACCCGTCGTCGTTCGATAAAGGTCGAAATCTTTTTTTTGGCTAAGGCCCTTGGCCTTAAAGGGTGTTATTTCAAACTTGTAGAAATACCGACCCGTCGTCATTTGATCAAGGTCGAACGAAGTCCCTTATCCTTAAAAGGTGTTATTTCGAACTTGTCGAAATACTGACCCGTCATTGTTTGATCAAGGTTTAACTCTTCTTTTTGGTGAAGTCCCTTGGTCTTAAATGGTGTTTTTTAGAACTTGTCGATATATTAACATGTCGCCGTTCGATCAAGGTCGAAATCTTGTTTTTGGCGAAGGCCCTTTGCCTTAAAGGGTGTTATTTCGAACTTGTCGAAATACCGACCCTTCGTCATTTGATCAAGGTCAAACGAAGTCCCTTAGCCTTAAAGGTTGTTATTTCGAGCTTGTCGAAATATTGACCCGTTATCGTTCGATCAAGGTTGAACTCTTCTTTTTGGTGAAGGCCCTTGGCCTTAAATGGTGTTATTTTGAACTTGTCGAAATATTAACCTGTCGTCTTTCAATCAAGGTCGAACTCTTCTTTTTGGCGAAGGCCCTTGTCCATAAAGGGTGTTATTTCGAACTTGTCAAAATATTAACCCATCATCGTTCGATCAAGGTCGAACACTTTTTTCTGGCGAAGGCTCTTAGCATTAAAAGGTGTTATTTCGAACTTGTCGAATCACTGACCCGTCGTCGTTCGATCACGGTCGAACTCTTCTTTTTTTCGAAGGCCATTGGCCATAAAGGGTGTTATTTCGAACTTGTCGGAATATTAGCCCATCATCGTTCGATCAAGGTCGAACTCTTCTTTTTGGAGAAGTCCCTTAGATTTAAAGGGTGTTATTTCGAACTTGTCGAAATACTGACCCGTCATTGTTCGATCAAGGTTTAACTCTTCTTTTTGGTGAAGGCCCTTAGTCTTAAATGGTGTTATTTAGAACTTGTCGAAATATTAACATGTCGCCGTTCGATCAAGGTCGAAATCTTGTTTTTGGCGAAGGCCCTTGGCCTTAAAGGGTGTTATTTCGAACCTGTCAAAAAATTAGCCCGTCGTCGTTCGAACAAGGTCGAACACTTTTTTCTGGCGAAGGCTCTTAGCATTAAAAGGTGTTATTTCAAACTTGTCGAATCATTGTGTTACAACCCATATCCGCATGTGTTAGTTCATGCCATATATTAGTTAACATAAATCCAAGAAGGAATTATCTTTGAGATGATAAGAAGTCAATCCTATTGGTCTTAAGTGATACAAGAGTGTATAAGGGTGATTAACCAGTATTAGAAGTTAAACGAATCAAGGATGTTGTAACTCGTATTTTCAGGTAATCTAGCGGTGCTTAATACACTCAAGAGGTCATTTATTAAGGTATTTTAATCATATAATATCCGTATCATAAGTCTTGAAGTCAAACGAGTTATGAAACAAAAGTCGACAAAAGTTGTCGCAACTTAGGTTCATAATTTTACTTAAACATTAGGTCAAATGTTTCTAATCTTTTCTCATAATTTACAAGGAATTACGGGGTGATCTACCCACCAAATTAAAGATCTATGAGTCTAGTTTCCAACGCATTAAACCGTTCATCGATACGATCTCGGAGTAGAGAGATATTCGCGTTTTCGCGAGACTGCGCCAAGCACCTCTCTATGGGGCCCACTAAGTCGGTTTAAGATATTTGGACCTATATAGGATGACTCCAACCCGTTTTAAGTCATTTATTTTCACTATTTTCAGACCTTAGAACCCTAGGAACATCCTCTCAAGGTTCTCTCAAGATTCAAGACCCAAAAAAAGGGCAAACAACACAAATCAAGTGTCGGGAATTCCGTGGCGCTAGTAAGTCTCTTGTTCTTCTTGTTGTTGCTCATTTTTGTGTTGTTCCAGCTCGTGTGGGAGGTTGTTTTAAAGGGTTTATGTTCTGTAAATACTCCCTCATGTTCTTAATATCAATCCTAGGTGATTTCAAGCCTTCTAAAGTGATTCTAGTGCCGAAAAACACTAATTGATCGCTAGTTTCGCTTTTTTGTTGTTGTGGCAGCATTGGAGGGATATTTCATGGAAATTTAAGGTCAAATTGGAGTTTTTCTTTCTGTATAAAGGTAAGGAACCTCTTACTCTATATGTATTTAAGATTATCCAAGTTGCGGCTAAGCCATTGAAGCTAGAACTTGTGAGATATATATCGAAAGGCTTGGTAGTAATGTTATTGTTTTGTGGACTGTTTTGCGTTGTTGTTGGGCTGCGTATTTTACTACTATCTTGTGGAGTTTTGGAGGAGGAAGGGTGTGGAGAAACACCATATATATGTAGGGTTATGGGCTGATAGTTATTCGTAACATTTCCAGGTTGTTTGACACGACTACGGTGGTCGTCGTATGTATGGAGTGATTAGGCTATGTGTGGACTATTTTGGGAGGCTCAATATGTTTATTATTGATGTTGTTTGGGCTGTTTGGTGACTGTTTTGAATGGTGTGAGGTCATATATATAGGGGAGGTGATGTCCGTTTCATCGTAAAATAGGTTGTGGTCGATACATAATAGTTATGACGCTTAAATGATAACGATAGTATCGTTTCTCTTATTGTAGACTAAGGAGTTTTGACAATTGCATAGCTTGAGATTGGGGCAGTATATACAAGGTATGTGAGGCTATCCCTTTCCTTCTTTTGCACGACTCTGATTGTACATAATGTAATGAACGAGCTTCCAAGATACTCTACTCTTAGAAGCTAGCAGTACTTACATTGTTTTCCCTCTTATGGAACGATTGATGTTAATGTTGCTTCTCTTATTCTTATGTTATCAATGTTGTTGGTACTTCCTGATTCTTATAAGGTTCATAGTGAAGAGTTAGTCCTAATAACGTGTACAGAGGATACCGACCTTACGTCACTCCGAAAGGTTTAGAATGTGATTCCATGAGTCGAGCATGCATTATATATATGTATCTATTTTACTCTACCGAGCCACGCTATAGTTGGCCGGGTACGGCACCTATTGTGCAACCACTGATCAGTTGGGTTTTACCGAGCTCCACGTGGCCGGGTACGATTCTACCGAGCCTATTATGGCCGGGTACGATATGATGATGATGATGCCCACAGAGGCGAATGCTTTAAAGGTTTATGTATTTATACATATGTATCATGCATTTCATGTAAGTAGCCCTCAGAGGTACTAAGATGTTACAGGTTGTATATTCTCTATCCTTGCTTACATTACTGATCGTATTTATGGTTCCTTGCCTTACATACTCAGTACTTTATTCGTACTGACGTCCTTTTATTTGTGGACGCTGCATGTCGTGCTGCAGGTCCTGATAGACAGGCAGGTGCAGCTCCCCCACCACAGTAGACTGTCCAGTTCAGCGGTGATTGGCGAGATCCCTTCTCCGGACTTGCCTTGGTCTTGGTATGCAATTTTTGTTATAGACATTATGGGTATGTCGGGGCCCTGTTCCGGCTATGTTGCAACACTTATGTTCTGTTAGAGGCTCATAGACAGGTGTCGTCTCATGTATAGTTTGGTATGCCTTGTCGGCTAGTTTTTGTTGTATAGTCTTTCATAGTAGCGAGGTAGCTCATATCTTATACGTAGTTTCTTGATTGTCTGGTCATCCCCTGCTATGTATGTTCATGCCGTCATATTTTATTGCTGGTTGTCCATGATCTAGGTCTACCATTTATATTGATCTCGTCAGCCTTAAAAGATAATAATGAAGGTTAGATGAAATGTACGTTGGTGCTCGGCAAGTGTGGTCGGGTGCTAGTCATGGCCCTTCAGTTTGGGTCGTGACACACTGACCCATCGTCGTTCGATCAAGGTCGAACTCTTCTTTTTTTCAAAGGCCATTGGCCTTAAAGAGTGTTATTTCGAACTTGTCGGAATATTAGCCCATCTTCGTTCGATCAAGGTCGAACTCTTCTTTTTGGCGAAGTCCCTTAGCCTTAAAGGGTGTTATTTTGAACTTGTCGAAATACTGACCCGTCATTGTTCGATCAAGGTTGAACTCTTCTTTTTGGTGAAGGGCCCTTGGCCTTAAATGGTGTTATTTTGAACTTGTCGAAATATTAACCTATCGTCTTTCAATCAAGGTCGAACTCTTCTTTTTGGCGAAGGCCCTTGGCCTTAAAAGGTGTTATTTCGAACTTGTCAAAATATTAACCCATCGTCGTTCGATCAAGGTCGAACACTTTTTTCTGGCGAAGGCTCTTAGCGTTATAAGGTATTATTTCGAACTTGTCGAATCACTGACCCGTCGTCGTTCGATCAAGGTCAAAATCTTTTTTTTGGCTAAGGCCCTTGACCTTAAAGGGTGTTATTTCAAACTTGTCGAAATACCGACCCGTCGTCATTTGATCAAGGTCGAACGAAGTCCCTTAGCCTTAAAAGGTGTTATTTCGAACTTGTCGAAATATTGACCCGTCATCGTTCGATCAAGGTTGAACTCTTCTTTTTGGCGAAGGCCCTTGGCCTTAAAAGGTGTTATTTTGAACTAGTCAAAATATTAACCCATCGTCGTTCGATCAAGGTCGAACACTTTTTTCTGGCGAAGGCTCTTAGCGTTATAAGGTATTATTTCGAACTTGTCGAATCACTGACCCGTCGTCATTCAATCAAGGTCAAAATCTTTTTTTTGGCTAAGGCCCTTGGCCTTAAAGGGTGTTATTTCAAACTTGTCGAAATACCGACCCGTCGTCATTTGATCAAGGTCGAACGAAGTCCCTTAGCCTTAAAAGGTGTTATTTCGAACTTGTCGAAATATTGACCCGTCATCGTTCGATCAAGGTTGAACTCTTCTTTTTGGTGAAGGCCCTTAGTCTTAAATGGTGTTATTTAGAACTTGTTGAAATATTAACATGTCGCCGTTTGATCAAGGTCGAAATCTTGTTTTTGGAGAAGGCCCTTGGCCTTAAAGGGTGTTATTTCGAACATGTATTAGCCCGTCGTCGTTCGAACATGGTCAAACACTTTTTTCTGGCGAAGGCTCTTACCATTAAAAGGTGTTATTTCGAACTTGTCGAATCATTGACCCGTTGTCGTTTGATCAAGGTCGAACTCTTCTCTTTTTCCAAGTCCATTGGCCTTAAAGGGTGTTATTTCGAACTTGTCGGAATATTAGCCCATCATCGTTCGATCAAGGTCGAACTCTTCTTTTTGGCGAAGTCCCTTAGCCTTAAAGGGTGTTATTTTGAACTTTTCGAAATACTGACCCGTCATTGTTCGATCAAGGTTGAACTCTTCTTTTTGGTGAAGGCCCTTAGTCTTAAATGGTGTTATTTAGAACTTGTCGAAATATTAACCTGTCGCTGTTCGATCAAGGTTGAACTCTTCTTTTTGGCGAAGGCTCTTAGCCTTAAAGGGTGTTATTTCGAACTTTTCGAAATATTAACCCGTCGTCATTTGATCAAGGTCGAACAAAGTCCCTTAGCCTTAAAGGGTGTTATTTCGAGCTTGTCGAAATATTGACCCGTCATCGTTCGATCAAGGTTGAACTCTTCTTTTTGGTGTAGGCCCTTGGCCTTAAATGGTGTTATTTTGAACTTGTCGAAATATTAACCTATCGTCTTTCAATCAAGGTCAAACTCTTCTTTTTGGCGAAGGCCCTTGGCCTTAAAAGGTGTTATTTCGAACTTGTCAAAATATTAACCCATCGTCGTTCGATCAAGGTCGAACACTTTTTTCTGGCGAAGGCTCTTAGCGTTATAAGGTATTATTTCGAACTTGTCGAATCACTGACCCGTCGTCGTTCGATCAAGGTCAAAATCTTTTTTTTGGCTAAGGCCCTTGGCCTTAAAGGGTGTTATTTCAAACTTGTCGAAATACCGACCCATCGTCATTTGATCAAGGTCGAACGAAGTCCCTTAGCCTTAAAGGTTGTTATTTCGAGCTTGTCGAAATATTGACCCGTCATCGTTCGATCAAAGTTGAACTCTTCTTTTTGGTGAAGGCCCTTGGCCTTAAATGGTATTATTTTGAACTTGTCGAAATATTAACGCGTCGTCGTTCAATCAAGGTCGAACTCTTCTTTTTGGCGAAGGCCCTTGGCCTTAAGGGGGTTATTTCGAACTTGTCAAAATATTAACCCATCGTCGTTCGATCAAGGTCGAAATCTTGTTTTTGGCGAAGGCCCTTGGCCTTAAAGGGTGTTATTTCGAACCTGTCAAAATATTAGCCCGTCGTCGTTCGAACAAGGTCGAACACTTTTTTCTGGCGAAGGCTCTTAGCATTAAAAGGTGTTATTTCGAACATGTCGAAGCACTGACCTTTCATCGTTCGATCAAGGTCGAACTCTTCTTTTTTTCGAAGGCCATTGGCCTTAAAGAGTGTTATTTCGAACTTGTCGGAATATTAGCCCATCTTCGTTCGATCAAGGTTGAACTCTTCTTTTTGGCGAAGTCCCTTAGCCTTAAAGGGTGTTATTTTGAACTTGTCGAAATACTGACCCGTCATTGTTCGATCAAGGTTGAACTCTTCTTTTTGGTGAAGGCCCTTGGCCTTAAATGGTGTTATTTTGAACTTGTCGAAATATTAACCTATCGTCTTTCAATCAAGGTCGAACTCTTCTTTTTGGCGAAGGCCCTTGGCCTTAAAAGGTGTTATTTCGAACTTGTCAAAATATTAACCCATCGTCGTTCGATCAAGGTCGAACACTTTTTTCTGGCGAAGGCTCTTAGCGTTATAAGGTGTTATTTCGAACTTGTCGAATCACTGACCTGTCGTCGTTCGATCAAGGTCGAAATCTTTTTTTTGGCTAAGGCCCTTGGCCTTAAAGGGTGTTATTTCAAACTTGTAGAAATAACGACCCGTCGTCATTTGATCAAGGTCGAACGAAGTCCCTTAGCCTTAAAGGGTGTTATTTCGAACTTGTCGAAATACTGACCCGTCATTGTTCGATCAAGGTTTAACTCTTCTTTTTGGTGAAGTCCCTTGGTCTTAAATGGTGTTATTTAGAACTTGTCGAAATATTAACATGTCGCCGTTCGATCAAGGTCGAAATCTTGTTTTTGGCGAAGGCCCTTTGCCTTAAAGGGTGTTATTTCGAACTTGTCGAAATACCGACCCGTCGTCATTTGATCAAGGTCGAACGAAGTCCCTTAGCCTTAAAGGTTTTTATTTCGAGCTTGTCGAAATATTGACCCGTTATCATTCAATCAAGGTTGAACTCTTCTTTTTGGTGAAGGCCCTTAGCCTTAAATGGTGTTATTTTTAACTTGTCGATATATTAACCCGTCGTCGTTCAATCAAGGTCGAACTCTTCTTTTTGGCGAAGGCCCTTGGCCATAAAGGGTGTTATTTCGAACTTGTCAAAATATTAACCCAAATTCGTTCGATCAAGGTCGAACACTTTTTTCTGGCGAAGGCTCTTAGCATTAAAAGGTGTTATTTCGAACTTGTCGAATCACTGACCCGTCGTCGTTCGATCAAGGTCGAACTCTTCTTTTTTTCGAAGGCCATTGGCCTTAAAGAGTGTTATTTCGAACTTGTCGGAATATTAGCCCATCTTCGTTCGATCAAGGTCGAACTCTTCTTTTTGGCGAAGTCCCTTAGCCTTAAAGGGTGTTATTTTGAACTTGTCGAAATACTGACCCGTCATTGTTCGATCAAGGTTGAACTCTTCTTTTTGGTGAAGGCCCTTGGCCTTAAATGGTGTTATTTTGAACTTGTCGAAATATTAACCTATCGTCTTTCAATCAAGGTCGAACTCTTCTTTTTGGCGAAGGCCCTTGGCCTTAAAAGGTGTTATTTCGAACTTGTCAAAATATTAACCCATCGTCGTTCGATCAAGGTCGAACACTTTTTTCTGGCGAAGGCTCTTAGCGTTATAAGGTGTTATTTCGAACTTGTCGAATCACTGACCTGTCGTCGTTCGATCAAGGTCGAAATCTTTTTTTTGGCTAAGGCCCTTGGCCTTAAAGGGTGTTATTTCAAACTTGTAGAAATAACGACCCGTCGTCATTTGATCAAGGTCGAACGAAGTCCCTTAGCCTTAAAGGGTGTTATTTCGAACTTGTCGAAATACTGACCCGTCATTGTTCGATCAAGGTTTAACTCTTCTTTTTGGTGAAGTCCCTTGGTCTTAAATGGTGTTATTTAGAACTTGTCGAAATATTAACATGTCGCCGTTCGATCAAGGTCGAAATCTTGTTTTTGGCGAAGGCCCTTTGCCTTAAAGGGTGTTATTTCGAACTTGTCGAAATACCGACCCGTCGTCATTTGATCAAGGTCGAACGAAGTCCCTTAGCCTTAAAGGTTTTTATTTCGAGCTTGTCGAAATATTGACCCGTTATCATTCAATCAAGGTTGAACTCTTCTTTTTGGTGAAGGCCCTTAGCCTTAAATGGTGTTATTTTTAACTTGTCGATATATTAACCCGTCGTCGTTCAATCAAGGTCGAACTCTTCTTTTTGGCGAAGGCCCTTGGCCATAAAGGGTGTTATTTCGAACTTGTCAAAATATTAACCCATCATCGTTCGATCAAGGTCGAACACTTTTTTCTGGCGAAGGCTCTTAGCATTAAAAGGTGTTATTTCGAACTTGTCGAATCACTGACCCGTCGTCGTTCGATCAAGGTCGAACTCTTCTTTTTTTCGAAGGCCATTGGCCTTAAAGAGTGTTATTTCGAACTTGTCGGAATATTAGCCCATCTTCGTTCGATCAAGGTCGAACTCTTCTTTTTGGCGAAATCCCTTAGCCTTAAAGGGTGTTATTTTGAACTTGTCGAAATACTGACCCGTCATTGTTCGATCAAGGTTGAACTCTTCTTTTTGGTGAAGGCCCTTGGCCTTAAATGGTGTTATTTTGAACTTGTCGAAATATTAACCTATCGTCTTTCAATCAAGGTCGAACTCTTCTTTTTGGCGAAGGCCCTTGGCCTTAAAAGGTGTTATTTCGAACTTGTCAAAATATTAACCCATCGTCGTTCGATCAAGGTCGAACACTTTTTTCTGGCGAAGGCTCATAGCATTATAAGGTGTTATTTCGAACTTGTCGAATCACTGACCTGTCGTCGTTCGATCAAGGTCGAAATCTTTTTTTTGGCTAAGGCCCTTGGCCTTAAAGGGTGTTATTTCAAACTTGTAGAAATACCGACCCGTCGTCATTTGATCAAGGTCGAACGAAGTCCCTTAGCCTTAAAGGGTGTTATTTCGAACTTGTCGAAATACTGACCCGTCATTGTTCGATCAAGGTTTAACTCTTCTTTTTGGTGAAGTCCCTTGGTCTTAAATGGTGTTATTTAGAACTTGTCGAAATATTAACATGTCGCCGTTCGATCAAGGTCGAAATCTTGTTTTTGGCGAAGGCCCTTTGCCTTAAAGGGTGTTATTTCGAACTTGTCGAAATACCGACCCGTCGTCATTTGATCAAGGTCGAACGAAGTCCCTTAGCCTTAAAGGTTGTTATTTCGAGCTTGTCGAAATATTGACCCGTTATCATTCAATCAAGGTTGAACTCTTCTTTTTGGTGAAGGCCCTTAGCCTTAAATGGTGTTATTTTTAACTTGTCGATATATTAACCCGTCGTCGTTCAATCAAGGTCGAACTCTTCTTTTTGGCGAAGGCCCTTGGCCATAAAGGGTGTTATTTCGAACTTGTCAAAATATTAACCCATCATCGTTCGATCAAGGTCGAACACTTTTTTCTGGCGAAGGCTCTTAGCATTAAAAGGTGTTATTTCGAACTTGTCGAATCACTGACCCGTCGTCGTTCGATCACGGTCGAACTCTTCTTTTTTTCGAAGGACAATGGCCTTAAAGGGTGTTATTTCGAACTTGTCGGAATATTAGCCCATCATCGTTCGATCAAGGTCGAACTCTTCTTTTTGGCGAAGTCCCTTAGCCTTAAAGGGTGTTATTTTGAACTTTTCGAAATACTGACCCGTCATTGTTCGATCAAGGTTGAACTCTTCTTTTTGGTGAAGGCCCTTAGTCTTAAATGGTGTTATTTAGAACTTGTCGAAATATTAACCTGTCGCTGTTCGATCAAGGTTGAACTCTTCTTTTTGGCGAAGGCTCTTAGCCTTAAAGGGTGTTATTTCGAACTTTTCGAAATATTAACCCGTCGTCATTTGATCAAGGTCGAACAAAGTCCCTTAGCCTTAAAGGGTGTTATTTCGAGCTTGTCGAAATATTGACCCGTCATCGTTCGATCAAGGTTGAACTCTTCTTTTTGGTGTAGGCCCTTGGCCTTAAATGGTGTTATTTTGAACTTGTCGAAATATTAACCTATCGTCTTTCAATCAAGGTCAAACTCTTCTTTTTGGCGAAGGCCCTTGGCCTTAAAAGGTGTTATTTCGAACTTGTCAAAATATTAACCCATCGTCGTTCGATCAAGGTCGAACACTTTTTTCTGGCGAAGGCTCTTAGCGTTATAAGGTATTATTTCGAACTTGTCGAATCACTGACCCGTCGTCGTTCGATCAAGGTCAAAATCTTTTTTTTGGCTAAGGCCCTTGGCCTTAAAGGGTGTTATTTCAAACTTGTCGAAATACCGACCCATCGTCATTTGATCAAGGTCGAACGAAGTCCCTTAGCCTTAAAGGTTGTTATTTCGAGCTTGTCGAAATATTGACCCGTCATCGTTCGATCAAGGTTGAACTCTTCTTTTTGGTGAAGGCCCTTGGCCTTAAATGGTGTTATTTTGAACTTGTCGAAATATTAACGCGTCGTCGTTCAATCAAGGTCGAACTCTTCTTTTTGGCGAAGGCCCTTGGCCTTAAGGGGGTTATTTCGAACTTGTCAAAATATTAACCCATCGTCGTTCGATCAAGGTCGAAATCTTGTTTTTGGCGAAGGCCCTTGGCCTTAAAGGGTGTTATTTCGAACCTGTCAAAATATTAGCCCGTCGTCGTTCTAACAAGGTCGAACACTTTTTTCTGGCGAAGGCTCTTAGCATTAAAAGGTGTTATTTCGAACATGTCGAAGCACTGACCTGTCATCGTTCGATCAAGGTCGAACTCTTCTTTTTTTCGAAGGCCATTGGCCTTAAAGAGTGTTATTTCGAACTTGTCGGAATATTAGCCCATCTTCGTTCGATCAAGGTCGAACTCTTCTTTTTGGCGAAGTCCCTTAGCCTTAAAGGGTGTTATTTTGAACTTGTCGAAATACTGACCCGTCATTGTTCGATCAAGGTTGAACTCTTCTTTTTGGTGATGGCCCTTGGCCTTAAATGGTGTTATTTTGAACTTGTCGAAATATTAACCTATCGTCTTTCAATCAAGGTCGAACTCTTCTTTTTGGCGAAGACCCTTGGCCTTAAAAGGTGTTATTTCGAACTTGTCAAAATATTAACCCATCGTCGTTCGATCAAGGTCGAACACTTTTTTCTGGCGAAGGCTCTTAGCGTTATAAGGTGTTATTTCGAACTTGTCGAATCACTGACCTGTCGTCGTTCGATCAAGGTCGAAATCTTTTTTTTGGCTAAGGCCCTTGGCCTTAAAGGGTGTTATTTCAAACTTGTAGAAATACCGACCCGTCGTCATTTGATCAAGGTCGAACGAAGTCCCTTAGCCTTAAAGGGTGTTATTTCGAACTTGTCGAAATACTGACCCGTCATTGTTCGATCAAGGTTTAACTCTTCTTTTTGGTGAAGACCCTTGGTCTTAAATGGTGTTATTTAGAACTTGTCGAAATATTAACATGTCGCCGTTCGATCAAGGTCGAAATCTTGTTTTTGGCGAAGGCCCTTTGCCTTAAAGGGTGTTATTTCGAACTTGTCGAAATACCGACCCGTCGTCATTTGATCAAGGTCGAACGAAGTCCCTTAGCCTTAAAGGTTGTTATTTCGAGCTTGTCGAAATAGTGACCCGTTATCATTCAATCAAGGTTGAACTCTTCTTTTTGGTGAAGGCCCTTAGCCTTAAATGGTGTTATTTTTAACTTGTCGATATATTAACCCGTCGTCGTTCAATCAAGGTCGAACTCTTCTTTTTGGCGAAGGCCCTTGGCCATAAAGGGTGTTATTTCGAACTTGTCAAAATATTAACCCATCATCGTTCGATCAAGGTCGAACACTTTTTTCTGGCGAAGGCTCTTAGCATTAAAAGGTGTTATTTCGAACTTGTCGAATCACTGACCCGTCGTCGTTCGATCAAGGTCGAACTCTTCTTTTTTTCGAAGGCCATTGGCCTTAAAGAGTGTTATTTCGAACTTGTCGGAATATTAGCCCATCTTCGTTCGATCAAGGTCGAACTCTTCTTTTTGGCGAAGTCCCTTAGCCTTAAAGGGTGTTATTTTGAACTTGTCGAAATACTGACCCGTCATTGTTCGATCAAGGTTGAACTCTTCTTTTTGGTGAAGGCCCTTGGCCTTAAATGGTGTTATTTTGAACTTGTCGAAATATTAACCTATCGTCTTTCAATCAAGGTCGAACTCTTCTTTTTGGCGAAGGCCCTTGGCCTTAAAAGGTGTTATTTCGAACTTGTCAAAATATTAACCCATCGTCGTTCGATCAAGGTCGAACACTTTTTTCTGGCGAAGGCTCATAGCGTTATAAGGTGTTATTTCGAACTTGTCGAATCACTGACCTGTCGTCGTTCGATCAAGGTCGAAATCTTTTTTTTGGCTAAGGCCCTTGGCCTTAAAGGGTGTTATTTCAAACTTGTAGAAATACCGACCCGTCGTCATTTGATCAAGGTCGAACGAAGTCCCTTAGCCTTAAAGGGTGTTATTTCGAACTTGTCGAAATACTGACCCGTCATTGTTCGATCAAGGTTTAACTCTTCTTTTTGGTGAAGTCCCTTGGTCTTAAATGGTGTTATTTAGAACTTGTCGAAATATTAACATGTCGCCGTTCGATCAAGGTCGAAATCTTGTTTTTGGCGAAGGCCCTTTGCCTTAAAGGGTGTTATTTCGAACTTGTCGAAATACCGACCCGTCGTCATTTGATCAAGGTCGAACGAAGTCCCTTAGCCTTAAAGGTTGTTATTTCGAGCTTGTCGAAATATTGACCCGTTATCATTCAATCAAGGTTGAACTCTTCTTTTTGGTGAAGGCCCTTAGCCTTAAATGGTGTTATTTTTAACTTGTCGATATATTAACCCGTCGTCGTTCAATCAAGGTCGAACTCTTCTTTTTGGCGAAGGCCCTTGGCCATAAAGGGTGTTATTTCGAACTTGTCAAAATATTAACCCATCATCGTTCGATCAAGGTCGAACACTTTTTTCTGGCGAAGGCTCTTAGCATTAAAAGGTGTTATTTCGAACTTGTCGAATCACTGACCCGTCGTCGTTCGATCACGGTCGAACTCTTCTTTTTTTCGAAGGCCAATGGCCTTAAAGGGTGTTATTTCGAACTTGTCGGAATATTAGCCCATCATCGTTCGATCAAGGTCGAACTCTTCTTTTTGGCGAAGTCCCTTAGCCTTAAAGGGTGTTATTTTGAACTTTTCGAAATACTGACCCGTCATTGTTCGATCAAGGTTGAACTCTTCTTTTTGGTGAAGGCCCTTAGTCTTAAATGGTGTTATTTAGAACTTGTCGAAATATTAACCTGTCGCTGTTCGATCAAGGTTGAACTCTTCTTTTTGGCGAAGGCTCTTAGCCTTAAAGGGTGTTATTTCGAACTTTTCGAAATATTAACCCGTCGTCATTTGATCAAGGTCGAACAAAGTCCCTTAGCCTTAAAGGGTGTTATTTTGAGCTTGTCAAAATATTGACCCGTCATCGTTCGATCAAGGTTGAACTCTTCTTTTTGGTGTAGGCCCTTGGCCTTAAATGGTGTTATTTTGAACTTGTCGAAATATTAACCTATCGTCTTTCAATCAAGGTCAAACTCTTCTTTTTGGCGAAGGCCCTTGGCCTTAAAAGGTGTTATTTCGAACTTGTCAAAATATTAACCCATCGTCGTTCGATCAAGGTCGAACACTTTTTTCTGGCGAAGGCTCTTAGCGTTATCAGGTATTATTTCGAACTTGTCGAATCACTGACCCGTCGTCGTTCGATCAAGGTCAAAATCTTTTTTTTGGCTAAGGCCCTTGGCCTTAAAGGGTGTTATTTCAAACTTGTCGAAATACCGACCCATCGTCATTTGATCAAGGTCGAACGAAGTCCCTTAGCCTTAAAGGTTGTTATTTCGAGCTTGTCGAAATATTAACCCGTCATCGTTCGATCAAGGTTGAACTCTTCTTTTTGGTGAAGGCCCTTGGCCTTAAATGGTGTTATTTTGAACTTGTCGAAATATTAACGCGTCGTCGTTCAATCAAGGTCGAACTCTTCTTTTTGGCGAAGGCCCTTGGCCTTAAGGGGGTTATTTCGAACTTGTCAAAATATTAACCCATCGTCGTTCGATCAAGGTCGAAATCTTGTTTTTGGCGAAGGCCCTTGGCCTTAAAGGGTGTTATTTCGAACCTGTCAAAATATTAGCCCGTCGTCGTTCGAACAAGGTCGAACACTTTTTTCTGGCGAAGGCTCTTAGCATTAAAAGGTGTTATTTCGAACATGTCGAAGCACTGACCTGTCATCGTTCGATCAAGGTCGAACTCTTCTTTTTTTCGAAGGCCATTGGCCTTAAAGAGTGTTATTTCGAACTTGTCGGAATATTAGCCCATCTTCGTTCGATCAAGGTCGAACTCTTCTTTTTGGCGAAGTCCCTTAGCCTTAAAGGGTGTTATTTTGAACTTGTCGAAATACTGACCCGTCATTGTTCGATCAAGGTTGAACTCTTCTTTTTGGTGAAAGGCCCTTGGCCTTAAATGGTGTTATTTTGAACTTGTCGAAATATTAACCTATCGTCTTTCAATCAAGGTCGAACTCTTCTTTTTGGCGAAGGCCCTTGGCCTTAAAAGGTGTTATTTCGAACTTGTCAAAATATTAACCCATCGTCGTTCGATCAAGGTCGAACACTTTTTTCTGGCGAAGGCTCTTAGCGTTATAAGGTGTTATTTCGAACTTGTCGAATCACTGACCTGTCGTCGTTCGATCAAGGTCGAAATCTTTTTTTTGGCTAAGGCCCTTGGCCTTAAAGGGTGTTATTTCAAACTTGTAGAAATACCGACCCGTCGTCATTTGATCAAGGTCGAACGAAGTCCCTTAGCCTTAAAGGGTGTTATTTCGAACTTGTCGAAATACTGACCCGTCATTGTTCGATCAAGGTTTAACTCTTCTTTTTGGTGAAGTCCCTTGGTCTTAAATGGTGTTATTTAGAACTTGTCGAAATATTAACATGTCGCCGTTCGATCAAGGTCGAAATCTTGTTTTTGGCGAAGGCCCTTTGCCTTAAAGGGTGTTATTTCGAACTTGTCGAAATACCGACCCGTCGTCATTTGATCAAGGTCGAACGAAGTCCCTTAGCCTTAAAGGTTGTTATTTCGAGCTTGTCGAAATATTGACCCGTTATCATTCAATCAAGGTTGAACTCTTATTTTTGGTGAAGGCCCTTAGCCTTAAATGGTGTTATTTTTAACTTGTCGATATATTAACCCGTCGTCGTTCAATCAAGGTCGAACTCTTCTTTTTGGCGAAGGCCCTTGGCCATAAAGGGTGTTATTTCGAACTTGTCAAAATATTAACCCATCATCGTTCGATCAAGGTCGAACACTTTTTTCTGGCGAAGGCTCTTAGCATTAAAAGGTGTTATTTCGAACTTGTCGAATCACTGACCCGTCGTCGTTCGATCAAGGTCGAACTCTTCTTTTTTTCGAAGGCCATTGGCCTTAAAGAGTGTTATTTCGAACTTGTCGGAATATTAGCCCATCTTCGTTCGATCAAGGTCGAACTCTTCTTTTTGGCGAAGTCCCTTAGCCTTAAAGGGTGTTATTTTGAACTTGTCGAAATACTGACCCGTCATTGTTCGATCAAGGTTGAACTCTTCTTTTTGGTGAAGGCCCTTGGCCTTAAATGGTGTTATTTTGAACTTGTCGAAATATTAACCTATCGTCTTTCAATCAAGGTCGAACTCTTCTTTTTGGCGAAGGCCCTTGGCCTTAAAAGGTGTTATTTCGAACTTGTCAAAATATTAACCCATCGTCGTTCGATCAAGGTCGAACACTTTTTTCTGGCGAAGGCTCATAGCGTTATAAGGTGTTATTTCGAACTTGTCGAATCACTGACCTGTCGTCGTTCGATCAAGGTCGAAATCTTTTTTTTGGCTAAGGCCCTTGGCCTTAAAGGGTGTTATTTCAAACTTGTAGAAATACCGACCCGTCGTCATTTGATCAAGGTCGAACGAAGTCCCTTAGCCTTAAAGGGTGTTATTTCGAACTTGTCGAAATACTGACCCGTCATTGTTCGATCAAGGTTTAACTCTTCTTTTTGGTGAAGTCCCTTGGTCTTAAATGGTGTTATTTATAACTTGTCGAAATATTAACATGTCGCCGTTCGATCAAGGTCGAAATCTTGTTTTTGGCGAAGGCCCTTTGCCTTAAAGGGTGTTATTTCGAACTTGTCGAAATACCGACCCGTCGTCATTTGATCAAGGTCGAACGAAGTCCCTTAGCCTTAAAGGTTGTTATTTCGAGCTTGTCTAAATATTGACCCGTTATCATTCAATCAAGGTTGAACTCTTCTTTTTGGTGAAGGCCCTTAGCCTTAAATGGTGTTATTTTTAACTTGTCGATATATTAACCCGTCGTCGTTCAATCAAGGTCGAACTCTTCTTTTTGGCGAAGGCCCTTGGCCATAAAGGGTGTTATTTCGAACTTGTCAAAATATTAACCCATCATCGTTCGATCAAGGTCGAACACTTTTTTCTGGCGAAGGCTCTTAGCATTAAAAGGTGTTATTTCGAACTTGTCGAATCACTGACCCGTCGTCGTTCGATCACGGTCGAACTCTTCTTTTTTTCGAAGGCCAATGGCCTTAAAGGGTGTTATTTCGAACTTGTCGGAATATTAGCCCATCATCGTTCGATCAAGGTCGAACTCTTCTTTTTGGCGAAGTCCCTTAGCCTTAAAGGGTGTTATTTCGAACTTGTCAAAATACTGACCCGTCATTGTTCGATCAAGGTTTAACTCTTCTTTTTGGTGAAGGCCAATACGCATAATGCTTTGTGTAGACTTGTGAAACCATATGTTGGGCTTAATTACTTGCAAGTTTTGCTAGTGACCATTTTATAGGGGAAAATTGATCGGAAATTTCCATTGGAATCCACGATGATTTAAACTCCCCATAAACCCTTACATTCGAGGACGAATGTTCCTAAGGGGGGGAGGGTGTTACAACCCATATCCACATGTGTTAGTTCATGCCATATATTAGTTAACATAAATCCAAGAAGGAATTATCTTTGAGATGATAAGAAGTCAATCCTATTGGTCTTAAGTGATACAAGAGTGTATAAGGGTGATTAACCAGTATTAGAAGTTAAACGAATCAAGGATGTTGTAACTCGTATTTTCAGGTAATCTAGCGGTGCTTAATACACTCAAGAGGTCATTTATTAAGGTATTTTAATCATATAATATCCGTATCATAAGTCTTGAAGTCAAACGAGTTATGAAACAAAAGTCGACAAAAGTTGTCGCAACTTAGGTTCATAATTTTACTTAAACATTAGGTCAAATGTTTCTAATCTTTTCTCATAATTTACAAGGAATTACGGGGTGATCTACCAACCAAATTAAAGATCTATGAGTCTAGTTTCCAACGCATTAAACCGTTCATCGATACGATCTCGGAGTAGAGAGATATTCGCGTTTTCGCGAGACTGCGCCAAGCACCTCTCTATGGGGCCCACTAAGTCGGTTTAAGATATTTGGACCTATATAGGATGACTCCAACCCGTTTTAAGTCATTTCTTTTCACTATTTTCAGACCTTAGAACCCTAGGAACATCCTCTCAAGGTTCTCTCAAGATTCAAGACCCAAAAAAGGGCAAACAACACAAATCAAGTGTCGGGAATTCCGTGGCGCTAGTAAGTCTCTTGTTCTTCTTGTTGTTGCTCATTTTTGTGTCGTTCCAGCTCGTGTGGGAGGTTGTTTTAAAGGGTTTATGTTCTTTAAATACTCCCTCATGTTCTTAATATCAATCCTAGGTGATTTCAAGCCTTCTAAAGTGATTCTAGTGCCGAAAAACACTAATTGATCGCTAGTTTCGCTTTTTTGTTGTTGTGGCAGCATTGGAGGGATATTTCATGGAAATTTAAGGTCAAATTGGAGTTGTTATTTCTGTATAAAGGTAAGGAACCTCTTACTCTATATGTATTTAAGATTATCCAAGTTGCGGCTAAGCCATTGAAGCTAGAACTTGTGAGATATATATCGAAAGGCTTGGTAGTAATGTTATTGTTTTGTGGACTGTTTTGCGTTGTTGTTGGGCTGCGTATTTTACTACTATCTTGTGGAGTTTTGGAGGAGGAAGGGTGTGGAGAAACACCATATATATGTAGGGTTATGGGCTGATAGTTATTCGTAACATTTCCAGGTTGTTTGACACGACTACGGTGGTCGTCGTATGTATGGAGTGATTAGGCTATGTGTGGACTATTTTGGGAGGCTCAATATGTTTATTATTGATGTTGTTTGGGCTGTTTGGTGACTGTTTTGAATGGTGTGAGGTCATATATATAGGGGAGGTGCTGTCCGTTTTATCGTAAAATAGGTTGTGGTCGATACATAATAGTTATGACGCTTAAATGATAACGATAGTATCGTTTCTCTTATTGTAGACTAAGGAGTTTTGACAATTGCATAGCTTGAGATTGGGGCAGTATATACAAGGTATGTGAGGCTATCCCTTTCCTTCTTTTGCACGACTCCGATTGTACATAATGTAATGAACGATCTTCCAAGATACTCTACTCTTAGAAGCTAGCAGTACTTACATTGTTTTCCCTCTTATGGAACGATTGATGTTAATGTTGCTTCTCTTATTCTTATGTTATCAATGTTGTTGGTACTTCCTGATTCTTATAAGGTTCATAGTGAAGAGTTAGTCCTAATAACGTGTACAGAGGATACCGACCTTACGTCACTCCGAAAGGTTTAGAATGTGATTCCATGAGTCGAGCATGCATTATATATATGTATCTATTTTACTCTACCGAGCCACGCTATAGTTGGCCGGGTACGGCACCTATTGTGCAACCACTGATCAGTTGGGTTTTACCGAGCTCCACGTGGCCGGGTACGATTCTACCGAGCCTATTATGGCCGGGTACGATATGATGATGATGATGCCCACAGAGGCGAATGCTTTAAAGGTTTATGTATTTATACATATGTATCATGCATTTCATGTAAGTAGCCCTCAGAGGTACTAAGATGTTACAGGTTGTATATTCTCTATCCTTGCTTACATTACTGATCGCATTTATGGTTCCTTGCCTTACATACTCAGTACTTTATTCGTACTGACGTCCTTTTATTTGTGGACGCTGCATGTCGTGCTGCAGGTCCTGATAGACAGGCAGGTGCAGCTCCCCCACCACAGTAGACTGTCCAGTTCAGCGGTGATTGGCGAGATCCCTTCTCCGGACTTGCCTTGGTCTTGGTATGCAATTTTTGTTATAGACATTATGGGTATGTCGGGGCCCTGTTCCGGCTATGTTGCAACACTTATGTTCTGTTAGAGGCTCATAGACAGGTGTCGTCTCATGTATAGTTTGGTATGCCTTGTCGGCTAGTTTTTGTTGTATAGTCTTTCATAGTAGCGAGGTAGCTCATATCTTATACGTAGTTTCTTGATTGTCTGGTCATCCCCTGCTATGTATGTTCATGCCGTCATATTTTATTGCTGGTTGTCCATGATCTAGGTCTACCATTTATATTGATCTCGTCAGCCTTAAAAGATAATAATGAAGGTTAGATGAAATGTACGTTGGTGCTCGGCAAGTGTGGTCGGGTGCTAGTCATGGCCCTTCAGTTTGGGTCGTGACACACTGACCCGTCGTCGTTCGATCAAGGTCGAACTCTTCTTTTTTTCTAAGGCCATTGGCCTTAAAGAGTGTTATTTCGAACTTGTCGGAATATTAGCCCATCTTCGTTCGATCAAGGTCGAACTCTTCTTTTTGGCGAAGTCCCTTAGCCTTAAAGGGTGTTATTTTGAACTTGTCGAAATACTGACCCGTCATTGTTCGATCAAGGTTGAACTCTTCTTTTTGGTGAAGGCCCTTGGCCTTAAATGGTGTTATTTTGAACTTGTCAAAATATTAACCCATCGTCGTTCGATCAAGGTCGAACACTTTTTTCTGGCGAAGGCTCTTAGCGTTATAAGGTATTATTTCGAACTTGTCGAATCACTGACCCGTCATCGTTCGATCAAGGTCAAAATCTTTTTTTTGGCTAAGGCCCTTGGCCTTAAAGGGTGTTATTTCAAACTTGTCGAAATACCGACCCGTCGTCATTTGATCAAGGTCGAACGAAGTCCCTTAGCCTTAAAAGGTGTTATTTCGAACTTGTCGAAATATTGACCCGTCATCGTTCGATCAAGGTTGAACTCTTCTTTTTGGTGAAGGCCCTTGGCCTTAAATGGTGTTATTTTGAACTTGTCGAAATATTAACCTGTCGTCGTTCAATCAAGGTCGAACTCTTCTTTTTGGCGAAGTCCCTTGGCCTTAAGGGGGTTATTTCGAACTTGTCAAAATATTAACCCATTGTCGTTCGATCAAGGTCGAAATCTTGTTTTTGGCGAAGGCCCTTGGCCTTAAAGGGTTTTATTTCGAACCTGTCAAAATATTAGCCCGTCGTCGTTCGAACAAGGCCGAACACTTTTTTCTGGCGAAGGCTCTTAGCATTAAAAGGTGTTATTTCGAACTTGTCGAATCACTGACCCGTCGTCGTTCGATCAAGGTCGAACTCTTCTCTTTTTCGAAGGCCATTGGCCATAAAGAGTGTTATTTCGAACTTGTCGGAATATTAGCCCATCTTCGTTCGATCAAGGTCGAACTCTTCTTTTTGGCGAAGTCCCTTAGCCTTAAAGGGTGTTATTTTGAACTTGTCGAAATACTGACCCGTCATTGTTCGATCAAGGTTGAACTCTTCTTTTTGGTGAAGGCCCTTGGCCTTAAATGGTGTTATTTTGAACTTGTCGAAATATTAACCTATCGTCTTTCAATCAAGGTCGAACTCTTCTTTTTGGCGAAGGCCTTTGGCCTTAAAAGGTGTTATTTCGAACTTGTCAAAATATTAACCCATCGTCGTTCGATCAAGGTCGAACACTTTTTTCTGGCGAAGGCTCTTAGCGTTATAAGGTGTTATTTCAAACTTGTCGAATCACTGACCCGTCGTCGTTCGATACAGGTCGAAATCTTTTTTTTGGCTAAGGCCCTTGGCCTTAACGGGTGTTATTTCAAACGTGTAGAAATACCGACCCGTCTTCATTTGATCAAGGTCGAACGAAGTCCCTTAGCCTTAAAGGGTGTTATTTCGAACTTGTCGAAATACTGACCCGTCATTGTTCGATCAAGGTTTAACTCTTCTTTTTGGTGAAGGCCCTTGGTCTTAAATGGTGTTATTTAGAACTTGTCGAAATATTAACATGTCGCCGTTCGATCAAGGTCGAAATCTTGTTTTTGGCGAGGCCCTTTGCCTTAAAGGGTGTTATTTCGAACCTGTCAAAATATTAGCCCGTCGCGTTCGAACAAGGTCGAACACTTTTTTCTGGCGAAGGCTCTTACCATTAAAAGGTGTTATTTCGAACTTGTCGAATCACTGACCCGTCGTCGTTTGATCAAGGTCGAAGTCTTCTCTTTTTCGAAGGCCATTGGCCTTAAAGGGTGTTATTTCGAACTTGTCGGAATATTATCCCATCATCATTCGATCAAGGTCGAACTCTTCTTTTTGGCGAAGTCCCTTAGCCTTAAAGGGTGTTATTTTGAACTTGTCGAAATACTGACCCGTCATTGTTCGATCAAGGTTGAACTCTTCTTTTTGGTGAAGGCCCTTGGCCTTAAATGGTGTTATTTTGAACTTGTCGAAATATTAACCTATCGTCTTTCAATCAAGGTCGAACTCTTCTTTTTGGCGAAGGCCTTTGGCCTTAAAAGGTGTTATTTCGAACTTGTCAAAATATTAACCCATCGTCGTTCGATCAAGGTCGAACACTTTTTTCTGGCGAAGGCTCTTAGCGTTATAAGGTGTTATTTCAAACTTGTCGAATCACTGACCCGTCGTCGTTCGATACAGGTCGAAATCTTTTTTTTGGCTAAGGCCCTTGGCCTTAAAGGGTGTTATTTCAAACTTGTAGAAATACCGACCCGTCTTCATTTGATCAAGGTCGAACGAAGTCCCTTAGCCTTAAAGGGTGTTATTTCGAACTTGTCGAAATACTGACCCGTCATTGTTCGATCAAGGTTTAACTCTTCTTTTTGGTGAAGGCCCTTGGTCTTAAATGGTGTTATTTAGAACTTGTCGAAATATTAACATGTCGCCGTTCAATCAAGGTCGAAATCTTGTTTTTGGCGAGGCCCTTTGCCTTAAAGGGTGTTATTTCGAACCTGTCAAAATATTAGCCCGTCGTCGTTCGAACAAGGTCGAACACTTTTTTCTGGCGAAGGCTCTTACCATTAAAAGGTGTTATTTCGAACTTGTCGAATCACTGACCCGTCGTCGTTTGATCAAGGTCGAAGTCTTCTCTTTTTTGAAGGCCATTGGCCTTAAAGGGTGTTATTTCGAACTTGTCGGAATATTATCCCATCATCATTCGATCAAGGTCGAACTCTTCTTTTTGGCGAAGTCCCTTAGCCTTAAAGGGTGTTATTTTGAACTTTTCGAAATACTGACCCGTCGTCGTTCGATCAAGGTTGAACTCTTCTTTTTTGCGAAGGCTCTTAGCCTTAAAGGGTGTTATTTCGAACTTTTCGAAATATTAACCCGTCGTCATTTGATCAAGGTCGAACAAAGTCCCTTAGCCTTAAAGGGTGTTATTTCGAGCTTGTCGAAATATTGACCCGTCATCGTTCGATCAAGGTTGAACTCTTCTTTTTGGCGAAGGCCCTTGGCCTTAAAAGGTGTTATTTCGAACTTGTCAAAATATTAACCCATCGTCGTTCGATCAAGGTCGAACACTTTTTTCTGGCGAAGGCTCTTAGCGTTATAAGGTGTTATTTCGAACTTGTCGAATCACTGACCCGTCGTCGTTCGATCAAGGTCGAAATCTTTTTTTTGGCTAAGGCCCTTGGCCTTAAAGGGTGTTATTTCAAACTTGTCGAAATACCGACCCGTCGTCATTTGATCAAGGTCGAACGAAGTCCCTTAGCCTTAAAGGTTGTTATTTCGAGTTTGTCGAAATATTGACCCGTCATCGTTCGATCAAGGTTGAACTCTTCTTTTTGGCGAAGGCCCTTGGCCTTAAAAGGTGTTATTTCGAACTTGTCAAAATATTAACCCATCGTCGTTCGATCAAGGTCGAACACTTTTTTCTGGCGAAGGCTCTTAGCGTTATAAGGTGTTATTTCGAACTTGTCGAATCACTGACCCGTCATCGTTCGATCAAGGTCGAAATCTTTTTTTTGGCTAAGGCCCTTGTCCTTAAAAGGTGTTATTTCAAACTTGTCGAAATACCGACCCGTCGTCATTTGATCAAGGTCGAACGAAGTCCCTTTGCCTTAAAGGGTGTTATTTTGAACTTTTCGAAATACTGACCCGTCATTGTTCGATCAAGGTTTAACTCTTCTTTTTGGTGAAGGCCCTTAGTCTTAAATGGTGTTATTTAGAACTTGTTTGAATATTAACCTGTCGTCGTTCGATCAAGGTTGAACTCTTCTTTTTGGCGAAGGCTCTTAGCCTTAAAGGGTGTTATTTTGAACTTTTCGAAATATTAACCCGTCGTCATTTGATCAAGGTCGAACAAAGTCCCTTAGCCTTAAAGGGTGTTATTTCGAGCTTGTCGAAATATTGACCCGTCATCATTCGATCAAGGTTGAACTGTTCTTTTTGGTGAAGGCCCTTGGCCTTAAATGGTGTTATTTTGAACTTGTCGAAATATTAACCTATCGTCTTTCAATCAAGGTCAAACTCTTCTTTTTGGCGAAGGCCCTTGGCTTTAAAGGGTGTTATTTCAAACTTGTCAAAATATTAACCCATCGTCGTTCGATCAAGGTCGAACACTTTTTTCTGGCGAAGGCTCTTAGCGTTATAAGGTGTTATTTCGAACTTGTCGAATCACTTACCCGTCGTCGTTCGATCAAGGTCGAAATCTTTTTTTTGGCTAAGGCCCTTGGCCTTAAAGGGTGTTATTTCAAACTTGTCGAAATACCGACCCGTCGTCATTTGATCAAGGTCGAACGAAGTCACTTAGCCTTAAAGGTTGTTATATCGAGCTTGTCGAAATATTGACCCGTCATCGTTCGATCAAGTTTGAACTCTTCTTTTTGGTGAAGGCCCTTGGCCTTAAATGGTGTTATTTTGACCTTGTCGAAATATTAACCCGTCGTCGTTCAATCAAGGTCGAACTCTTCTTTTTGGCGAAGGCCCTTGGCCTTAAGGGGGTTATTTCGAACTTGTCAAAATATTAACCCATCGTCGTTTGATCAAGGTCTAAATCTTGTTTTTGGCGAAGGCCCTTGGCCTTAAAGGGTGTTATTTTGAACTTGTCAAAATATTAGCCCGTCGTCGTTCGATCAAGGTCGAACTTTTCTTTTTCGAAAAGGCCCTTGGCCTTAAAGGGTGTTATTTCGAACTTGTCGAAATACTCACCCGTCGTCGTTCGATCAATGTCGAACTTTTCTTTTTGGCGAAGGCCCTTGGCCTTAAAGCGTGTTATTTTGAACTTGTCGAAATATTAACCCATCGTCGTTCGATCGAGGTCGAACTTTTCTTTTTGGCGAAGGCCATTGGCTTTTAAGTGTGTTATTTCAAAATTTTCAAAATATTAACCCGTCGTCGTTCTATCAAGGTTGAAATCTTCTTTTTGGCGAAGGCCCTTGGCCTTAAAGGGTGTTATTTTGAACTTGTCGAAATATTAGCCCGTCGTCATTGGATCAATGTCGAACTCTTCTTTTTTGAAAAGGTCGTTGGCCTTAAAGTGTGTTATTTCGAACTTGTCCAAATACCGACCCGTCGTCATTTGATCAAGGTCAAATGAAGTCCCTTAGCCTTAAAGGTTGTTATTTCGAGCTTGTCGAAATATTGACCCGTCATCGTTCGATCAAGATTGAACTCTTCTTTTTGGTGAAGGCCCTTGGCCTTAAATGGTGTTATTTTGAACTTGTCAAAATATTAACCTGTCGTCGTTCAATTAAGGTGGAACTCTTCTTTTTGGCGAAGGCCCTTGGCCTTAAAGGGTGTTATTTCGAACTTGTCAAAATATTAACCCATCGTCGTTCGATCAAGGTCGAAATCTTGTTTTTGGCGAAGGCCCTTGGCCTTAAAGGGTGTTATTTCGAACCTGTCAAAATATTAGCCCGTCGTCGTTCGATCAAGGTCTAACACTTTTTTCTGGCGAAGGCGCTTAGCATTAAAAGGTGTTATTTCGAACTTGTCGAATTACTGACCCGTCGTCGTTCGATCAAGGTCGAACTCTTCTTTTTTCGAAGGCCATTGGCCTTAAAGGGTGTTATTTCGAACTTGTCGGAATATTAGCCCATCATAGTTCGATCAAGGTCGAACTCTTCTTTTTGGCGAAGTCCCTTAGCCTTAAAGGGTGTTATTTCGAACTTGTCGATATACTGACCCGTCATTGTTCGATTAAGGTTGAACTCTACTTTTTGGTGAAGGCCCTTAGTCTTAAATGGTGTTATTTAGAACTTGTCGAAATATTAACCTGTCGCTGTTCGATCAATGTCGAAATCTTGTTTTTGGCGAAGGCCCTTGGACTTAAAGGGTGTTATTTCGAACCTGTCAAAATATTAGCCCGTCCTCGTTCGATCAAGGTCGAACACTTTTTTCTGGCGAAGGCTCTTAGCATTAAAAGGTGTTATTTCGAACTTGTCGAATCACTGACCCGTCGTCGTTCGATCAAGGTCGAACTCTTCTTTTTTTTTCGAAGGCCATTGGCCTTAAAGGGTGTTATTTTGAACTTGTCGAAATATTAGCCCATCATCGTTCGATCAAGGTCGAACTCTTCTTTTTGGCGAAGTCCCTTAGCCTTAAAGGGTGTTATTTCTAACTTTTCGAAATACTGACCCGTCATTGTTCGATCAAGGTTGAACTCTTCTTTTTGGTGAAGGCCCTTAGTTTTAAATGGTGTTATTTAGAACTTGTTGAAATACTGACCCGTCGTCATTCGATCAAGGTCGAATTCTTCTATTTGGAGAAGGCCCTTGGCCTTAAAGTTTGTTATTTCAAATTTGTCGAAATATGAGCCCGTCGTTGATCGATCAAGTTCAAAATATTATTTTTGGCGAAGGCCCATGGCCTTAAAGGGTGTTATTTCGAACTTGTCAAAATATTAGCCTGTCATCGTTCGATCAAGGTCAAACTCTTCTTTTTGGAAAATTCGCTTAGCCTTAAAGGGTGTTATTTCGAGCTTGTCAAATACAAACCCGTCATCTTTCAATGAAGGCTGAACTCTTATTTTTTGTGAAGGCCCTTTGCCTTAAATAGTGTTATTTCGAACCTGTCGAAATATCAAACCGTCGTCGTTCGATCTAGGACAAACTCTTTTTTTTGACGAAAGTCCTTGGACTTAAATGGTGTTATTTCGAACTTGTCGAAATACAGAACTGTCAACGTTTGATCAAGGTCGAATTCTTCTTTGTAGAAAAGGCCCTAAGCCTTAAAGGGTGTTATTTCGAACATGTCGAAATACTGACCCGTCGTCATTCGATCAAGGTCGAATTCTTCTTTTTGGCGAAGGCCCTTGGCCTTAAAGTGTGTTATTTCGAACTTGTCGAAATATGAGCCCGTCGTTGTTCGATCAAGTTCAAAATCTTATTTTTGGCGAAGGCCCATGGCCTTAAAGGGTGTTATTTCGAACTTGTCAAAATATTAGCCCGTCATCGTTCGATCAAGGTCAAACTCTTCTTTTTGGCAAATTCGCTTAGCCTTAAAGGGGGTTATTTCGATCTTGTCAAAGTACTAACCCGTCATCGTTCGATCAAGGCTGAACTCTTCTTTTTGGTGAAGGCCCTTGGCCTTAAATGGTGTTATTTAGAACTTGTCGAAATATCAAACCGTTGTCGTTCGATCAAGGTAAAACTCTTTTTTTTGGCGAAAGTCCTTGGCCTTAAAGGATGTTATTTCGAACGTGTTGAAACACAAAACCGGTAACGTTCGATCAAGGTCGAACTCTTCTTTTTGGAAAAGGCCCTAAGCCTTAAAGGGTTTTATTTCGAACTTGTCGAAATATCAAACCGTTGCCGTTCGATCAAGGTAAAACTCTTTTTTTTGGCGAAAGTCCTTGGCCTTAAAGGATGTTATTTCGAACTTGTCGAAATACAGAACCGTCAACGTTCGATCAAGGTCGAACTCTTCTTTTTGGAAAAGGCTCTAAGCCTTAAAGGGTGTTATTTCGAGCATGTTGAAATATTCACCAGTCGTCGTTCGATCAAGGTCAAACTCTTCTTTTTGGCGAAGGCCCTCGGCTTTAAAGGGTGTTATTTCGAACTTGTCGCAATATTAACCCGTCGTCGTTCGATCAAGGTTGAACTCTTCTTATTGGCGAAGGCCTTTGTCCATAAAGGGTATTATTTCGAACTTGTCGAAATACCGACCCGTCCTCATTCGATCAAGGACGAACTCTTCTTTTTTGCGAAGGCCCTTGGCCTTAAAGGGTGTTATTTTGAACTTTTCGAAATATTAATCTGTCGTCATTTGATTAAGGTCGAACTCTTCTTTTTGGTGAAGTCCCTTAGCCTTAAAGGGTGTTATATCGAGCTTGTCAAAATATTGAACCTTCATCGTTTGATCAAGGTTGAACTCTTCTTTTTGGCAAAGGCCCTTGGCCTTAAAGGGTGTAATTTTGAACTTGTCGAAATATTGACCCGTCATCATTCGATCAAGGTCGAACTCTTCTTTTTGGTGAAGGCCCTAGGCCTTAAAGGGTGTTATTTTGAACCTGTCGAAATATTAGCGCGTCGTCATTCAATCAAGGTAAAACTCTTCTTTTTGGCGAAGGCCCTTTGCCTTAAAGGGTGTTATTTCGAACATGTCAAAATATTAACCCATGGTCGTTCGATCAAGGTCGAAATCTTGTTTTTGGCGATGGCCCTTGGCCTTAAAGGGTGTTATTTCGAACATGTCGAAATACTGACCCGTCGTCATTCGATCAAGGTCGAATTCTTCTTTTTGGCGAAGGCCCTTGGCCTTAAAGTGTGTTATTTCGAACTTGTCGAAATATGAGCCCGTTGTTGTTCGATCAAGTTCAAAATCTTCTTTTTGGCGAAGGCCCATGGCCTTAAAGGGTGTTATTTCGAACTTGTCAAAATATAAGCTCGTCGTTGTTCGATCAAGTTCAAAATCTTATTTTTGGCGAAGGCCCATGGCCTTAAAGGGTGTTATTTCGAACTTGTCAAAATATTAGCCCGTCATCGTTCGATCAAGGTCAAACTCTTCTTTTTGGCAAATTCGCTTAGCCTTAAAGGGGGTTATTTCGATCTTGTCAAAGTACTAACCCGTCATCGTTCGATCAAGGCTGAACTCTTCTTTTTGGTGAAAGCCCTTGGCCTTAAATGGTGTTATTTCGAACTTGTCCAAATATCAAACCGTTGTCGTTCGATCAAGGTAAAACTCTTATTTTTGGTGAAAGTCCTTGGCCTCAAAGGATGTTATTTCGAACGTGTCGAAATACAGAATCGTCAACGTTCGATCAAGGTCGAACTCTTCTTTTGGGAAAAGGCCCTAAGCCTTAAAGGGTGTTATTTCGAACTTGTCGAAATATCAAACCGTTGTCGTTCGATCAAGGTAAAACTCTTTTTTTTGGCAAAAGTCCTTGGCCTTAAAGATGTTATTTCGAACATGTCGAAATACAGAACCGTCAACGTTCGATCAAGGTCGAACTCTTCTTTTTGGAAAAGGCCCTAAGCCTTAAAGGGTGTTATTTCGAGCATGTTGAAATATTTACCAGTCGTCGTTCGATCAAGGTCGAACTCTTCTTTTTGGCGAAGGCCCTTGGGTTTAAAGGGTGTTATTTCTAACTTGTCGCAATATTAACCCGTCGTCGTTCGATCAAGGTTGAACTCTTCTTATTGGCGAAGGCCCTTGGCAAAAAAGGGTATTATATCGAACTTGTTAAAATACCGACCCGTCCTCATTCTATCAAGGACGAACTCTACTTTTCTGCGAAGGCTCTTGGCCTTAAAGGGTGTTATTTTGAACTTTTCGAAATATTAATCCGTCGTGATTTGATTAAGGTCGAACTCTTCTTTTTGGCGAAGTCCCTTAGCCTTAAAGGGTGTTATTTCGAGCTTGTCGAAATATTGAACCTTCATCGTTCGATCAAGGTTGAACTCTTCTTTTTGGCAAAGCCCCTTGGCCTTAAAGGGTGTAATTTTGAACTTGTCGAAATACTGACCCGTGATCATTCGATCAACGTCGAACTCTTCTTTTTGGTGAAGGCCCTAGGCCTTAAAGGGTGTTATTTTGAACCTGTCGAAATATTAGCGCGTCGTCGTTCAATCAAGGTAAAACTCTTCTTTTTGGCGAAGGCCCTTTGCCTTAAAGGGTGTTATTTCGAACATGTCAAAATATTAACCCATGGTCATTCGATCAAGGTCGAAATCTTGTTTTTGGCGATGGCCCTTGGCCTTAAAGGGTGTTATTTCGAACATGTCGAAATACTGACTCGTCGTCATTCGATCAAGGTCGAATTCTTCTTTTTGGCGAAGGCCCTTGGCCTTAAAGTGTGTTATTTCGAACTTCTCGAAATATGAACCCGTCGTTGTTCGATAAAGTTCAAAATCTTCTTTTTGGCGAAGGCCCATGCCCTTAAAGGGTGTTATTTTGATCTTCTCAAAATATTAGCCCGTCGTCGTTCGATCAAGGTAGAACTCTTCTTTTTGGAAAAGGCACTTGGCCTTAAAGGGTGTTATTTTGAACTTGTCGAAATATGAACCCATCGTCGTTCGATCAAGGTCGAACTTTTCTTTTTGGCGAAGGCTTTTGGCTTTTAAGGGTGTTATTTAAAACTTTTAGAAATATTAACCAGTCGTCGTTCGATCAAGGTTGAACTCTTCTTTTTTACGAAGGCCCTTGGCCTTAAAGGGTGTTATTTCGAACATGTTGAAATACCGTCCCGTCCTCATTCGATCAAGGACGAACTCTTCTTTTTGGCGAAGGCCCTTGGCCTTAAAGGGTGTTATTTTGAACTTTTTGAAATATTATCCCGTCATCGTTCGATAAAGGTCAAACTTTTCTTTTTGGCAAATTCCATTAAAGGGTGTTATTTTGAACTTGTCGAAATATGAGCCCGTCGTCGTTTGATCAAGGTCGAAATCTACGTTTTGGCGAAGGCCCTTGGCCTTAAAGGGTGTTATTTCAAACTTGTCAAAATATTATCCCGTCATCGTTAGATAAAGGTCAAACTTTTCTTTATGGCAAATTCCATTAGCCTTAAAGGGTGTTATTTCGAACTTGTCAAAGTACTGACCCGTCATCGTTTGATAAAGGCTGAACTCTTCTTTTTGGTGAAGGCCCTTGGCCTTAAATGGTGTTATTTTGAACTTGTCGAAATATTAACCCGTCTTCGTTCGATCAAGGTCGAACTCTTTTTTTTGGCGAAGGCCCTTGTCCTTAAAGGGTGTTATTTTGCACTTTTCGAAATATTAAACCGTTGTTGTTCGATTAAGGTCGAACTCTTTTTTTTGGCGAAGGCCCTTGGCCTTAAAGGGTGTTATTTCAAACTTGTCGAAATACCGACCCGTCCTCATTCGATCAAGGACGAACTCTTCTTTTTGGCGAAGGCCCTTGGCCTTATAGGGTGTTATTTTGAACTTTTTGAAATATTAACCTGTCGCCGTTTGATCAAGGTCGAACTGTTCTTTTTCGCGAAGTCCCTTAGCCTTAAATGGTGTTATTTCGAGTTTGTCGAAATACTGACCCGTCATCGTTCGATCAAGGTTTAACTATTCTTTTCTATGAAGGCCCTTGGCCTTAACTGGAGTTATTTTGAACTTGTCGAAATATTAACCCGTCGTCGTTCAATCAAGGTCGAACTCTTCTTTTTGGCAAATGCCCTTGACCTTAAAGGGTGTTATTTCGAACTTGTCGAAATACAGAACCGTCAACGATCGATCAAGGTCAAACTCTTCTTTTTGGCGAAGGCCCTAAGCCTTAAAGGGTGTTATTTCGAGCATGACGAAATATTAACCGATCGTCGTTCGATCAAGGTAGATCTCTTATTTTTGGCGAAGGCCCTTGTCCTTAAAGGGTGTTATTTTGAACTTTTCGAAATATTAAACAATCGTTGTTCGATTAACATCGAACTCTTCTTTTTGGCGAAGTCCCTTGTCCTTAAAGGGTGTTATTTCAAACTTGTTGAAATACCGACCCGTCCTCATTCGATCAAGGACGAACTCTTCTTTTTTGCGATGGCCCTTGGCCTTAAAGGGTGTTATTTTGAAATTTTTGAAATATTAACCCGTCGTCGTTTGATCAAGGTCGAACTATTCTTTTTGGCGAAGTCCCTTAGCCTTAAATGGTGTTATTTCGAGTTTGTCGAAATACTGACCCGTCATCGTTCGATCAAGGTTTAACTATTCTTTTCTATGAAGGCCCTAGGCCTTAACTGGAGTTATTTTGAACTTGTCGAAACATTAACCCGTCATCGTTCAATCAAGGTCGAACTCTTCTTTTTGGCAAATGCCCTTGGCCTTAAAGGGTATTATTTCGAACTTGTCGAAATACAGACCCGTCAACGTTCGATCAAGGTCGAACTCTTCTTTTTGGTGAAGGCCCTAAGCCTTAAAGGGTGTTATTTCGAGCATGTCAAAATATTAACCGGTCGTCGTTCGATCAAGGTGGATCTCTTCTTTTTGGCGAAGGCCCTTGGCCTTAAAGGGTGTTATTTTAAACTTGTCGAAATACCGACCCGTCCTCATTAGATCAAGGACGAACTCTTCATTTTGGCGAAGGCCCTTGGCCTTAAAGGGTGTTATTTTGAACATTTTGAAATATTAACCTGTCGTCGCTTGATCAAGGTCGAACTGTTCTTTTTGGCTAAGTCCCTTAGCATTAAATGGTCTTATTTCGAGTTTGTCGAAATACTGACCCGTCATCGTTCGATCAAGGTTTAATTATTCTTTTCTGTGAAGGCCCTTGGCCTTAACTGGAGTTATTTTGAACTTGTCGAAATATTAACCCGTCGTCGTTCAATCAAGGTCGAACTCTTCATTTTGGCAAATGCCCTTGACCTTAAAGGGTGTTATTTCGAACTTGTCGAAATACAGAACCGTCAACGTTCGATCAAGGTCAAACTCTTCTTTTTGGCGAAGGCCTTAAGCCTTAAAGGGTGTTATTTCGAGCATGTCGAAATATTAACCGGTCGTCGTTCGATCAAGGTGGATCTCTTCTTTTTGGCGAAGGCCCTTGGCCTTAAAGGGTATTATTTTGAACTTTTCGAAATATTAAACCGTCGTAGTTCGATTAAGATCGAACTCTTCTTTTTGGCGAAGGCCCTTGGCCTTAAAGGGTGTTATTTCGAACTTATCTAAATATTAACCCGTCGTTATTCTATCAAGGTTGAAATCTTCTTTTTAGCGAAGGCCCTTGGCCTTAAAGGGTGTTATTTTGATCTTCTCAAAATATTAGCCCGTCGTCGTTCGATCAAGGTCGAACTATTCTTTTTGGAAAAGGCCCTTGGCCTTAAAGGGTGTTATTTAAAAATTTGTCAAAATACTGACCCGTCATCGTTTGATCAAGGTCGAACTCTTCTTTTTGACGAAGGCCCTTGGTCTTAAAGGGTGTTATTTTGAACTTGTCGAAATATAAACCCATCGTCGTTCGATCAAGGTCGAACTCTTCTTTTTGGCAAAGGCCCTTGGCCTTTAAGGGTGTTATTTCGAACATGTCGAAATACTGACCCGTCGTCATTCGATCAAGGTCGAATTCTTCTTTTTAGTGAAGGCCCTTGGCCTTAAAGTCTGTTATTTCGAACTTGTCGAAATATGAGCCCGTCGTTGTTCGATCAAGTTCAAAATCTTCTTTTTGGCGAAGGCCCGTGGCCTTAAAGGGTGTTATTTCGAACTTGTCAAAATATTAGCCCGTCATCGTTCGATCAAGGTCAAACTCTTCTTTTTGGCAAATTCGCTTAGCCTTAAAGGGGGTTATTTCGATCTTGTCAAAGTACTAACCCTTCATCGTTCGATCAAGGCTGAACTCTTCTTTTTGGTGAAAGCCCTTGGCCTTAAATGGTGTTATTTCGAACTTGTCCAAATATCAAACCGTTGTCGTTCGATCAAGGTAAAACTCTTTTTTTTGGTGAAAGTCCTTGGCCTCAAAGGATGTTATTTCGAACGTGTCGAAATACAGAATCGTCAACGTTCGATCAAGGTCGAACTCTTCTTTTGGGAAAAGGCCCTAAGCCTTAAAGGGTGTTATTTCGAACTTGTCGAAATATCAAACCGTTGTCGTTCGATCAAGGTAAAACTCTTTTTTTTGGCAAAAGTCCTTGGCCTTAAAGATGTTATTTCGAACATGTCGAAATACAGAACCGTCAACGTTCGATCAAGGTCGAACTCTTCTTTTTGGAAAAGGCCCTAAGCCTTAAAGGGTGTTATTTCGAGCATGTTGAAATATTTACCAGTCGTCGTTCGATCAAGGTCGAACTCTTCTTTTTGGCGAAGGCCCTTGGGTTTAAAGGGTGTTATTTCTAACTTGTCGCAATATTAACCCGTCGTCGTTCGATCAAGGTTGAACTCTTCTTATTGGCGAAGGCCCTTGGCCATAAAGGGTATTATATCGAACTTGTTAAAATACCGACCCGTCCTCATTCTATCAAGGACGAACTCTACTTTTTTGCGAAGGCTCTTGGCCTTAAAGGGTGTTATTTTGAACTTTTCGAAATATTAATCCGTCGTGATTTGATTAAGGTCGAACTCTTCTTTTTGGCGAAGTCCCTTAGCCTTAAAGGGTGTTATTTCGAGCTTGTCGAAATATTGAACCTTCATCGTTCGATCAAGGTTGAACTCTTCTTTTTGGCAAAGCCCCTTGGCCTTAAAGGGTGTAATTTTGAACTTGTCAAAATACTGACCCGTGATCATTCGATCAACGTCGAACTCTTCTTTTTGGTGAAGGCCCTAGGCCTTAAAGGGTGTTATTTTGAACCTGTCGAAATATTAGCGCGTCGTCGTTCAATCAAGGTAAAACTCTTCTTTTTGGCGTAGGCCCTTTGCCTTAAAGGGTGCTATTTCGAACATGTCAAAATATTAACCCATGGTCATTCGATCAAGGTCGAAATCTTGTTTTTGGCGATGGCCCTTGGCCTTAAAGGGTGTTATTTCGAACATGTCGAAATACTGACTCGTCGTCATTCGATCAAGGTCGAATTCTTCTTTTTGGCGAAGGCCCTTGGCCTTAAAGTGTGTTATTTCGAACTTCTCGAAATATGAACCCGTCGTTGTTCGATCAAGTTCAAAATCTTCTTTTTGGCGAAGGCCCATGCCCTTAAAGGGTGTTATTTTGATCTTCTCAAAATATTAGCCCGTCGTCGTTCGATCAAGGTAGAACTCTTCTTTTTGGAAAAGGCACTTGGCCTTAAAGGGTGTTATTTTGAACTTGTCGAAATATGAACCCATCGTCGTTCGATCAAGGTCGAACTTTTCTTTTTGGCGAAGGCTTTTGGCTTTTAAGGGTGTTATTTAAAACTTTTCGAAATATTAACCAGTCGTCGTTCGATCAAGGTTGAACTCTTCTTTTTTACGAAGGCCCTTGGCCTTAAAGGGTGTTATTTCGAACATGTTGAAATACCGTCCCGTCCTCATTCGATCAAGGACGAACTCTTCTTTTTGGCGAAGGCCCTTGGCCTTAAAGGGTGTTATTTTGAACTTTTTGAAATATTATCCCGTCATCGTTCGATAAAGGTCAAACTTTTCTTTTTGGCAAATTCCATTAAAGGGTGTTATTTTGAACTTGTCGAAATATGAGCCCGTCGTCGTTTGATCAAGGTCGAAATCTACTTTTTGGCGAAGGCCCTTGGCCTTAAAGGGTGTTATTTCAAACTTGTCAAAATATTATCCCGTCATCGTTAGATAAAGGTCAAACTTTTCTTTATGGCAAATTCCATTAGCCTTAAAGGGTGTTATTTCGAACGTGTCAAAGTACTGACCCGTCATCGTTTGATAAAGGCTGAACTCTTCTTTTTGGTGAAGGCCCTTGGCCTTAAATGGTGTTATTTTGAACTTGTCGAAATATTAACCCGTCTTCGTTCGATCAAGGTCGAACTCTTTTTTTTGGCGAAGGCCCTTGTCCTTAAAGGGTGTTATTTTGCACTTTTCGAAATATTAAACCGTTGTTGTTCGATTAAGGTTGAACTCTTTTTTTTGGCGAAGGCCCTTGGCCTTAAAGGGTGTTATTTCAAACTTGTCGAAATACCGACCCGTCCTCATTCGATCAAGGACGAACTCTTCTTTTTGGCGAAGGCCCTTGGCCTTATAGGGTGTTATTTTGAACTTTTTGAAATATTAACCTGTCGTCGTTTGATCAAGGTCGAACTGTTCTTTTTCGCGAAGTCCCTTAGCCTTAAATGGTGTTATTTCGAGTTTGTCGAAATACTGACCCGTCATCGTTCGATCAAGGTTTAACTATTCTTTTCTATGAAGGCCCTTGGCCTTAACTGGAGTTATTTTGAACTTGTCGAAATATTAACCCGTCGTCGTTCAATCAAGGTCGAACTCTTCTTTTTGGCAAATGCCCTTGACCTTAAAGGGTGTTATTTCGAACTTGTCGAAATACAGAACCGTCAACGATCGATCAAGGTCAAACTCTTCTTTTTGGCGAAGGCCCTAAGCCTTAAAGGGTGTTATTTCGAGCATGACGAAATATTAACCGATCGTCGTTCGATCAAGGTGGATCTCTTATTTTTGGCGAAGGCCCTTGTCCTTAAAGGGTGTTATTTTGAACTTTTCGAAATATTAAACAATCGTTGTTCGATTAACATCGAACTCTTCTTTTTGGCGAAGTCCCTTGTCCTTAAAGGGTGTTATTTCAAACTTGTTGAAATACCGACCCGTCCTCATTCGATCAAGGACGAACTCTTCTTTTTTGCGAAGGCCCTTGGCCTTAAAGGGTGTTATTTTGAAATTTTTGAAATATTAACCCGTCGTCGTTTGATCAAGGTCGAACTGTTCTTTTTGGCGAAGTCCCTTAGCCTTAAATGGTGTTATTTCGAGTTTGTCGAAATACTAACCCGTCATCGTTCGATCAAGGTTTAACTATTCTTTTCTATGAAGGCCCTAGGCCTTAACTGGAGTTATTTTGAACTTGTCGAAACATTAACCCGTCATCGTTCAATCAAGGTCGAACTCTTCTTTTTGGCAAATGCCCTTGGCCTTAAAGGGTATTATTTCGAACTTGTCGAAATACAGACCCGTCAACGTTCGATCAAGGTCGAACTCTTCTTTTTGGTGAAGGCCCTAAGCCTTAAAGGGTGTTATTTCGAGCATGTCAAAATATTAACCGGTCGTCGTTCGATCAAGGTGGATCTCTTCTTTTTGGCGAAGGCCCTTGGCCTTAAAGGGTGTTATTTTAAACTTGTCGAAATACCGACCCGTCCTCATTAGATCAAGGACGAACTCTTCTTTTTGGCGAAGGCCCTTGGCCTTAAAGGGTGTTATTTTGAACATTTTGAAATATTAACCTGTCGTCGCTTGATCAAGGTCGAACTGTTCTTTTTGGCTAAGTCCCTTAGCATTAAATGGTTTTATTTCGAGTTTGTCGAAATACTGACCCGTCATCGTTCGATCAAGGTTTAATTATTCTTTTCTGTGAAGGCCCTTGGCCTTAACTGGAGTTATTTTGAACTTGTCGAAATATTAACCCGTCGTCGTTCAATCAAGGTCGAACTCTTCATTTTGGCAAATGCCCTTGACCTTAAAGGGTGTTATTTCGAACTTGTCGAAATACAGAACCGTCAACGTTCGATCAAGGTCAAACTCTTCTTTTTGGCGAAGGCCCTAAGCCTTAAAGGGTGTTATTTCGAGCATGTCGAAATATTAACCGGTCGTCGTTCGATCAAGGTGGATCTCTTCTTTTTGGCGAAGGCCCTTGGCCTTAAAGGGTATTATTTTGAACTTTTCGAAATATTAAACCGTCGTAGTTCGATTAAGATCGAACTCTTCTTTTTGGCGAAGGCCCTTGGCCTTAAAGGGTGTTATTTCGAACTTATCTAAATATTAACCCGCCGTTATTCTATCAAGGTTGAAATCTTCTTTTTAGCGAAGGCCCTTGGCCTTAAAGGGTGTTATTTTGATCTTCTAAAAATATTAGCCCGTCGTCGTTCGATCAAGGTCGAACTATTCTTTTTGGAAAAGGCCCTTGGCCTTAAAGGGTGTTATTTAAAAATTTGTCAAAATACTGACCCGTCATCGTTTGATCAAGGTCGAACTCTTCTTTTTGACGAAGGCCCTTGGTCTTAAAGGGTGTTATTTTGAACTTGTCGAAATATAAACCCATCGTCGTTCGATCAAGGTCGAACTCTTCTTTTTGGCGAAGGCCCTTGGCCTTTAAGGGTGTTATTTCAAACTTTTCGAAATATTAACCCGTCATCGTTCGATCAAGGTTGAACTCTTCTTTTTTGCGAAGGCCCTTGGCCTTAAAGGGTGTTATTTCGAACTTGTCGAAATACCGACCCGTCCTCATTCGATAAAGGACGAACTCTTTTTTTTGGCGAAGGACCTTGGCCTTAAAGAGTGTTATTTTGAACTTTTTGAAATATTAACTCGTCGTCGTTTGATCAAGGTCAAAATCTTCTTTTTGGCGAAGGCCCTTGTCCTTAAAGGGTGTTATTTCGAACTTGTCGAAATACTGACCCGTCGTTGTTCGATCAAGGTCGAATTCTTCTTTTTGGCAAAGGCCCTTGGAATTAAAGGGTGTTATTTCGAACTTGTCGAAATATGAGCCGGTCGTCGTTCGATCAAGGTCGAAATCTTCTTTTTGGCAAAGCACCTTGGCCTTAAAGGGTATTATTTCGAACTTGTCAAAATATTAGTCCGTCATCGTTCGATAAAGGTCAAACTCTTCTTTTTGGCAAATTCCCTTAGCCTTAAAGGGTGTTATTTAGAACTTGTCAAAGTACTGACCCATCATCGTTCGATCAAGGCTGAACTTGTCTTTTTGGTGAAGGCCATTGGCCTTAAATGGTGTTATTTCGAACTTGTCGAAATATCAAACCGTCGTCGTTCGATCAAGGTCAAACTCTTTTTTTTGGCGAAAGTCCTTGGCCTTAAAGGGTGTTATTTTGAACTTGTCAAAATACAGAACCGTCGTTGTTCGATCAAGGTCGAACTATTCTTTTTGGAAAAGGCCCTAAGCCTTAAAGGGTGTTATTTCGAGCATGTTGAAATATTAACCGGTCGTCGTTCGATCAAGGTCGAACTCTTCTTTTTTGAAAAGGACCTTGGACTTTAAGGGTGTTATTTTAAACTTTTCGAAGTATTAACCCGTCGTCGTTCGATCAAGGTTAAACTCTTCTTTTTTGTGAAGGTCCTTGGCCTTAAAGATGTTATTTCGAACATGTCGAAATACAGAACCGTCAACGTTCGATAAAGGTCGAACTCTTCTTTTTGGAAAAGGCCCAAAGCCTTAAAGGGTGTTATTTCGAGCATGTTGAAATATTTACCAGTCGTCGTTCGATCAAGGTCGAACTCTTCTTTTTGGCGAAGGCCCTTGGGTTTAAAGGGTGTTATTTCTAACTTGTCGCAATATTAACCCGTCGTCGTTCGATCAAGGTTGAACTCTTCTTATTGGCGAAGGCCCTTGACCATAAAGGGTATTATTTCGAACTTGTTAAAATACCGACCCGTCCTCATTCTATCAAGGACGAACTCTACTTTTTTGCGAAGGCTCTTGGCCTTAAAGGGTGTTATTTTGAACTTTTCGAAATATTAATCCGTCGTGATTTGATTAAGGTCGAACTCTTCTTTTTGGCGAAGTCCCTTAGCCTTAAAGGGTGTTATTTCGAGCTTGTCGAAATATTGAACCTTCATCGTTCGATCAAGGTTGAACTCTTCTTTTTGGCAAAGCCCCTTGGCCTTAAAGGGTGTAATTTTGAACTTGTCGAAATACTGACCCGTCATCATTCGATCAACGTCGAACTCTTCTTTTTGGTGAAGGCCCTAGGCCTTAAAGGGTGTTATTTTGAACCTGTCGAAATATTAGCGCGTCGTCGTTCAATCAAGGTAAAACTCTTCTTTTTGGCGAAGGCCTTTTGCCTTAAAGGGTGCTATTTCGAACATGTCAAAATATTAACCCATGGTCGTTCGATCAAGGTCGAAATCTTGTTTTTGGCGATGGCCCTTGGCCTTAAAGGGTGTTATTTCGAACATGTCGAAATACTGACTCGTCTTCATTCGATCAAGGTCGAATTCTTCTTTTTGGCGAAGGCCCTTGGCCTTAAAGTGTGTTATTTCGAACTTGTCGAAATATGAACCCGTCATTGTTCGATCAAGTTCAAAATCTTCTTTTTGGCGAAGGCCCATGCCCTTAAAGGGTGTTATTTTGATCTTCTCAAAATATTAGCCCGTCGTCGTTCGATCAAGGTAGAACTCTTCTTTTTGGAAAAGGCACTTGGCCTTAAAGGGTGTTATTTTGAACTTGTCGAAATATGAACCCATCGTCGTTCGATCAAGGTCGAACTTTTCTTTTTGGCGAAGGCTTTTGGCTTTTAAGGGTGTTATTTAAAATTTTCGAAATATTAACCAGTCGTCGTTCGATCAAGGTTGAACTCTTCTTTTTTACGAAGGCCCTTGGCCTTAAAGGGTGTTATTTCGAACATGTTGAAATACCGACCCGTCCTCATTCGTTCAAGGACGAACTCTTCTTTTTGGCGAAGGCCCTTGGCCTTAAAGGGTGTTATTTTGAACTTTTTGAAATATTATCCCGTCATCGTTCGATAAAGGTCAAACTTTTCTTTTTGGCAAATTCCATTAAAGGGTGTTATTTTGAACTTGTCGAAATATGAGCCCGTCGTCGTTTGATCAAGGTCGAAATCTACTTTTTGGCGAAGGCCCTTGGCCGTAAAGGGTGTTATTTCAAACTTTTCAAAATATTATCCCGTCAACGTTAGATAAAGGTCAAACTTTTCTTTATGGCAAATTCCATTAGCCTTAAAGGGTGTTATTTCAAACTTGTCAAAGTACTGACCCGTCATCATTCGATCAACGTCGAACTCTTCTTTTTGGTGAAGGCCCTAGGCCTTAAAGGGTGTTATTTTGAACCTGTCGAAATATTAGCGCGTCGTCGTTCAATCAAGGTAAAACTCTTCTTTTTGGCGAAGGCCCTTTGCCTTAAAGGGTGTTATTTCGAACATGTCAAAATACAGAACCGTCAACGTTCGATCAAGGTCGAACTCTTCTTTTTGGAAAAGGCCCTAAGCCTTAAAGGGTGTTATTTCGAGCATGTTGAAATATTTACCAGTCGTCGTTCGATCAAGGTCGAACTCTTATTTTTTGCGAAGGCCCTTGGCTTTAAAGATTGTTATTTCGAACTTGTCGCAATATTAACCCGTCGTCGTTCGATCAAAGTTGAACTCTTCTTATTGGCGAAGGCCCTCGGCCATAAAGGGTATTATTTCGAACTTGTCGAAATACCGACCCTTCCTCATTCGATCAAGGACGAACTCTACTCTTTTGCGAAGGCCCTTGGCCTTAAAGGGTGTTATTTTGAACTTTTCGAAATATTAACCCGTCGTGATTTTATTAAGGTCGAACTCTTCTTTTTGGCGAAGTCCCTTAGCCTTAACGGGTGTTATTTCGAGCTTGTCGAAATATTGAACCTTCATCGTTCGATCAAGGTTGAACTCTTCTTTTTGGAAAAGCCCCTTATCCTTAAAGGGTGTAATTTTGAACTTGTCGAAATACTGACCCGTCATCATTCGATCAACGTCGAACTCTTCTTTTTGGTGAAGGCCCTAGGCCTTAAAGGGTGTTATTTTGAACCTGTCGAAATATTAGCGCGTCGTCGTTCAATCAAGGTAAAACTCTTCTTTTTGGCGAAGGCCCTTTGCCTTAAAGGGTGTTATTTCGAACATGTCAAAATATTAACCCATGGTCGTTCGATCAAGGTCGAAATCTTGTTTTTGGCGATGGCCCTTGGCCTTAAAGGGTGTTATTTCGAACATGTCGAAATACTGACTCGTCTTCATTCGATCAAGGTCGAATTCTTTTTTTTGGCGAAGGCCATTGGCCTTAAAGTGTGTTATTTCGAACTTGTCGAAATATGAGCCCGTCGTTGTTCGATCAAGATCAAAATCTTCTTTTTGGCGAAGGCCCATGGCCTTAAAGGGTGTTATTTCGAACTTGTCAAAATATTAGCCCGTCATCGTTCGATCAAGGTCAAACTCTTCTTTTTGGCAAATTCGCTTAGCCTTAAAGGGGGTTATTTCGATCTTGTCAAAGTACTAACCCGTCATCGTTCGATCAAGGCTGAACTCTTCTTTTTGGTGAAGACCCTTGGCCTTAAATGGTATTATTTCGAACTTGTCGAAATATCAAACCGTTGTCGTTCGATCAAGGTAAAACACTTTTTTTTGTCGAAAGTCCTTGGCCTTAAAGGATGTTATTTCGAACGTGTCGAAATATAGAACCGTCAACGTTCGATCAAGGTCGAACTCTTCTTTTTGGAAAAGGCCCTAAGCCTTAAAGGGTGTTATTTCAAACTTGTCGAAATATCAAACCTTTGTCGTTCGATCAAGGTAAAACTCTTTTTTTTGGCGAAAGTCCTTGGCCTTAAAGATGTTATTTCGAACTTGTCGAAATACAGAACCGTCAACGTTCAATCAAGGTCGAACTCTTCTTTTTGGAAAAGGCCCTAAGCCTTAAAGGGTGTTATTTCGAGCATGTTGAAATATTTACCAGTCGTCGTTCGATCAAGGTCGAACTCTTATTTTTTGCGAAGGCCCTTGGCTTTAAAGATTGTTATTTCGAACTTGTCGCAATATTAACCCGTCGTCGTTCGATCAAAGTTGAACTCTTCTTATTGGCGAAGGCCCTCGGCCATAAAGGGTATTATTTCGAACTTGTCGAAATACCGACCCTTCCTCATTCGATCAACGACGAACTCTACTCTTTTGCGAAGGCCCTTGGCCTTAAAGGGTATTATTTTGAACTTTTCGAAATATTAACCCGTCGTGATTTTATTAAGGTCGAACTCTTCTTTTTGGCGAAGTCCCTTAGCCTTAAAGGGTGTTATTTCGAGCTTGTCGAAATATTGAACCTTCATCGTTCGATCAAGGTTGAACTCTTCTTTTTGGCAAAGCCCCTTGTCCTTAAAGGGTGTAATTTTGAACTTGTCAAAATACTGACCCGTCATCATTCGATCAACGTCGAACTCTTCTTTTTGGTGAAGGCCCTAGGCCTTAAAGGGTGTTATTTTGAACCTGTCGAAATATTAGCGCGTCGTCGTTCAATCAAGGTAAAACTCTTCTTTTTGGCGAAGGCCCTTTGCCTTAAAGGGTGCTATTTCGAACATGTCAAAATATTAACCCATGGTCGTTCGATCAAGGTCGAAATCTTGTTTTTGGCGATGGCCCTTGGCCTTAAAGGGTGTTATTTCGAACATGTCGAAATACTGACTCGTCTTCATTCGATCAAGGTCGAATTCTTTTTTTTGGCGAAGGCCATTGGCCTTAAAGTGTGTTATTTCGAACTTGTTGAAATATGAGCCCGTCGTTGTTCGATCAAGTTCAAAATCTTCTTTTTGGCGAAGGCCCATGGCCTTAAAGGGTGTTATTTCGAACTTGTCAAAATATTAGCCCGTCATCGTTCGATCAAGGTCAAACTCTTCTTTTTGGCAAATTCTCTTAGCCTTAAAGGGGGTTATTTCGATCTTGTCAAAGTACTAACCCGTCATCGTTCGATCAAGGCTGAACTCTTCTTTTTGGTGAAGACCCTTGGCCTTAAATGGTGTTATTTCGAACTTGTCGAAATATCAAACCGTTGTCGTTCGATCAAGGTAAACCACTTTTTTTTGTCTAAAGTCCTTGGCCTTAAAGGATGTTATTTCGAAAGTGTCGAAATATAGAACCATCAACGTTCGATCAAGGTCGAACTCTTCTTTTTGGAAAAGGCCCTAAGCCTTAAAGGGTGTTATTTCGAACTTGTCGAAATATCAAACCTTTGTTGTTCGATCAAGGTAAAACTCTTTTTTTTGGCGAAAGTCCTTGGCCTTAAAGATGTTATTTCGAACTTGTCGAAATATAGAACCGTCAACGTTCAATCAAGGTCGAACTCTTCTTTTTGGAAAAAGGTCCTAAGCCTTAAAGGGGGTTATTTAGAGCATGTTGAAATATTTACCAATCGTCGTTCGATCAAGGTCGAACTCTTCTTTTTGGCGAAGTCCCTCGGCTTTAAAGGGTGTTATTTCGAACTTGTCGCAATATTAACCCGTCGTCGTTCGATCAAGGTTGAACTCTTCTTATTGGCGAAGGCCCTTGGCCATAAAGGGTATTATTTCGAACTTGTCGAAATACCGACCCGTCCTCATTCGATCAAGGACGAAGTCTACTTTTTTGTGAAGGCCCTTGGCCTTAAAGGGTGTTATTTTGAACTTTTCGAAATATTAACCCGTCGTGATTTGATTAAGGTCGAACTCTTCTTTTTGGCGAAGTCCCTTAGCCTTAAAGGGTGTTATTTCGAGCTTGTTGAAATATTTAACCTTCATCGTTCAATCAAGGTTGAACTCTTCTTTTTGGCAAAGGCCCTTGGCCTTAAAGGGTGTAATTTTGAACTTGTCGAAATACTGACCCGTCATCATTCGATCAACGTCGAACTCTTCTTTTTGGTGAAGGCCCTAGGCCTTAAAGGGTGTTATTTTGAACCTGTCGAAATATTAGCGCGTCGTCGTTCAATCAAGGTAAAACTCTTCTTTTTGGCGAAGGCCCTTTGCCTTAAAGGGTGTTATTTCGAACATGTCAAAATATTAACCCATGGTCGTTCGATCAAGGTCGAAATCTTGTTTTTGGCGATGGCCCTTGGCCTTAAAGGGTGTTATTTCGAACATGTCGAAATACTGACCCGTCGTCATTCGATCAAGGTCGAATTCTTTTTTTTGGCGAAGGCCCTTGGCATTAAAGTGTGTTATTTCGAACTTGTCGAAATATGAGCCCGTCGTTGTTCGATCAAGTTCAAAATCTTCTTTTTGGAAAAGGCCAATGGCCTTAAAGGGTGTTATTTCGATCTTGTCAAAGTACTAACCCGTCATCGTTCGATCAAGGCTGAACTCTTCTTTTTGGTGAAGGCCCTTGGCCTTAAATGGTGTTATTTCGAACTTGTCGAAATATCAAACTGTTGTCGTTCGATCAAGGTAAAACACTTTTTTTTGTAGAAAGTCCTTGGCCTTTAAGGATGTTATTTCGAACGTGTCGAAATATAGAACCGTCAACGTTCGATCAAGGTCGAACTCTTCTTTTTGGAAAAGGCCCTTAGCCTTAAAGGGTGTTATTTCGAACTTGTCGAAATATCTAACCTTTGTCGTTCGATCAAGGTAAAACTCTTTTTTTTGGCGAAAGTCCTTGGCCTTAAAGATGTTATTTCGAACTTGTCGAAATACAGAACCGTCAACGTTCGATCAAGGTCGAACTCTTCTTTTTGGAAAAGTCCCTAAGCCTTAAAGGGTGTTATTTAGAGCATGTTGAAATATTTACCAGTCGTCGTTCGATCAAGGTCGAACTCTTCTTTTTGGCGAAGTCCCTCGGCTTTAATGGGTGTTATTTCGAACTTGTCGCAATATTAACCCGTCGTCGTTCGATCAAGGTTGAACTCTTCTTATTGGCGAAGGCCCTTGGCCATAAAGGGTATTATTTCGAACTTGTCGAAATACCGACCCGTCCTCATTCGATCAAGGACGAACTCTACTTTTTTGCGAAGGCCCTTGGCCTTAAAGGGTGTTATTTTTAACTTTTCGAAATATTAACCCGTCGTGATTTGATTAAGGTCGAACTCATCTTTTTGGCAAAGTCCCTTAGCCTTAAAGGGTGTTATTTCGAGCTTGTCGAAATATTGAACCTTCATCGTTCGATCAAGGTTGAACTCTTCTTTCTGGCAAAGGACCTTGGCCTTAAAGGGTGTAATTTTGAACTTGTCGAAATACTGACCTGTCATCATTCGATCAACGTCGAACTCTTCTTTTTGGTGAAGGCCCTAGGCCTTAAAGGGTGTTATTTTTAACCTGTCGAAATATTAGCGCGTCGTCGTTCAATCAAGGTAAAACTCTTCTTTTTGGCGAAGGCCCTATGCCTTAAAGGGTGTTATTTCGAACATGTCAAAATATTAGCCCGTCATCGTTCAATCAAGGTCAAACTCTTCTTTTTGGCAAATTCGCTTAGCCTTAAAGGGGGTTATTTCGATCTTGTCAAAGTACTAACCCGTCATCGTTCGATCAAGGCTGAACTCTTCTTTTTGGTGAAGGCCCTTGGCCTTAAATAGTGTTATTTCGAACTTGTCGAAATATCAAACCGTTGTCGTTCGATCAAGGTAAAACACTTTTTTTTGGCGAAAGTCCTTGGCCTTAAAGATGTTATTTCGAACTTGTCGAAATACAGAACCGTCAATGTTCGATCAAGGTCGAACTCTTCTTTTTGGAAAAGTCCCTAAGCCTTAAAGGGTGTTATTTAGAGCATGTTGAAATATTTACCAGTCGTCGTTCGATCAAGGTCGAACTCTTCTTTTTGGCGAAGTCCCTCGGCTTTAATGGGTGTTATTTCGAACTTGTCGCAATATTAACCCGTCGTCGTTCGATCAAGGTTGAACTCTTCTTATTGGCGAAGGACCTTGGCCATAAAGGGTATTATTTCGAACTTGTCGAAATACCGACCCGTCCTCATTCGATCAAGGACGAACTCTACTTTTTTGCGAAGGCCCTTTGCCTTAAAGGGTGTTATTTTGAACTTTTCGAAATATTAACCCGTCGTGATTTGATTAAGGTCGAACTCTTCTTTTTCGCAAAGTCCCTTAGCCTTAAAGGGTGTTATTTCGAGCTTGTCGAAATATTGAACCTTCATCGTTCGATCAAGGTTGAACTCTTCTTTCTGGCAAAGGACCTTGGCCTTAAAGGGTGTAATTTTGAACTTGTCGAAATACTGACCTGTCATCATTCGATCAACGTCGAACTCTTCTTTTTGGTGAAGGCCCTAGGCCTTAAAGGGTGTTATTTTGAACCTGTCGAAATATTAGCGCGTCGTCGTTCAATCAAGGTAAAACTCTTCTTTTTGGCGAAGGCCCTATGCCTTAAAGGGTGTTATTTCGAACATGTCAAAATATTAGCCCGTCATCGTTCGATCAAGGTCAAACTCTTCTTTTTGGCAAATTCGCTTAGCCTTAAAGGGGGTTATTTCGATCTTGTCAAAGTACTAACCCGTCATCGTTCGATCAAGGCTGAACTCTTCTTTTTGGTGAAGGCCCTTGGCCTTAAATAGTGTTATTTCGAACTTGTCGAAATATCAAACCGTTGTCGTTCGATCAAGGTAAAACACTTTTTTTTGGCGAAAGTCCTTGGCCTTAAAGGATGTTATTTCGAACGTGTCGAAATACAGAACCGTCAACGTTCGATCAAGGTCGAACTCTTCTTTTTGGAAAAGGCCCTAAGCCTTAAAGGGTGTTATTTCGAACTTGTCGAAATATCAAACAGTTGTCGTTCGATCAAGGTAAAACTCTTTTTTTGGCGAGAGTCCTTGGCCTTAAAGATGTTATTTCGAACTTGTCGAAATACAGAACCATCAACGTTCGATCAAGGTCGAACTCTTCTTTTTGGAAAAGGCCCTAAGCCTTAAAGGGTGTTATTTAGAGCATGTTGAAATATTTACCAGTCGTCGTTCGATCAAGGTCGAACTCTTCTTTTTGGCGAAGGCCCTCGGCTTTAAAGGATGTTATTTCGAACTTGTCGCAATATTAACCCGTCGTCGTTCGATCAAGTTTGAACTCTTCTTATTGGCGAAGGCCCTTGGCCATAAAGGGTATTATTTCGAACTTGTCGAAATACCGACCCGTCCTCATTCGATCAAGGACGAACTCTACTTTTTTGCGAAGGCCCTTGGCCTTAAAGGGTGTTATTTTGAACTTTTCGAAATATTAACCCGTCGTGATTTGATTAAGGTCGAACTCTTCTTTTTGGCGAAGTCCCTTAGCCTTAAAGGGTGTTATTTCGAGCTTGTCGAAATATTTAACCTTCATCGTTCAATCAAGGTTGAACTCTTCTTTTTGGCAAAGGCCCTTGGCCTTAAAGGGTGTAATTTTGAACTTGTCGAAATACTGACCCGTCATCATTCGATCAACGTCGAACTCTTCTTTTTGGTGAAGGCCCTAGGCCTTAAAGGGTGTTATTTTGAACCTGTCGAAATATTAGCGCGTCGTCGTTCAATCAAGGTAAAACTCTTCTTTTTGGCGAAGGCCCTTTGCCTTAAAGGGTGTTATTTCGAACTTGTCAAAATATTAACCCATGGTCGTTCGATCAAGGTCGAAATCTTGTTTTTGGCGATGGTCCTTGGCCTTAAAGGGTGTTATTTTGAACATGTTGAAATACGGACCCGTCGTCATTCGATCAAGGTCGAATTCTTCTTTTTGGCGAAGGGCCTTGGCCTTAAAGTGTGTTATTTCGAACTTGTTGAAATATGAGCCCGTCGTTGTTCGATCAAGTTCAAAATCTTCTTTTTGACGAAGGCCCATGGCCTTAAAGGGTGTTATTTCGAACTTGTCAAAATATTAGCCCGTCATCGTTCGATCAAGGTCAAACTCTTCTTTTTGGCAAATTCGCTTAGCCTTAAAGGGGGTTATTTCGATCTTGTCAAAGTACTGACCCGTCATCGTTCGATCAAGGCTGAACTCTTCTTTTTGGTGAAGGCCCTTGGAATTAAATGGTGTTATTTCGAAATTGTCGAAATATCAAACCGTTGTCGTTCGATCAAGGTAAAACACTTTTTTCTGGCGAAAGTCCTTGGCCTTAAAGGATGTTATTTCGAACTTGTCGAAATACAGAACCGTCAACGTTCGATCAAGGTCGAACTCTTCTTTTTGGAAAAGGCCCTAAGCCTTAAAGGGTGTTATTTCAAGCATGTTGAAATATTTACCAGTCGTCGTTCGATCAAGGTCGAACTCTTCTTTTTGGCGAAGGCCCTCGGCTTTAAAGGGTGTTATTTCGAACTTGTCGCAATATTAACCCGTCGTCGTTCGATCAAGGTTGAACTCTTCTTATTGGCGAAGGCCCTTGGCCATAAAGGGTATTATTTCGAACTTGTCGAAATACCGACCCGTCCTCATTCGATCAAGGACGAACTCTTATTTTTTGCGAAGGCCCTTGGCCTTAAAGGCTGTTATTTTGAACTTTTCGAAATATTAACCCGTCGTCATTTGATTTAGGTCGAACTCTTCTTTTTGGCGAAGTCCTTTAGCCTTAAAGGAAGTTATTTCGAGCTTGTCGAAATATTGAACCTTCATCGTTCGATCAAGGTTGAACTCTTCTTTTTGGCAAAGGCCCTTGGCCTTAAAGGGTGTAATTTTGAACTTGTCGAAATACTGACCCGTCATCATTCGATCAAGGTCGAACTCTTCTTTTTGGTGAATGCCCTAAGACTTAAAGGGTGTTATTTTGAACCTGTCGAAATATTAGCGCGTCATCATTCAATCAAGGTAAAACTCTTCTTTTTGGCGAAGACCCTTTGCCTTAAAGGGTGTTATTTCGAACATGTCAAAATATTAACCCATGGTCGTTCAATCAAGGTCGAAATCTTGTTTTTGGCGATTGCCCTTGGCCTTAAAGGGTGTTATTTTGAACATGTCGAAATACTGACCCGTCGTCATTCGATCAAGGTCGAATTCTTCTTTTTGGCAAAGGCCTTTGGCCTTAAAGTGTGTTATTTCGAACTTGTCGAAATATGAGCCGTCGTTGTTCGATCAAGTTCAAATTCTTCTTTTTGGCGAAGGCCCATGGCCTTAAAGGGTGTTATTTCGAACTTGTCAAAATATTAGCCCGTCATCGTTCGATCAAGGTCAAACTCTTCTTTTTGGCAAATTCGCTTAGCCTTAAAGGGGGTTATTTCGATCTTGTCAAAGTACTAACCCGTCATCGTTCGATCAAGGCTGAACTCTTCTTTTTGGTGAAGGCCCTTGGCCTTAAATGGTGTTATTTCGAACTTGTCGAAATATCAAACCGTTGTCGTTCGACCAAGGTAAAACAGTTTTTTTTGGCGAAAGTCCTTGGCCTTAAAGGATGTTATTTCAAACGTGTCGAAATACCGAGCCGTCAACGTTCGATCAAGGTCGAACTCTTCTTTTTTAAAAAGGCCCTAAGCCTTAAAGGGTGTTATTTTGAACTAGTCGAAATATCAAACCGTTGTCGTTCGATCAAGGTAAAACTCTTTTTTTCGGCGAAAGTCCTTGGCCTTAAAGGATGTTATTTCGAACTTGTCGAAATACAGAACCGTCAACGTTCGATCAAGGTCGAACTCTTCTTTTTGGAAAAGGCCCTAAGCCTTAAAGGGTGTTATTTCGAGCATGTTGAAATATTCACCAGTAAACGTTCGATCATGGTCGAACTCTTCTTTTTGGCGAAGGCCCTCGGCTTTAAAGGGTGTTATTTCCAACTTTTCGCAATATTAACCCGTCGTCGTTCGATCAAGGTTGAACTCTTCTTATTGGTGAAGGCCCTTGGCCTTAAAGGGTATTATTTTGAACTTGTCTAAATACCGACCCGTCCTCATTGGATCAAGGACGAACTCTTCTTTTTTGCGAAGGCCCTTGGCCTTAAAGGGTGTTATTTTGAACTTTTCGAAATATTAACCCGTCGTGATTTGATTAAGGTCGAACTCTTCTTTTTGGCGAAGTCCCTTAGCCTTAAAGGGTGTTATTTCGAGCTTGTCGAAATATTGAACCTTCATCGTTCGATCAAGGTTGAACTCTTCTTTTTGGCAGAGGCCCTTGGACTTAAAGGGTGTAATTTTGAACTTGTCGAAATACTGACCCGTCATCATTCGATCAAGGTCGAACTCTTCTTTTTGGTGAAGGCCCTAGGCCTTAAAGGGTGTTATTTTGAACCTGTCGAAATATTAGTGCGTCGTCGTTCAATCAAGGTAAAACTCTTCTTTTTGGCGAAGGCCCTTTGCCTTAAAGGGTGTTATTTCGAACTTGTCAAAATATTAACCCATGGTCGTTCGATCAAGGTCGAAATCTTGTTTTTGGCGATGGCCCTTGGCCTTAAAGGGTGTTATTTCGAACATGTTGAAATACTGACCCGTCGTCATTCGATCAAGGTTGAATTCTTCTTTTTGGCGAAGGCCCTTGGCCTTAAAGTGTGTTATTTCGAACTTGTCGAAATATGAGTCCGTCGTTGTTCGATCAAGTTCAAAATCTTCTTTTGACGAAGGACCATGGCCTTAAAGGGTGTTATTTCGAACTTGTCAAAATATTAGCCCGTCATCGTTCAATCAAGGTCAAACTCTTCTTTTTGGCAAATTCGCTTAGCCTTAAAGGGGGTTATTTCGATCTTGTCAAAGTACTAACCCGTCATCGTTCGATCAAGGCTGAACTCTTCTTTTTTGTGAAGGCCCTTGGCCTTAAATGGTGTTATTTCGAACTTGTCGAAATATCAAACCGTTGTCGTTCGATCAAGGTAAAACACTTTTTTTTGGTGAACGTCCTTGGCCTTAAAGGATGTTATTTCGAACGTGTCGAAATACAGAGCCGTCAACGTTCGATCAAGGTCGAACTCTTCTTTTTTAAAAAGGCCCTAAGCCTTAAAGGGTGTTATTTCGAACTTGTCGAAATATCAAACCGTTGTCGTTCGATCAAGGTAAAACTCTTTTTTTCGGCGAAAGTCCTTAGCCTTTTATAAACACAAATATTCTTACAATTTTGTGTTTATTTCCTTTATAAATTGATCAAACTTGATGGAAATTGTAAGAATACATCAATGTGTCTAATTCGTCCATCTCTATGCGAAATCATTACTACATTACTATAAATGATATTCTTGAGAAGCTAGACTCTATACTTGTGTTGTGGATCATTTAAGAGATTTGTGGAAGTATTGGAATAAAACAGTTCTTGAGGATTATTTAGCCATTGTTGACTTGGAAAGTTGTGATTGGGAATTATTTGGAATATCCATTAAAACACTCTCCTTGATGTCATTTATGCTTCCAACCTTGCTTGTCCTTGTTTTATATGTGCTTGATAAGGAAGAGTGTAAAGCACGAAGGGTGATGTCGTGCCATTATTTATACATTATCATGTGAGGGAGAGTGTAAAGCATGAAGGGTGATGTCGTGCCATATTATTGAGAGTAAATGCACGAAGGGTGATGTCGTGCCATATCATTTAAGAGTAAAAGCACGAAGGGTGATGTCGTGCCATATTATTGAGAGTAAAAGCACGAAGGGTGATGTCATGCCATATCATTTGAGAGTAAAAGCATGAAGGGTGATGTCATGTCATTTCATTTATATTGTTATGCTTGTATATTATGGTGAGGTCATGGCACGAAGGGTGTTTCCGTGCAAGTGAGGACGAGGGACATGCATTATGATGTGATATCTGTTTTCCGAGTATACATTTGTGCCCTTACCTTGAGCTGTTATTGTTGTATTTACGTATTTTGTGTAACTTGTTGTTATTGTCCTGTACTTGACCTTTATCTCAATTGTTGTTGCACTGTCCATGTCTTTTACTTGCTTAACTTGCGAATATCGTGTCTACTTCCTGCTTTTATAATTATACTCATGTTGTATCTATTCTATTGCGCTTTAGTTTAAGTCTTTCACCATGTTAGCCATTCATGCCCTTACTTGTTAACTTGCGAAGATCATGTGTTTCCGTCTAAATTGTTATAATTGTACTTAGGCCTCCAATATTCTAGTTAATTGAAGTTGATATTCCTTGTTTTCCAGTTGTTGCTATTACTCATGTTCTTTCCGTCTAATTCTTTATTGTTGCACACATCTATATTCGTATCCATTGTTGTTAATTACGTATTCCCTACTTTGTAATTCCTGTTATTGCGTTTCTGTCATATGGTGGGTTCTATTATACGTTCATTTGGAAAGATGAGTTAAACGCACGAAGGGTGTTGCCGTGCTAATTGAATTGTTACATAATCTATATCTATATGGTGAGGATGAGATAAAAGCATGAAGGGTGTTACCGTGCCATGTGATTTGACAATTGACATTCTGGACATATCTTTCATACCAGGAAAGATCGTAAATATTCTATTATGGTTCTTTTTGTAAATTTTGACTGTCTCGCCGAGATGTTTATTGTATTTTTATATATTATGTTTCAAACTGCTTTTACTGTTAATCTAATGTACAGGTTGTAGTAGTAAGGATCTTTTAACTCAAAACCTCGTCACTACTTCGGCTAGGTTAGACAAAATACTTACCAGTACATGGGGTCGGTTGTACTGATACTGCAATTCTGCACGTCCCATGCAAATTTTGGAACGGAGCTGCTGGTGATGTCGGGTGCTGATTTCAGAAGATGTTCGTGCGTTTGGTTAAAGCTACCACTTGTCCTTGGTAGTTTAGATTATTGCTAATCTATTTATGTAACCTTCAAACAGAATGCGTATTTATTTGTATCAGTTTTGAAATTCCCAATTTTAGAAACTCATGACTTGTACTATCAGTTCTTGGGTAAATTTGCGAAAGTTCAAATAAATTCTAACTTCCTTTTTCTATAAGTTATTTGTTTTGTTTCTTTTGGTTAATTGGCTTACCTAGCGGGTCAAGTTAGGTGTCATCACGACCAGTGGTTTTCGCTCGTGACACAAAATGATTTATTGAGTGCCTCAACTTAATAGCTAAATTATTGCTTATGAGAACAAAGTTATCTATATCAGTTTGATATATATTATATACGAAAGTATATTACATTCTCCCCTCACAAGTTGTTCAAGGTTAGGAATAAAATAATTTCATCTTATTATTATTGATGTGCGGTGTATATTTTAATTAACACCATAACACAGAAAGGTGAGTTTCCGAAATTGAGGAAGAAAGTTAGTTTTTCTAACAAGATAAATAGTTGAGAAAAAGTTACGTGGAATGAATTATCATTTGTACATCTAGATCCTCGAATAAAATAGTATGAACTTGAAGTTCATAAAAAGATAATTCATCGGCAATATTTGCAAAGCATACCAGACACATTTGCTGAACCAAAGAAAATAACTATATTCTCACTGCAAATGTTCCCCTTAGAATAAGTCCTAAAAGGGCAAAGTCTATGATACACTTAAAGCATACAGACAAATCGATTTCAAATAAAAGTCTTGATAAAGAAGATAAGCAAATGATCAACATGATCATAATAAGGAGGCAAGTGATCTAAAAGATCACATGACATAACACTTCATAAAATTTCATGAGAGATTCAGGCACCTGAATATACGAATGAAGAGATCTCTATCTTATGTCTTTAAGAAAAATAAGGAGGTTGGAACCAATATAAAATATTCGTCGATGACATTTATGATAGCGCTATATATATATATATGTTACACCCCATATTTTCGTACATAAAAGTACGCCATAAAAAATTAATGAGAGTCGGGAAGTAAGGTGTCACGTCCCGCAGTACTACATTACGACGATGTTGCACCCTGTAGCGTTGTACGTTGAATTTGTCATAAGGTAACTGACATCAGTCCAAGGAAAAGATTATTTGGAGATTATAAGGATTATGCTATTTCAATCAAGTTATAAGTAAATTCGTAAAGGTGAAAGGGGAAGCAAGTCAAAGAAACGAGTTTCGTTGAAAATGGGCAATTTGGAATAAAATACGGGTCGAGCGATAATACCCGATAATTATAAACTAATACCATTCAAGGTACCATATGACCACGGTAGTGTAATATATAAAGTATATATCAAATAACTTGAAAATAAATAGAATTTTAACTAATTTGTGATAATTCTTAAATTATGCGAATAATAGATTAATTATCGGGTAACGAAACATTACTCGGTTAACTAATAGGTGGATAAAATTAATAAAATCATCTCCCCCAAACCAAGATGTGGCAGTACACCATCATTTAAGTATATGCCTAAGAGTCATATCTTCTTAGTATGATACCAACGTGTAAAGTCATTTATGACTCATGAAGATAAGTTATTTTTTTAAAGGAAAGACTTGAAGTATTGAATTCATTTTGGACAAATGATTAGGAAGTCACTTGGTATGACTCTTGGATAGGTTTCCAAGACCTTTTGCCTTTAAGAAAAAACATGAAAATCCAAATTCCTTCCAAAAATTCAAAACCGTCGTCGCGTGAATGGCAGAATCATTTCTAAATGTACTGAATCCTTTAGAGGCTAAACTAACTTTAGCGAATTTGCCAAAAAGAAGATGTACTGAATGTTTGTTCTGTGAAGATGTACTGGCGCTCATCTTCACCCACTGAAGGCCTAATAATCTTCTTTTGGAAGTGCGGATTCGACTTTCGTTATATTAAGAAAGTCGAATCCGCACTTCCATTGAGATCTGGTCTACCCTCTATATTACATTTGAAGACTTTATATATACTTCTAAGAGATAGTTGAGTTAATCTTGATCGTCCGTAATAGATGGTCAGATCTTTGTCTCGAAAAGTCATTTGTTCTTTGTCTTTCTGAAGGGGCAACTGTCTTTTGCTTTTCCTGAAGGGGCAAGATACTATTTATCGATTAGATTGAGTATAGGCTAGGGCTATCTTCCCGTCTAATTCTTCCATGTCTCTGTTTTGTCTGCTTTCTGCAGAGGATGAATTTGAGATTGTATCTATCATTGCCTGTATTTGAGTTGGATCCGTTGATTCTATGCTTGCAAGCATGCTGAGTAGTTTCTTTTTAACTCATTTTTTGAGTTACCTGATTCCGTTGTTGAGTTCGTCTGAGCCGGTCTGGATTTCCTAGTTTCTTTAACTTCCGGAATCCATCCTTTTATTTTGGGTATCTTTACCAAATATTTGATTTTGTCAATCTGTTCTACTTCGAATGACCAATTAATTATAAAAGAGATTCGTTTCGCAAAATAATATTTGCATAATTTTATATGGTCAGGAAGGGTAGAGATTTCTTGTTCTAGTAGGAATCTCTCATAGTACTTGTGGAAGCTACGGGGCATCGTTTGCTCTGTTCCTCCAAAGATTTTCCACCAGTCGTAGAACCACCTGGGTAATATAGATCTCTGGGCTTGCTCACTGTATTTAACGAACCAAGTATGGGTCTTTGGTCGTAGGTAGAGAAAGTTAAACCAGGCATCTATGTAATCTCTGTAATTATAGGTTTGGGGCCTATACTGGACTGATAAAGCTATAGGGGTGTGCAAATGATCCATATTCCATTCAAATGGGCTTAAAATTTTGTTGATGGTTATTTTTGAAATCCTAATACTAGTAGGATCTCTTTCATCATAGAGAGTGTGTTCGAAAGTAACAGACTTAGTATCTGTAAGAATTAATTCGTAGTATCTTCTTGTTTTTAGGGGATCACATGTATCAACATAATTTCTGTCCGTGTAACAGGGACGAATTAGGTCTGCTAGGTCAAGGTTTTCATAGCCTTTGTCTAGGGCTAAGACTTTAACTGGTTCTTTTGCAATTAACTCAAACGTTTCCTTCTCTGAGGAAACCGGTCTTTTATCTTCTGCTTTTGAGGGTGTGTGAGGATTAACTGCTTGGGCGAAGGTTTCAGGAACCTTCATTTCGTAATCAACACTTGTCAAGGTTTTTACCGCCTGGCTGGTGGAGGCTTTTGAGGAAGCCTGTTGAAATGGACCTGTTCTTTGTGGGATAGATCCAAGAACTGTCATGGCAGAGGTTTTATCAGTAGTGGGTACTCTCGGAGGGGTAACCATTATATCTAGTAGTGATCTCACGGGTGGTTTCACTGATGGTAGTAACATTGGTCTCACTGGTAATTGTGGGTATTCTGCAAGAACATAATACTTATTCTCCCTTTTCGGAGAGGCCCTGAAGGGACCCTTTTGTGGTCTCATTTTTTCCCTGTAAGAATTCTCTGGTTAGAAAATCAGGCAAAGAGTTTTGTTCCCCTTTTATAAATTCAATTTCAAAATCAAAGCTAGATAGTAAAGCTTGCCATCTGGCAAAAATTTGTTTTGAAATAAGGTTTTTAACATCCTTTTGTAAAATCTCTTTAGCTGACTTACAATCAACTCTTAATAAAAATTCTTTGTTTATTAAATCGTCTTGAAACTTTGTAATACATAGTACTATAGACAAAATTTCTTTTTTGACTGTACTATAATTCTTTTGAGCCGGATTCCAGATACCAGAAGTGAAACGAACTAACTGTTCGGGAGATTCTGAAGAAATTCGTTGTTTTAGAATACCACCGTACCCTTCATCAGAAGCGTCGGTTTCGACTATCATAAATGCTTCAGGATTTGGAATCCCTAGACACGGGAGTTTTTGAACAATGGACTTGACTCTTTTGACTGTGTTTGTTTGTTCTAGACTCCAGGGGACTGGGTTTTTTCTAAGACGCTTGTAGAGAGGTTCACAGATTTTTCTAATGTTAGGAATAAAATCTGCTACGTAGTTAAGGCTTCCTAAGAACCTCTGTAATTGTGTTTTATCTGTGATTTCGTCGGGAAACTTAGAGGAGAACTCAATGGCCCTACAGATTGGTTTATAAGTACCTTGATATAAGTCGTGCCCTAAGAATCTAATGGCTGTTTGGAATAGCTTAATCTTCTTAGCACTGACTACTAAACCATTGTGTTTTATTATTTTAAAAAAAATATTAAGGTGTTTAAAGTGAGAATCTATGTCCTCTGAGAATACTAAAGTGAGAATCTATGTCCTCTGAGAATACTAATACATCGTCAATATAAACTATTGACATGTTACTATATGGGTTAAATATATTATTCATCACATTTTGGAATTCTGATGGGGCATTTTTTAACCCAAAAGGCATTACGTTCCATTCATATTGTCCAAATGGGACATTAAAGGCCGTTTTATATTTATCTTCTTCAGCAATTTGAATTTGCCAAAATCCTGATTTCATATCGAATTTGCTATAAATATTAGCTTTATAAGTTCTTTTTAATAAATCTCTTTTATTAGGTATCGGGTACCTAATCCATTGTAATACCTTATTTAAAGGTTTATAGTTAATTACTAACCTAGGAGCTCCTCTTTCCTTTTCTGCGTTGTTGTTAACGTAGAAAGCTGCACAGCTCCAAGGGGATTTAGAAGGCCTAATAATCTTCTTTTGGAGAAGATCACCTATTTCTGTTTTACAGACTTCCATTAAGTCATGATTCATCTGAATAGGTCTTGCCTTAGTAGGTATATTTTGTTCATTAAATTCTTTTATGTAAGGTAGGTGGATTATGTGCCTTTTTCTTTCCCAAAAGGCTGTAGGTAAATCTGAACAAACTTCTAGCTCGAGTTTTTGCTGAAATAGTTTAATCTTATCTTCTACTCCGGGGGTTTTTAAAGTTTGTTCAATCTTGCGAATTTTAATATCATTTTTTAAATAATTCACTTGTTGAGATAATAGGTTTATTTTAAAAATTGTTTGTGATTTAATGTAATCACTTTCTTCTTTAGAGATTGGATTTAGGTAAGGAAATCGTATTTCTTTTCCTAATACATTAGTGCAGAGGGCACTTAAGTCGTCGTAATGCGGTTTTATTTGAGTCAGGAAAGGAATACCAAGAATTATTTCTTCGTTTATATCTCTAGTTATTATAAAATCATTAATAAAACATATTCCGTCATTACAGATATGTGCTTTAGATAATTTGTAATTTATCTTTAATAATTCTCCTGTTGCAGAGTATAATCTTTGTGTAGTTTTCTCTAAATACTTTAATGGTATTATTCCTTCCATTATGCAGTTCTTATCTGCACCTGAATCTAATAATGCTAATTTGTTAAAAGTCATATCTTGCACTTTTAAGGTTATGGGGAGATGATAACTTTTAGCCTTTACTTTAGTAAGTTTGACTAGGGCTGCTGAATCATCTTTCGATTCTTCTATAATTGAATCATTTAATTTTGAAGTGTTGTCAGAATCATTACCATCTTCTTCTTCGTTGAGGAATTCTTGATTAATCGTTTTTCCCTTATGTACTTGGGATAATATTTTTTATCAGTAATATTTTCCATTTCGATTTTATTAAGTCTAAGCTTAATATCTTTTAATTCTTCTTTTACTGATTTAAGTTCAGTTTGAAGATGTTGGACTGTAGTGGGTTCTTCTGTTTTAACGGAGAATCTATCCATTACTTTCTTCATATCAAAAGGTTCTATCTGTGGTCGATTTCCCTTTTGTTTAACCATAATATTTTTTAATTCAATTAGATACTTTTTCTTTAAGTCATCGTCATCAATGTGTTCGATGATGTCGAATAAGACCTCTTTGGAGTCTTCTGATATTACTCTAAGTGAGTTTTGGCTACACACGCAAATTGCGCCAGTACAGCTACAGTTGTTTTCTATTGAGCTGCTACTGTCTGAATCATATGCGACATTGATAAGTTCATTGTCACTATCCGAATAACTGTCAGTGGGTGAAGATGATGAAGATGATGAACTGTTGTCATTATCTTCTAGAATAGCGTAAAGTTTTTCTTTAGTATTTTCATCAAGTTCTAAAGAATTTACTTTATTTCTTTTCTTTTTCGTGACCTTACAGTCACTGGCTCTATGCCCTGTTTTTCCACAAGACCAGCATTTATCACCATAATTTTTCTTCCTTTTAAACCTTTTCTTCTTAGAGGTTTCGCCCTCTTTCTTTTCTTTACGCTTATGGCGTCTTCTAGGTTTATCAGAAGATTTATGTTTGTTTTTCTTTGATGCTCTTTTTGAAGGAGCTGCAATTGTTTTGTAACCGAAGTCCTGGCAAAAACTACCAAGTTCAGCTTTGGATTGTAGCCTGTCCTTTTTAATAAGGCTTTTTAGCTTTAGGTCTGTACATAGTTCTAAACCTGTGACATTTATAAAGCTTATTAAATCTCCATACGTTAGGTTATCATATGGGATTGAGCCATTAAATCTATTTTTAATCTTATTTCTTACCTTTTCGGCAAACAGCCTGGGTAATCCACTAATGAATCTTTCTTTCCAGAAAGGTTTATTACAGTCTTCTCTGACCAATACCTTTTCTATAAACATATCTTTATACCACCTAAAATCTGTTAATTTTGGGCAGCTAAGATTATTAAGAAGTTCAAGACTTCTATCTTGGAATAGTTTTGGTTTCACCGATAAAATGTTTGGCTATACAGTAGATTAAAGTTGCTGTGGCATCTTCTTTAGCTACAAGTTCAGTTGTTTGATTATTATTTTCAGTTTTTATTATAGTTGCTATGGTCGTAGCATTAAGAATTTGATTTTTGTCGTCTTCTGAAAGGTAATTATCCCACCAATTTTTTAATGAACCGGTAAATCCCGATACTACTAGAGTTGCAGCGTTTTTATCTGACGCATTTTTCATTTTATAGGCTGTCACCGCAATCCCTATTTCGTGGAGTTTTTTGTAGATTTGGCTTTCTGCTAGGCCATCAATATTCCATTCAGAAATTCCAGTTCCGTCATGACTGGAGTAAGATAGATAGATGTCTTCTTCAAATTGAACGTCTGGGAATGTTGGTCTCCCATAATAATTTTTCTTATTAGGATGTCTAGGATTTCCCATTATTCTACTTACTTCAGGAGTATTAGCAGAAATAGTTTTTAATGTTACAAGAGGTTTTATCTTATTAATAGAGTCTGAGCATTCATTAGAAGCTTTCTCTATTATTATTAACTTTGATTCTCTATCCGGGATGGATTCATCCTTTAGTATTGCTTCATATGTCTTATTTAATGAAGTTAATTGGTTTTGTAATTTATGCAGTTCTATAGTTTTATCTATACTATCACTAGTTTGTTCTGTATGGATTTTTGATATACTCAGTTTTGTTTTAAGTTGTTCTGCTAGAAGTTCATTTGTAAAATCAAATTTGTCTTTTAATTGCGGGAACTTTTCTTTTGAAAATTCAGGGATTTTGATAGTAGGGTGTGTTTCTATAGTAGGTGCTACTGTTGATTTTGTTGGGATTCCTAATCTGTTAGTGTCTTTTAATTGATTAGCTACAACATGTAAAAGATTGTTCGTATAATTATTTTGGACAATTATTTTGTTCAAATCTTTATTTATTGGTTCTTTATCGAGGTGAATGCTTTCTCTTTTGAAGGGGGAAGCTGTTATGACCTCAGTTTGAACTGGTATCACTATTTCATCTAAAGGCGGAATAGTGGCTTCTATTGTACCTTTATTTTTAGTATACCATTTGTTAATAATCATTTGTAAAGATTCTTTTTGATTTGGAATCTGCCCTGTTAATTCAAACCATCTAAAGAATTCTATATCACATTTAAGTCTTTTTAGATCTTTAATCCAATTGTTCTTGAAAGACTTTCGTTGATCTAAAGAATAGGCATTTACATACCATTTTCTTTTAATGTTGTTATCAGGGTGTTTCCACTGAGCATTTAGACTTTTCCAATCTATTTCGAAGTTACTTTCTTCTTTAAGAGTTCCAAGCCTATCTATTGTTTCTGCGGATGAACTTTTATGAATAAAAGGACCCTTTTGATAGATTACTTTAGGAACAGTTTTGTTAAAATCTACTCCTTTTATTTTCCTATCAAGTTCTTCAATTAATTCTTCATCGCTTTTATCGCTTTTATATCTTTCCTCCGGGGGTTTAGAAGAAGAAGGTCCACTGAAGGACATTCTTTTACTGGAAGAAGCATCGCTTATTGAGTTAGACCTTAAAAATTTTAAGTCTACTGCCCCAGTTGGGTGTTGAATTACTTGTTCGATGTGTGATCTTTCTAGTTCGTATTTAGGTTGAGTTATGGCTTCAAAACGCCATTCATCTTTGGATAATATTTCATCCCATCGAATCATTCTAGGGACGAAGGTATTACTATGCTCTTGGTTTGCTTCCATGAGCATTGTAACTCCCTTATTACTTTCAATTTTAGCCTTCGGGGCTAAAGTGGTTTTCATTAGCCTATAATATACTCGGTATATTACAGCTATCTCTCTTGTATTAATTTTACTATTCATATTTTTTGTTTTAATATTAAGAGTCAAAGTATCTAAAATATTCTGGTCATTTATGTCAACCGAATAATTTGGATAACAGTTAAAGTAGACCGGGCCTTGAGCTAGGTTACTTTGTAGGACTCCTAATAATGAATCGTCAAAATTTAATAATCTGTCATCTCTTAACAAGAGACAAAGGGGTGTGTCTAAACCTAATCTGTATAAAGGTTTGACAGCTACTTGTACTAGTCCAATATGTAGGAAATTATATTTTCTCCTATATTGTTGTATGTCATGTGCTGCTAATAACTTAATGGTTTCGATTGAGTTATTAATAGCGATTGTTGATTCACAAGTTTTGATATTATAACTTTTAATAAAATCAAACTTGCCTGTATGATATATAGTGCTAAAGGATTCTCTAGGAATACTCCAATTTTGTAAATCATTTTCTATTTTGGCAATATCTGCTACTGCCGAAATATTAACACTATTTAGCGTGTTATTTCTTTCTGAATTATTCATATTAATATTGACAGGTGTACCAGCTAATACAGGTTTTTAGCATACCCAAATTGTCAAGATATGTATTTTTTAGTGATTCACAATTTTTTAAATTGTTGTTATAATAATTAATTTCCTTTATTATGTTTAATAGAGGTAGTTTGCTAATATTCTTATTTGAAGCAAGGGTTTTACAAACTCTTAGATTGTGTTTAGCACACTCTATTTTTCTGTTTATCTTTCTTAATTCTTTATTAAGTATCCATCTTTCATAATTTATATTTCTAATATATTGAAAAGAAGGTTGTTGCTTCATTTAAGATTTTAATATTGAGAAGAGCATCTGCTAATAGAGCGATTAATACTTCGTATATTGCTCACTATCATATGCCTTTGCTCAAGATACCTGTTGATATTTCTTTTATTAAAATCTATTTCATCTTTTAGTAACCATAAAGCTACGTTCTTTATTTTGTTTTCTCTAATGATAGATCTTGTTGATCTAATGTTGAGTCGGGAATTACTAATTCTTTTATTCGTATCTTGAAGGTGCTTCAAGAATTTCCACCTTAATTTATTATAAGATTCTATGATGCTAAAGGTTCTGTGTTTCATATCCTAGTGATAATGAGATTAAAGGTTTCTTTTGAAGTTAAAGAGAGGGGTATTGTCCTTAAGGTTTCTTTTCTGTTATCTTTTTCAGTACTATTTCTCTTAATAGTTTTGTACTATTCTTAGCAATATATTGTTTACTGTTTATCCTGTTTAAGTTATCTTAGTTCTAAGTTTTCTTAGGGGTTGAAAGTTGAACGTGTTTACTGTGTCCTGTTGTGTCCTGTCTAACTGCGGCTCTTCCTGGCCTATAACGACGACGGCAACTGACGGCAGTAAATAAGGTTCAGCTAACTCTCTTTCAGAGACCCTCACACTATGAACTTCACACTAGATAACAGGATTGAATGATAAATATATACTGGAATGAATAGTATATAACAATTAAGATCTAGAGCATGAGATAGATAACATGAAAACCTTAAAGACAATTGAGAGTTTACCCTCTCATGGATTTAGTTAACATGGCTCTAATACCATGTTAGCCTCTAATGTCCCATTAGAGAGCTTATTTCTTTTATTCCATATAAATAAAAAGAAATATAGACATATTATAGCAAATTCGATATGAAATCAGGATTTTGGCAAATTCAAATTGTTGAAGAAGATAAATATAAAACAGCCTTTAATGTCCCATTTGGACAACATGAATGGAACGTAATGCCTTTTGGGTTAAACACCTTAATATTTTTTTTAAAATAATAAAACACAATGGTTTAGTAGTCAGTGCTAAGAAGATTAAGCTATTCCAAACAGCCATTAGATTCTTAGGGCACGACTTATATCAAGGTACTTATAAACCAATCTGTAGGGCCATTGAGTTCTCCTCTAAGTTTCCCGACGAAATCACAGATAAAACACAATTACAGAGGTTCTTAGGAAGCCTTAACTACGTAGCAGATTTTATTCCTAACATTAGAAAAATCTGTGAACCTCTCTACAAGCGTCTTAGAAAAAACCCAGTCCCCTGGAGTCTAGAACAAACAAACACAGTCAAAAGAGTCAAGTCCATTGTTCAAAAACTCCCGTGTCTAGGGATTCCAAATCCTGAAGCATTTATGATAGTCGAAACCGACGCTTCTGATGAAGGGTACGGTGGTATTCTAAAACAACGAATTTCTTCAGAATCTCCCGAACAGTTAGTTCGTTTCACTTCTGGTATCTGGAATCCGGCTCAAAAGAATTATAGTACAGTCAAAAAAGAAATTTTGTCTATAGTACTATGTATTACAAAGTTTCAAGACGATTTAATAAACAAAGAATTTTTATTAAGAGTTGATTGTAAGTCAGCTAAAGAGATTTTACAAAAGGATGTTAAAAACCTTATTTCAAAACAAATTTTTGCCAGATGGCAAGCTTTACTATCTAGCTTTGATTTTGAAATTGAATTTATAAAAGGGGAACAAAACTCTTTGCCTGATTTTCTAACCAGAGAATTCTTACAGGGAAAAAATGAGACCACAAAAGGGTCCCTTCAGGGCCTCTCCGAAAAGGGAGAATAAGTATTCTGTTCTTGCAGAATACCCACAATTACCAGTGAGACCAATGTTACTACCATCAGTGAAACCACCCGTGAGATCACTACTAGATATAATGGTTACCCCTCCGAGAGTACCCACTACTGATAAAACCTCTGCCATGACAGTTCTTGGATCTATCCCACAAAGAACAGGTCCATTTCAACAGGCTTCCTCAAAAGCCTCCACCAGCCAGGCGGTAAAAACCTTGACAAGTGCTGATTACGAAATGAAGGTTCCTGAAACCTTCGCCCAAGCAGTTAATCCTCACACACCCTCAAAAGCAGAAGATAAAAGACCGGTTTCCTCAGAGAAGGAAACGTTTGAGTTAATTGCAAAAGAACCAGTTAAAGTCTTAGCCCTAGACAAAGGCTATGAAAACCTTGACCTAGCAGACCTAATTCGTCCCTGTTACACGGACAGAAATTATGTTGATACATGTGATCCCCTAAAAACAAGAAGATACTACGAATTAATTCTTACAGATACTAAGTCTGTTACTTTCGAACACACTCTCTATGATGAAAGAGATCCTACTAGTATTAGGATTTCAAAAATAACCATCAACAAAATTTTAAGCCCATTTGAATGGAATATGGATCATTTGCACACCCCTATAGCTTTATCAGTCCAGTATAGGCCCCAAACCTATAATTACAGAGATTACATAGATGCCTGGTTTAACTTTCTCTACCTACGACCAAAGACCCATACTTGGTTCGTTAAATACAGTGAGCAAGCCCAGAGATCTATATTACCCAGGTGGTTCTACGACTGGTGGAAAATCTTTGGAGGAACAGAGCAAACGATGCCCCGTAGCTTCCACAAGTACTATGAGAGATTCCTACTAGAACAAGAAATCTCTACCCTTCCTGACCATATAAAATTATGCAAATATTATTTTGCGAAACGAATCTCTTTTATAATTAATTGGTCATTCGAAGTAGAACAGATTGACAAAATCAAATATTTGGTAAAGATACCCAAAATAAAAGGATGGATTCCGGAAGTTAAAGAAACTAGGAAATCCAGACCGGCTCAGACGAACTCAACAACGGAATCAGGTAACTCAAAAAATGAGTTAAAAAAGAAACTACTCAGCATGCTTGCAAGCATAGAATCAACGGATCCAACTCAAATACAGGCAATGATAGATACAATCTCAAATTCATCCTCTGCAGAAAGCAGACAAAACGGAGACATGGAAGAATTAGACGGGAAGATAGCCCTAGCCTATACTCAGTCTAATCGATAAATAGTATCTTGCCCCTTCAGGAAAAGTAAAAGACAGTTGCCCCTTCAGAAAGACAAAAAACAAATGACCTTTCGAGAAAGCGACATCTGCCCTTCAGGAAAAGCAAAAGACAATTGCCTCTTCAGAAAAGCAAAGAACAAATGACTTTTCGAGACAAAGATCTGACCATCTATTACGGACGATCAAGATTATCTCAACTATCTCTTAGAAGTCTATATAAAGTCTTCAAATGTAATATAGAGGGTAGACCGAAAATCACCCTTCCCTTTTCATATATGTTTTCCCTTCCCTCTCTGTAAAAGTTCCTCGTTCTGCAGTTTTCAATGTTCTAAATAAAAGTAAGTTTCTTAAATTTGTGTTTATTTCCTTTAAATTCCGCATATTTTTATCTGTACTTACGATCCTTCCACTTGCTCAGTTTCTTTTCTGTTATCTTTTTCAGTACTATTTCTCTTAATAGTTTTGTACTATTCTTAGCAATATATTGTTTACTGTTTATCCTGTTTAAGTTATCTTAGTTCTAAGTTTTCTTAGGGGTTGGAAGTTGAACGTGTTTACTGTGTCCTGTTGTGTCCTGTCTAACTGCGGCTCTTCCTGGCCTATAACGATGACGGCAACTGACGGCAGTAAATAAGGTTCAGCTAACTCTCTTTCAGAGACCCTCACACTATGAACTTCACACTAGATAACAGGATTGAACGATAAATATATACTGGAATGAATAGTATATAATGACCAGAATATTTTAGATACTTTGACTCTTAATATTAAAACAAAAAATATGAATAGTAAAATTAATACAAGAGAGATAGCTGTAATATACCGAGTATATTATAGGCTAATGAAAACCACTTTAGCCCCGAAGGCTAAAATTGAAAGTAATAAGGGAGTTACAATGCTCATGGAAGCAAACCAAGAGCATAGTAATACCTTCGTCCCTAGAATGATTCGATGGGATGAAATATTATCCAAAGATGAATGGCGTTTTGAAGCCATAACTCAACCTAAATACGAACTAGAAGTTCACACATCGAACAAGTAATTCAACACCCAACTGGGGCAGTAGACTTAAAATTTTTAAGGTCTTGTCATGTGCTGCTAATAACTTAATGGTTTCGATTGAGTTATTAATAGCGATTGTTGATTCACAAGTTTTGATATTATAACTTTTAATAAAATCAAACTTGCCTGTATGATATATAGTGCTAAAGGATTCTCTAGGAATACTCCAATTTTGTAAATCATTTTCTATTTTGGCAATATCTGCTACTGCCGAAATATTAACACTATTTAGCGTGTTATTTCTTTCTGAATTATTCATATTAATATTGACAGGTGTACCAGCTAATACAGGTTTTTAGCATACCCAAATTGTCAAGATATGTATTTTTTAGTGATTCACAATTTTTTAAATTGTTGTTATATAGACTTCTAAGAGATAGTTGAGTTAATCTTGATCGTCCGTAATAGATGGTCAGATCTTTGTCTCGAAAAGTCATTTGTTCTTTGCTTTTCTGAAGAGGCAATTGTCTTTTGCTTTTCCTGAAGGGCAGATGTCGCTTTCTCGAAAGGTCATTTGTTTTTTGTCTTTCTGAAGGGGCAACTGTCTTTTGCTTTTACTGAAGGGGCAAGATACTATTTATCGATTAGACTGAGTATAGGCTAGGGCTATCTTCCCGTCTAATTCTTCCATGTCTCCGTTTTGTCTGCTTTCTGCAGAGGATGAATTTGAGATTGTATCTATCATTGCCTGTATTTGAGTTGGATCCGTTGATTCTATGCTTGCAAGCATGCTGAGTAGTTTCTTTTTTAACTCATTTTTTGAGTTACCTGATTCCGTTGTTGAGTTCGTCTGAGCCGGTCTGGATTTCCTAGTTTCTTTAACTTCCGGAATCCATCCTTTTATTTTGGGTATCTTTACCAAATATTTGATTTTGTCAATCTGTTCTACTTCGAATGACCAATTAATTATAAAAGAGATTCGTTTCGCAAAATAATATTTGCATAATTTTATATGGTCAGGAAGGGTAGAGATTTCTTGTTCTAGTAGGAATCTCTCATAGTACTTGTGGAAGCTACGGGGCATCGTTTGCTCTGTTCCTCCAAAGATTTTCCACCAGTCGTAGAACCACCTGGGTAATATAGATCTCTGGGCTTGCTCACTGTATTTAACGAACCAAGTATGGGTCTTTGGTCGTAGGTAGAGAAAGTTAAACCAGGCATCTATGTAATCTCTGTAATTATAGGTTTGGGGCCTATACTGGACTGATAAAGCTATAGGGGTGTGCAAATGATCCATATTCCATTCAAATGGGCTTAAAATTTTGTTGATGGTTATTTTTGAAATCCTAATACTAGTAGGATCTCTTTCATCATAGAGAGTGTGTTCGAAAGTAACAGACTTAGTATCTGTAAGAATTAATTCGTAGTATCTTCTTGTTTTTAGGGGATCACATGTATCAACATAATTTCTGTCCGTGTAACAGGGACGAATTAGGTCTGCTAGGTCAAGGTTTTCATAGCCTTTGTCTAGGGCTAAGACTTTAACTGGTTCTTTTGCAATTAACTCAAACGTTTCCTTCTCTGAGGAAACCGGTCTTTTATCTTCTGCTTTTGAGGGTATGTGAGGATTAACTGCTTGGGCGAAGGTTTCAGGAACCTTCATTTCGTAATCAGCACTTGTCAAGGTTTTTACCGCCTGGCTGGTGGAGGCTTTTGAGGAAGCCTGTTGAAATGGACCTGTTCTTTGTGGGATAGATCCAAGAACTGTCATGGCAGAGGTTTTATCAGTAGTGGGTACTCTCGGAGGGGTAACCATTATATCTAGTAGTGATCTCACGGGTGGTTTCACTGATGGTAGTAACATTGGTCTCACTGGTAATTGTGGGTATTCTGCAAGAACAGAATACTTATTCTCCCTTTTCGGAGAGGCCCTGAAGGGACCCTTTTGTGGTCTCATTTTTTCCCTGTAAGAATTCTCTGGTTAGAAAATCAGGCAAAGAGTTTTGTTCCCCTTTTATAAATTCAATTTCAAAATAAAAACTAGATAGTAAAGCTTGCCATCTGGCAAAAATTTGTTTTGAAATAAGGTTTTTAACATCCTTTTGTAAAATCTCTTTAGCTGACTTACAATCAACTCTTAATAAAAATTCTTTGTTTATTAAATCGTCTTGAAACTTTGTAATACATAGTACTATAGACAAAATTTCTTTTTTGACTGTACTATAATTCTTTTGAGCCGGATTCCAGATACCAGAAGTGAAACGAACTAACTGTTCGGGAGATTCTGAAGAAATTCATTGTTTTAGAATACCACCGTACCCTTCATCAGAAGCGTCGGTTTCGACTATCATAAATGCTTCAGGATTTGGAATCCCTAGACACGGGAGTTTTTGAACAATGGACTTGACTCTTTTGACTGTGTTTGTTTGTTCTAGACTCCAGGGGACTGGGTTTTTTCTAAGACGCTTGTAGAGAGGTTCACAGATTTTTCTAATGTTAGGAATAAAATCTGCTACGTAGTTAAGGCTTCCTAAGAACCTCTGTAATTGTGTTTTATCTGTGATTTCGTCGGGAAACTTAGAGGAGAACTCAATGGCCCTACAGATTGGTTTATAAGTACCTTGATATAAGTCGTGCCCTAAGAATCTAATGGCTGTTTGGAATAGCTTAATCTTCTTAGCACTGACTACTAAACCATTGTGTTTTATTATTTTAAAAAAATATTAAGGTGTTTAAAGTGAGAATCTATGTCCTCTGAGAATACTAATACATCGTCAATATAAACTATTGACATGTTACTATATGGGTTAAATATATTATTCATCACATTTTGGAATTCTGATGGGGCATTTTTTAACCCAAAAGGCATTACGTTCCATTCATATTGTCCAAATGGGACATTAAAGGCTGTTTTATATTTATCTTCTTCAGCAATTTGAATTTGCCAAAATCCTGATTTCATATCGAATTTGCTATAAATATTAGCTTTATAAGTTCTTTTTAATAAATCTCTTTTATTAGGTATCGGGTACCTAATCCATTGTAATACCTTATTTAAAGGTTTATAGTTAATTACTAACCTAGGAGCTCCTCTTTCCTTTTCTGCGTTGTTGTTAACGTAGAAAGCTTGCACAGCTCCAAGGGGATTTAGAAGGCCTAATAATCTTCTTTTGGAGAAGATCACCTATTTCTGTTTTACAGACTTCCATTAAGTCATGATTCATCTGAATAGGTCTTGCCTTAGTAGGTATATTTTGTTCATTAAATTCTTTTATGTAAGGTAGGTGGATTATGTGCCTTTTTCTTTCCCAAAAGGCTGTAGGTAAATCTGAACAAACTTCTAGCTCGAGTTTTTGCTGAAATAGTTTAATCTTATCTTCTACTCCGGGGGTTTTTAAAGTTTGTTCAATCTTGCGAATTTTAATATCATTTTTTAAATAATTCACTTGTTGAGATAATAGGTTTATTTTAAAAATTGTTTGTGATTTAATGTAATCACTTTCTTCTTTAGAGATTGGATTTAGGTAAGGAAATCGTATTTCTTTTCCTAATACATTAGTGCAAGAGGGCACTTAAGTCGTCGTAATGCGGTTTTATTTGAGTCAGGAAAGGAATACCAAGAATTATTTCTTCGTTTATATCTCTAGTTATTATAAAATCATTAATAAAACATATTCCGTCATTACAGATATGTGCTTTAGATAATTTGTAATTTATCTTTAATAATTCTCCTGTTGCAGAGTATAATCTTTGTGTAGTTTTCTCTAAATACTTTAATGGTATTATTCCTTCCATTATGCAGTTCTTATCTGCACCTGAATCTAATAATGCTAATTTGTTAAAAGTCATATCTTGCACTTTTAAGGTTATGGGGAGATGATAACTTTTAGCCTTTACTTTAGTAAGTTTAACTAGGGCTGCTGAATCATCTTTCGATTCTTCTATAATTGAATCATTTAATTTTGAAGTGTTGTCAGAATCATTACCATCTTCTTCTTCGTTGAGGAATTCTTGATTAATCGTTTTTCCCTTATGTACTTGGGATAATATTTTATCAGTAATATTTTCCATTTCGATTTTATTAAGTCTAAGCTTAATATCTTTTAATTCTTCTTTTACTGATTTAAGTTCAGTTTGAAGATGTTGGACTGTAGTGGGTTCTTCTGTTTTAACGGAGAATCTATCCATTACTTTCTTCATATCAAAAGGTTCTATCTGTGGTCGATTTCCCTTTTGTTTAACCATAATGTTTTTTAATTCAATTAGATACTTTTTCTTTAAGTCATCGTCATCAATGTGTTCGATGATGTCGAATAAGACCTCTTTGGAGTCTTCTGATATTACTCTAAGTGATTTTTGGCTACACACGCAAATTGCGCCAGTACAGCTACAGTTGTTTTCTATTGAGCTGCTACTGTCTGAATCATATGCGACATTAATAAGTTCATTGTCACTATCCGAATAACTGTCAGTGGGTGAAGATGATGAAGATGATGAACTGTTGTCATTATCTTCTAGAATAGCGTAAAGTTTTTCTTTAGTATTTTCATCAAGTTCTAAAGAATTTACTTTATTTCTTTTCTTTTTCGTGACCTTACAGTCACTGGCTCTATGCCCTGTTTTTCCACAAGACCAGCATTTATCACCATAATTTTTCTTCCTTTTAAACCTTTTCTTCTTAGAGGTTTCGCCCTCTTTCTTTTCTTTACGCTTATGGCGTCTTCTAGGTTTATCAGAAGATTTATGTTTGTTTTTCTTTGATGCTCTTTTTGAAGGAGCTGCAATTGTTTTGTAACCGAAGTCCTGGCAAAAACTACCAAGTTCAGCTTTGGATTGTAGCCTGTCCTTTTTAATAAGGCTTTTTAGCTTTAGGTCTGTACATAGTTCTAAACCTGTGACATTTATAAAGCTTATTAAATCTCCATACGTTAGGTTATCATATGGGATTGAGCCATTAAATCTATTTTTAATCTTATTTCTTACCTTTTCGGCAAACAGCCTGGGTAATCCACTAATGAATCTTTCTTTCCAGAAAGGTTTATTACAGTCTTCTCTGACCAATACCTTTTCTATAAACATATCTTTATACCACCTAAAATCTGTTAATTTTGGGCAGCTAAGATTATTAAGAAGTTCAAGACTTCTATCTTGGAATAGTTTTGGTTCACCGATAAAATGTTTGGCTATACAGTAGATTAAAGTTGTTGTGGCATCTTCTTTAGCTACAAGTTCAGTTGTTTGATTATTATTTTCAGTTTTTATTATAGTTGCTATGGTCGTAGCATTAAGAATTTGATTTTTGTCATCTTCTGAAAGGTAATTATCCCACCAATTTTTTAATGAACCGGTAAATCCCGATACTACTAGAGTTGCAGCGTTTTTATCTGATGCATTTTTCATTTTATAGGCTGTCACCGCAATCCCTATTTCGTGGAGTTTTTTGTAGATTTGGCTTTCTGCTAGGCCATCAATATTCCATTCAGAAATTCCAGTTCCGTCATGACTGGAGTAAGATAGATAGATGTCTTCTTCAAATTGAACGTCTGGGAATGTTGGTCTCCCATAATAATTTTTCTTATTAGGATGTCTAGGATTTCCCATTATTCTACTTACTTCAGGAGTATTAGCAGAAATAGTTTTTAATGTTACAAGAGGTTTTATCTTATTAATAGAGTCTGAGCATTCATTAGAAGCTTTCTCTATTATTATTAACTTTGATTCTCTATCCGGGATGGATTCATCCTTTAGTATTGCTTCATATGTCTTATTTAATGAAGTTAATTGGTTTTGTAATTTATGCAGTTCTATAGTTTTATCTATACTATCACTAGTTTGTTCTGTATGGATTTTTGATATACTCAGTTTTGTTTTAAGTTGTTCTACTAGAAGTTCATGTAAAATCAAATTTATCTTTTAATTGCGGGAACTTTTCTTTTGAAAATTCAGGGATTTTGATAGTAGGGTGTGTTTCTATAGTAGGTGCTACTGTTGATTTTGTTGGGATTCCTAATCTGTTAGTGTCTTTTAATTGATTAGCTACAACATGTAAAAGATTGTTCGTATAATTATTTTGGACAATTATTTTGTTCAAATCTTTATTTATTGGTTCTTTATCGAGGTGAATGCTTTCTCTTTTGAAGGGGGAAGCTGTTATGACCTCAGTTTGAACTGGTATCACTATTTCATCTAAAGGCGGAATAGTGGCTTCTATTGTACCTTTATTTTTAGTATACCATTTGTTAATAATCATTTGTAAAGATTCTTTTTGATTTGGAATCTGCCCTGTTAATTCAAACCATCTAAAGAATTCTATATCACATTTAAGTCTTTTTAGATCTTTAATCCAATTGTTCTTGAAAGACTTTCGTTGATCTAAAGAATAGGCATTTACATACCATTTTCTTTTAATGTTGTTATCAGGGTGTTTCCACTGAGCATTTAGACTTTTCCAATCTATTTCGAAGTTACTTTCTTCTTTAAGAGTTCCAAGCCTATCTATTGTTTCTGCGGATGAACTTTTATGAATAAAAGGACCCTTTTGATAGATTACTTTAGGAACAGTTTTGTTAAAATCTACTCCTTTTATTTTCCTATCAAGTTCTTCAATTAATTCTTCATCGCTTTTATCGCTTTTATATCTTTCCTCCGGGGGTTTAGAAGAAGAAGGTCCACTGAAGGACATTCTTTTACTGGAAGAAGCATCGCTTATTGAGTTAGACCTTAAAAATTTTAAGTCTACTGCCCCAGTTGGGTGTTGAATTACTTGTTCGATGTGTGATCTTTCTAGTTCGTATTTAGGTTGAGTTATGGCTTCAAAACGCCATTCATCTTTGGATAATATTTCATCCCATCGAATCATTCTAGGGACGAAGGTATTACTATGCTCTTGGTTTGCTTCCATGAGCATTGTAACTCCCTTATTACTTTCAATTTTAGCCTTCGGGGCTAAAGTGGTTTTCATTAGCCTATAATATACTCGGTATATTACAGCTATCTCTCTTGTATTAATTTTACTATTCATATTTTTTGTTTTAATATTAAGAGTCAAAGTATCTAAAATATTCTGGTCATTTATGTCAACCGAATAATTTGGATAACAGTTAAAGTAGACCGGGCCTTGAGCTAGGTTACTTTGTAGGACTCCTAATAATGAATCGTCAAAATTTAATAATCTGTCATCTCTTAACAAGAGACAAAGGGGTGTGTCTAAACCTAATCTGTATAAAGGTTTGACAGCTACTTGTACTAGTCCAATATGTAGGAAATTATATTTTCTCCTATATTGTTGTATGTCATGTGCTGCTAATAACTTAATGGTTTCGATTGAGTTATTAATAGCGATTGTTGATTCACAAGTTTTGATATTATAACTTTTAATAAAATCAAACTTGCCTGTATGATATATAGTGCTAAAGGATTCTCTAAGAATACTCCAATTTTGTAAATCATTTTCTATTTTGGCAATATCTGCTACTGCCGAAATATTAACACTATTTAGCGTGTTATTTCTTTTATTCGTATCTTGAAGGTGCTTCAAGAATTTCCACCTTAATTTATTATAAGATTCTATGATGCTAAAGGTTCTGTGTTTCATATCCTAGTGATAATGAGATTAAAAGTTATCATTATCACTAGGATAATGATAACTTCAAAAAAGATAACAGAAAAGAAACCGAGATTTATTGCTGTATGATATATAGTGCTAAAGGATGATATAGAGTGCACATAATCCACCTACCTTACATAAAAGAATTTAATGAACAAAATATACCTACTAAGGCAAGACCTATTCAGATGAATCATGAGAGTGCTAAAGGATTCTCTTCTTTAGCACAGGATTCTCATGAAGCGTCGGTTAACTATATTCAAATTGAGTCTTCAAGATTAACTCAACTATCTCTTAGAAGTCTATATAAAGTCTTCAAATGTAATATAGAGGGTAGACCAGATCTCAATGGAAGTGCGGATTCGAATTTCTTAATATAACGAAAGTCGAATCCGCACTTCCAAAAGAAGATTATTAGGCCTTCAGTGGGTGAAGATGAGCGCCAGTACATCTTCACAGAACAAACATTCAGTACATCTTCTTTTTGGCAAATTCGCTAAAGTTAGTTTAGCCTCTAAAGGATTCAGTACATTTAGAAATGATTCTGCCATTCACGCGACGACGGTTTTGAATTTTTGGAAGGAATTTGGATTTTCATGTTTTTTCTTAAAGGCAAAAGGTCTTTGAAACCTATCCAAGAGTCATACCAAGTGACTTCCTAATCATTTGTCCAAAATGAATTCAATACCTCAAGTCTTTCCTTTAAAAAAATAACTTATCTTCATGAGTCATAAATGACTTTACACGTTGGTATCATAGTAAGAAGATATGACTCTTAGGCATATACTTAAATGATGGTGTACTGCCACATCTTGGATTATATTTCGAAATGACGGGCTAGTTTGTTCCTTCCACTTACAAATATTCCAAGTTTGATCATATAGACACAAATGCGCCAGTACAGCTACAATTGTTTTCTATTGAGCTGCTACTGTCTGAATCATATGCGACATTGATAAGTTCATTGTCACTATCCGAATAACTGTCAGTGGGTGAAGATGATGAAGATGATGAACTGTTGTCATTATCTTCTAGAATAGCGTAAAGTTTTTCTTTAGTATTTTCATCAAGTTCTAAAGAATTTACTTTATTTCTTTTCTTTTTCGTGACCTTACAGTCACTGGCTCTATGCCCTGTTTTTCCACAAGACCAGCATTTATCACCATAATTCTTCTTCCTTTTAAACCTTTTCTTCTTAGAGGTTTCGCCCTCTTTCTTTTCTTTACGCTTATGGCGTCTTCTAGGTTTATCAGAAGATTTATGTTTGTTTTTCTTTGATGCTCTTTTTGAAGGAGCTGCAATTGTTTTGTAACCGAAGTCCTGGCAAAAACTACCAAGTTCAGCTTTGGATTGTAGCCTGTCCTTTTTAATAAGGCTTTTTAGCTTTAGGTCTGTACATAGTTCTAAACCTGTGACATTTATAAAGCTTATTAAATCTCCATACGTTAGGTTATCATATGGGATTGAGCCATTAAATCTATTTTTAATCTTATTTCTTACCTTTTCGGCAAACAGCCTGGGTAATCCACTAATGAATCTTTCTTTCCAGAAAGGTTTATTACAGTCTTCTCTGACCAATACCTTTTCTATAAACATATCTTTATACCACCTAAAATCTGTTAATTTTGGGCAGCTAAGATTATTAAGAAGTTCAAGACTTCTATCTTGGAATAGTTTTGGTTCACCGATAAAATGTTTGGCTATACAGTAGATTAAAGTTGCTGTGGCATCTTCTTTAGCTACAAGTTCAGTTGTTTGATTATTATTTTCAGTTTTTATTATAGTTGCTATGGTCGTAGCATTAAGAATTTGATTTTTGTCGTCTTCTGAAAGGTAATTATCCCACCAATTTTTAATGAACCGGTAAATCCCGATACTACTAGAGTTGCAGCGTTTTTATCTGACGCATTTTTCATTTTATAGGCTGTCACCGCAATCCCTATTTCATGGAGTTTTTTGTAGATTTGGCTTTCTGCTAGGCCATCAATATTCCATTCAGAAATTCCAGTTCCGTCATGACTGGAGTAAGATAGATAGATGTCTTCTTCAAATCTTGAAGACTTCATTTGAAGACTCTATATTACATTTGAAGACTTTTAAGGTTATTAATCTTTGTGTCGTCGCGTAATTTCTAAAGGATTCAAATTTATATTTATCTTCTTTTGAGAGGCCTTCAGTACATCTTCCAAAAATCCATATAGAACACACTAGTTATTTCGAACTTGTCAAAATATTAGCCCGTCATCGTTCGATCAAGGTCAAACTCTTCTTTTTGGCAAATTCTCTTAGCCTTAAAGGGGGTTATTTCGATCTTGTCAAAGTACTAACCCGTCATCGTTCGATCAAGGCTGAACTCTTCTTTTTGGTGAAGGCCCTTGGCCTTAAATAATGTTATTTCGAACTTGTCGAAATATCAAACCGTTGTCGTTCGATCAAGGTAAAACACTTTTTTTTGGCGAAAGTCCTTGGCCTTAAAGGATGTTATTTCGAACGTGTCGAAATACAGAACCGTCAACGTTCGATCAAGGTCGAACTCTTCTTTTTGGAAAAGGCCCTAAGCCTTAAAGGGTGTTATTTCGAACTTGTCGAAATATCAAACAGTTGTCGTTCGATCAAGGTAAAACTCTTTTTTTGGCGAGAGTCCTTGGCCTTAAAGATGTTATTTCGAACTTGTCGAAATACAGAACCGTCAACGTTCGATCAAGGTCGAACTCTTCTTTTTGGAAAAGGCCCTAAGCCTTAAAGGGTGTTATTTAGAGCATGTTGAAATATTTACCAGTCGTCGTTCGATCAAGGTCGAACTCTTCTTTTTGGCGAAGGCCCTCGGCTTTAAAGGGTGTTATTTCGAACTTGTCGCAATATTAACCCGTTGTCGTTCGATCAAGGTTGAACTCTTCTTATTGGCGAAGGCCCTTGGCCTTAAAGGGTATTATTTCGAACTTGTCTAAATACCGACCCGTCCTCATTGGATCAAGGACGAACTCTTCTTTTTTGCGAAGGCCCTTGGCCTTAAAGGGTGTTATTTTGAACTTTTCGAAATATTAACCCGTCGTGATTTGATTAAGGTCGAACTCTTCTTTTTGACGAAGTCCCTTAGCCTTAAAGGGTGTTATTTCGAGCTTGTCGAAATATTGAACCTTCATCGTTCGATCAAGGTTGAACTCTTCTTTTTGGCAGAGGCCCTTGGCCTTAAAGGGTGTAATTTTGAACTTGTCGAAATACTGACCCGTCATCATTCGATCAAGGTCGAACTCTTCTTTTTGGTGAAGGCCCTAGGCCTTAAAGGGTGTTATTTTGAACCTGTCGAAATATTAGTGCGTCGTCGTTCAATCAAGGTAAAACTCTTCTTTTTGGCGAAGGCCCTTTGCCTTAAAGGGTGTTATTTTGAACTTGTCAAAATATTAACCCATGGTCGTTCGATCAAGGTCGAAATCTTGTTTTTGGCGATGGCCCTTGGCCTTAAAGGGTGTTATTTCGAACATGTTGAAATACTGACCCGTCGTCATTCGATCAAGGTTGAATTCTTCTTTTTGGCGAAGGCCCTTGGCCTTAAAGTGTGTTATTTCGAACTTGTCGAAATATGAGTCCGTCGTTGTTCGATCAAGTTCAAAATCTTCTTTTGACGAAGGCCCATGGCCTTAAAGGGTGTTATTTCGAACTTGTCAAAATATTAGCCCGTCATCGTTCAATCAAGGTCAAACTCTTCTTTTTGGCAAATTCCCTTAGCCTTAAAGGGGGTTATTTCGATCTTGTGAAAGTACTAACCCGTCATCGTTCGATCAAGGCTGAACTCTTCTTTTTTGTGAAGGCCCTTGGCCTTAAATGGTGTTATTTCGAACTTGTCGAAATATCAAACCGTTGTCGTTCGATCAAGGTAAAACACTTTTTTTTGGCGAAAGTCCTTGGCCTTAAAGGATGTTATTTCGAACGTGTCGAAATACAGAGCCGTAAACGTTCGATTAAGGTCGAACTCTTCTTTTTTAAAAAGGCCCTAAGCCTTAAAGGGTGTTATTTCGAACATGTCGAAATATCAAACTGTTGTCGTTCGATCAAGGTAAAACTCTTTTTTTTGGCGAAAGTCCTTAGCCTTAAAGGATGTTATTTCGAACTTGTCGAAATACAGAACCGTCAACATTCGATCAAGGTCGAACTCTTCTTTTTGGAAAAGGCCCTAAGCCTTAAAGGGTGTTATTTTGAGCATGTTGAAATATTCACCAGTCGACGTTCGATCATGGTCGAACTCTTCTTTTTGGCGAAGGCCCTCGGCTTTAAAGGGTGTTATTTCCAACTTTTCGAAATATTAACCCGTCGTCGTTCGATCAAGGTTGAACTCTTCTTATTGGCGAAGGCCCTTGGCCTTAAAGTGTATTATTTCGAACTTGTCTAAATACTGACCCGTCCTCATTGGATCAAGGACGAACTCTTCTTTTTCGCGAAGGCCCTTGGCCTTAAAGGGTGTTATTTTGAACTTTTCGAAATATTAACCCGTCGTCATTTTATTAAGGTAGCACTCTTCTTTTTTGCGAAGTCCCTTAGCCTTAAAGGGTGTTATTTCGAGCTTGTCGAAATATTGAACCTTCATCGTTCGATCAAGGTTGAACTCTTCTTTTTGGCAAAGGCCCTTGGCCTTAAAGGGTGTAATTTTGAACTTGTCGAAATACTGACCCGTCATCATTCGATCAAGGTCGAACTCTTCTTTTTGGTGAAGGCCCAAGGCCTTAAAGGGTGTTATTTTGAACATGTCGAAATATTAGTGCGTCGTCGTTCAATCAAGGTAAAACTCTTCTTTTTGGCGAAGGCCCTTTGCCTTAAAGGGTGTTATTTCGAACTTGTCAAAATATTAACCCATGGTCGTTCGATCAAGGTCGAAATCTTGTTTTTGGCGATGGCCCTTGGCCTTAAAGGGTGTTATTTCGAACATGTTGAAATACTGACCCGTCGTCATTCGATCAAGGTTGAATTCTTCTTTTTGGCGAAGGCCCTTGGCCTTAAAGTGTGTTATTTCGAACTTGTCGAAATATGAGTCCGTCGTTGTTCAATCAAGTTCAAAATCTTCTTTTGACGAAGGCCCATGGCCTTAAAGGGTGTTATTTCGAACTTGTCAAAATATTAGCCTGTCATCGTTCAATCAAGGTCAAACTCTTCTTTTTGGCAAATTCGCTTAGCCTTAAAGGGGGTTATTTCGATCTTGTCAAAGTACTAACCCGTCATCGTTCGATCAAGGCTGAACTCTTCTTTTTTGTGAAGGCCCTTGGCCTTAAATGGTGTTATTTCGAACTTGTCGAAATATCAAACCGTTGTCGTTCGATCAAGGTAAAACACTTTTTTTCGGCGAAAGTCCTTGGCCTTAAAGGATGTTATTTCGAACGTGTCGAAATACAGAGCCGTCAACGTTCGATTAAGGTCGAACTCTTCTTTTTTAAAAAGGCCCTAAGCCTTAAAGGGTGTTATTTCGAACTTGTCGAAATATCAAACCGTTGTCGTTCGATCAAGGTAAAACTCTTTTTTTCGGCGAAAGTCCTTAGCCTTAAAGGATGTTATTTCGAACTTGTCGAAATACAGAACCGTCAACATTCGATCAAGGTCGAACTCTTCTTTTTGGAAAAGGCCCTAAGCCTTAAAGGGTGTTATTTTGAGCATGTTGAAATATTCACCAGTCGACGTTCGATCATGGTCGAACTCTTCTTTTTGGCGAAGGCCCTCGGCTTTAAAGGGTGTTATTTCCAACTTTTCGAAATATTAACCCGTCGTCGTTCGATCAAGTTTGAACTCTTCTTATTGGCGAAGGCCCTTGGCCTTAAAGTGTATTATTTCGAACTTGTCTAAATACCGACCCGTCCTCATTGGATCAAGGACGAACTCTTCTTTTTCGCGAAGGCCCTTGGCCTTAAAGGGTGTTATTTTGAACTTTTCGAAATATTAACCCGTCGTCATTTGATTAAGGTAGCACTCTTCTTTTTTGCGAAGTCCCTTAGCCTTAAAGGGTGTTATTTCGAGCTTGTCGAAATATTGAACCTTCATCGTTCGATCAAGGTTGAACTCTTCTTTTTGGCAAAGGACCTTGGCCTTAAAGGGTGTAATTTTGAACTTGTCGAAATACTGACCCGTCATCATTCGATCAAGGTCGAACTCTTCTTTTTGGTGAAGGCCCAAGGCCTTAAAGGGTGTTATTTTGAACCTGTCGAAATATTAGCGCGTCGTCGTTCAATCAAGGTAAAACTCTTCTTTTTGGCGAAGGCCCTTTGCCTTAAAGGGTGTTATTTCGAACATGTCAAAATATTAACCCATGGTCGTTCGATCAAGGTCGAAATCTTGTTTTTGGCGATGGCCCTTGGCTTTAAAGGGTGTTATTTCGAACATGTCGAAATATTGACCCGTCGTCATTCGATCAAGATTGAATTCTTCTTTTTGGCGAAGGCCCTTGGCCTTAAAGTGTGTTATTTCGAACTTGTCGAAATATGAGCACGTCGTTGTTCGATCAAGTTCAGAATCTTCTTTTTGGAGAAGGCCCATGGCCTTAAAGGGAGTTATTTCGAACTTGTCAAAATATTAGCCCGTCATCGTTCGATCAAGGTCAAACTCTTCTTTTTGTCAAATTCGCTCAGCCTTAAAGGGGGTTATTTCGATCTTGTCAAAGTACTAACCCGTCATCGTTCGATCAAGGCTGAACTCTTATTTTTTGTGAAGGCCCTTGGCCTTAAATGGTGTTATTTCGAACTTGTTGAAATATCAAACCGTCGTCGTTCGATCAAGAACAAACTCTTTTTTTTTTGCCGAAAGTCCTTGGCCTTAAAGGGTGTTATTTCAAACTTGTCGAAATACAGAACTGTCAACGTTCGATCAAGGTCGAACTCTTATTTTTGGAAAAGGCCCTCGGCCTTAAAGGGTGTTAATTCGGACTTGTCGAAATATTAACCCGTCGTCATTCGATCAAGGTTGAACTCTTCTTATTGGCGAAGGCCCTTGGCCTTAAAGGCTGTTATTTCGAACTTGTCGAAATACCGACCCGTCCTCATTCGATCAAGGACGAACTCTTTTTTTGCGAAGGCCCTTGGCCTTAAAGGGTGTTATTTTGAACATTTCGAAATATTAACCCGTCGTTATTTAATCAAGGTTGAAGTCTTCTTTTTGGCGAAATCCCTTAGCCTTAAAGTGTGTTATTTCGAGGTTGTCGAAATATTGACCCTTCATCGTTCGATCAAGGTCGAACTCTTCTTTTTTGCGAATGCCCTTGTCCTTAAAGGGTGTTATTTCGAACTTGTCGAAATACCGACCCGTCCTCATTCGATCAAGGACGAACTCTTTTTTTGCGAAGGCCCTTGGCCTTAAAGGGTGTTATTTTTAACATTTCGAAATATTAACCCGTCGTTATTTGAGCAAGGTCGAACTCTTCTTTTTGGCGAAATCCCTTAGCCTTAAAGTGTGTTATTTCGAGCTTGTCGAAATATTGACCCGTCATCGTTCGATCAAGGTTGAACTCTTCTTTTTTGTGAAGGCCCTTGGCCTTAAATGATGTTATTTTGAACTTGTCGAAATATTAACCCGTCATCGTTCGATCAAGGTCAAACTCTTCTTTTTGGCGAAGGCCCTTGGCCTTAAAGAGTGTTATTTTGAACTTGTCAAAATATTAACCAGTCGTCGTTCGATCAAGGTCGAACTCTTCTTTATGGCGAAGGCCCATGGCCTTAAAGGGTGTTATTTCGAACTTGTCAAAATATTTGCCCGTCATCGTTCAATCAAGGTCAAACTCTTCTTTTTGGCAAATTCGCTCATCCTTAAAGGGTGTTATTTCGAGTTTATCAAATACTGACCCGTCATCGTTCGATCAAGGCTGAACTCTTATTTTTTGTAAAGGCCCTTGGCCTTAAATGGTTTTATTCCGAACCTGTCGAAATATCAAACCGTCGTCGTTCGATCAAGGACAAACTCTTTTTTTTTGCCGAAAGTCCTTGGCCTTAAAGGGTGTTATTTCGAACTTGTCGAAATACAGAACTGTCAACGTTCGATCAAGGTCGAACTCTTCTTTTTGGAAAAGGCCCTCGGCCTTAAAGGGTGTTATTTCGAACTTGTCGAAATATTAACCCGTCGTCATTCGATCAAGGTTGAACTCTTCTTATTGGCGAAGGCCCTTGGCCTTAAAGTGTGTTATTTCGAACTTGTCAAAATATTAACCCGTCGTCGTTCGATCAAGGTCGAACTCTTCTTTTTCTCGAAGGCCCTAAGCCTTAAAGGGTGTTATTTCGAGCATTTCGAAATATTAACCGGTCGTCGTTCGATCAAGGTCGAACTTTTCTTTTTGGCGAAGGCCCGTGGCCTTAAAGGGTGTTATTTCAAACTTTTCAAAATATTAACTCGTCGTCGTTCGATCAAGGTCGAACTCTTCTTTTTTGCGAATGCCCTTGGCCTTAAAGGGTGTTATTTCGAACTTGTCGAAATACCGACCCGTCCTCATTCGATCAAGGACGAACTCTTTTTTTGCGAAGGCCCTTGGCCTTAAAGGGTGTTATTTTGAACATTTCGAAATATTAACCCGTCGTTATTTGATCAAGGTCGAACTCTTCTTTCTGGCGAAATTCCTTAGCCTTAAAGTGTGTTATTTCGAGCTTGTCGAAATATTGACCCGTCATCGTTCGATCAAGGTTGAACTCTTCTTTTTTGTGAAGGCCCTTGGCCTTAAATGGTGTTATTTTGAACTTGTCGAAATATTAACCCGTCATCGTTCGATCAAGGTCAAACTCTTCTTTTTGGCGAAGGCCCTTGGCCTTAAAGAGTGTTATTTCGAACTTGTCAAAATATTAACTAGTCGTCGTTCGATCAAGGTCGAACTCTTCTTTTTGGCGAAGGCCCTAAGACTCAAAGGGTGTTATTTCGAGCATCTCGAAATATTAACCAGTCGTCGTTCGATCAAGGTCGAACTCTTCTTTTTGGTGAAGGCCTGTCGCCTTAAAGGGTGTTATTTCAAACTTTTCAAAATATTAACCCGTCGTCGTTCTATCAAGGTCGAACTCTTATTTTTGGCAAAGGCCCTTGGCCTTAAAGGGTGTAATTTTGAACTTGTCGAAATACTGACCCATCATCACTCGATCAAGGTCGAACTCTTCTTTTTGGTGAAGGCCCTAAGCCTTAAAGGGTGTTAATTTCAACTTGTCAAAATATTAGCGCGTCGTCGTTCAATCAAGGTAAAACTCTTCTTTTTGGAGAAGGCCCTTTTCCTTAAAGGGTGTTATTTCGAACATGTCAAAATATTAACCCATGGTAGTTCAATCAAGGTCGAAATCTTGTTTTTGGCAAAGGCCCTTGCCCTATAAGGGTGATATTTCGAACCTGTCGAAATATTAGCACGTCGTCGTTCGATCAAGGTCGAACACATTTTTCTGGCGAAGGCTCTTAGCATTAAAGGGTGTTATTTCGAACTTGTCGAATTACTGACCTGTCATTGTTCAATCAAGGTCGAACTCTTCTATTTTCTAAGGCCCTTGGCCTTAAAGGGTGTTATTTCTAACTTGTAAAAATATTAACTCGTCGTCATTCGATCAAGGTCGAACTCTTCTTTTTGGCGAAGGCCCTAAGCCTTAAAGGGTGTTATTTCGAGCATTTGAAATATTAACTAGTCGTCGTTCGATCAAGGTCGAACTCTTCTTTTTGGCAAACGCCATTGTTCTTAAAGGGTGTTATTTCAAACTTGTCAAATTATGACCCGTCGTCGTTCGATCAAGGTCGAAATCTTCTTTTTGGCTAAGGCCCTCGGCCTTAAAGGGTGTTATTTCGAACTTTTCGAAATAGTAACCCATCGTCGTTCGATCAAGGTTGAACTCTTCCTTTTTGCGAAGTCCCTTGGCCTTAAAGGGTGTAATTTCGAACTTGTCGAAATACCGATCCGTCCTCATTCGATCAAGGACGAACTCTTCTTTTTTGGCGAAGGCCCTTGGCCTTAAAATGCGTTATTTTGAACTTTTTGAAATATTAACCCGTCGTCGTTTGATCAAGGTCGAAATCTTATTTTTGGCGAAGGCCATTGTCCTTAAAGGGTGTTATTTCGAACTTGTCGAAATACTGACCCGTCGTCGTTCGATCAAGGTCGAATTCTTCTTTTTGGCAAAGGCCCTTGGCCGTAAGGTGTGTTATTTCGAACGTGTCAAAATATGAACCCGTCGTCGTTCGATCAAGGTCAAAATCTTCTTTTTCGCGAAGGCCCTTGGCCTTAAAGGGTGTTATTTCGAACTTGTCAAAATATTAGCCCGTCATCATTCGAACAAGGTCAAACTCTTCTTTTTGGCAAATTCGCTTAGCCTTAAAGGGTGTTATTTCAATCTTTTCAAAGTACTGACCCGTCATCGTTCGATCAAGGCTAAACTCTTCTTTTTGGTGAAGGCCCTTGGCCTTAAATGGTGTTATTTCGAACTTGTCGAAATATCAAACCATCGTCGTTCAATCAAGGTAAAACTCTTTTTTTTTGGAGAAAGTCCTTGACCTTAACGGATGTTATTTCAAACTTGTCGAAATAAAAAACCATCAACGTTCGATCAAGGTCGAACTCTTCTTTTTGGTAAAGGCCCTAAGCCTTAAAGGGTGTTATTTCGAGCATGTTGAAATATTCACCAGTAGTCGTTCGATCAAGGTCGAACTCTTCTTATTGGCAAAGGCCCTTGGCCTTAAAGGGTGTTATTTCAAACTTGTCAAAATTTTAACCCGTCGTCGTTCGACCAAGGTGTGTTATTTCGAGCATTTCGAAATATTAACCGGTCGTCGTTCGATAAAGCTCGAACCATTCTTTTTGGCGAAGTCCCGTGACCTTAAGGTGTTATTTCAAACTTTTCAAAATATTAACCCTTCGTCGTTCGATCAAGGTCGAACTCTTCTTTTTTGCGAATGCCCTTGGCCTTAAAGGGTGTTATTTCGATCTTGTCGAAATACCGACCCGTCCTCATTCGATCAAGGACGAACTCTTTTTTTTGCGAAGGCCCTTGGCCTTAAAGGGTGTTATTTTAAACATTTCGAAATATTAACCCGTCGTTATTTGATCAAGGTCAAACTCTTCTTTTTGGCGAAATCCCTTAGCCTTAAAGTGTGTTATTTCGAGCTTGTCGAAATATTGACCCGTCATCGTTCGATCAAGGTTGAACTCTTCTTTTTTGTGAAGGCCCTTGGCCTTAAATGGTGTTATTTTGAACTTGTCGAAATATTAACCCGTCAACGTTCGATCAAGGTCGAACTCTTCTTTTTGGTAAAGGCCCTAAGCCTTAAAGGGTGTTATTTCGAGCATGTTGAAATATTCACCAGTAGTCGTTCGATCAAGGTCGAACTCTTCTTATTGGCGAAGGCCCTTGGCCTTAAAGGGTGTTATTTCAAACTTGTCAAAATTTTAACCCGTCATCGTTCGACCAAGGTGTGTTATTTCGAGCATTTCGAAATATTAACCGGTCGTCGTTCGATCAAGCTCGAACCATTCTTTTTGGCGAAGTCCCGTGACCTTAAGGTGTTATTTCAAACTTTTCAAAATATTAATCCTTCGTCGTTCGATCAAGGTCGAACTCTTCTTTTTTGCGAATGCCCTTGGCCTTAAAGGGTGTTATTTCGATCTTGTCGAAATACCGACCCGTCCTCATTCGATCAAGGACGAACTCTTTTTTTTGCGAAGGCCCTTGGCCTTAAAGGGTGTTATTTTAAACATTTCGAAATATTAACCCGTCGTTATTTGATCAAGGTCAAACTCTTCTTTTTGGCGAAATCCCTTAGCCTTAATGTGTGTTATTTCGAGCTTGTCGAAATATTGACCCGTCATCGTTCGATCAAGGTTGAACTCTTATTTTTTGTGAAGGCCCTTGGCCTTAAATGGTGTTATTTTGAACTTGTCGAAATATTAACCCGTCAACGTTCGATCAAGGTCGAACTCTTCTTTTTGGTAAAGGCCCTAAGCCTTAAAGGGTGTTATTTCGAGCATGTTGAAATATTCACCAGTAGTCGTTCGATCAAGGTCGAACTCTTCTTATTGGCGAAGGCCCTTGGCCTTAAAGGGTGTTATTTCAAACTTGTCAAAATTTTAACCCGTCGTCGTTCGACCAAGGTGTGTTATTTCGAGCATTTCGAAATATTAACCGGTCGTCGTTCGATCAAGCTCGAACCATTCTTTTTGGCGAAGTCCCGTGACCTTAAGGTGTTATTTCAAACTTTTCAAAATATTAACCCTTCGTCGTTCGATCAAGGTCGAACTCTTCTTTTTTGCGAATGCCCTTGGCCTTAAAGGGTGTTATTTCGATCTTGTCGAAATACCGACCCGTCCTCATTCGATCAAGGACGAACTCTTTTTTTTGCGAAGGCCCTTGGCCTTAAAGGGTGTTATTTTAAACATTTCGAAATATTAACCCGTCGTTATTTGATCAAGGTCAAACTCTTCTTTTTGGCGAAATCCCTTAGCCTTAAAGTGTGTTATTTCGAGCTTGTCGAAATATTGACCCGTCATCGTTCGATCAAGGTTGAACTCTTCTTTTTTGTGAAGGCCCTTGGCCTTAAATGGTGTTATTTTGAACTTGTCGAAATATTAACCCGTCATCGTTCGATCAAGGTCGAACTCTTCTTTTTGGCGAAGGCCCTAAGACTTAAAGGGTGTTATTTCGAGCATTTCGAAATATTAACCAGTCGTCGTTCGATCAAGGTCGAACTCTTCTTTTTGGCGAAGGCCTGTGGCCTTAAAGGGTGTTATTTCAAACTTTTCAAAATATTAACCCCTCGTCGTTCGATCAAGGTCGAACTCTTCTTTTTGGCAAAGGCCCTTGGCCTTAAAGGGTGTAATTTTGAACTTATCGAAATACTAACCCGTCATAACTCAATCAAGGTCGAACTCTTCTTTTTGGTGTAGTCCCTAGGCCTTAAAGGGTGTTATTTTGAACTTGTCAAAATATTAGCGCGTCGTCGTTCAATCAAGGTAAAACTCTTCTTTTTGGAAAAGGCCCTTTGCCTTAAGGGGTGTTATTTCGAACATGTCAAAATATTAACCCATGGTAGTTCAATCAAGGTCGAAATCTTGTTTTTGGCAAAGTCCCTTAGCCTTTAAGGGTGATATTTCGAACCTGTCGAAATATTAGCCCGTCGTCGTTCGATCAAGGTCAAACACTTTTTTCTGGCGAAGGCTCTTAGCATTAAAGGGTGTTATTTCGAACTTGTCGAATTACTGACCTGTCGTTGTTCAATCAAGGTCGAACTCTTCTATTTTTCGAAGGCCCTTGGCCTTAAAGGGTGTTATTTCTAACTTGTAAAAATATTAACCCGTCGTCATTCGATCAAGGTCGAACTCTTCTTTTTGGTGAAGGCCCTAAGCCTTAAAGGGTGTTATTTCGAGCATTTTGAAATATTAACCAGTCGTCGTTTGATCAAGATCGAATTCTTCTTTTTGGCAAATGCCCTTGTTCTTAAAGGGTGTTATTTCAAACTTGTCAAATTATGACCCGTCGTCGTTCGATCAAGGTCGAAATCTTCTTTTTGGCTAAGGCCCTCGACCTTAAAGGGTGTTATTTCGAACTTTTCGAAATAGTAACCCGTCGTCGTTCGATCATGGTTGAACTCTTCCTTTTTGCGAAGGCCCTTGGCCTTAAAGGGTGTTATTTCGAACTTGTCGAAAAACCGACCCGTCCTCATTCGATCAAGGACGAACTCTTCTTTTTGGCGAAGGACCTTGGCCTTAAAGTGCGTTATTTTGAACTTTTTGAAATATTAACCCGTCGTCGTTTGATGAAGGTCGAAATCTTATTTTTGGCGAAGGACATTGTCCTTAAAGGGTGTTATTTCGAACTTGTCGAAATACTGACCCGTCGTCGTTCGATCAAGGTCAAATTCTTCTTTTTGGCAAAGGCCCTTGGCCTTAAGGTGTGTTATTTCAAACTTGTAAAAATATGAGCCCGTCGTCGTTCGACCAAGGTCAAAATCTTCTTTTTGGCGAAGGCCCTTGGCCTTAAAGGGTGTTATTTCAAACTTGTCAAAATATTAGCCCGTCATCGTTCGAACAAGGTCAAACTCTTCTTTTCGGAAAATTCGCTTAGCCTTAAAGGGTGTTATTTCAATCTTGTCAAAGTACTGACCCGTCATCGTTCGATCAAGGCTGAACTCTTCTTTTTGGTGAAGGCCCTTGGTCTTAAATGGTGTTATTTCGAGCTTGTCGAAATATCAAACCGTCATCGTTCAATCAAGGTAAAACTCTTTTTCTTTTTGGCGAAAGTCCTTGACCTTATAGGATGTTATTTCAAACTTGTCGAAATACAGAACCGTCAACGTTCGATCAAGGTCGAACTCTTCTTTTTGGAAAAGGCCCTAAGCCTTAAAGGGTGTTATTTCGAGCATGTTGAAATATTCACCAGTAGTCGTTCGATCAAGGTCGAACTTTTCTTATTGGCGAAGGCCCTTTACCTTAAAGGGTGTTATTTCGAACTTGTCAAAATATTAACCCGTCGTCGTTCGATCAAGGTGTGTTATTTCGAACTTTTCGAAATAGTAACCCGTCGTCGTTCGATCAAGGTTGAACTCTTCCTTTTTGCGAAGGCCCTTGGCCTTAAAGGGTGTTATTTCAAACTTTTCAAAATATTAACCCGTCTTCGTTCGATCAAGGTCGAACTCTTCTTTTTGGCAAAGGCCCTTGGCCTTAAAAGGTGTAATTTTTAACTTGTCGAAATACTGACCCGTCATCACTTGATCAAGGTCAAACTCTTCTTTTTGGCGAAGGCCCTTGCCCTTAAAGAGTGTTATTTCGAACTTGTCAAAATATTAACCAGTCGTCGTTCGGTCAAGGTCGAACTCTTCTTTTTGGCGAAGGCCCTAAGACTTAAAGGGTGTTATTTCGAGCATTTCGAAATATTAACCGGTCGTCGTTCGATCAAGGTCGAACCATTCTTTTTTGCGAAGGCCCGTCGCCTTAAGGTGTTATTTCAAACTTTTCAAAATATTAACTCGTCGTCGTTCGATCAAGGTCGAACTCTTCTTTTTTGCGAATGCCCTTGGCCTTAAAGGGTGTTATTTCAATCTTGTCAAAGTACTGACCCGTCATCGTTCGATCAAGGCTGAACTCTTCTTTTTGGTAAAGGCCCTTGGCCTTAAATGGTGTTATTTCGAACTTGTCGAAATATCAAACCGTCGTCGTTCAATCAAGGTAAATCTCTTCTTTTTTTGGAGAAAGTCCTTGACCTTAAAGGATGTTATTTCAAACTTGTCGAAATACAGAACCGTCAACGTTCGATCAAGGTCGAACTCTTCTTTTTGGAAAAGGCCCTAAGCCTTAAAGGGTGTTATTTCGAGCATGTTGAAATATTCACCAGTAGTCGTTCAATCAAGGTCGAACTCTTCTTATTGGCGAAGGCCCTTTGCCTTAAAAGGTGTTATTTCGAACTTGTCAAAATATTAACCCGTCGTCCTTCGATCAAGGTATGTTATTTCGAGCATTTCGAAATATTAACCGGTCGTCGTTCGATCAAGGTCGAACCATTCTTTTTGGCGAAGGCCCGTGGCCTTAAGGTGTTATTTCAAACATTTCAAAATATTAACCCTTCGTCGTTCGATGAAGGTCGAACTCTTCTTTTTTGCGAATGCCCTTGGCCTTAAAGGGTGTTATTTCGAACTTGTCGAAATACCGACCCGTCCTCATTCGATCAAGGACGAACTCTTTTTTTTTGCGATGGCCCTTGGCCTTTAAGGGTGTTATTTTGAACATTTCAAAATATTAACCCGTCGTTATTTGATCAAGGTCGAACTCTTCTTTTTGGCGAAATCCCTTAGCCTTAAAGTGTGTTATTTCGAGCTTGTCGAAATATTGACCCGTCATCGTTCGATCAAGGTTGAACTCTTCTTTTTTGTGAAGGCCCTTGGCCTTAAATGGTGTTATTTTTAACTTGTCGAAATATTAACCCGTAATCGTTCGATCAAGGTCGAACTCTTCTTTTTGGCGAAGGCCCTTGGCCTTAAAGAGTGTTATTTCGAACTTGTCAAAATATTAACCAGTCGTCGTTCGATCAAGGTCGAACTCTTCTTTTTGGCGAAGGCCCTAAGACTAAAAGGGTGTTATTTCGAGCATTTCGAAATATTAACCAGTCGTCGTTCGATCAAGGTCGAACTCTTCTTTTTGGCGAAGACCCGTGGCCTTAAAGGGTTTTATTTCAAACTTTTCAAAATATTAACCCGTCGTCGTTCGATCAAGGTCGAACTCTTCTTTTTGGCAAAGGCCCTTGGCCTTAAAGGGTGTAATTTTGAACTTGTCAAAATACTGACCTGTCATCACTCGATCAAGGTCGAACTCTTCTTTTTGGCGAAGGCCCTTGGCCTTAAAGAGTGTTATTTCGAACTTGTCAAAATATTAACAAGTCGTCGTTCGGTCAAGGTCGAACTCTTCTTTTTGGCGAAGGCACTAAGACTTAAAGGGTGTTATTTCGAGCGTTTCGAAATATTAACCGGTCGTCGTTCGATCAAGGTCGAACCATTCTTTTTGGCGAAGGCCCGTGGCCTTAAGGTGTTATTTCAAACTTTTCAAAATATTAACTCGTCGTCGTTCGATCAAGGTCGAAATCTTCTTTTTTGCGAATGCCCATGGCCTTAAAGTGTGTTATTTTGAACTTGTCGAAATACCGACCCGACCTCATTCGATCAAGGACGAACTCTTTTTTTTGCGAAGGCCCTTGTCCTTAAAGGGTGTTATTTTGAACATTTCGAAATATTAACCCGTCGTTATTTAATCAAGGTCGAACTCTTCTTTTTGGCGAAATCCCTTATCTTTAAAGTGTGTTATTTCGAGCTTGTCAAAATATTAACCCGTCATCGTTCGATCAAGGTTGAACTCTTCTTTTTTGTGAAGGCCCTTGGCCTAAAATGGTGTTATTTTGAACTTGTCGAAATATTAACCCGTCATCGTTCGATCAAGGTCGAACTCTTCTTTTTGGCGAAGGCCCTTGGCCTTAAAGAGTGGTATTTCGAACTTGTCAAAATATTAACCAGTCGTCGTTCGATCAAGGTCGAACTCTTCTTTTTGGCGAAGGCCCTAAGACTTAAAGGGTGTTATTTCGAGCATTTCGAAATATTAACCAGTAGTCTTTCGATCAAGGTCGAACTCTTCTTTTGGAGAAGGCCCATGGCCTTAAAAGGTGTTATTTCAAACTTTTCAAAATATTAACCCGTCGTCGTTCAATCAAGGTCGAACTCTTCTTTTTGGCAAAGGCCCTTGGCCTTAAAGGGTGAAATTTTGAACTTGTCGAAATACTGACCCGTCATCACTCGATCAAGGTCGAACTCTTCTTTTTGGCGAAGGCCCTTGGCCTTAAAGAGTGTTATTTCGAACTTGTCAAAACATTAACCAGTCGTCGTTCGGTCAAGGTCGAACTCTTCTTTTTGGCGAAGGCCCTAAGACTTAAAGGGTGTTATTTCGAGCATTTTGAAATATTAACCGGTCGTCGTTCGATCAAGGTCGAATCATTCTTTTCGGCGAAGGCCCGTGACCTTAAGGTGTTATTTCAAACTTTTCAAAATATTAACTCGTCGTCGTTCGATCAAGGTCGAACTCTTCTTTTTAGCGAATGCCCTTGGCCTTAAAGGGTGTTATTTCAAACTTGTCGAAATACCGACCCGTCCTCATTCGATCAAGGAAGAACTCTTTTTTTGCGAAGGCCCTTGGCCTTAAAGTGTATTATTTTGAACATTTCGAAATATTAACTCGTCGTTATTTTATCAAGGTCGAACTCTTCTTTTTGACGAATTCCCTTAGCTTTAAAGTGTGTTATTTCGAGCTTGTCAAAATAATGACCCGTCATCCTTCGATAAAGGTTGAACTCTTCTTTTTTGTGAAGGCCCTTGGCCTTAAATGGTGTTATTATGAACTTGTCGAAATATTAACCCGTCATCGTTCGATCAAGGTCAAACTCTTCTTTTTGGCGAAGGCCCTTGGCCTTAAAGAGTGTTATTTTGAACTTGTCAAAATATTAACCCGTCGTCGTTCGATCAAGGTCGAACTCTTCTTTTTCTCGAAGGACCTAAGCCTTAAAGGGTGTTATTTCGAGCATTTCGAAATATTAACCGGTCGTCGTTCGATCAAGGTCGAATTTTCTTTTTGGCGAAGGCCCGTGGCCTTAAAGGGTGTTATTTCAAACTTTTCAAAATATTAACTCGTCGTCGTTCGATCAAGGTCGAACTCTTCTTTTTTGTGAATGCCCTTGGGCTTAAAGGGTGTTATTTCGAACTTGTCGAAATACCGACCCGTCCTCATTCGATCAAGGACGAACTCTTTTTTTTGCGAAGGCCCTTGGCCTTAAAGGGTGTTATTTTGAACATTTTCAAATATTAACCCGTCATTATTTCATCAAGGTCGAACTCTTCTTTTTGGCGAAATCCCTTAGCTTTAAAGTGTGTTATTTCGAGCTTGTCAAAATACTGACCCGTCATCGTTCGATCAAGGTTGAACTCTTCTTTTTTTTGAAGGCCCTTGGCCTTAAATGGTGTTATTTTGAACTTGTCGAAATATTAACCCGTCATCGTTCGATCAAGGTCGAACTCTTCTTTTTGGCGAAGCCCTTGGCCTTAAAGAGTGTTATTTCGAACTTGTCAAAATATTAACCAGTCGTCGTTTGATCAAGGTCGAACTCTTCTTTTTGGCGAAGGCCCTAAGACTTAAAGGGTGTTATTTCGAGCATTTCGAAATATTAACCCGTCGTCGTTCGATCAAGGTCGAACTCTTCTTTTTGGCGAAGGCCCGTGGCCTTAAAGGGTGTTATTTCAAACTTTTCAAAATATTAACTTGTCGTCGTTTGATCAAGGTCAAACTCTTCTTTTTGGCAAAGGCCCTTAGCCTTAAAGGGTATAATTTTGAACTTGTCGAAATACTGACCCGTCATCACTCGATCAAGGTTGAACTCTTCTTTTTGGTGAAGGCCCTAGGCCTTAAAGGGTGTTATTTTGAACTTGTCAAAATATTAGCACGTCGTCGTTCAATCAAGGTAAAACTCTTCTTTTTTGAGAAAGCCCTTTGCCTTAAAGGGTGTTATTTCGAACATGTCAAAATATTAACCCATGGTAGTTCAATCAAGGTCGAAATCTTGTTTTTGGCAAAGGCCCTTGGCCTTTAAGGGTGATATTTCGAACCTGCCGAAATATTAGCCCGTCGTCGTTCGATCAAGGTCGAACACTTTTTTCTGGCGAAGGCTCTTAGCATTAAAGGGTGTTATTTCGAACTTGTCGAATTACTGACCTGTTGTTGTTCAATCAAGGTCGAACTCTTCTATTTTTCGAAGACCCTTGGCCTTAAAGGGTGTTATTTCTAACTTGTAAAAATATTAACCCGTCGTCATTAGATCAAGGTCGAACTCTTCTTTTTTGCGAAGGCCCTAAGCCTTAAAGAGTGTTATTTCGAGCATTTTGAAAAATTAACCAGTCGTCGTTCTATCAAGGTCGAACTCTTCTTTTTGGCAAAGGCCTTTGTTCTTAAAGGGTGTTATTTTAAACTTGTCAAATTATGACCCGTCGTCGTTCGATCAAAGTCGAAATCTTCCTTTTGGCTAAGGCCCTCGGCCTTAAAGGGTGTTATTTCGAACTTTTCGAAATAGTAACCGGTCGTCATTCGATCAAGGTCGAACTTTTCTTTTTGGCGAAGGCCCGTGGCCTTAAAGGGTGTTATTTCAAACTTTTCAAAATATGAACTCGTCGTCGTTCGATCAAGGTCGAACTCTTCTTTTTTGCGAATGCCCTTGGCCTTAAAGGGTGTTATTTCGAACTTGTCGAAATACCGACCCATCCTCATTCGATCAAGGACGAACTCTTTTTTTGAGAAGGCCCTTGGACTTAAAGGGTGTTATTTTGAACATTTTGAAATATTAACCCGTCGTTATTTCATCAAGGTCGAACTCTTCTTTTTGGCGAAATCCCTTAGCTTTAAAGAGTGTTATTTCGAGCTTGTCAAAATATTGACCCGTCATCGTTCGATCAAGGTTGAACTCTTCTTTTTTGTGAAGGCCCTTGTCCTTAAATGGTGTTATTTTGAACTTGTCGAAATATTAACCCGTCATCGTTCGATCAAGGTCAAACTCTTCTTTTTGGCGAAGGCCCTTGGCCTTATAGAGTGTTATTTCGAACTTGTCGAAATACCGACCCGTCCTCATTCGATCAAGGACGAACTCTTTTTTTTTGCGAAGGCCCTTGGCCTTAAAGGGTGTTATTTTGAACATTTTGAAATATTAACCCGTTGTTATTTTATCAAGGTCGAACTCTTCTTTTTGGCGAAATCCCTTAGCTTTAAAGTGTGTTATTTCGATCTTGTCAAAATATTGACCCGTCATCGTTCGATCAAGGTTGAACTCTTCTTTTTTGTGAAGGCCCTTGGCCTTAAATAGTGTTATTTTGAACTTGTCAAAATATTAACCCGTCATCGTTCGATCAAGGTCGAACTCTTCTTTTTGGCGAAGGCCCTTGGCCTTAAAGAGTGTTATTTCGAACTTGTCAAAATATTAACCAGTCCTCGTACGATCAAGGACGAACTCTTCTTTTTGGCGAAGACCCTAAGACTTAAAGGGTGTTATTTCGAGCATTTCGAAATATTAACCAGTCGTCGTTCGATCAAGGTCGAACTCTTCTTTTTTCGCGAAGGCCCGTGGCCTTAAAGGGTGATATTTCAAACTTTTCAAAATATTAACCTGTCATCGTTTGATCAAGGTCAAACTCTTCTTTTTGGCAAAGTCCCTTGGCCTTAAAGGGTGTAATTTTGAACTTGTCGAAATACTGACCCGTCGTCGTTCGATCAAGGTCGAATTCTTCTTTTTGGCAAAGGCCCTTGGCCTTAAGGTGTGTTATTTCGAACTTGTCAAAATATGAGCCCGTCGTCGTTCGATCAAGGTCAAAATCTTCTTTTTGGCGAAGGCCCTTGGCCTTAAAGGGTGTTATTTTGAACTTGTCAAAATATTAGCCCGTCATCGTTCGAACAAGGTCAAACTCTTCTTTTTGGAAAATTCGCTTAGCCTTAAAGGGTGTTATTTCGATCTTGTCAAAGTACTGACCCATCATCGTTCGATCAAGACTGAACTCTTCTTTTTGGTGAAGGCCCTTGGCCTTAAATGGTGTTATTTCGAACTTGTCGAAATATCAAACTGTCGTCGTTCAATCAAGGTAAAACTCTTTTTTTTTGGCGAAAGTCCTTGACCTTAAAGGATGTTATTTCAAACTTGTCGAAATACAGAACCGTCAACGTTCGATCAAGGTCGAACTCTTCTTTTTGGAAAAGGCCCTAAGCCTTAAAGGGTGTTATTTCGAGCATGTTGAAATATTCACCAGTAGTCGTTCGATCAAGGTCGAACTCTTTTAATTGGCGAAGGCCATTGGCCTTAAAGGGTGTTATTTCGAACTTGTCAAAATATTAACCCGTCGTCGTTCGATCAAGGTGTGTTATTTTGAGCATTTCGAAATAATAACCGATCGTCGTTCGAAAAAGGTCGAACCATTCTTTTTGGCGAAGGCCCGTGGCCTTAAGGTGTTATTTCAAACTTTTCAAAATATTAACCCTTCGTCGTTCGATCAAGGTCGATCTCTTCTTTTTTGCGAATGCCTTTGGCCTTAAAGGGTGTTATTTCGAACGTGTCGAAATACCGACCCGTCCTCATTCAATCAAGGTCGAACTTTCCTTTTTTGAAAAAGCCCTTGGCTTTAAAGGGTGTTATTTCGAACTTGTCGAATTACTGATCCGTCGTTGTTCGATCAAGGGGAACTCTTCTTTTTTTCGAAGGCCCTTGGCCTTAAAGCGTGTTATTTAGAACTTGTCAAAATATTAACTCGTCCTCGTTCGATCAAGGTCGAACTCTACTTTTTGGCGAAGTCCCTAAGCCTTAAAGGGTGTTATTTCGAGCATTTCAAATTATTAATCGGTCGTCGTTCGATCAAGGTCGAACTCTTCTTTTTGGCGATGGCCCTTGGCCTTAAAAGGTATTATTTTGAACTTTTCGAAATATTAAACCGTCGTCGTTCGATTAGGTTCGAACTCTTCTTTTTGGCGAAGGCCCTTGGCCGTAAAGGGTGTTATTTCAAACTTTTTGAAATAATAACACGTTGTCGTTCGATCAAGGTCGAACTCTTCTTTTTGACAAACACCCTTGGACTTAAAGGTTGTTATTTCAAACTTGTCAAATTACGACCCGTCGTCGTTCGATCAAGGTCGAAATCTTCTTTTTGTCTAAGGCCTTTAGCCTTAAAGGCTGTTATTTAGAACTTTTTGAAATACTGACCCGTCATCGTTCGATCAAGGTTGAACTCTTATTTTTGGTGAAGGCCCTTGGCCTTAAATGGTGTTATTTCGAACTTGTCGAAATATTAACCCGTCGTCGTTCGATCAAGGTCGAACACTTTTTTTTGGCGAAGGCTCTTAACATTAAAGGGTGTTATTTCGAACTTGTCGAAATACAGAACCGTCAACATTTGATCAAGGTCGAACTCTTCTTTTTGGCGAAGTCTATAATCCTTAAAGGGTGTTATTTCGAGCATGTCGTAATATTAATCGGCCGTCGTTCGATCAAGGTCGAACTCTTCTTTTTAGGGAAGGCCCTTGGCCTTAAAGGGTGTTATTTCGAACTTGTCGAAATATTAATCCGTCGTCATTCGATCAAGGTTAAAATCTTCTTTTTGGGGAAGGCATTTGGCCTTAAAGAATGTTATTTTAAACTTGTCGAAATATTATCCCATCGTCATTCGATCAAGGTCGAACTTTCCTTTTTGGAAAAGGCCCTTGGCCTTAAAGGGTGTTATTTCGAACTTGTCGAAATACTGACCCGTCGTCGTTCGATCAAGGTCGAACATTTCTTTTTGGCGAAGTCCCTTGGCCTTAAAGGGTGTTATTTTGAACTTTTCGAAATATAAACCCGTCATCGTTCGATCAAAGTCAAACTCTTCTTTTTGGCGAAAACCTTTGGCCTTTAAGGGGGTTATTTCAAACTTTTTGAAATATTAACCCGTCGTCGTTCGAACAAGGTTGAACTCTTCTTTTTTGCGAAAGCCCTTGGCCATAAAGGGTGTTATTTCTAACTTGTCAAAATATTAACCCATCGGCGTTCGATCAAGGTTGAAATCTTGTTTTTGGGGAAGGCCCTTGGCCTTAAAGGGTGTTATTTCGAACCTGTCGAAATATTAGCCCGTCGTCGTTCGATCAAGGTCGAACACTTTTTTTTGGCGAAGGCTCTTAGCATTAAAGGGTGTTATTTCGAACTTGTCGAATTACTGATCTGTCGTTGTTCGATCAAGGTCGAACTCTCCTTTTTTCGAAGGCCCTTGGCCTTAAAGGGTGTTATTTAGAACTTGTCAAAATATTAACTCGTCCTCGTTCGATCAAGGTCGAACTCTACTTTTTGGCGAAGGCCCTAAGCCTTAAAGGGTGTTATTTCGAGCATTTCAAAATATTAACCGGTCATCGTTCGATCAAGGTCGAACTCTTCTTTTTGGCGATGGCCCTTGGCCTTAAAAGGTGTTATTTTGAACTTTTCGAAATATTAAACCGTCATCGTTCGATTAAGTTCGAACTCTTCTTTTTGGCGAAGGCCCTTGGCCGTAAAGGGTGTTATTTCAAACTTTTCGAAATATTAACACGTCATCGTTCGATCAAGGTCGAACTCTTCTTTTTGGCAAACACCCTTGGACTTAAAGGTTGTTATTTCAAACTTGTCAAATTACGACCCGCCGTCGTTCGATCAAGGTCGAAATCTTCTTTTTGGCTAAGGCCTTTAGCCTTAAAGGCTGTTATTTAGAACTTTTTGAAATACTGACCCGTCATCGTTCGATCAAGGTTGAACTCTTATTTTTGGTGAAGGCCCTTGGCCTTAAATGGTGTTATTTCGAACTTGTCGAAATATTAACCCGTCATCGTTCGATCAAGGTCGAACACGTTTAGTTTGGCGAAGGCTCATAGCATTAAAGGGTGTTATTTCGAACTTGTCGAAATACAGAACCGTAAACGTTTGATCAAGGTCGAACTCTTCTTTTTGGCAAAGGATATAAGCCTTAAAGGGTGTTATTTCGATCATGTCGTAATATTAATCGGTCGTCGTTCGATCAAGGTCGAACTTCTCTTTTTGGCGAAGGCCCTTGGCCTTAAAGGGTGTTATTTCGAACTTGTTGAAATATTAATCTGTCATCATTCGATCAAGGTTAAAATCTTCTTTTTGGGGAAGGCCTTTGGCCTTAAAGAGTGTTATTTTGAATTTGTCGAAATATTAGCCCGTCGTCATTCGATCAAGGTCGAACTTTCCTTTTTGGAAAAGGCCCTTGGCCTTAAAGGGTGTTATTTCGAACTTGTCGAAATACTGACCCGTCGTCGTTCGATCAAGGTCGAACATTTCTTTTTGGCTAAGGACTTTAGCCTTAAAGGCTGTTATTTAGAACTTTTTGAAATACTGACCCATCATCGTTCGATCAAGGTTGAACTCTTATTTTTGGTGAAGGCCCTTGGCCTTAAATGGTGTTATTTCGAACTTGTCGAAATATTAACCCGTCGTCGTTCGATTAAGGTCGAACACGTTTTGTTTGGCGAAGGCTCTTAGCATTAAAGGGTGTTATTTCGAACTTGTCGAAATACAGAACCGTAAACGTTTGATCAAGGTCGAACTCTTCTTTTTGGCAAAGGCTATAACCCTTAAAGGGCGTTATTTCCAGCATGTCGTAATATTAATCGGTCGTCGTTCGATCAAGGTCGAACTATTCTTTTTGGCGAAGGCCCTTGGCCTTAAAGGGTGTTATTTCGAACTTGTTGAAATATTAATCTGTCATCATTCGATCAAGGTTAAAATTTTCTTTTTGGGGAAGGCCTTTGGCCTTAAAGAGTGTTATTTTGAATTTGTCGAAATATTAGCCCGTCGTCATTCGATCAAGGTCGAACTTTCCTTTTTGGAAAAGGCCCTTGGACTTAAAGGTTGTTATTTCAAACTTGTTAAATTACGACCCGTCGTCGTTCGATCAAGGTCGAAATCTTCTTTTTGGCTAAGGCCTTTAGCCTTAAAGGCTGTTATTTAGAACTTTTTGAAATACTGACCCGTCATCGTTCGATCAAGGTTGAACTCTTATTTTTGGTGAAGGCCCTTGGCCTTAAATGGTGTTATTTCGAACTTGTCGAAATATTAACCCGTCGTCGTTCGATCAAGGTCGAACACTTTTTTTTGGCGAAGGCTCTTAACATTAAAGGGTGTTATTTCGAACTTGTCGAAATACAGAACCGTCAACATTTGATCAAGGTCGAACTCTTCTTTTTGGCGAAGTCTATAATCCTTAAAGGGTGTTATTTCGAGCATGTCGTAATATTAATCGGCCGTCGTTCGATCAAGGTCGAACTCTTCTTTTTAGGGAAGGCCCTTGGCCTTAAAGGGTGTTATTTCGAACTTGTCGAAATATTAATCCGTCGTCATTCGATCAAGGTTAAAATCTTCTTTTTGGGGAAGGCATTTGGCCTTAAAGAATGTTATTTTAAACTTGTCGAAATATTATCCCATCGTCATTCGATCAAGGTCGAACTTTCCTTTTTGGAAAAGGCCCTTGGCCTTAAAGGGTGTTATTTCGAACTTGTCGAAATACTGACCCGTCGTCGTTCGATCAAGGTCGAACATTTCTTTTTGGCGAAGTCCCTTGGCCTTAAAGGGTGTTATTTTGAACTTTTCGAAATATAAACCCGTCATCGTTCGATCAAAGTCAAACTCTTCTTTTTGGCGAAAACCTTTGGCCTTTAAGGGGGTTATTTCAAACTTTTTGAAATATTAACCCGTCGTCGTTCGAACAAGGTTGAACTCTTCTTTTTTGCGAAAGCCCTTGGCCATAAAGGGTGTTATTTCTAACTTGTCAAAATATTAACCCATCGGCGTTCGATCAAGGTTGAAATCTTGTTTTTGGGGAAGGCCCTTGGCCTTAAAGGGTGTTATTTCGAACCTGTCGAAATATTAGCCCGTCGTCGTTCGATCAAGGTCGAACACTTTTTTTTGGCGAAGGCTCTTAGCATTAAAGGGTGTTATTTCGAACTTGTCGAATTACTGATCTGTCGTTGTTCAATCAAGGTCGAACTCTCCTTTTTTCGAAGGCCCTTGGCCTTAAAGGGTGTTATTTAGAACTTGTCAAAATATTAACTCGTCCTCGTTCGATCAAGGTCGAACTCTACTTTTTGTCGAAGGCCCTAAGCCTTAAAGGGTGTTATTTCGAGCATTTCAAAATATTAACCGGTCATCGTTCGATCAAGGTCGAACTCTTCTTTTTGGCGATGGCCCTTGGCCTTAAAAGGTGTTATTTTGAACTTTTCGAAATATTAAACCGTCATCGTTCGATTAAGTTCGAACTCTTCTTTTTGGCGAAGGCCCTTGGCCGTAAAGGGTGTTATTTCAAACTTTTCGAAATATTAACACGTCATCGTTCGATCAAGGTCGAACTCTTCTTTTTGGCAAACACCCTTGGACTTAAAGGTTGTTATTTCAAACTTGTCAAATTACGACCCGCCGTCGTTCGATCAAGGTCGAAATCTTCTTTTTGGCTAAGGCCTTTAGCCTTAAAGGCTGTTATTTAGAACTTTTTGAAATACTGACCCGTCATCGTTCGATCAAGGTTGAACTCTTATTTTTGGTGAAGGCCCTTGGCCTTAAATGGTGTTATTTCGAACTTGTCGAAATATTAACCCGTCATCGTTCGATCAAGGTCGAACACGTTTAGTTTGGCGAAGGCTCATAGCATTAAAGGGTGTTATTTCGAACTTGTCGAAATACAGAACCGTAAACGTTTGATCAAGGTCGAACTCTTCTTTTTGGCAAAGGATATAAGCCTTAAAGGGTGTTATTTCGATCATGTCGTAATATTAATCGGTCGTCGTTCGATCAAGGTCGAACTTCTCTTTTTGGCGAAGGCCCTTGGCCTTAAAGGGTGTTATTTCGAACTTGTTGAAATATTAATCTGTCATCATTCGATCAAGGTTAAAATCTTCTTTTTGGGGAAGGCCTTTGGCCTTAAAGAGTGTTATTTTGAATTTGTCGAAATATTAGCCCGTCGTCATTCGATCAAGGTCGAACTTTCCTTTTTGGAAAAGGCCCTTGGCCTTAAAGGGTGTTATTTCGAACTTGTCGAAATACTGACCCGTCGTCGTTCGATCAAGGTCGAACATTTCTTTTTGGCTAAGGCCTTTAGCCTTAAAGGCTGTTATTTAGAACTTTTTGAAATACTGACCCATCATCGTTCGATCAAGGTTGAACTCTTATTTTTGGTGAAGGCCCTTGGCCTTAAATGGTGTTATTTCGAACTTGTCGAAATATTAACCCGTCGTCGTTCGATTAAGGTCGAACACGTTTTGTTTGGCGAAGGCTCTTAGCATTAAAGGGTGTTATTTCGAACTTGTCGAAATACAGAACCGTAAACGTTTGATCAAGGTCGAACTCTTCTTTTTGGCAAAGGCTATAACCCTTAAAGGGCGTTATTTCCAGCATGTCGTAATATTAATCGGTCGTCGTTCGATCAAGGTCGAACTATTCTTTTTGGCGAAGGCCCTTGGCCTTAAAGGGTGTTATTTCGAACTTGTTGAAATATTAATCTGTCATCATTCGATCAAGGTTAAAATTTTCTTTTTGGGGAAGGCCTTTGGCCTTAAAGAGTGTTATTTTGAATTTGTCGAAATATTAGCCCGTCGTCATTCGATCAAGGTCGAACTTTCCTTTTTGGAAAAGGCCCTTGGACTTAAAGGTTGTTATTTCAAACTTGTTAAATTACGACCCGTCGTCGTTCGATCAAGGTCGAAATCTTCTTTTTGGCTAAGGCCTTTAGCCTTAAAGGCTGTTATTTAGAACTTTTTGAAATACTGACCCGTCATCGTTCGATCAAGGTTGAACTCTTATTTTTGGTGAAGGCCCTTGGCCTTAAATGGTGTTATTTCGAACTTGTCGAAATATTAACCCGTCGTAGTTCGATCAAGGTCGAACACTTTTTTTTGGCGAAGGCTCTTAACATTAAAGGGTGTTATTTCGAACTTGTCGAAATACAGAACCGTCAACATTTGATCAAGGTCGAACTCTTCTTTTTGGCGAAGTCTATAATCCTTAAAGGGTGTTATTTCGAGCATGTCGTAATATTAATCGGCCGTCGTTCGATCAAGGTCGAACTCTTCTTTTTAGCGAAGGCCCTTGGCCTTAAAGGGTGTTATTTCGAACTTGTCGAAATATTAATCTGTCGTCATTCGATCAAGGTTAAAATCTTCTTTTTGGGGAAGGCCTTTGGCCTTAAAGAATGTTATTTTGAACTTGTCAAAATATTAGCCCATCGTCATTTGATCAAGGTCGAACTTTCCTTTTTGGAAAAGGCCCTTGGCCTTAAAGGGTGTTATTTCAAACTTGTCGAAATACTGACCCGTCGTCGTTCGATCACGGTCGAACATTTCTTTTTGGTGAAGGCCCTTGGCCTTAAAGGGTGTTATTTTGAACATTTCAAAATATAAACCCGTCGTCGTTCGATCAAGGTCAAACTCTTCTTTTTGGCGAAGGCCCTTGGCCTTTAAGGGGGTTATTTCAAACTTTTCGAAATATTAACCCGTCGTCGTTCTATCAAGGTTGAACTCTTCTTTTTTGCGAATGCCCTTGGCCATAAAGGGTGTTATTTAATACTTGTCAAAATATTAACCCATCGGCGTTCGATCAAGGTTGAAATCTTATTTTTGGGGAAGGCCTTTGGCCTTAAAGAGTGTTATTTTGAATTTGTCGAAATATTAGCCCGTCGTCATTCGATCAAGGTCGAACTTTCCTTTTTGGAAAAGGCCCTTGGACTTAAAGGTTGTTATTTCAAACTTGTTAAATTACGACCCGTCGTCGTTTGATCAAGGTCGAAATCTTCTTTTTGGCTAAGGCCTTTAGCCTTAAAGGCTGTTATTTAGAACTTTTTGAAATACTGACCCGTCATCGTTCGATCAAGGTTGAACTCTTATTTTTGGTGAAGGCCCTTGGCCTTAAATGGTGTTATTTCGAACTTGTCGAAATATTAACCCGTCGTAGTTCGATCAAGGTCGAACACTTTTTTTTGGCGAAGGCTCTTAACATTAAAGGGTGTTATTTCGAACTTGTCGAAATACAGAACTGTCAACATTTGATCAAGGTCGAACTCTTCTTTTTGGCGAAGTCTATAATCCTTAAAGGGTGTTATTTCGAGCATGTCGTAATATTAATCGGCCGTCGTTCGATCAAGGTCGAACTCTTCTTTTTAGCGAAGGCCCTTGGCCTTAAAGGGTGTTATTTCGAACTTGTCGAAATATTAATCCGTCGTCATTCGATCAAGGTTAAAATCTTCTTTTTGGGGAAGGCCTTTGGCCTTAAAGAATGTTATTTTGAACTTGTCAAAATATTAGCCCATCGTCATTTGATCAAGGTCGAACTTTCCTTTTTGGAAAAGGCCCTTGGCCTTAAAGGGTGTTATTTCAAACTTGTCGAAATACTGACCCGTCGTCGTTCGATCACGGTCGAACATTTCTTTTTGGTGAAGGCCCTTGGCCTTAAAGGGTGTTATTTTGAACATTTCAAAATATAAACCCGTCGTCGTTCGATCAAGGTCAAACTCTTCTTTTTGGCGAAGGCCCTTGGCCTTTAAGGGGGTTATTTCAAACTTTTCGAAATATTAACCCGTCGTCGTTCTATCAAGGTTGAACTCTTCTTTTTTGCGAATGCCCTTGGCCATAAAGGGTGTTATTTCATACTTGTCAAAATATTAACCCATCGGCGTTCGATCAAGGTTGAAATCTTATTTTTGGGGAAGGCACTTGGCCTTAAAGGGTGTTATTTCGAACATGTCGAAATATTAGCCCGTCGTCGTTTGATCAAGGTCGAACACTTTTTTTTGGCGAAGGTTCTTAGCATTAAAGGGTGTTATTTCGAACTTGTCGAATTACTGACCCGTCGTTGTTTGATCAAGGTCGAACTCTTCTATTTTTCGAAGGCCCTTGGCCTTAAAGGGTGTTATTTAGAACTTATCAAAATATTAACCCGTCGTCGTTCGATCAAGGTCAAACTCTTCTTTTTGGCAAAGGCCCTAAGCCTTAAAGGGTGTTATTTCGAGCATTTCAAAATATTAACTAGTCGTCGTTCGATCAAGGTCGAACTCTTCTTTTTGGCGATGGCCCTTGGCCTTAAAAGGTGTTATTTTGAACTTTTCGAAATATTAAACCGTCGTCGTTCGATTAAGTACGAACTCTTCTTTTTGGCGAAGGCCCTTGGCCGTAAAGGGTGTTATTTCAAACTTTTTAAAATATTAACACGTCGTCGTTTGATCAAGGTCGAACTCCTCTTTTTGGCAAAGGCCCTTGGCCTTAAATGGTGTTATTTCAAACTTGTCAAATTACGACCCGTCGTCATTCGATCAAGGTCGAAATCTTCTTTTTGGCTAAGGCCCTTAGCCTTAAATGCTGTTATTTAGAACTTTTCGAAATACTGACCCATCATCGTTCGATCAAGGTGGAACTCATATTTTTGGTGAAGGCCTTTAGCCTTAAATGGTGTTATTTGGAACTTGTCGAAATATTAACCTGTCGTCGTTCGATCAAGGTTGAATTCTTCTTTTTTGCGGAGGCCCTTGGCCTTAAAGGGTGTTATTTCGAACTTGTCAAAATACAGAACCGTCAACGTTTGATCAAGGTCGAACTCTTCTTTTTGGCGAAGGCCCTAAGCCTTAAAGGGTGTTATTTCGAGCATGTCGTAATATTAATCGGTCGTCGTTCAATCAAGGTCAAACTCTTCTTATTGGCGAAGGCCCTTGGCCTTAAAGGGTGTTATTTCAATCTTGTCTAAATATTAATCCGTCGTCATTCGATCAAGGTTAAAATCTTCTTTTTGGGGAAGGCCCTTGGCCTTAAAGAGTGTTATTTTGAACTTGTCGAAATATTAGCCCGTCGTCATTCGATCAAGGTCGAACTTTCCTTTTTGGAAAAGGCCCTTGGCCTTAAAGGGTGTTATTTCGAACTTGTAGAATTACTGACCCATCATCGTTCGATCAAGGTCGAACTCTTCTTTTGGGAGAAGGCCCTTGGCCTTAAAGGGTGTAATATTAACCCGTCGTCGTTCGATCAAGGTCGAACTCTTATTTATGGCGAAAGCCCTTCGCCTTAAAGGGTGTTATTTCGAACTTGTCGAAATATGAGCCCGTCGTCGTTCAATCAAGGTCGAACTCTTCTTATTGGCGAAGGCCCTTGACATTAATGGGTGTTATTTCGAACTTTTCAAAATATGAGCCCGTTGTCGTTCGATCAAGGGCGAAATCTTCTTTTTGGCGAAGGCCCTTGACCTTAAAGTGTGTTATTTCGAACTTGTCGAAATATTAGCCTGTCATTGTTCGATCAAGGTCAAACTCTTTTTTCTGGCGAAGGCCCTTGGCCTTAAACGGTGTTATTTCAAACTTGTCAAACTATTAGCCCGTCATCGTTCGATCAAGGTCAAACTCTTTTTTCCAGCGAAGGCTCTCAGCATTAAAGGGTGTTATTTCGAACTTTTCGAATTACTAACCCGTCGTCGTTCGATCAAGGTCGAACTCTTCTTTTTTGCGAAAGCCCTTGGCCTTAAAGGCTGTTATTTCGAACTTGTCGAAATACAGAACCGTAAACGTTTGATCAAGGTCGAACTCTTCTTTTTGGCAAAGGCTATAAGCCTTAAAGGGTGTTATTTCGAGCATGTCGTAATATTAATCGGTCGTCGTTCGATCAAGGTCGAACTATTCTTTTTGGCGAAGGCCCTTGGCCTTAAAGGGTGTTATTTCGAACTTGTTGAAATATTAATCTGTCATCATTCGATCAAGGTTAAAATCTTCTTTTTGGGGAAGGCCCTTGGCCTTAAAGAGTGTTATTTTGAACTTGTCGAAATATTAGCCCGTCGTCATTCGATCAAGGTCGAACTTTCCTTTTTGGAAAAGGCCATTGGCCTTAAAGGGTGTTATTTCGAACTTGTAGAATTACTGACCCATCGTCGTTCGATCAAGGTCGAACTCTTCTTTTGGGAGAAGGCCCTTGGCCTTAAAGGGTGTTATATTGAACTTTTCGAAATATTAACCCATCTTCGTTCAATTAAGGTCGAACTCTTCTTTTTGGTGAAGGCCCTTAACCTTAAAGGGTGTTATTTCGAACTTGTCGAAATATTAACTTGTCGTCGTTCGATCAAGGTTGAAATCTTCTTTTTGGTAAAGAACATTGGCCTTAAAGGGTGTTATTTCGAACTTGTCAAAATACTGACCCGTGGTCGTTCGATCAAGGTCGAACTATTTTTTTTTTGGCGAAGGCCCTTGGCCTTAAAGTGTGTTATTTTGAACTTGTCGAAATATTAACCAGTCATCGTTCGATCAAGGTCGAACTCTTCATTATGGCGAAGGCCTTTGGACTTTAAGGGTGTTATTTCGAACTTTTCGAAATATTAACCCGTCGTCGTTCGATCAAGGTTGAACTTTTCTTTTTTGCGAATGCCCTTGGCCTTAAAGAGTGTTATTTTGAATTTTTGAAATATTAACTCGTCGTCGTTTGATCAAGGTCGAACTATTCTTTCTGGTGAATTCCCTTGTCCTTAAAGGGTGTTATTTTGAACTTGTCAAAATACTGACCCATCGTAATTCGATCAAGGTCAAACTCTTCTTTTTGGCGAAGGCCCTTGGCCTTAAAGGGTGTTATTTCGAACTTGTCGAAATATGAGCCCATCTTCGTTCAATTAAGGTCGAACTCTTCTTTTTGGTGAAGGACCTTGACCTTAAAGGGTGTTATTTCGAACTTGTCGAAATATGAGCCCGTCGTCGTTCGATCAAGTCAAAATCTTCTTTTTGGCGAAGGCCCTTGGCCTTAAAGGGTGTTATTTCAAACTTGCCGAAATATTAGCCCGTCATTGTTCGATCAAAGTCAAACTCTTTTTTCTAGCGAAGGCTCTCAGCATTAAAGGGGGTTATTTCGAACTTGTCGAATTACTGACCAGTCGTCGTTCTATCAAGGTCGAACTCTTCTTTTTGGCGAAGTCCCTTGGCCTTAAAGGGTGTTATTTCGAACTTGTCAAAATATTAGCTCGTCATCGTTCGATCAAGGTCAAACACTTCTTTTTGGCGAAGTCCCTTGGCCTTAAAGGGTGTTATTTTGAACTTGTCGAAATACTGACCCATCGTCGTTCGATCAAGGTCGAACTCTTCTTTTGGGCGAAGGTCCTTGGACTTAAAGGGTGTTATATCAAACTTTTCGAAATATTAACCAATCGTCGTTCGATTAAGGTCGAACTCTTCTTTTTGGTGAAGGCTCTTGGCTTTAAAGTGTGTTATTTTGAACTTATCGAAATATTAACCCGTCGTCGTTCGATCAAGGTTGAAATCTTCTTTTGGGCGAAGGCCCTTGGCCTTAGAGGGTGTTATTTCGAACTTGTCAAAATATTAGCTTGTCGTCGTTCGATCAAGGTCGAACTCTTCTTTTTGGCAAAGACCCTTGTCCTTAAAGGTTGTTATTTCGAACTTGTCAAAATACTGACCGGTCGTCGTTCGATCAAGGTCGAACCCTTCTTTTTGGCGATGGCCCTTAGCCTTAAAGGGTGTTACTTTGAACTTTTCGAAATATTAAACCGTCGTCATTCGATTAAGGTCGAACTCTTCTTTTTGGCGAAGGCCCTTAGGCATAAAGGGTGTTATTTCGAACTTTTCGAAATATTAACCCGTCGTCGTTCGATCAAGGTCGAACTCTTATTTATGGCGAAAGCCCTTCGCCTTAAAGGGTGTTATTTCGAACTTGTCGAAATATGAGCCCGTCGTCGTTCAATCAAGGTCGAACTCTTCTTATTGGCGAAGGCCCTTGACATTAATGGGTGTTATTTCGAACTTTTCAAAATATGAGCCCGTCGTCGTTCGATCAAGGGCGAAATCTTCTTTTTGGCGAAGGCCCTTGACCTTAAAGTGTGTTATTTCGAACTTGTCGAAATATTAGTCTGTCATTGTTCGATCAAGGTCAAACTCTTTTTTCTGGCGAAGGCCCTTGGCCTTAAATGGTGTTATTTCAAACTTGTCAAAATATTAGCCCGTCATCGTTCGATCAAGGTCAAACTCTTTTTTCCAGCGAAGGCTCTCAGCATTAAAGGGTGTTATTTCGAACTTTTCGAATTACTAACCCGTCGTCGTTCGATCAAGGTCGAACTCTTCTTTTTTGCTAAAGCCCTTGGCCTTAAAGGCTGTTATTTCGAACTTGTCGAAATATTAGCTCGTCATCGTTCGATCAAGGTCAAACTCTTTTTTCTAGCTAAGGCTCTCAGCATTAAAGGGTGTTAATTCGAACATGTCAAAATATTAGCCCATCATCGTTCGATTAAGGTCGAACTCTTCTTTTTGGCGAAGGCCCTTGTCCTTAAAGAATGTTATTTCGAACGTGTCGAAATACTGACCCTGTCGTCGTTTGATCAAGGTCGAACTCTTCTTTTTGGCGAAGGCCCTTGGCCTTAAAGCGTGTTATTTTGAACTTGTCGAAATATGAGCCCGTCGTCGTTCGATTAAGGTCGAACTTTTCTTTTTGGCGAAGGCGCTTGGCCTTAAAGGGTGTAATTTCGAACTTGTCGAAATATGAGCCCGTCGTCGTTCGATCATAGCTAAAATCTTCTTTTTGGTGAAGGCCTTTGGACTTAAAGGGTGTTATTTAGAACTTGTCGAAATATTAGCCCGTCATCGTTCGATCAAGGTCGAACTACTCTTTTTGCCGAAGGCCCTTGGCCTTAAAGGGTGTTTTTTCGAACTTGTCGAAATACTGACCCGTCATCGTTCGATCAAGGTTGAACTCTTCTTATTGGCGAAGGCCCTTGGCCTTAAATGGTGTTATTTCGAACTTTTTCGAAATATTAAACCGTCGTCGTTCGATCAAGGTCAAACTCTTCTTTTTTGGGAAGACCCTTAGCTTAAAGGGTGTTATTTCGCACTTGTTGAAATATTAGCCCGTCGTCGTTCGATCAAGGTCAAACTCTTCTTTATTGGCGAAGGCCCTTTGCCTTAAAGGGTGTCATTTTGAACTTGTCGAATTATAAACCCTTCGTCGTTCGATCAAGGTTGAATTCATATTTTTTTTGGCAAAGGCCCTTGGCCTTTAAGGGTGTTATTTCGAACTTGTCGAAATATTAACTCATCATCTTTTGATCAAGGTCGGACTCTTCTTTTTGGCGAAGCCCCTTGGACTTAATGGTTGTTATTTCGAACTTGTCGAAATATGAGCCCGTCGTCGTTTGATCAAGGTTGAACTCTTCTTTTTGGCGAAGGCCCTTGTCCTTAAAGGGTGGTATTTCGAACTTGTCGAACTATAAGCCCGTCGTCGTTCGATCGTGGTTGAAATCTTCTTTTTGGCGAATGCCCTTGGCATTAAAGGGTGTTATTTAGAACTTGTCGAAATATTAGTCCGTCATCGCTCGATCAAGGTCGAACTACTCTTTTTGGCGAAGGCTCTTGGCCTTAAAGGCTGTTTTTTCGAACTTGTCAAAATACTGACCCGTCATCGTTCGATCAAGGTTGAACTCTTCTTATTGGCGAAGGCCCTTGGCCTTAAATGGTGTTATTTCGACCTTTTTCGAAATATTAAACCGTCGTCGTTCGATCAAGGTCGAACTCTTCTTTTTTGTGAAGACCGTTAGGTTAAAGGGTGTTATTTCACACTTGTTGAAATATTAGCCCGTCGTCGTTCGATCAAGGTCAAACTCTTCTTTATTGGGGAAGGCCCTTTGCCTTAAAGGGTGTCATTTTGAACTTGTCGAATTATAAACCCTTCGTCGTTTGATCAAGGTCGAATTCTTATTTTTTTTTGGCAAAGGCTCTTGGCCTTAAAGGGTGTAATTTTGAACTTGTCGAAATACTAACCCGTCATCCTTCGATCAAGGTCACACTCTTCTTTTTGGTGAAGGCCCTTGGCCTTCAAGGGTGTTATTTCGAACTTGTCGAAGTATTAACCCGTCGTCGTTCGATCAAGGTCAAACTCTTCTTTTGGGCGAAGGCCATTGGCCTTAAAGGGTGTTATTTCGAATTTTTTAAATATTAAACCGTCGTCGTTTGATTATGGTCGAACTATTCTTTTTGGTGAAGGCCCTTGGCCTTAAAGGGTGTTATTTCGAACTTGTCGAAATATTAACCCGTCGTCGTTCGATCAAGGTTGAAATCTTCTTTTTTGCGAAGGCCCTTGTCCTTAAAGGGTATTATTTCAAACTTGTTGAAATACTGACCCATTGTCGTTCGATCAAGGCGAACTCTTCTTTTTGTCGAATGCCCTTGGCCTTAAAGGGTGTTATTTCGCACTTGTTGAAATATTAGCCCGTCGTCGTTCAATCATGGTAAAACTCTTCTTTATTGGCGAAGGCCCTTTGCCTTAAAGGGTGTCATTTTGAAGTTGTCGAATTATAAACCCTTCGTCGTTCGATCAAGGTTGAATTCTTATTTTTTTTGGCAAAGGCCCTTGGCCTTTAAGGGTGTTATTTCGAACTTGTCGAAATATTAACTCGTCATCTTTTGATCAAGGTCGGACTCTTCTTTTTGGCGAAGGCCCTTGGCCTTAATGGTTGTTATTTCGAACTTGTCGAAATACTAGCCCGTCGTCGTTTGATCAAGGTCGAACTCTTCTTTTTGGCGAAGGCCCTTGTCCTTAAAGGGTGGTATTTCGAACTTGTCGAACTATAAGCCCGTCGTCGTTCGATCGTGGTTGAAATCTTCTTTTTGGCGAATGCCCTTGGCATTAAAGGGTGTTATTTAGAACTTGTCGAAATATTAGTCCGTCATCGCTCGATCAAGGTCGAACTACTCTTTTTGGCGAAGGCTCTTGGCCTTAAAGGCTGTTTTTTCGAACTTGTCGAAATACTGACCCGTCATCGTTCGATCAAGGTTGAACTCTTCTTATTGGCGAAGGCCCTTGGCCTTAAATGGTGTTATTTCGACCTTTTTCGAAATATTAAACCGTCGTCGTTCGATCAAGGTCGAACTCTTCTTTTTTGTGAAGACCGTTAGGTTAAAGGGTGTTATTTCGCACTTGTTGAAATATTAGCCCGTCGTCGTTCGATCAAGGTCAAACTCTTCTTTATTGGGGAAGGCCCTTTGCCTTAAAGGGTGTCATTTTGAACTTGTCGAATTATAAACCCTTCGTCGTTTGATCAAGGTCGAATTCTTATTTTTTTTGGCAAAGTCTCTTGGCCTTAAAGGGTGTAATTTTGAACTTGTCGAAATACTAACCCGTCATCCTTCGATCAAGGTCACACTCTTCTTTTTGGTGAAGGCCCTTGGCCTTCAAGGGTGTTATTTCGAACTTGTCGAAGTATTAACCCGTCGTCGTTCGATCAAGGTCAAACTCTTCTTTTGGGCGAAGGCCATTGGCCTTAAAGGGTGTTATTTCGAATTTTTTAAATATTAAACCGTCGTCGTTTGATTATGGTCGAACTCTTCTTTTTGGTGAAGGCCCTTGGCCTTAAAGGGTGTTATTTCGAACTTGTCGAAATATTAACCCGTCGTCGTTCGATCAAGGTTGAAATCTTCTTTTTTGCGAAGGCCCTTGTCCTTAAAGGGTATTATTTCAAACTTGTTGAAATACTGACCCATTGTCGTTCGATCAAGGCGAACTCTTCTTTTTGTCGAATGCCCTTGGCCTTAAAGGGTGTTATTTCGCACTTGTTGAAATATTAGCCCGTCGTCGTTCAATCATGGTAAAACTCTTCTTTATTGGCGAAGGCCCTTTGCCTTAAAGGGTGTCATTTTGAAGTTGTCGAATTATAAACCCTTCGTCGTTCGATCAAGGTTGAATTCTTATTTTTTTTGGCAAAGGCCCTTGGCCTTTAAGGGTGTTATTTCGAACTTGTCGAAATATTAACTCGTCATCTTTTGATCAAGGTCGGACTCTTCTTTTTGGCGAAGGCCCTTGGCCTTAATGGTTGTTATTTCGAACTTGTCGAAATACTAGCCCGTCGTCGTTTGATCAAGGTCGAACTCTTCTTTTTGGCGAAGGCCCTTGTCCTTAAAGGGTGGTATTTCGAACTTGTCGAACTATAAGCCCGTCATCGTTCGATCGTGGTTGAAATCTTATTTTTGGCGAATGCCCTTGGCATTAAAGGGTGTTATTTAGAACTTGTCAAAATATTAGCCCGTCATCGCTCGATCAAGGTCGAACTACTCTTTTTGGCGAAGGCTCTTGGCCTTAAAGGGTGTTTTTTCGAACTTGTCGAAATACTGACCCGTCATCGTTCGATCAAGGTTGAACTCTTCTTATTGGCGAAGGCCCTTGGCCTTAAATGGTGTTATTTCGACCTTTTTCGAAATATTAAACCGTCGTCGTTCGATCAAGGTCGAACTCTTCTTTTTTGTGAAGACCGTTAGGTTAAAGGGTGTTATTTCGCACTTGTTGAAATATTAGCCCGTCGTCGTTCGATCAAGGTCAAACTCTTCTTTATTGGGGAAGGCCCTTTGCCTTAAAGGGTGTCATTTTGAACTTGTCGAATTATAAACCCTTCGTCGTTTGATCAAGGTCGAATTCTTATTTTTTTTGGCAAAGGCCCTTGGCCTTAAAGGGTGTAATTTTGAACTTGTCGAAATACTAACCCGTCATCCTTCGATCAAGGTCACACTCTTCTTTTTGGTGAAGGCCCTTGGCCTTCAAGGGTGTTATTTCGAACTTGTCGAAGTATTAACCCGTCGTCGTTCGATCAAGGTCAAACTCTTCTTTTGGGCGAAGGCCATTGGCCTTAAAGGGTGTTATTTCGAATTTTTGAAATATTAAACCGTCGTCGTTTGATTAAGGTCGAACTCTTCTTTTTGGTGAAGGCCCTTGGCCTTAAAGGGTGTTATTTCGAACTTGTCGAAATATTAACCCGTCGTCGTTCGATCAAGGTTGAAATCTTCTCTTTTGCGAAGGCCCTTGTCCTTAAAGGGTATTTTTTCGAACTTGTCGAAATACTGACCCGTCATCGTTCGATCAAGGTTGAACTCTTCTTATTGGCGAAGGCCCTTGGCCTTAAATGGTGTTATTTCGAACTTTTTCGAAATATTAAACCGTCGTCGTTCGATCAAGGTCAAACTCTTCTTTTTTGGGAAGACCCTTAGCTTAAAGGGTGTTATTTCGCACTTGTTGAAATATTAGCCCGTCGTCGTTCGATCAAGGTCAAACTCTTCTTTATTGGCGAAGGCCCTTTGCCTTAAAGGGTGTCATTTTGAACTTGTCGAATTATAAACCCTTCGTCGTTCGATCAAGGTTGAATTCATATTTTTTTTGGCAAAGGCCCTTGGCCTTTAAGGGTGTTATTTCGAACTTGTCGAAATATTAACTCATCATCTTTTGATCAAGGTCGGACTCTTCTTTTTGGCGAAGCCCCTTGGACTTAATGGTTGTTATTTCGAACTTGTCGAAATATGAGCCCGTCGTCGTTTGATCAAGGTTGAACTCTTCTTTTTGGCGAAGGCCCTTGTCCTTAAAGGGTGGTATTTCGAACTTGTCGAACTATAAGCCCGTCGTCGTTCGATCGTGGTTGAAATCTTCTTTTTGGCGAATGCCCTTGGCATTAAAGGGTGTTATTTAGAACTTGTCGAAATATTAGTCCGTCATCGCTCGATCAAGGTCGAACTACTCTTTTTGGCGAAGGCTCTTGGCCTTAAAGGCTGTTTTTTCGAACTTGTCAAAATACTGACCCGTCATCGTTCGATCAAGGTTGAACTCTTCTTATTGGCGAAGGCCCTTGGCCTTAAATGGTGTTATTTCGACCTTTTTCGAAATATTAAACCGTCGTCGTTCGATCAAGGTCGAACTCTTCTTTTTTGTGAAGACCGTTAGGTTAAAGGGTGTTATTTCGCACTTGTTGAAATATTAGCCCGTCGTCGTTCGATCAAGGTCAAACTCTTCTTTATTGGGGAAGGCCCTTTGCCTTAAAGGGTGTCATTTTGAACTTGTCGAATTATAAACCCTTCGTCGTTTGATCAAGGTCGAATTCTTATTTTTTTTGGCAAAGGCTCTTGGCCTTAAAGGGTGTAATTTTGAACTTGTCGAAATACTAACCCGTCATCCTTCGATCAAGGTCACACTCTTCTTTTTGGTGAAGGCCCTTGGCCTTCAAGGGTGTTATTTCGAACTTGTCGAAGTATTAACCCGTCGTCGTTCGATCAAGGTCAAACTCTTCTTTTGGGCGAAGGCCATTGGCCTTAAAGGGTGTTATTTCGAATTTTTTAAATATTAAACCGTCGTCGTTTGATTATGGTCGAACTATTCTTTTTGGTGAAGGCCCTTGGCCTTAAAGGGTGTTATTTCGAACTTGTCGAAATATTAACCCGTCGTCGTTCGATCAAGGTTGAAATCTTCTTTTTTGCGAAGGCCCTTGTCCTTAAAGGGTATTATTTCAAACTTGTTGAAATACTGACCCATTGTCGTTCGATCAAGGCGAACTCTTCTTTTTGTCGAATGCCCTTGGCCTTAAAGGGTGTTATTTCGCACTTGTTGAAATATTAGCCCGTCGTCGTTCAATCATGGTAAAACTCTTCTTTATTGGCGAAGGCCCTTTGCCTTAAAGGGTGTCATTTTGAAGTTGTCGAATTATAAACCCTTCGTCGTTCGATCAAGGTTGAATTCTTATTTTTTTTGGCAAAGGCCCTTGGCCTTTAAGGGTGTTATTTCGAACTTGTCGAAATATTAACTCGTCATCTTTTGATCAAGGTCGGACTCTTCTTTTTGGCGAAGGCCCTTGGCCTTAATGGTTGTTATTTCGAACTTGTCGAAATACTAGCCCGTCGTCGTTTGATCAAGGTCGAACTCTTCTTTTTGGCGAAGGCCCTTGTCCTTAAAGGGTGGTATTTCGAACTTGTCGAACTATAAGCCCGTCGTCGTTCGATCGTGGTTGAAATCTTCTTTTTGGCGAATGCCCTTGGCATTAAAGGGTGTTATTTAGAACTTGTCGAAATATTAGTCCGTCATCGCTCGATCAAGGTCGAACTACTCTTTTTGGCGAAGGCTCTTGGCCTTAAAGGCTGTTTTTTCGAACTTGTCGAAATACTGACCCGTCATCGTTCGATCAAGGTTGAACTCTTCTTATTGGCGAAGGCCCTTGGCCTTAAATGGTGTTATTTCGACCTTTTTCGAAATATTAAACCGTCGTCGTTCGATCAAGGTCGAACTCTTCTTTTTTGTGAAGACCGTTAGGTTAAAGGGTGTTATTTCGCACTTGTTGAAATATTAGCCCGTCGTCGTTCGATCAAGGTCAAACTCTTCTTTATTGGGGAAGGCCCTTTGCCTTAAAGGGTGTCATTTTGAACTTGTCGAATTATAAACCCTTCGTCGTTTGATCAAGGTCGAATTCTTATTTTTTTTGGCAAAGGCTCTTGGCCTTAAAGGGTGTAATTTTGAACTTGTCGAAATACTAACCCGTCATCCTTCGATCATGGTCACACTCTTCTTTTTGGTGAAGGCCCTTGGCCTTCAAGGGTGTTATTTCGAACTTGTCGAAGTATTAACCCGTCGTCGTTCGATCAAGGTCAAACTCTTCTTTTGGGCGAAGGCCATTGGCCTTAAAGGGTGTTATTTCGAATTTTTTAAATATTAAACCGTCGTCGTTTGATTATGGTCGAACTCTTCTTTTTGGTGAAGGCCCTTGGCCTTAAAGGGTGTTATTTCGAACTTGTCGAAATATTAACCCGTCGTCGTTCGATCAAGGTTGAAATCTTCTTTTTTGCGAAGGCCCTTGTCCTTAAAGGGTATTATTTCAAACTTGTTGAAATACTGACCCATTGTCGTTCGATCAAGGCGAACTCTTCTTTTTGTCGAATGCCCTTGGCCTTAAAGGGTGTTATTTCGCACTTGTTGAAATATTAGCCCGTCGTCGTTCAATCATGGTAAAACTCTTCTTTATTGGCGAAGGCCCTTTGCCTTAAAGGGTGTCATTTTGAAGTTGTCGAATTATAAACCCTTCGTCGTTCGATCAAGGTTGAATTCTTATTTTTTTTGGCAAAGGCCCTTGGCCTTTAAGGGTGTTATTTCGAACTTGTCGAAATATTAACTCGTCATCTTTTGATCAAGGTCGGACTCTTCTTTTTGGCGAAGGCCCTTGGCCTTAATGGTTGTTATTTCGAACTTGTCGAAATACTAGCCCGTCGTCGTTTGATCAAGGTCGAACTCTTCTTTTTGGCGAAGGCCCTTGTCCTTAAAGGGTGGTATTTCGAACTTGTCGAACTATAAGCCCGTCATCGTTCGATCGTGGTTGAAATCTTATTTTTGGCGAATGCCCTTGGCATTAAAGGGTGTTATTTAGAACTTGTCAAAATATTAGCCCGTCATCGCTCGATCAAGGTCGAACTACTCTTTTTGGAGAAGGCTCTTGGCCTTAAAGGGTGTTTTTTCGAACTTGTCGAAATACTGACCCGTCATCGTTCGATCAAGGTTGAACTCTTCTTATTGGCGAAGGCCCTTGGCCTTAAATGGTGTTATTTCGACCTTTTTCGAAATATTAAACCGTCGTCGTTCGATCAAGGTCGAACTCTTCTTTTTTGTGAAGACCGTTAGGTTAAAGGGTGTTATTTCGCACTTGTTGAAATATTAGCCCGTCGTCGTTCGATCAAGGTCAAACTCTTCTTTATTGGGGAAGGCCCTTTGCCTTAAAGGGTGTCATTTTGAACTTGTCGAATTATAAACCCTTCGTCGTTTGATCAAGGTCGAATTCTTATTTTTTTTGGCAAAGGCCCTTGGCCTTAAAGGGTGTAATTTTGAACTTGTCGAAATACTAACCCGTCATCCTTCGATCAAGGTCACACTCTTCTTTTTGGTGAAGGCCCTTGGCCTTCAAGGGTGTTATTTCGAACTTGTCGAAGTATTAACCCGTCGTCGTTCGATCAAGGTCAAACTCTTCTTTTGGGCGAAGGCCATTGGCCTTAAAGGGTGTTATTTCGAATTTTTGAAATATTAAACCGTCGTCGTTTGATTAAGGTCGAACTCTTCTTTTTGGTGAAGGCCCTTGGCCTTAAAGGGTGTTATTTCGAACTTGTCGAAATATTAACCCGTCGTCGTTCGATCAAGGTTGAAATCTTCTTTTTTGCGAAGGCCCTTGTCCTTAAAGGGTATTATTTCAAACTTGTTGAAATACTGACTCATTGTCGTTCGATCAAGGCGAACTCTTCTTTTTGTCGAATGCCCTTGGCCTTAAAGGGTGTTATTTCGCACTTGTTGAAATATTAGCCCGTCGTCGTTCGATCATGGTAAAACTCTTCTTTATTGGCGAAGGCCCTTTGCCTTAAAGGGTGTCATTTTGAAGTTGTCGAATTATAAACCCTTCGTCGTTCGATCAAGGTTGAATTCTTCTTTTTTTTGGCAAAGGCCCTTGGCCTTTAAGGGTGTTATTTAGAACTTGTCGAAATATTAACTCGTCATCTTTTGATCAAGGTCGGACTCTTCTTTTTCGCGAAGGCCCTTGGCCTTAATGGTTGTTATTTCGAACTTGTCGAAATATTAGCCCGTCGTCGTTTGATCAAGGTCGAACTCTTCTTTTTGGCGAAGGCCCTTGTCCTTAAAGGGTGGTATTTTGAACTAGTCGAAATATGAGCCCGTCGTCGTTCGATCAAGGTCGAACTCTTCTTTTTGGCGAAGGCCCTTGGCCTTAAAGGGTGGTATTTCGAACTTGTCGAAATATGAGCCCGTCGTCGTTCGATCATGGTTGAAATCTTATTTTTGGCGAAGGCCTTTTGCCTTAAAGAGTGTTTTTTCGAACTTGTCGAAATACGGACCCGTCATCGTTCGATCAATGTTGAACTCTTCTTATTGGCGAAGGCCCTTGACCTTAATGGGTGTTATTTCGAACTTTTCAAAATATGAGCCCGTCGTCGTTCGATCAAGGTCGAAATCTTCTTTTTGGTGAAGGCCCTTGCCCTTGAAGTGTGTTATTTCGAACTTGTCGAAATATTTGCCCGTTATTGTTCGATCAAGGTCAAACACTTTTTTCTGGCGAAGGCCCTTGGCCTTAAAGGGTGTTATTTTGAACTTGTCGAAATATTATCTCGTCATCGTTCGATCAAGGTCAAACTCTTTTTTCTAGCGAAGGCTCTCAGCATTAAAGGGTGTTATTTCGAACATGTCAAAATATTAGCCCATCATCGTTCGATCAAGGTCGAACTCTTCTTTTTGGCGAAGGAACTTGGCCTTAAAAGGTGTTATTTCGAACTTGTCGAAATATGAGCCCGTCGTCGTTCGATCAAGGTCGAACTCTTCTTTTTGGCGAAGGCCCTTGTCCTTAAAGGGTGGTATTCCGAACTTGTCAAAATATGAGCCCGTCGTCGTTCGATCTTGGTTGAAATCTTCATTTTGGTGAAGGTTGTTGGCCTTAAAGGGTGTAATTTAGAACTTGTCGAAATATTAGCCCGTCATCGTTCGATCAAGGTCAAACTCTTCTTTTTGGCGAAGGCCCTTGGTCTTAAAGGGTGTTTTTTCGAACTTGTCGAAATACTGACCCGTCATCATTCGATCAAGGTTGAACTCTTCTTATTGGCGAAGGCCCTTGGCATTAAATGGGTGTTATTTCGAACTTGTCGAAATATGAGCCCGTCATCGTTCGATCAAGGTCAAACTCTTTTTTCCAGCGAAGGCTCTCAGCATTAAAGGGTGTTATTTCGAACTTGTCCAATTACTAACCCATCATCGTTCGATCAAGGTCAAACTCTTCTTTTTGTCGAAGGCCCTTGGCCTTAAAGGGTGTTTTTTCGAACTTGTCAAAATACTGACCTGTCATCGTTCAATCAAGGTTGAACTCTTCTTATTGGCAAAGGCCCTTGGCCTTAAATGGTGTTATTTCGAACTTTTCAAAATATTAAACCGTCGTCGTTCGATCAAGGTCGAACTCTTCTTTTTTGTGAAGGCCCTTGGCTTAAAGGGTGTTATTTCGCACTTGTCGAAATATTAGCCCGTCATCGTTCGATCAAGGTTGAACTCTTCTTTTTGGCGAAGGCCCTTGGCCTTCAAGGGTGTTTTTTCGAACTTGTCGAAATATTAAACCGTCGTCATTCCATCATGGTTGAAATCTTCTTTTTGGCGAAGGCCCTTGGCTTAAAAGGTGTTATTTCGCACTTGTCGAAATATTAGCCCGTCATCGTTCGATCAAGGTTGAACTCTTCTTATTGGCGAAGGCCCTTGGCCTTAAATGGTGTTATTTCGAACTTGTCGAAATATTAAACCGTCGTCTTTCCATCATGGTTGAAATCTTCTTTTTGGCGAAGGCCCTTGGCCTTAAAGGGTGTAATTTAGAACTTGTCGAAATATTAGCCCGTCATCGTTCGATCAAGGTCAAACTCTTATTTTTGGCGAAGTCCCTTGGCCTTAAAGGGTGTTTTTTCAAACTTGTCGAAATACTGACCCGTCATCGTTCGATCAAGGTTGAACTTTTCTTATTGGCGAAGGCCCTTGGCCTTAAATTGTGTTATTTCGAACTTGTCGAAATATTAAACCGTCGTCGTTTGATCAAGGTCGAACTCTTCTTTTTTGTGAAGGCCCTTAGCTTAAAGGGTGTTATTTTGAACTTGTTGAAATATTAGCCCGTCGTCGTTCGATCAAGGTCAAACTCTTTTATTTTTTGGTGAAGGCCCTTTGCCTTAAAGGGTGTTATTTTGAACTTGTCGAATTATAAACCCGTCATCGTTCGATCAAGGTCTAATTCTTTTTTTTTTTTTGGCAAAGGCTCTTGGCCTTAAAGGGTGTTATTTTGAACTTGTCGAAATACTGACCCATCGTCCATCGATCAAGGTCAAACTCTTCTTTTTGGTGAAGGCCCTTGGCCTTAAAGGGTGTTATTTCGAACTTGTCGAAGTATTAACCCATCGTCGTTCGATCAAGGTCAAACTCTTCTTTTGGGCGAAGGCCCTTGGCCTTAAAGGGTGTTATTTCGAACTTTTTGAAATATTAAATCGTCGTCGCTTGATTAAGGTCGAACTTTTCTTTTTGGTGAAGGCCATTGTCCTTAATGGGTGTTATTTCGATCAAGGTTGAAATCTTCTTTTTGGCGAAGACCCTTGTCCTTAAAGGGTGTTATTTCAAACTTGTCGAAATACTGAGCCGTTGTCGTTCGATCAAGGTCGAACTCTTCTTTTTGGCGAATGCCCTTTGCCTTAAAGGGTGTTATTTTGAACTTGTCGAAATATTAACCAGTCGTCGTTCGATCAAGGTCGAACTCATCATTTTGGCGAAGGCCGTTGGCCTTTAAGGGTGTTATATTGAACTTTTCGAAATATCAACAGGTCGTCATTCGATCAAGGTCGAATTCTTCTTTTTGGCGAAGGCCCTTGGCCTTAACGGTTGTTATTTCGAACTTGTCAAAATTTGAACCCGTTGTCGTTCGATCAAGGTCGAACTCTTCTTTTTGGCTAAGGCTCTTGGCCTTAAAGGGTGGTATTTCGAACTTGTCGAAATATGAGCCCGTCGTCGTTCGATCATGGTTGAAATCTTCTTTTTGGCAAAGGCCTTTGGCCTTAAAGGGTGTTATTTCGAACATGTCAAAATATTAGCCCGTCATCGTTCGATCAATGTTAAACTCTTCTTTTTGTCGAAGGCCCTTGGCCTTAAAGGGTGTTTTTTCGAACTTATCGAAATACTGACCTGTCATCGTTCGATCAAGATTGAACTCTTCTTATTGGTAACGACCCTTGGCCTTAAATGGTATTATTTCGAACTTGTCGAAATATTAAACCGTCGTCGTTCGATCAAGGTCGAACTCTTCTTTTTTGTGAAGGCCCTTAGCTTAAAGGGTATTATTTCGCACTTGTTGAAACATTAGCCCGTCGTCGTTCGATCAAGGTCAAATTCTTCTTTTTTGGCGAAGGCCCTTTGCCTTAAAGGGTGTTATTTTGAACTTGTCGAATTATAAACCCGTCGTCGTTCGATCAAGGTCTAATTCTTTTTTTTTTTGGCAAAGACCCTTGACCTTAAAGGGTGTTATTTTTAAATTGTCGAAATAATAACCTGTCGTCCTTCGATCGAACTCATCATTTTGGCGAAGGCCCTTGGACTTTAAGGGCGTTATTTCGAACTTTTCGAAATATTAACACGTTGTCATTCGATCAAGGTTGAACTCTTCTTTTTTGCGAAGGCTTTTGGCCTTAAAACGTGTTATTTCGAACTTGTCGAAATATTAACTCGTCGTCGTTTGATCAAGGTCGAACTATTCTTTTTGGCGAATTCTGTCCTAAAAGGGTGTTATTTTGAACTTGTCGAAATATGAGCCCGTCGTCGTTCGATCATGGTTAAAATTTTCTTTTTGACAAAGGCCCTTGGCCTTAAAGGGTGTTATTTCAAACCTGTCGAAATATTAGCCCGTCATCGTTCGATCAATATCAAACTCTTCTTTTTGTCGAAGGCCCTTGGCCTTAAAGAGTATTTTTTCGAACTTGTCGAAACACTGACCTGTCATCGTTCGATCAAGGTTGAACTCTTCTTATTGGCAAAGGCCCTTGGCCTTAAATGGTGTTATTTCGAACTTGTTAAAATATTAAACCGTCATCGTTCGATCAAGGTTGAACTCTTTTTTTTTTGTGAAGGCCCTTGGCTTAAAGGGTGTTATTTCTCACTTGTCGAAATATTAGCCCGTGATCGTTTGATCAAGGTCAAACTCTTCTTTTTGGCGAAGGCCCTTGGCCTTCAATGGTGTTTTTTCGAACTTGTCGAAATACTGACCCGTCATTGTTCGATCAAGGGCCTTAAATGGTGTTATTTCGAACTTGTCGAAATATGAGCCCGTCGTCGTTCGATCAAGGTCAAACTCTTCTTTTTTGGCGATGGCCCTTTTCCATAAAGGGTGTTATTTTGAACTTGTCGAATTATAAACCTGTCGTCGTTCGATCAAGGTCTAATTCTTTTTTTTTGGCAAAGACCCTTGGCCTTAAAGGGTGTTATTTTGAACTTGCCGAAATACTAACCCGTCGTCCTTCGATCAAGGTCGAACTCTTCTTTTTGGGGAAGGCCCTTGGCCTTAAAGGGTGTTATTTCGAACTTGTCGAAGTATTAACCCGTCGTCGTTCGATCAAGGTCAAACTCTTCTTTAAGGCGAAGGCCCTTGGCCTTAAAGGGTGTTATTTCGAACTTGTCGAAATATTAACCAGTCGTCGTTCGATCAAGGTCGAACTCATCATTTTAGCGAAGGCCGTTGGCCTTTAAGGGTGTTATATTGAACTTTTCGAAATATCAACACGTCGTCATTCGATCAAGGTCGAATTCTTCTTTTTGGCGAAGGCCCTTGTCCTTAACGGTTGTTATTTCGAACTTGTCAAAATTTGAACCCGTTGTCGTTCGATCAAGGTCGAACTCTTCTTTTTGGCTAAGGCTCTTGGCCTTAAAGGGTGGTATTTCGAACTTGTCGAAATATGAGCCCGTCGTCGTTCGATCATGGTTGAAATCTTCTTTTTGGCAAAGGCCTTTGGCCTTAAAGGGTGTTATTTCGAACATGTCAAAATATTAGCCCGTCATCGTTCGATCAAGGTTAAACTCTTCTTTTTTTCGAAGGCCCTTGGCCTTAAAGGGTGTTTTTTCGAACTTATCGAAATACTGACCTGTCATCGTTCGATCAAGATTGAACTCTTCTTATTGGTAACGACCCTTGGCCTTAAATGGTATTATTTCGAACTTGTCGAAATATTAAACCGTCGTCGTTCGATCAAAGTCGAACTCTTCTTTTTTGTGAAGGCCCTTAGCTTAAAGGGTATTATTTCGCACTTGTTGAAACATTAGCCCGTCGTCGTTCGATCAAGGTCAAATTCTTCTTTTTTGGCGAAGGCCCTTTGCCTTAAAGGGTGTTATTTTGAACTCGTCGAATTATAAACCCGTCGTCGTTCGATCAAGGTCTAATTCTTTTTTTTTTTGGCAAAGACCCTTGACCTTAAAGGGTGTTATTTTTAAATTGTCGAAATAATAACCTGTCGTCCTTCGATCGAACTCATCATTTTGGCGAAGGCCCTTGGACTTTAAGGGCGTTATTTCGAACTTTTCGAAATATTAACACGTCGTCATTCGATCAAGGTTGAACTCTTCTTTTTTGCGAAGGCTTTTGGCCTTAAAACGTGTTATTTCGAACTTGTCGAAATATTAACTCGTCGTCGTTTGATCAAGGTCGAACTATTCTTTTTGGCGAATTCTGTCCTAAAAGGGTGTTATTTTGAACTTGTCGAAATATGAGCCCGTCGTCGTTCGATCATGGTTAAAATTTTCTTTTTGACAAAGGCCCTTGGCCTTAAAGGGTGTTATTTCAAACCTGTCGAAATATTAGCCCGTCATCGTTCGATCAATATCAAACTCTTCTTTTTGTCGAAGGCCCTTGGCCTTAAAGAGTATTTTTTCGAACTTGTCGAAACACTGACCTGTCATCGTTCGATCAAGGTTGAACTCTTTTTATTGGCAAAGGCCCTTGGCCTTAAATGGTGTTATTTCGAACTTGTTAAAATATTAAACCGTCGTCGTTCGATCAAGGTTGAACTCTTTTTTTTTGTGAAGGCCCTTGGCTTAAAGGGTGTTATTTCTCACTTGTCGAAATATTAGCCCGTGATCGTTTGATCAAGGTCAAACTCTTCTTTTTGGCGAAGGCCCTTGGCCTTCAATGGTGTTTTTTCGAACTTGTCGAAATACTGACCCGTCATTGTTCGATCAAGTGCCTTAAATGGTGTTATTTCGAACTTGTCGAAATATGAGCCCGTCGTCGTTCGATCAAGGTCAAACTCTTATTTTTTGGCGATGGCCCTTTTCCATAAAGGGTGTTATTTTGAACTTGTCGAATTATAAACCTGTCGTCGTTCGATCAAGGTCTAATTCTTTTTTTTTGGCAAAGACCCTTGGCCTTAAAGGGTGTTATTTTGAACTTGCCGAAATACTAACCCGTCGTCCTTCGATCAAGGTCGAACTCTTCTTTTTGGGGAAGGCCCTTGGCCTTAAAGGGTGTTATTTCGAACTTGTCGAAGTATTAACCCGTCGTCGTTCGATCAAGGTCAAACTCTTCTTTAAGGCGAAGGCCCTTGGCCTTAAAGGGTGTTATTTCGAACTTGTCGAAATATTAACCAGTCGTCGTTCGATCAAGGTCGAACTCATCATTTTGGCGAAGGCCGTTGGCCTTTAAGGGTGTTATATTGAACTTTTCGAAATATCAACACGTCGTCATTCGATCAAGGTCGAATTCTTCTTTTTGGCGAAGGCCCTTGGCCTTAACGGTTGTTATTTCGAACTTGTCAAAATTTGAACCCGTTGTCGTTCGATCAAGGTCGAACTCTTCTTTTTGGCTAAGGCTCTTGGCCTTAAAGGGTGGTATTTCGAACTTGTCGAAATATGAGCCCGTCGTCGTTCGATCATGGTTGAAATCTTCTTTTTGGCAAAGGCCTTTGGCCTTAAAGGGTGTTATTTCGAACATGTCAAAATATTAGCCCGTCATCGTTCGATCAAGGTTAAACTCTTCTTTTTGTCGAAGGCCCTTGGCCTTAAAGGGTGTTTTTTCGAACTTATCGAAATACTGACCTGTCATCGTTCGATCAAGATTGAACTCTTCTTATTGGTAACGACCCTTGGCCTTAAATGGTATTATTTCGAACTTGTCGAAATATTAAACCGTCGTCGTTCGATCAAGGTCGAACTCTTCTTTTTTGTGAACGCCCTTAGCTTAAAGGGTATTATTTCGCACTTGTTGAAACATTAGCCCGTCGTCGTTCGATCAAGGTCAAATTCTTCTTTTTTGGCGAAGGCCCTTTGCCTTATAGGGTGTTATTTTGAACTTGTCGAATTATAAACCCGTCGTCGTTCGATCAAGGTCTAATTCTTTTTTTTTTTGGCAAAGACCCTTGACCTTAAAGGGTGTTATTTTTAAATTGTCGAAATAATAACCCGTCGTCCTTCGATCGAACTCATCATTTTGGCGAAGGCCCTTGGACTTTAAGGGCGTTATTTCGAACTTTTCGAAATATTAACACGTCGTCATTCGATCAAGGTTGAACTCTTCTTTTTTGCGAAGGCTTTTGGCCTTAAAACGTGTTATTTCGAACTTGTCGGAATATTAACTCGTCGTCGTTTGATCAAGGTCGGACTCTTCTTTTTGGCGAATACCTTTGTCCTTAAAGGGTGTTATTTTTAACTTGACGAAATAGTGACCCGCATAATTCGATCAAAGTCGAATTCTTCTTTTTAACGAAGGCCCTTCGCCTTAACGGTTGTTATTTCGAACTTGTCGAAGTATTAACCCGTCGTCGTTCGATCAAGGTCAAACTCTTCTTTTGGCGAAGGCCCTTGGTCTTAAAGGGTGTTGTTTCGAACTTGTAAAAATATGAGCCCGTCGTCGTTCGATCATGGTTGAAATATTATTTTTGTTGAAGGCCCTTGGCCTTAAAGGGTATTATTTCAAACATGTCGAAATAATAGCACGTCCTCGTTCGATCAAGGTCAAACTCTTCTTTTTGGCAAAGACCCTTAGCCTTAAAGGATGTTTTTTCGAACTTGTCAAAATACTGACCCGTCATCGTTCGATCAAGGTTGAACTCTTCTTATTGGCGAAGGCCCTTGGCCTTAAATGGTGTTATTTCGAACTTGTCGAAATATTAAACCGTCATCTTTCGATCAATGTCGAACTCTTCTTTTTTGTAAAGCACTCTTGGGTTAAAGGGTTTTATTTCGAACTTGTCGAAATATTAACCCGTCGTCGTTCGATCAAGGTCAAACTCTTTTTTTTTGCAAAGGCCTTTGGCCTTAAAGGATGTTTTTTAAAACTTGTCAAAATACTGACCCGTCATCGTTCGATCAAGGTTGAACTCTTCTTATTGGCGAAGGACCTTGGCCTTAAATGGTGTTATTTCGAACTTGTCGAAATATTAAACCGTCGTCGTTCGATCAAGGTCGAACTCTTCTTTTTTGTGAAGCACCCTTGGCTTAAAGGGTGTTATTTCTCACTTGTCGAAATATTAGCCCGTGATCGTTTGATCAAGGTCAAACTCTTCTTTTTGGCGAAGGCCCTTGGCCTTCAATGGTGTTTTTTCGAACTTGTCGAAATACTGACCCGTCATTGTTCGATCAAGGGCCTTAAATGGTGTTATTTCGAACTTGTCGAAATATGAGCCCGTCGTCGTTCGATCAAGGTCAAACTCTTATTTTTTGGCGATGGCCCTTTTCCATAAAGGGTGTTATTTTGAACTTGTCGAATTATAAACCTGTCGTCGTTCGATCAAGGTCTAATTATTTTTTTTTGGCAAAGACCCTTGGCCTTAAAGGGTGTTATTTTGAACTTGCCGAAATACTAACCCGTCGTCCTTCGATCAAGGTCGAACTCTTCTTTTTGGGGAAGGCCCTTGGCCTTAAAGGGTGTTATTTCGAACTTGTCGAAGTATTAACCCGTCGTCGTTCGATCAAGGTCAAACTCTTCTTTAAGGCGAAGGCCCTTGGCCTTAAAGGGTGTTATTTCGAACTTGTCGAAATATTAACCAGTCGTCGTTCGATCAAGGTCGAACTCATCATTTTGGCGAAGGCCGTTGGCCTTTAAGGGTGTTATATTGAACTTTTCGAAATATCAACACGTCGTCATTCGATCAAGGTCGAATTCTTCTTTTTGGCGAAGGCCCTTGGCCTTAACGGTTGTTATTTCGAACTTGTCAAAATTTGAACCCGTTGTCGTTCGATCAAGGTCGAACTCTTCTTTTTGGCTAAGGCTCTTGGCCTTAAAGGGTGGTATTTCGAACTTGTCGAAATATGAGCCCGTCGTCGTTCGATCATGGTTGAAATCTTCTTTTTGGCAAAGGCCTTTGGCCTTAAAGGGTGTTATTTCGAACATGTCAAAATATTAGCCCGTCATCGTTCGATCAAGGTTAAACTCTTCTTTTTTTCGAAGGCCCTTGGCCTTAAAGGGTGTTTTTTCGAACTTATCGAAATACTGACCTGTCATCGTTCGATCAAGATTGAACTCTTCTTATTGGTAACGACCCTTGGCCTTAAATGGTATTATTTCGAACTTGTCGAAATATTAAACCGTCGTCGTTCGATCAAGGTCGAACTCTTCTTTTTTGTGAAGGCCCTTAGCTTAAAGGGTATTATTTCGCACTTGTTGAAACATTAGCCCGTCGTCGTTCGATCAAGGTCAAATTCTTCTTTTTTGGCGAAGGCCCTTTGCCTTAAAGGGTGTTATTTCGAACTTGTCGAAGTATTAACCCGTCGTCGTTCGATCAAGGTCAAACTCTTCTTTAAGGCGAAGGCCCTTGGCCTTAAAGGGTGTTATTTCGAACTTGTCGAAATATTAACCAGTTGTCGTTCGATCAAGGTCGAACTCATCATTTTGGCGAAGGCCGTTGGCCTTTAAGGGTGTTATATTGAACTTTTCGAAATATCAACACGTCGTCATTCGATCAAGGTCGAATTCTTCTTTTTGGCGAAGGCCCTTGGCCTTAACGGTTGTTATTTCGAACTTGTCAAAATTTGAACCCGTTGTCGTTCGATCAAGGTCGAACTCTTCTTTTTGGCTAAGGCTCTTGGCCTTAAAGGGTGGTATTTCGAACTTGTCGAAATATGAGCCCGTCGTCGTTCGATCATGGTTGAAATCTTCTTTTTGGCAAAGGCCTTTGGCCTTAAAGGGTGTTATTTCGAACATGTCAAAATATTAGCCCGTCATCGTTCGATCAAGGTTAAACTCTTCTTTTTTTCGAAGGCCCTTGGCCTTAAAGGGTGTTTTTTCGAACTTATCGAAATACTGACCTGTCATCGTTCGATCAAGATTGAACTCTTCTTATTGGTAACGACCCTTGGCCTTAAATGGTATTATTTCGAACTTGTCGAAATATTAAACCGTCGTCGTTCGATCAAGGTCGAACTATTCTTTTTTGTGAAGGCCCTTAGCTTAAAGGGTTTTATTTCGCACTTGTTGAAACATTAGCCCGTCGTCGTTCGATCAAGGTCAAATTCTTCTTTTTTGGCGAAGGCCCTTTGCCTTAAAGGGTGTTATTTTGAACTTGTCGAATTATAAACCCGTCGTCGTTCGATCAAGGTCAAACTCTTCTTTAAGGCGAAGGCCCTTGGCCTTAAAGGGTGTTATTTCGAACTTGTCGAAATATTAACTCGTCGTCGTTTGATCAAGGTCGAACTATTCTTTTTGGCGAATTCTGTCCTAAAAGGGTGTTATTTTGAACTTGTCGAAATATGAGCCCGTCGTCGTTAGATCATGGTTAAAATTTTCTTTTTGACAAAGGCCCTTGGCCTTAAAGGGTGTTATTTCAAACCTGTCGAAATATTAGCCCGTCATCGTTCGATCAATATCAAACTCTTCTTTTTGTCGAAGGCCCTTGGCCTTAAAGAGTATTTTTTCGAACTTGTCGAAACACTGACCTGTCATCGTTCGATCAAGGTTGAACTCTTCTTATTGGCAAAGGCCCTTGGCCTTAAATGGTGTTATTTCGAACTTGTTAAAATATTAAACCGTCGTCGTTCGATCAAGGTTGAACTCTTTTTTTTTGTGAAGGCCCTTGGCTTAAAGGGTGTTATTTCTCACTTGTCGAAATATTAGCCCGTGATCGTTTGATCAAGGTCAAACTCTTCTTTTTGGCGAAGGCCCTTGGCCTTCAATGGTGTTTTTTCGAACTTGTCGAAATACTGACCCGTCATTGTTCGATCAAGGGCCTTAAATGGTGTTATTTCGAACTTGTCGAAATATGAGCCCGTCGTCGTTCGATCAAGGTCAAACTCTTATTTTTTGGCGATGGCCCTTTTCCATAAAGGGTGTTATTTTGAACTTGTCAAATTATAAACCTGTCGTCGTTCGATCAAGGTCTAATTCTTTTTTTTTGGCAAAGACCCTTGGCCTTAAAGGGTGTTATTTTGAACTTGCCGAAATACTAACCCGTCGTCCTTCGATCAAGGTCGAACTCTTCTTTTTGGGGAAGGCCCTTGGCCTTAAAGGGTGTTATTTCGAACTTGTCGAAGTATTAACCCGTCGTCGTTCGATCAAGGTCAAACTCTTCTTTAAGGCGAAGGCCCTTGGCCTTAAAGGGTGTTATTTCGAACTTGTCGAAATATTAACCAGTCGTCGTTCGATCAAGGTCGAACTCATCATTTTGGCGAAGGCCGTTGGCCTTTAAGGGTGTTATATTGAACTTTTCGAAATATCAACACGTCGTCATTCGATCAAGGTCGAATTCTTCTTTTTGGCGAAGGCCCTTGGCCTTAACGGTTGTTATTTCGAACTTGTCAAAATTTGAACCCGTTGTCGTTCGATCAAGGTCGAACTCTTCTTTTTGGCTAAGGCTCTTGGCCTTAAAGGGTGGTATTTCGAACTTGTCGAAATATGAGCCCGTCGTCGTTCGATCATGGTTGAAATCTTCTTTTTGGCAAAGGCCTTTGGCCTTAAAGGGTGTTATTTCGAACATGTCAAAATATTAGCCCGTCATCGTTCGATCAAGGTTAAACTCTTCTTTTTGTCGAAGGCCCTTGGCCTTAAAGGGTGTTTTTTCGAACTTATCGAAATACTGACCTGTCATCGTTCGATCAAGATTGAACTCTTCTTATTGGTAACGACCCTTGGCCTTAAATGGTATTATTTCGAACTTGTCGAAATATTAAACCGTCGTCGTTCGATCAAGGTCGAACTCTTCTTTTTTGTGAACGCCCTTAGCTTAAAGGGTATTATTTCGCACTTGTTGAAACATTAGCCCGTCGTCGTTCGATCAAGGTCAAATTCTTCTTTTTTGGCGAAGGCCCTTTGCCTTATAGGGTGTTATTTTGAACTTGTCGAATTATAAACCCGTCGTCGTTCGATCAAGGTCTAATTCTTTTTTTTTTTGGCAAAGACCCTTGACCTTAAAGGGTGTTATTTTTAAATAGTCGAAATAATAACCCGTCGTCCTTCGATCGAACTCATCATTTTGGCGAAGGCCCTTGGACTTTAAGGGCGTTATTTCGAACTTTTCGAAATATTAACACGTCGTCATTCGATCAAGGTTGAACTCTTCTTTTTGGCAAAGGCCTTTGGCCTTAAAGGGTGTTATTTCGAACATGTCAAAATATTAGCCCGTCATCGTTCGATCAAGGTTAAACTCTTCTTTTTTTCGAAGGCCCTTGGCCTTAAAGGGTGTTTTTTCGAACTTATCGAAATACTGACCTGTCATCGTTCGATCAAGATTGAACTCTTCTTATTGGTAACGACCCTTGGCCTTAAATGGTATTATTTCGAACTTGTCGAAATATTAAACCGTCGTCGTTCGATCAAGGTCGAACTCTTCTTTTTTGTGAAGGCCCTTAGCTTAAAGGGTATTATTTCGCACTTGTTGAAACATTAGCCCGTCGTCGTTCGATCAAGGTCAAATTCTTCTTTTTTGGCGAAGGCCCTTTGCCTTAAAGGGTGTTATTTTGAAATTGTCGAAGTATAAACCCGTCGTCGTTCGATCAAGGTCAAACTCTTCTTTAAGGCGAAGGCCCTTGGCCTTAAAGGGTGTTATTTCGAACTTGTCGAAATATTAACTCGTCGTCGTTTGATCAAGGTCGAACTATTCTTTTTGGCGAATTCTGTCCTAAAAGGGTGTTATTTTGAACTTGTCGAAATATGAGCCCGTCGTCGTTCGATCATGGTTAAAATTTTCTTTTTGACAAAGGCCCTTGGCCTTAAAGGGTGTTATTTCAAACCTGTCGAAATATTAGCCCGTCATCGTTCGATCAATATCAAACTCTTCTTTTTGTCGAAGGCCCTTGGCCTTAAAGAGTATTTTTTTGAACTTGTCGAAACACTGACCTGTCATCGTTCGATCAAGGTTGAACTCTTCTTATTGGCAAAGGCCCTTGGCCTTAAATGGTGTTATTTCGAACTTGTTAAAATATTAAACCGTCGTCGTTCGATCAAGGTTGAACTCTTTTTTTTTGTGAAGGCCCTTGGCTTAAAGGGTGTTATTTCTCACTTGTCGAAATATTAGCCCGTGATCGTTTGATCAAGGTCAAACTCTTCTTTTTGGCGAAGGCCCTTGGCCTTCAATGGTGTTTTTTCGAATTTGTCGAAATACTGACCCGTCATTGTTCGATCAAGGGCCTTAAATGGTGTTATTTCGAACTTGTCGAAATATGAGCCCGTCGTCGTTCGATCAAGGTCAAACTCTTATTTTTTGGCGATGGCCCTTTTCCATAAAGGGTGTTATTTTGAACTTGTCAAATTATAAACCTGTCGTCGTTCGATCAAGGTCTAATTCTTTTTTTTTGGCAAAGACCCTTGGCCTTAAAGGGTGTTATTTTGAACTTGCCGAAATACTAACCCGTCGTCCTTCGATCAAGGTCGAACTCTTCTTTTTGGGGAAGGCCCTTGGCCTTAAAGGGTGTTATTTCGAACTTGTCGAAGTATTAACCCGTCGTCGTTCGATCAAGGTCAAACTCTTCTTTAAGGCGAAGGCCCTTGGCCTTAAAGGGTGTTATTTCGAACTTGTCGAAATATTAACCAGTCGTCGTTCGATCAAGGTCGAACTCATCATTTTGGCGAAGGCCGTTGGCCTTTAAGGGTGTTATATTGAACTTTTCGAAATATCAACACGTCGTCATTCGATCAAGGTCGAATTCTTCTTTTTGGCGAAGGCCCTTGGCCTTAACGGTTGTTATTTCGAACTTGTCAAAATTTGAACCCGTTGTCGTTCGATCAAGGTCGAACTCTTCTTTTTGGCTAAGGCTCTTGGCCTTAAAGGGTGGTATTTCGAACTTGTCGAAATATGAGCCCGTCGTCGTTCGATCATGGTTGAAATCTTCTTTTTGGCAAAGGCCTTTGGCCTTAAAGGGTGTTATTTCGAACATGTCAAAATATTAGCCCGTCATCGTTCGATCAAGGTTAAACTCTTCTTTTTGTCGAAGGCCCTTGGCCTTAAAGGGTGTTTTTTCGAACTTATCGAAATACTAACCTGTCATCGTTCGATCAAGATTGAACTCTTCTTATTGGTAACGACCCTTGGCCTTAAATGGTATTATTTCGAACTTGTCGAAATATTAAACCGTCGTCGTTCGATCAAGGTCGAACTCTTCTTTTTTGTGAACGCCCTTAGCTTAAAGGGTATTATTTCGCACTTGTTGAAACATTAGCCCGTCGTCGTTCGATCAAGGTCAAATTCTTCTTTTTTGGCGAAGGCCCTTTGCCTTATAGGGTGTTATTTTGAACTTGTCGAATTATAAACCCGTCGTCGTTCGATCAAGGTCTAATTCTTTTTTTTTTTGGCAAAGACCCTTGACCTTAAAGGGTGTTATTTTTAAATTGTCGAAATAATAACCCGTCGTCCTTCGATCGAACTCATCATTTTGGCGAAGGCCCTTGGACTTTAAGGGCGTTATTTCGAACTTTTCGAAATATTAACACGTCGTCATTCGATCAAGGTTAAACTCTTCTTTTTTGCGAAGGCTTTTGGCCTTAAAACGTGTTATTTCGAACTTATCGAAATATTAACTCGTCGTCGTTTGATCAAGGTCGAACTATTCTTTTTGGCGAATTCTGTCCTAAAAGGGTGTTATTTTGAACTTGTCGAAATATGAGCCCGTCGTCGTTCGATCATGGTTAAAATTTTCTTTTTGACAAAGGCCCTTGGCCTTAAAGGGTGTTATTTCAAACCTGTCAAAATATTAGCCCGTCATCGTTCGATCAATATCAAACTCTTCTTTTTGTCGAAGGCCCTTGGCCTTAAAGAGTATTTTTTCGAACTTGTCGAAACACTGACCTGTCATCGTTCGATCAAGGTTGAACTCTTCTTATTGGCAAAGGCCCTTGGCCTTAAATGGTGTTATTTCGAACTTGTTAAAATATTAAACCGTCGTCGTTCGATCAAGGTTGAACTCTTTTTTTTTGTGAAGGCCCTTGGCTTAAAGGGTGTTATTTCTCACTTGTCGAAATATTAGCCCGTGATCGTTTGATCAAGGTCAAACTCTTCTTTTTGGCGAAGGCCCTTGGCCTTCAATGGTGTTTTTTCGAACTTGTCGAAATACTGACCCGTCATTGTTCGATCAAGGGCCTTAAATGGTGTTATTTCGAACTTGTCGAAATATGAGCCCGTCGTCGTTCGATCAAGGTCAAACTCTTCTTTTTTGGCGATGGCCCTTTTCCATAAAGGGTGTTATTTTGAACTTGTCGAATTATAAACCTGTCGTCGTTCGATAAGGTCTAATTCTTTTTTTTTGGCAAAGACCCTTGGCCTTAAAGGGTGTTATTTTGAACTTGCCGAAATACTAACCCGTCGTCCTTCGATCAAGGTCGAACTCTTCTTTTTGGGGAAGGCCCTTGGCCTTAAAGGGTGTTATTTCGAACTTGTCGAAGTATTAACCCGTCGTCGTTCGATCAAGGTCAAACTCTTCTTTAAGGCGAAGGCCCTTGGCCTTAAAGGGTGTTATTTCGAACTTTTTGAATTATTAAACCGCCGTCGTTTGACTAAGGTCAAACTATTCTTTTTGGTGAAGGCCCTTGGCCTTAAAGGGTGTTATTTTGAACTTGTTGAAATATTAACACGTCGTCGTTCGATCAAGGTTGAAATCTTCTTTTTGGCGAAGGCCCTTGTTCTTAAAGGGTGTTATTTCAAACTTGTCGAAATACTGACCCGTCGTCGTTCGATCAAGGTCGAATTCTTCTTTTTGGTGAAGGCCCTTGGCCTTAAAGGGTGATATTTTGAACTTGTCGAAATATTAACCAGTCGTCGTTCGATCAAGGTCGAACTCATCATTCTGGCGAAGGCCCTTGTCCTTTAAGGGTGTTATTTCGAACTTTTAGAAATATTAACAAGTCATCGTTCGATCAAGGTTGAACTCTTCTTTTTTTCAAAGGCCTTTGGCCTTAAAGGGTGTTATTTCGAACTTGTCGGAATATTAACTCGTCGTCGTTTGATCAAGGTCGGACTCTTCTTTTTGGCGAATACCTTTGTCCTTAAAGGGTGTTATTTTTAACTTGACGAAATAGTGACCCGCATAATTCGATCAAAGTCGAATTCTTCTTTTTAACGAAGGCCCTTCGCCTTAACGGTTGTTATTTCGAACTTGTCGAAGTATTAACCCGTCGTCGTTCGATCAAGGTCAAACTCTTCTTTTGGCAAAGGCCCTTGGTCTTAAAGGGTGTTGTTTCGAACTTGTAAAAATATGAGCCCGTCGTCGTTCGATCATGGTTGAAATATTATTTTTGTTGAAGGCCCTTGGCCTTAAAGGGTATTATTTCAAACATGTCGAAATAATAGCATGTCCTCGTTCGATCAAGGTCAAACTCTTCTTTTTGGCAAAGACCCTTAGCCTTAAAGGATGTTTTTTCGAACTTGTCAAAATACTGACCCGTCATCGTTCGATCAAGGTTGAACTCTTCTTATTGGCGAAGGCCCTTGGCCTTAAATGGTGTTATTTCGAACTTGTCGAAATATTAAACCGTCATCGTTCGATCAATGTCGAACTCTTCTTTTTTGTAAAGCACCCTTGGGTTAAAGGGTTTTATTTCGAACTTGTCGAAATATTAACCCGTCGTCGTTCGATCAAGGTCAAACTCTTCTTTTTTTGCAAAGGCCTTTGGCCTTAAAGGATGTTTTTTCAAACTTGTCAAAATACTGACCCGTCATCGTTCAATCAAGGTTGAACTCTTCTTATTGGCGAAGGACCTTGGCCTTAAATGGTGTTATTTCGAACTTGTCGAAATATTAAACCGTCGTCGTTCGATCAAGGTCGAACTCTTCTTTTTTGTGAAGCACCCTTGGCTTAAAGGGTTTTATTTCGAACTTGTCGAAATATGAGCCCGTCGTCGTTCCATCGTGGTTGAAATCTTCTTTTTGGCAAAGGCCTTTGGCCTTAAAGCGTGTTATTTCGAACATGTCAAAATATTAGCCCGTCATCGTTCGATCAAGGTTAAACTCTTCTTTTTGTCGAAGGCCCTTGGCCTTAAAGGGTGTTTTTTCGAACTTGTCGAAATATTGACCTGTCATCGTTGGATCAATATTGAACTCTTCTTATTGGGAACGGCCCTTGGCCTTAAATGGTGTTATTTCGAACTTGTCAAAATATTAAATCGTCGTCGTTCGATCAAGGTCGAACTCTTCTTTTTTGTGAAGGCCCTTGGCCTAAAGGGTGTTATTTCGCACTTGTCGAAATATTAGCCCGTCATCGTTTGATCAAGGTCAAACTCTTCTATTTGGGGAAGGCCCTTGGCCTTAAATGGTGTTTTTTCGAACTTGTCGAAATATTAAACCGTCGTCGTTTGATCAAGGTCGAACTCTTCTTTTTTGTGAAGGTCCTTAGCTTAAAGGGTGTTATTTCGCACTTGTTGAAATATTATCCCGTCGTCGTTCGATCAAGGTCAAATTCTTCTTTTTTGGGGAAGGCCCTTTGCCTTAAAGGGTGTTATTTTGAACTTGTTGAATTATAAACCCGTCGTCGTTCGATCAAGGTCTAATTCTTTTTTTTTTGCAAAGACCCTTGGCCTTAAGGGTGTTATTTTGAACTTGTCGAAATAATAACTCGTCGTCCTTCGATCGAACTCATCATTTTAGCGAAGGCCCTTGGCCTTTAAGGGCGTTATTTCGAACTTTTTGAAATATTAACACGTCGTCATTCGATCAAGGTTGAACTTTTCTTTTTTGCGAAGACTATTGGACTTAAAAGGTGTTATTTCTAACTTGTCAAAATATTAACTCGTCGTTGTTTGATCAAGGTCGAACTCTTCTTTTTAACAAATTCTGTCCTTAAAGGGTGTTATTTTGAACTTGTCGAAATATGAGCCTGTCATCGTTCGATCATGGTTAAAATTTTCTTTTTGGCGAAGGCCCTTGGCCATAAAGGTTGTTATTTCGAACCTGTCGAAATATTATCCCGTCATCGTTCGATCAATGTCAAACTCTTCTTTTTGGTGAAGGCCCTTGGCCTTAAAGGGTGTTATTTTGAATTTGTCGAAATATTAACCAGTCGTCGTTCGATCAAGTTCGAACTCATCATTCTGGCGAAGGCCCTTGGCCTTTAAGGGTGTTATTTCAAACTTTTAGAAATATTAACAAGTCATCGTTCGATCAAGGTTGAACTCTTCTTTTTTGCAAAGGCCTTTGGCCTTAAAGGGTGTTATTTCGAACTTGTTGGAATATTAACTCGTTGTCGTTTGATCAAAGTCGGACTCTTCTTTTTGGCGAATACCTTTGTCCTTAAAGGGTGTTATTTTGAACTTGTCGAAATAGTGACCCGCATAATTTGATCAAAGTCGAATTCTTCTTTTTGGCGAAGGACCGTCCCCTTAACGGTTGTTATTTCGAACTTGTCGAAATATTAACCCGTCGTCGTTTGATCAAGGTCAAACTCTTCTTTTGGCGAAGGCCCTTGGCCTTAAAGGGTATTATTTCGAACTTGTCAAAATATGAGCCCGTCGTCGTTCGATCATGGTTGAAATATTATTTTTGTTGAAGGCCATTGGCCTTAAAGGGTATTATTTCGAACATGTCGAAATAATAGCCCGTCAGTGTTCGATCAAGGTCAAACTCTTCTTTTTGTCAAAGGCCCTTGGCCTTAAAGGATGTTTTTTCGAACTTGTCAAAATACTGACCCGTCATCGTTCGATCAAGGTTGAACTCTTCTTATTGGCGAAGGCCCTTGGCCTTAAATGGTATTATTTCGAACTTGTCGAAATATTAAACCGTCCTCGTTCGATCAAGGTCGAACTCTTCTTTTTTGTGAAGCACCCTTGGCTTAAAGGGTTTTATTTCGAACTTGTCGAAGTATTAACCCGTCGTCGTTCGATCGAGGTCAAACTCTTCTTTTTGGCCAAGGCCCGTGGCCTTAAAGGGTGTTATTTCGAACTTTTCAAAATATTAACCCGTCGTCGTTCGATCAAGTTCGAACTCTTCTTTTTGGCAAAGGCCCTTGGCCTTAAAGGGTGTTATTTCGAACTTGTCGAAATACTGACTCGTCCTCATTCGATCAAGGTAGAACTCTTATTTTTGGCGAAGGCCCTATTCTTAATGGGTGTTGTTTTGTACTTGTCGAAATATTAGCCTATCATCGTTCGATCAAGGCAAAACTCTTCTTTTTGGCGAAGGCCCTTGGCCATAAAGGGTGTTATTTCGAACTTGTCGAAATACTCACTCATCGTCGTTCAATCAAGGTCGGACTCTTCTTTTTGCTGAAGGCCCTTGGCGTTAACGGGTGTTATTTCGAACATGACGAAATATTAACCCGTTGTCGTTCGATCAAGGTGAAACTCTTTTTTTTGGCGAAAGCCCTTGGCCTAAAGGATGTTATTTCGAACTTGTCGAAATATTAGCTTGCCGTCATTCGATCAAGGTCGAACTCTTCGTTTTTGCGAAGGCCCTTGGCCTTAAAGAGTTTTATTTAGAACTTTTCGAAATATTAACCCGTCGTCGTTCATTCAAGGTCGAACTCTTCTTTTTGGGGAAGGCCCTTGGCCTTAAAGGGTGTTATTTTGAACTTGTCGAAATACTGACCCGTCATCGTTCGATCAAGGTCGAACTCTTCTTTTTGACGAAGGCCCTTGGCCTTAATGGGTGTTATTTTGAACTTGTCAAAATATGAGTCCGCCATTGTTCGATCAAGGTTGAACTTTTCTTTTTGGTGAAGGCCATTGGCCTTAAAGGGTGTTAATTCAAACTTGCCAAAATACTGACCCGTCGTGTGCGATCAAGGTAAAACTCTTCATTTTTGTAAAGGACTTCTGCCTTAAAAGGAGTTATTTCGAACTTGTCGAAATACTGACCCGTCATCTTTCGATCAAGGTCGAACTATTCTTTTTGGCGAAGTCCCTTGGCCTTATTAGGTGTTATTTCGAACATGTAGAAATATTAATTCGTCGTCGTTCATTCAAGGTCAAACTCTTCTTTTTGGCGAAAGCCCTTGGCTTAAAGGGTGTTATTTCGGATTTGTCGAAATATTAGCCCGTCGTCGTTCGATCAAGGTCGAACTCTTCTTTTTGGTGAAGGGCATAAGTCTTAAAGGGTGTTATTTCGAACTTTTCAAAATATAAACCCGTCATCGTTCGATCAAGGTTGAACTCTTCTTTTTGGCGAAGGCCCTTGGCCTTAAAAGGTGTTATTTCGAACTAGTCAAAATATTAACTTGTCGTCGTTCGATCAAGGTCGAAATCTTTTTTTTTGCGAAGGCCCTTGCCCTTAATGGGTGTTATTTCGAACTTGTCGAAATATGAGCCCGTCATCGTTCGATCAAGGTTGAACTCTTCTTTGTGGTGAAGGCCCTTGGCCTTAACGGGTATTTTTTCGAACTTGTCAAAATAATAACTCGTTGTCGTTCATTCAAGGTCGTACTCTTCTTTCTGGCGAAAGCCTTTGGCCTATTGGGTGTTATTTCGAACATGTCAATATATTAGCCCGCCGTCGTTCGATCAAGGTCGAACTCTTCTTTATGGCGAAGGGCATTGGCCATAAAGGGTGTTATTTCGAACTTGTCGAAATATTAACCCAACGTCGTTCGATCAAGGTCAAACTTTTCTTTTTAGCGAAGTCCCTTGGCCTTAATGGGTGTTATTTCGAACTTGTCAAAATACTGACCCGTCGTCGTGCGATCAAGGTCAAACTCTTCCTTTTTGCGAAGACCCTTGGCCTTAGAGGGTGTTTTATTGAACTTGTCGAAATATTAACCCGTCTTCGTTCGATCAAGGTCGAAAACTTATTTTGGCGAAGGCCCTTGGCCTTAAAAGGTGTTATTTTGAACTTGTAAAAATAAACTCATCGTCGTTCGATCAAGGTCGAACTTTTCATTTTAGCAAAGGCCCTTGGCCTTTAAGGGTGTTATTTCAAAATTTTCGAAATATTAACCCGTCGTCGTTCGATCAAGGTTTAACTCTTCTTTTTTGCGAAGTCCCTTGGCCTTAATGGGTGTTATTTCGAACTTGTAGAAATATTAACCCGTCGTCGTTCATTCAAGGTTGAACATTTCTTTTTGGCGAAAACCCTTGGCTTAAAGGGTGTTATTTTGTACTTGTCGAAATATTTGCCTGTCATCCTTCGATCAAGGTCAAACTCTTCTTTTTGGCAAAGTCCCTAAGCCTTAAAGGGTGTTATTTCGAACTTGTCAAAATACTGATACGTCATTGTTCGGTCAAGGTTGAACTCTTCTTTTTGGTGAAGGCCCTTGGCCTTAAATGGTGTTATTTCGAACTTGTCGAAATATTAAACTGTCGTCGTTCGATCATGGTCGAACTTTTGTTTTTGGCGAAGGCGCTTGGCTTTAAATGGTGTTATTTCGAACTTGTCGAAATACAGAATCGTCAACGTTCGATCAAGGTCAAACTCTTCTTTTTGGCGAAAGCCCTTAGCCTTAAAGGGTGTTATTTTGAACTTTTCGAAATATTAACCAGTTTTCGTTCGATTAAGGTCGAACTCTTCTTTTTGGCGAAGGCCCTTGGCCTTAAAGGGTGTTATTTTGAACTTGTCTAAATATTAACATGTCGTCGTTCGATCAAGGTTGAAATCTTTTTTTTGGCGAAGGCCCTTGGCCTTAAAGGGTGTTATTTCGAACTTGTCGAAATATTAGCCCATCGTCGTTCGATCAAGGTCGAACTCTTCTTTTTGGAAAAGACCCTTGGCCTAAAAGGGTGTTATTTCGAACTTGTCAAAATACTGACCCGTCGTCATTCGATAAAGGTCGAACTCTTCTTTTTGGCGAAGGCCTTTCTCCTTAAAGGGCGTTATTTTGAACTTGTAAAAATAAACCCGTCGTCGTTCGATCAAGGTCGAACTCTTCATTTTGGCGAAGGCACTTGGCCTTTAAGGGTGTTATTTCAAAATTTTCAAAATATTAACCCGTCGCCGTTCGATCAAGGTTGAACTCTTCTTTTTTGCGAAGGCCGTTGGCCTTAATGGGTGTTATTTCGAACTTATCAAAATATTAACCCGTCGTCGTTCATTCAAAGCCCTTGGCTTAAAGGGTGTTATTTTGAACTTGTCGAAATATTAGCCCGTCATCATTCGATCAAGATGTGACAATCAAGATGTGCAAGCAAATATGGTTCTGATCTCCCTTCTATCCAATGGTCAATAGTCTTTATATATCTAAACTTCTCAGAAATTGTTTGACAAAAGTTTCGCAGCATGCGTATAGGAACAAGCTGGGAAAGGATGCAACAACTAATTGATCAACCAATCAATCACATAATTTACAAGACAGTGAAATGGGAGAAGCCACTAATATTTGTCTTGAAGTATATATATTTAAATGCATATTGTCTCACATTTTACTCATGTTTTGTAGATTTCGCATGTGTAATCTAATAATTTGTGCTAATTTGTGGTATTTTATGTTTAGGAGGCATCCGAAGGAAATGTGGAACGAAAGTGCACGAGTTGAAGCAAAAATGGAGCAAAACGAAAATAGTGGGACAGTGTAGTGCCACAAGTAGTGTGGGGCCCTACATGTAGCCCTGTTTCTAGAAACTAAAAAATCTAGTGCCAGAGTTAGCGCCCCAAGATACCCTAGGTATTGGTGATGGGAAGTCACTCCTACTTTGCCTGGGACATGGTTATTTTGACCCAAGACCCCCCAACTTGTATAAAAGCAAGTCTAACCTAATTTGGAGGTTATCTAACATAAATTGAAGGAGAATGCACGTAGAGGAACACATCACGCTTGAAGGAGGCTTCAAACTAGTTTTTCTTTTGTTCTCTTCTTTTAGTTTCATAGTTTATTGTTCTAGAGTTTTGGATGCTACATGAACGTTGTACTTTGAAGCTTGAATTGTTCTTATTATTTTATCATATTGGTTTATTTATTCAATTTTGCGCTTAATTATTTGATTGCTTGATCATCAATTGAATTCTATTTAAGAATCTAGGATTGAACTCAGGAGAGGGAATTCTAGATTTCATATAAGCTTAAGTAGAGCAAGATCTTGAACTCGAACATCGGGAACAGATTTGAGGTTAGGATAGGGATATACCTAATCATCTTGCTTGGTTACTTTACAGGAAATATTAATGCATTTTTATTAATCCTAATTCCATAAGAATATAGGCGTTAGGTTAGCTTGAATAGGCGAGTAGTACTTTGGGAGAAGGCTACGAGTAATATTAGCCCTGTCAATCAATAAACTAGATAAATATATAGACAATTTAAGTGGAAGATTCAACGGGATTGTTAGCTAACCCATAGATCTGGAATATTATTTCTCAGAGAATTCGTCTCTAAAATTTCGCCAACTTATCTCCTTTAATCTCTTAGTTTGCTACTCTAGATTAGTTGTAGTTAAATATTCATACTTTAAAAATCACTTGAATAGATTAATTGTTTGGGTTTAATTTAGTTGATAGTTAATCATAAGTCCATGTGGGTACGATATATGGACTTACAGTCCTATATTACTTGTCGACCACGTAACTTGTGTGTGCGTTTGGGAGTAACAAGTTTTTGGCGCCGTTACCGAGGACTTAGAAATTAACTAATTTACTAGGTTGGATTGTTACTTTTTTCTATTCAATTTTTTTAATTTTATCTTAGTTTAATATTTTATTATTTTTGTTGACATGTCATCTTAGAATGAGAATTGGTCGAATATTGGTTATTCTTATTATGGTGATCCTTGTCCATATTGTGCATGACCACACTTGTGGTAAAATTTTGAATCTCAATCTTATGAGTGTAATATTTGTAATGTCTGTGGTGATCAAGGTGGCCATTGGGATGGTTGTCCTAATTCTTATTGTCCTTCTCAGAGCTCTTATTATGATGTTTCTAATAATGTTTGTGAGTTTGATAGGAGCAATGGAGTGGAGGATATATAACGCATTGCTCGTATTATGGACATGATGAGGCACGTAGCCGAGCAACAAGATGAAATTCACAAAAAGACTGCCTTAGCTATCAAAGGGTTGCAGGCTACAATGGGCGAATTAATGGCCAATTTTCAAGAAGAACCTCAACTAGACGAAGAGAGCGAGTTCCCACAAAAAGATAACTTTGAAGAAGCAGACATTGTGAGCCAATCTTGGCTAGAGGAACAAGCTCAACTAGTAAAATTTCATGTGGTTCCACGTAATGGTCTTTCAAAGATGGCAGAACAGCTGATAGACGAAAGAACTGATCTAAGGCAAGAGATAGACCAATTTGGCTCAGATATCCATGACCTGCAGGCTCAATTGAATAAGAAGTTTGAGGCGTCGCATGCCTACAACCTATTTTTGTGGATACTGGCCAGCTTGTGGAGTGGAAAAAGGTATCCCAACTACTCAACTAAAATATATTAATGATGCCAAGGTTGACAAAGTGTACAAAAGTGAGGATGTCAAAAGTGAAGCGATTCTAGAGTTGGAGCGCATTGGACCTCATTCTAACCATCTTTCAACATTGTGCTTGGTTGGTGACACGAGAATTGATTCATTTGATCCAATGGAGGAGTCAATAAATGCGGAACAAAGTGCATATATTCTGAATTTGCCACACCAAAAAGATAAAATGGCATCCCTCACTTAAAGGCCAAGAAGTGCAAGATGCGATATATATTGTTTGGTTCCTTTATTTTCCCACCGCCTCATGAACATCACAGAAAAGTTGATGCAAAATTGGGGGTGCAATTTATATCCTCAAAGTGGTGAAAGTGATGGCATCATGCCGCAACTATAAATAAAGTGCTTGTTTGAGAGGCAACCCAATTCTACTGTTTCTTTTTATTTTATTTATTTTATTATTTATTATTGTATTATATTTGTAGTGTTGTTTTTGTATTTTATAGGAGTAGGAGCATGTAGTCAAAGCCATTAGACATGTGCAAAAATAATAGTTGGAACTAAGTGTGGGGTGCCCGCACAAAGGATCATACTTGGGAGAAGTCTGAGTATCCCAAAAGCTGCTAATACTTCAGCCTTTGGCCTACCAGGTATTCTCTTTTACCCTCTTGTTATTTACAGTGTGCATTAAGGACATTACACAATTTTAAGTGTGGGGTGAGGAGATTGTTTGGTAATTTTTCGTGCTATCCTAGTTTAATTGTAGTATTCTTTCTTAGTATAGTAAGGAGATTATTTGGGTGATTTTCTGTGCTATTCTAGATTAATTATAGTATTATTTCTTAGTGTAATGATTTTTGTAAAATAAAATTTAAAAAAATTAAAATTGAGAAAAAAATTTAGAAAATTTTGGACTTTTACCTACGATGGATCTCCTAGACAGTTTTCTTTGAGGGATTCAAGTCTAACAAAAAACATTACAAAAAATATTTAAAAATAGAAAACTCCAAAAACATATTTTTTAGGTAATAATAATCCCATGTGATTTTTTTTGTGTCTCGGTTCTTTTTCATGGGATGTAATTTGAACCGGGTAGTAGTTTTTTTTTATAGTAGATTAGGAATTTAGGAGATAAAAGGTGGAAGATTGATGAACTTAGGCTCCTTTGACTTTTTTGATAATAGCATATTTAAGCTTTGGTATGTGTAGTACCTTCCCTATGTTTTGAAATTGTTCATGATGCCTTGATGAAATTGAATAGCATGTCTTGTGACGCCTATGTCTCTTTTACTTGACTATTGTTCACTTTGTGCTTAATGCTTAATATCATGTGACTCTGTGAATACATGCATTGTTTGAGAGTCAGAATGAGACCATCCTTAGTGAGTCATGTGCCATGTGAGGTGATATTTTGTGTAGTCCATGTTATTGTGATTGAGTCTAGAACTTACCCAGTATGTGAGTTGAAGTGAAATTTTAGGTGATGCTCGATTTGAAAATGATTTTATGCTTAATTTGATCTTTTTGAGTTTAATTGCTTATCACAAATAAAATTGATCCCCAGTAAACACTTTTGAGCCTGTAAAGTTTTATTTGGCACTGACATTGCGAGCCTATGCCCTTTTGTTCTTAGTCAACATTATTTTGATCTTGTTACCTCGGAAAACACTTTAATTGTGAAATAAGTGCTAGAAGAAGTAAGGACTAAGTGTGGGGTAACTTTCGAGTACCAATGAAAGAAAGAAACGTGCACTTGTTTTGTAGAATAATACACCACTAGAGAAAATTGAGGGAAAAAAACAAATCTATTAAAAAGAGAAGGGAAATGATAAAGATGAATAAATGGTTGTCTTGTTCATACTAGGGGATATAAAATAAAGTAGTGCTTAAAAAAAGAGGGAATAATTTTGGGGAGTGATCTTGTTTGTGAAATTGAAGTGGATTTAAGAATTTGCGCTTAAACTTTATTATGTGATGTGTTAAAATGCTTAGGAGGGTTAACCACTAATCCGAAATATATCCTACCCTTCTCTTAGCCCACATTACAACCATATAAAGTCCTAATTGATTTTAGATCGATTGGACCTACATTAACGAAGATTTACATTATGGGCAAGCCTATGGTATCTTTTGCATGCATGTGACTTCTTTGTGATAATGAGAGATTTTCTTTGATATATGTGAGTCCTTAAACTATATTTGATCATGAGATTCGAATGTGTGGATTTAACTTACTCACGTGTTCTTATTGTGAAGGCACATGGTATCACGAGGGATAGGTAGCGTTATTATACTTCTCTGTAATATTAGGTGTTCAAACCATGAGTGCATTGTGATATTGAGTTCGCTTTTGAGGCTAAGATTGTTATGAGCATGTTGTATTTGTAGTAAATATTTTTGAAGAATGGCATAAGTAAAGAGAAGTGTAAGTGACTGCATATGCTACAGTTTAATTGTTGCTATGAAGTCATTGGTAGAGTGTATGTTGAAAGAAAATTATAATGCTCTTCCCTAGCTGAGATGCACGTGTTGTTGTGTGCTTGATAGCCGCATTTCTCGAGGGCGAGTAAGAGTTTAAGTTTGAGGTGTTGATATTTGGCTTAAGTATATATATTTATATGCATATTGCCTCACATTTGACTCATGTTTCATAGATTTCGGATGTGTAATCCAATAATTTGTGGTATTTTTATATTTAGGAGTCATCTGGAGGCAATGTGGAATGATAGTGCATGAGTTGAAGCAAAACAAAAAAGTGGGATAGTGTAGTGCCACAGTTAGTGCCCTATTTCTAGAAGTTAAGAAAAGTCAGCGCCCTACGCTACCATGGGCGCTTGTGACGGAAAATCACTCCTACTTTGCCCGGGACAAGGTTATTTCAGCCCAAGACCCCTCCAACTCATATTAAAGCAAGTCTAACCGAATTTGAAGGATATCTAACATATATTTAAGGAGAATTCACGTAGGGGAACACATACCACACTTGGAGAAGGCTTCTAACTAATTTTTCTTCTCTTCTCTTCTTTTAGGTTCATAGTTTATTAGTTCTAGAGTTTTTGGTGCTACATGAGCGTTATAGTTTGAAGCTTGAATTGTTCTTATAATTATATCATATTGGTTTATTTATTCAATCTTACGCTTAATTATTTGTTTGCTTGATCACCAATTGAATACTATCTACGAATCTAGGATTAAACTCGGGAGAGCGAATTCTAGATTGCATATAAGATTGAGTAGAGCAAGATCCTGAACTCGAGCATCAGGAATGGATTTGCGGTTAGGATAGGGATATACGTAATTACCTTTCTTGGTTACTATACAGGAATTATTAACGCGTTCTTGTTAATCCTAATTCCATCGAAATATAGGCGTTAGGTAAGCTTGAAGAGGCGAGTAGTACTTTGGAAGAAGGCTACGAGTTATATTAACTTTGTCAATCAATAAACTAGATACATTAACAGATAATTTAAGTGGAAGACTCAACGGGATTGTTAGCTAACCCGTAGCTCTAGAACATCTTCTCTCATTGAATTTGTCTATAAAATTTTGCCAACTTGTTTCCTCTAATCTTTTAGTTTGCTAATTTAGATTAGTTGTAGTTAAATATTCATACTTTAGAAAATCGCGTGAATAGATTAATTATTTGGGTTTAATTTAGTTGATAGTTAATCACAAGTCCCTATGGGTACGATATCTGGACTTGCAATCCTATTTTACTTGTCAACCACATATACTTATGTATACATTTAGGATCAACAACCACTACTAATCTTCCATAAATTAAACAGTAATAGTCCTTGTATTACTGGTTTGTGCGGAGCTGGAGGGGTGATCAGAGATTGTAATGGAAAGTTTATTATGGCATATTATCTTTTCTTAGGTCAAGGCACAAGCAATTGTGCAGAAGGGCAAGCTCTAATGTTTGGTTTGCAAAATTGTGTTGTCAGGGGACTAGACAATCTAGTCGCAGAAGTGGATTCAAGTCTACTGGCATCTGTTGTCAACAATAAAACCAGCACCATGTGGAGAATGCTACAGGTAGTGGGAAAGATTAAACAGATTGTGGGGCAAAAGAGAGTGAATGTCAAAGACTGTTATAGGGAGGCAAATTAAGTAGCAGATAACTTGGTAGCCATAAGCCATGTACATCAGCAACGCGTCATCTTCTCTGATTTTGCAATCCCTCCAAGACAGCTCATCGAGTTAGACAAGATGGAAGTAGCATCCTTTAGAATCAAGCAAATGAAAGCGGTAGAAATCTAATTCGAACCTCCACGACATGTTGTCGCACCCAATTTTCTTACGAAAGAAAGTTTTGACGTGTGACAACTCTTTAAATGGAGGTATTAAAAGAGAAGAGTCACCACCGAACGATTTTTAAGGTCCTTTAAGGCACCTATTCGCAGATAACTCTGTTTGACTAGTCTACATCACCAAAGATCAGGTAAGAGCTCAAATTACCTCAAAGATAAGGTGTTAGGTACTCTTCGAGGTCCACAACTGTGGGTCCCGACCTAACTTAAAACTATTTTAAATATTTAATTAGGCTAGATGATCAAATAAACAAAAAAATATAAAAATTGAAGAGTTTTATTATAATACATGGGAATTGGTGCAAATCTTTAATGATTACAAGGATACAACTACATGAATCTATATTAAATAACAAAGTGTAGGTAACAAGTATGTACATGAAAGAAAAGCGGGAGGGAGGGTCCTAAGTTTTTTATCCTAAAGGATCACTCTGTACAACATAAATAATACTTCACAAACTCCCTCAAGATAGGGGATTGCTCATATTATTTAGCAGGCACAAACTATCATATCCTGCTACCCAATTACTATGTTGAAGTTATTAACCTAAAGCATTCTAATTAAATTCTAAGTCGTATCTTATGCGTGTACTACCCGTCCTATGCCTATGGTCCAGGAGGATTTGGACCTCTATTTGGGTGGTTCTAGACTTACTTAGATTTCTCAAAATTGATAAAACTAATCGCACATTCAAAAAAAATAAGACTGCACATAATAGAAAAGAGTGGCTCGTGTTAGCCTCCACACATAAACAAAGAAGCACACAGACTCATTTTCAGATTAGGCGATAGAACATCTAAAAATTAAGATTCAGAATCCTTGAGTCCTATAGGCATGATCTCTATATGATTCCATTATCAAACAGGTAATGCTGCATTTTCTATGCTAATGTACGGGCAGATTAGATCATTATGAGTCCTATAGACATGATCTCCAAGTGATTATGATTTCCAGTATTATATATAAGTAGCGTCAGGCGAATTGCAAATCCTATAGGAATGATTCTAAGAGATTCTAGATTTCAATAGTACATGGGCAGTACAACAATTTTTAGATTAGCGCATAGGAAAATTGAATGTTGCAGTCCTATAGACATGATATCAAATCGTTTTGCACAAAAAGTTAGTGAAAACAGTCATAGTTCTAAATTACTAATGCTAGCTTTATATGAAATTATCTTAAACTGACAACAGTGTAATAGAAAACAATGGGAACAATTGATTAGAATATTACAACCCTATAGCCATGTAATCTAGATAAGCAGTACACTAAAAGTACTTGAAGCAATTGATAGATTGATTATTTGAAGTTTGATAGACATGATATCTAGATAAGTAAAATCATTGCATTGCAACGCCTTAAGACATGGTATCTAAGAGTGTTGAATAGTAGACATGGAAATAGGTATAGCAAATACTGGAACTAACATGTCTTAACAATTTAAGTGAAGTATGTGCGGGACTCCTATAGGCATGATGTCTATCGGTGTACAGAAATAAAGCATGCTAAGAAAGACAAGAAATAGAGCACGTAGATCCTATAGACATGTTCGTTACCCTTTTTACCCTAATTTCAACAAAATCCCCTATTGTTCAGTTTACATGTTTACAGCTCGAATGAAATAATCAAATATGAATAATTACATAAGAAGACCACTATAGGCCTAATGATAGGCTCAGTATAGATAAACTAGTGCTCTTCTAAATCTTCGATAGCTCCAGCAGACTCAGAACCCAGCTCATAAGACCAGCAGTAAGTTTGAACTCAACAACCAAACCCAATATCACATAGAACAGATATGAAACCCAAACAAGGGACTCATATATGATTTCAAACAATAGACTAATGCTGAACTTACTAGTCTAGGAAGGAAGCCCACACACTTATTTTATTAAGACTGTAAAGCTAATCATCACCAAAATGAATAGACAAATTCATGCGACATATTGGCAGGAACACACATAAGACGAGTTTATGCTTGTATTTTCTAGTTTTAGGGGGATGTGAAAGATCATCATAGGATAACAGACTACTTCTAAAGAAGTTTCAAGCATTAGCATGGTCAAAACAACTCATGGTAATTTCAAAATAGGGGATCTGATTATGCAAACTTGAAGGATCAACATAAAAAAGCCTTAATAGAAAAGTTTGAGCCTAAGGAATGAAAAAATAGGTTCATAACAAGTGAAAGAGTATAGCATGTGCAATATTAGCAGAGTTGAGGACGCATATTACTTAGTTCAACATGGTAAGCATTCATGCTTAGTTCTCAGAACAACGAGATTATAGCAAAGTATAAATTAACCTAAAAGAGATTCATAACTAGGAAATTAAGGCATGAAGGTCACAGTCAGAGAATGGAAAGTAAGCAAGAAGGTAGGCATATATAGTCTATAGCAGCTAGTAAGGATCTTAATTATGCTGAGTACAACACAGAGATTCCAAAGTTCAAGATTATTATGGTAGAAAACATTGCCATCTTAAGGTTAAACAGAGCAGACAGACTTTAGAACTTAAGCCAGTCAACTATATATAATTGTAAAATATAAATGCACTAGGACTCAACTAGGAGCATAAATAATACCAAAGAATACAGGATTGAACAAACACCTAATACACATCAGTAGCATTGCGACAACAGATTTGGTTCATATAAGCAAGTAATAATAGAGTTCACATAAAGGAATTAAGGCAAACTATGGGAAGGAGATGATTCCCTATGAATTTTAGTGCAAGAATCCAGAACAAAGTTTTAGACAGACTCATAATAAACAACGGAACACAAAGTAAACTTAAAGGTACCCAGTCATCCAAGCTGAACAAAAGAATCTAAATAGGTTATGATATTCAAAGACTTAGAGTTACAGGATATTTACAAAAGCGTGTAAACTAACATAATATTGGAATCATGTTGGTTCAAATAACATGAGTATGCGAAGCAATGGAAGAGAAAATGAAGATAGATTCACAAAAGACAAGACACTTACGAGTTTACAGAATTGACAAATAAAATAAGAGGGAAATGCTAAGTGTCAGAAACAACTTGAATACCACCAGCAAAGAGAGCAACCAAAAGACCCAAATCCTATGGCGTTAAAGTTCACAGGAGCCTCAAATGAACCCCGAGCAGTGCTCACACTAGGGAGGCTGTTAGAAAGGATTCTGATGGCCTCGGCTTCCGATCAAGAGCAATAGATTTAGAATAGTATAGAATAAGTGAGAGTGAGAGAATCACAGTGATTAAGGTCCATTTTTTGGAAATTAGGGGAGGGTTTTATATAGTAGCAGAAATTGAAAGAACAAAAATTGAAAGTAATTAATTAAGTGCAAATAAAGAAAGAAATATCACATGCAAATCAAATCAGTAAAGGAGATGGAGAGTCTCAAACCCTAATTGGGGTTCAATCGTCTGAAAATCAATCCACGAGTGCAAATTGTTCTTCGTTGAGCGTATATAGACTGAATAATACCCAAATCAAAGATTCGAGCCATTCTAATCTCATCGCAGAAATGATACTTGCCAAACATAGGCAAGTACCTAAGTAACACCCTAAATGGACGACCAATGATGAGAGAAGATTAAAAAGATAAGTATCATAGACGAATTCTATCTGTAGGTCTGAATTAGAGAGGTAATAAGCAGCGTCAGCTAGGGTTTCTCAGAGAAGAGAGTGTAAAGAGGATTTAGGGGCGAGGGAGATGGGGGAATGAGTCTTTAGGGTTTGGGTTTGGTTAAATAAGGATGAGAGGGATCAACGATAGAGATAGAAGAAAGAGTTGGGCGGGTTGTTTAAAATGGGTCGTGACCGGATTTTAAAAGGGTTGTTTGGTTTGGGCTACTAAATGGTTTAATGGGGATGGGCCAGCTATTTTGGGCCTGTTTTGGTCCGAAATTTGCCTAAATTGGGCTAAGATTTAAATACACAAAATTGTTTAAATAAAATTAATTAATAAATAATAAAATAATACTTATGCAAAAACAATGACTGAAAAGAATAACTTAACATCATAAAAATATAAAAATACTATTTTAGCATGAATAATGTACTAATTATAACTATGCAGAACATATAGGCTATTATTGCAAATTATGTAAATAGCTTAAAAAATATAAATATAATTATATGAAATGAAGTAAAAGTATTATAAAACATATACGTGTATGAAAATAGTAATTTTGGATGATTAAGTCATCATAAAATATTTTAAGGGATAATTATTAAACATTTAAGTAATTTAAATGCAAGAAAAATTAATTTTAAAGCCCTAAAATCATGAAAAAATATTAAATATTCGTATAAATCTTGTCAATTAAGTAACGATGCAAGAATGATATTTTGAAAATACATATACTATTTGAAAAAATATGAGGGGCAAAATTGGGTATCAACAGCTTCCCCTATTTACCCGGGAATGATGAAGGAGTTGTCGGATAAAGAAAATGATGACCAATTTTGGCCGAATTGAGTGGGGAATGATGTGATTATAAAAAATGGGGGTCAAACCCTGGTTCGTGAGTAGACTACATATCCATGGTGTTACGAGATTCAGGCGGTGTGTAGTTTTGGATCAAACGGCGAACAAGACCACTGGAGTTGTTATAAGAATGGACGTATGTTTCGAAAAGGTTCTTTTTGGGTACGATATTATTGCAAGTAATGGATAAATTTAGGTGAAGTCGTGAATGCGAATTCGAATGTTACAAGTGTGTCACAAGGTAGATATCTGATCGGTTACGGAATAAAAGAAAGTCAATTACTGGTAGTCGGTTACGTTTGAGGTAGTCAAAAGATGTGAATATTGTGAACGGAACTGGAGCGAAGATTGCTCCCGTTTGTAAAATGGTTACCTCCCAAATTACCTGCAAAACTTAAAGCACAGTGCATACGAATATGTATGGGTTATTGTGACAATTTATGCATGATGCAAATTCCCTTTGGACCATGAAGATTGTCTTTGAACGATGAGGATGATGTCCTTAGGCCATGACATCCTGGGCCATGAAGCGTATGATATGGGATTCTCGGGCCATGAAATGGTTTCTTCAAGCCATGAGTATTGTGCCTCTGGACTATGACACCTTTGAATAATGATGTGCAGTTTCGAGAGATCCCCAGACCATGGAATGGTGTCTTCCGGTTATGAGGATGGTGCCTTCGGACAAAATGGAAATATTTCAGCCTATGAAATGCAAAGATATGATGCTTAGTTGTATGCGAGGATGAGACAACACAAGGCTTATTCTCTAACAAGGAAAGGCAATGCTTAACCCCATGCAAGGAATAGAGACAATGCTTAGTCTCATGCAAAGGAAGGGAGACAGTGCTTAGTCTCATGAAAAGAAGGTGGTTCTTAGCCTAATGCAGTATAGTGGAGAGAGTGCTTAGTCTCATGTGAGGAAATGAGACAATGCTTAGTCTCTGACAAGGAAAGGCAATGGTTAGCCTCATGCAAAGAATGGAGACAATGCTTAGTCTCATGCAAAGAAGGCGATTCTTAGCCTTATGCAATTACGGAGGCAACGCTTAGCCCCGTGCAAGAAATGGAAACAATCCTTAGTATCATGCAAAGAAAAGGCAGCACATAGCCTTATGCAATTACGGAGCCAATTATTAGCCTCAAGCAAGAAATGGAGACAATGTTTAGTCTTACGCAAGGAAAGGCAATGCTTAGCCTTATGTAATTATGGAGGCAATGCTTAACCTAACACAAGAAGTAGATATAGTGCTTAGTGTCATGCATGCAAAGGCATCGCTTAGCCTTATGCAATTACGGAGGCAACGCTTAGCCTCATGCAAGAAATGAAGACAATGCTTAGTCTCACGCAAACAAAAGGCAGCGCTTAGCCTTATGCAATTATGGATGCAATGCGTAGCCTCATAAAAGAAATGGAGACAATGCATAGTCTCACAAAAGGAAAGGCAATGCTTAGTCTTATGCAATTACGGAGGCAATGCTTAGCCTCATGCAAGAAGTAGAGATAGTGCTTAGTCTCATGTATGGAAAGGTAGTGCTTAGCCTTATGCAATTACAGAGGCAATACTTATCCTCATGCAAGAAATGGATACAATGCTTAGTCTCATGCAAATAAAGTCAATGCTTAGCCTTATGCAAGAAAGGCAAAGAATAGCTGTGAGAGAGTAAAGTATTTCTTAGTTCAATGTGTTTGCGTTTGACAACCTTGTTGTTATGAGGATAGTGATTTTACTGTGTGTATGTATTTGTGAATGTTACTGCTATATTCATTGTGCCTACAGTCAAAGAAAAATTGTGAGTTTTGCGGGGATGGTTGGTTCGTGCTTTTGACTCCATGCTTCGCCCTTACTCCTGTCTTGAGGTCCGCTTGAGTCAATTTGGGTAGTATTTGGCTGCCATAAAAATAAAGTTTTTGAAAAGCATGTATGCATTTGACAAATATTTGTAGAAATGTAGTTGTTTAAAATATATGATAGTGCGCGAGATCAAATAATTTAGATGAACCAGTGACTGTGACTAATTTTAGAGACATTGCAACCTCCTTGCTTTAGAATTTTGAGGGTCCTCCTCAAAATTCTGCCTCAGTTTTAGTGCATACTTCTGACAACATGTTCCTTGGTTATTCCATACGTGATGAAGTTGGACAAACTCACTATCTTGCCCCAGTTTCAAATCATGGGGAACTGAAGATTTTATTATGATACGATCAAACCTATAGGGCTACCAACGTATCCCTTCTTAAATGGGAATCAGGTCAAGCGTAGTTCAGTTATATCAAATAAAAAATGCAAAAAATCTTAGACATAGTATCTCTTGACTACGTCTGAATTGATAGGTTTCGGCCAAATCTCTCCGTCAATTTCTGCAAGTGTAAGTGCTCTTCCTGTTAGCACCCGATGAACCATGTAGGGACCTTGCCAGTTGGGTGAGAACTTCCCCTTGGCTTCATTTGATGTGAGAAGATTCGCTTTAGCACCAATTGCCCCGGTGTGAATTGCCTTGGCCTGACCTTTTTATTGAAAGCTCTTGCCATTCTATTATGATATAATTGACCGTGACATACCGCGTTCATTCTTTTCCCATCAATGAGAGATAGTTGTTCATAGTGGATCTATACCCATTCTGCATCACTGAGCTCAACTTCTTATATGATTCTTAGAGAAGGGATTTCTACTTCGGCAGGAATAACGACTTTAGTACTGTAAACCAGCAGGTAGGGAGTTTCCCCAGTTGATGTGCGAACTGTGGTACGATATCCAAGGAAAGCAAATGGCAGCTTCTCGTGCCATTGTTTTTAATTGTCTACCATTTTCCTCAATATCTTCTTGATGTTCTTGTTGGCGGCTTCTACGGCTCCATCCATTTGCGGCCTGTATGCCATGGAGTTCTTATGCTTGATCTTGAATGTTTCACACATGGCCTTCATCGGATCATTGTTGAGATTGGCAGCATTGTCAATGATGATTGACTCTGATACTCCGAACCAACAACCAATGCGGTCCAGAACAAAATCCTCTACGACCTTCTTAGTTACAGCTTTATAAGATGCAGCTTCAACCCATTTTATGAAGTAGTATATGGCCACCAGAATGAATCTACACCCATTTGAAGCAACGGGTTCTATTGGGCCGATGATATCCATACCCCCAAGCGAAGAAAGGCTAGGGCGAACTTGTTGCATTGAGTTCATTTGGGTGGTACTCGTATTATGTCAGCATGTATCTGGCATTGATAACACTTCTGAATATACTCAATGCAGTATGTTTCCATAGTCATCCAGAAATACCCTGCTCTTAGTATCTTCTTGGCTTAAATCAAATCATTCATATGCAGTCCGCAGGTTCCAGCATATATTTTTTCGAGTAATCAGGATGCCTCCTTGGCGTCGACACACTATAGTAATCCTAGGTCTGGAGTCCGTCTATACATAATTCCCCCTCTTTGAAAGAAATGGTTGGCTAATCTTCGAAGAATGCACTTTTGAGTATAGGTAACAGTCTCTTGGTATTCTCCCTTTTCCAGGTACTTCTTGATATCATGGAACCACGAATTTCCGTCAATCTCTTGTGTACAATAAGCTTGCTACTTATGAATTCTTATTGAGATAGGATCAATGAAATTCTTGTGTGGGTGTTGTATCATTGAAGATAAAGTGGCTAATGCATATGTAAACTCATTCTGAATCCTTGGAACATGTTTGAATTCTATCTTTGTGAACCTCTTGATCAACTCTTGTACACAGTACAAATATGGCAATATTTTGGTGGTCATTGTAGCACATTCCTCTAGAACCTGGTGCACCAAAAGATCTGAATCTTCGATCACCAATAGCTCCTGAACGTTCATGTCAATGGCCAACCTAAGCCCCAAGATGCAAGCCTCATATTCCGCCATATTGTTGATGTATGGAAATCTGAGTTTTGCAGAGACAGGATAGTGTTTGCCGGTCTCTGATACTAAGACAGCTCTGATACCCGCTCCTTTGAAGAGTGTTGCTCCATTGAAGAACATTCTCCAACCATCATCTCCCTCGATTATATCTGCTCCTACAAATGATACCTCCTCGTCGGGAAAATACGTTTTCAATGGTTCGTATTCTCCGTCGAGAGGATTTCTACCAGATGATCTGTCAATGCTTGCCCTTTGACTGCTTTCTGAGTTACGTAAAATGATATCGAACTCGCTCAACAATATTTTCCACTTTGCTAACTTACCCGTAGGCGTGGGTTTCTGAAATATATATTTTAGTGGATCCATCCTTGATATGAGATATATATTGTATGCACAAAAATAGTGTCTCAACTTCTGAGATATCCACGTCAAAACACATCAGGTGCATTCTAGCAAAGAGTATCTGGCTTCATAGGGCGTGAATTTCTTGCTCAGATAATATATCGCCTGCTCCTTTCTTCCAATTTCATCATGTTATCCCAGAAAGAAATCAAAAGCTCCTTCCAATATGCACAAATAAAGCAGTAAAGGTCTTTTTGGTTCTGGTGGGACCAGAATGGGAGGTTTAGATAAATACTCCTTAATTTTGTCGAAGGATTTCTTGCATGCTTCAGTCCAACTTGTTATAGCATCTTTCCTCAACATCCTGAAGATTGGATCATATATCACGATTGATTGTGCTATGAAGGGGATGATGTAATTGAGATGCCCTAAAAAGCTCATCACATCATTCTTATTATTTGGAGGTGGAATGTCCTAGATTTCTTTGACTTTTGATGGGTCCAACTCAATTCAACGATAGACGATGAATCCTAACAACTTTCCCGCAGGGTCTCCGAAGGCACATTTTACAAGATTCAACTTCAAATTGTATTTTCGAAGTCTACTGTGTGATCCGAACTACTTTTAGATTTCATGATAATGTCATCCACATAAACCTCTATTTCTTTATGTATCATGTCGTGGAAGATGGTTTCTATGGCTCTCATATAGGTGGCTCCGCGTTCATCAAACCAAACGACATTATTTTGTACCAGTATATCCCCCACGGTGTGATGAAGGACGTATTTTCAGCATCTTCTTCATCCATCCAGATTTGATGGTACCCTGCGAAGCAATCAATAGAGGATTGGAGTTCATGCTTGGCACAGTTGTCAATCAGCATATGTATGTTGGGTAACGAGAAATCATCTTTGGGACTCGCTCTATTTAGATCTCAATAATCAACACATACTCTAACCTTACCATCTTTTTTCAGAATTGGCACAATGTTGGCCAACCAAGTCGGGTATTCGACCACCCTAAGAATCTTGGCATGATCTTCTTGGTGACCTCCTCTTTTATCTTCAAACTCATATTCGGCTTGAAATTTCTGAGCTTCTGCTTTACTGGTCGACATATGGGATTAGTGGGTAGCTTGTGATCCACTATGGATGTGTTGAAACCAGTTATAACATCGTATGAACATGAAAATATATCTTTGTACTCTTTTTAGGAATCTAATGTACTCTTCCCTCTCTAACGGTGATAGGTGAATGCTTATGCGTGTTTCCTTGACCGTTTCGGAATCCCCTAAGTTAACGGCCTCAGTTTCCTCCAAATTAGACTTTGGTTTGTTTTCAAAGTTTTCCACTTCTCGAACAATTTCCTTAGGTATTATATCATCTTCCAAATCCTCTGAATCTCTATCCTTATGTTGCATTTCCTCATTACATATCACAGTCGTAGGTTCATCGGGATAGGTAATAATAATGCCCGGAACTCGACCGGCTCGGGATGGTGTAGTAGTCTAGTTCTCGAGAACGACTCCTTTTTCCATGGTCTGAATGGTAAGGTCTTTATTCTGTTTCTCCTCAACTATTGCATTGCAGTACATATCTTCTTCATCTAGGAGCAACTTCCTCATACCAGCTAAGACTTCATCCTCCTCAGATCCCCTCATCATGTCATCTTGATGGAATGTCTGGTGCATAGGTGGTACTGGTTGTCCCAGTGGATAATGACCACGCCATGGGGACAACCAATTCTGATATTCTTGCCAAGTGTATTCATAACCGAGTTCGAAAGTTGTGCCATTACGCTGCGGTTGTACGGGTTTGGTGATCCCTAAAAGGTTTTTGCCGACACCTTTGTCAGGTTCATACCCTGTCCATAACAGTATGCCTTCTATCTTGTTTCTCCACTATCGGTCCTTTTCAATTGCGTTGATTCGCTCAATACAATGGTATGTTTCTTCACCCAGCTTCTTCCTATTTTCCATTATTGGAACGGTCTTATTGGTGTAAATGGGGTTACTTCTATCTCCATGCATAATCACCTCCTGATGATTCCATTCAAACTTCACAACTTGAGGCAGGGTTGAAGCCACTGCTCCGACAGCATATATCTAAGGTCATCCCAACAATAGGTTGTAAGTAGCAAATTTATCTAGCACTTGGAACTCGACGTCAAACCAAGTCGGCCCCATCTGTAGACTGAGGTTGATTTCTCTGATGGTGGCTCTTTGAGATCCATGAAACGCCTTTACATTCATGCTTCCCATATGTATCTCGTGCATGCCTTTACCTAATCTCTTCAGAGTAGTTAGTGGGCATATGTTGAGACTTGAGCCCCCATCTATCAAGAACCTAGCGATGAACTTATCCACAAATTGCATCGTGATAAGCAGTGCCTTGTTGTGACTCAGTCCTTCTGGTGGTAATTCATCTTCATGAAAGGTGCTTTGGTAACTCTCGAATACCTACCCGACCATGGTATCTCCCCGTTAGTGATGTTGGTGGGTACATAAGCTTCACTCAACACCTTTATCAAAGCATTTTTGTATGTGTCGAAATTTTGTAGCAGTGACAAAATGGATATTTGAGTGGGAATTTTGTTCAAGTGGTCAATAACAGAGTATTCTCTTGCTTGTACCTTTCTCCAAAGATCATTAGTTGCAGCTTTGACAATTGGTAGCTTAGATGCAACTTCCTTGCTTCTTCCTTACAGTTTCTCAAGTGTATAGATTATGCCAGTTCTAGTCATGCCTTGTATTGCATCTGTTTCCTCCATATTTGCTTTTCCTTTTCTTATTGCTTCTGTAACATAGTCCCATGGGATGGCATCAGACTTGTAGGATGGCGTGGGAACTACCATCACAGTAAATGGTGTAGATACCTCAACTTTAAATGGTGCCTGATGTGAGGGTGACTGGAGATGTTGTAGGATCATCTCCCTCTCGAATGAGTCCGATTGACCCTTCTGGATCCCATTCTTCGTCAGTCTCTATCATATTTACTCTTTTACCTCTGTGATCCAGGACAGGGTTGTTACGAACGTTTGAAGCAACTTCCTTTGCCTGTATAACCTTAGTATCAATCAGTATCTGGATCTTGTCTTACAATGTGCAACACTCATCAATGGTATGACCCTTCATGCTTGAATGGTAAGCACATGTTTTGTTGGGGTTGATCCACTGGGAAGAATTCTCCATAACAACGGCAGGAATAATAGTGACATAACTAGTGGCCTTCAGTCTCTTGTACAGTTGGTCTATGGGTTCAACAATTATGGTGTATTGTTTTGGCAGTTTGTCGTCGATGTTTGGTTATGGTATTTGGTAGTTTTGCTAGGCGGGTAGTGGTGAATGGTAATATGCAGGTTGAGTATTATAGGCATGGTAGGTGGTAGCAGGTTGTTGGTATCTGGGGGTGAAGGTTGGTATATGGTGGAGTTGTTTGATATGTGAGAGGAGACTTAGGGTCCTGGGCTACCATTACGGCACCTACCTCTTTCTTCTTCGAAATACCTCCCGATAGCAAGGCTTTATTTGTGGCTTGAAGTGCCTCGAAATTCATCACCATCTCATTCTTAATCCCTTCTTCTATTCATTTTCCTAGCTTGATGATGTCGGAGAATTTGTGATTTTCAATAACCATCAACCTTTCATAGTATTGCGGGTCTTGAGCTCTGACAAAGAACTTGTTCATTTGCTCTTCTTCAAGTGCTAGCCTAACTTTTGCGGCTTCTGATCTCCAACAAATAGCATACTCGTGGAACATTTTGTCGGCTTCTTCTTGAGGTGTCCATGAAGTTTGACACCATGCTTACCCAACTAACCCACTTCTTTGGGTTCTGACTAATATTCAAAGACAACGTATCTCCTGTGAGGCTTCGCATGAATAGTTTCATGTGGAATTGTTCATTTTTGCCTACTTCTACAAGTTTGTCACAATACATTCTCAGATGCACATTCAAATCACTAGTCCCATCAAACATTTCGATTTTAGGAGGTCTATAACCCTCTGGTAGTTCCACATCCGGCTGAATGCACAAGTCCTCATAGTTTAAACCTCCAATGCCTTTTCCGCCTTCGACACTTTGAACTCTACCAGTGAGTTTCTTGAGTTCCTTCGCCATATTCTTAATGAACATGTCTTTCTTGGTCGATTCAAGTATGTATAGGTTTTGTTATGGGGTAAAGATTCCACATATATTGGATTGCTTTGGTGAACTCCGGGAGTATGGGCATAAGTGTGGTCATTGGTTGAGTTTTGGGGTTCAGGAGTGGGTTGTGATGCATTGTGGGTATTGAGTTAGATGATGACGGTGTTGTTGAGGAGTTGGTACTGGTTGAGGGTTAAGGTTCCGAGGAGGTGTGGGGTACTGGTGTGGTACAGGATGATTTGTTGGTGGGTTTTGGTTTTGTGTGTTTTGTGGTGGTGTTTGGTTTTGGGTAGTCGGATTTTGCTGGTTAATATCATGGAAGTTGAGAGTGAGGGAAATGTTTGCCAAATTTCGAACCTACTCAAGTTTTCCTTGTAGTTCCAAGATTTTCTATTCCAGATGTAAGACCGGTTCATTCTATGCCGGAGTACTTCGGCCATCTGAAGTTTCAACATTTTCTGCCATGGTGACATTGTCTTTTCTGATACAACTTAAATCATCCATTTTTACTTTTCCTTTGTATTTAGGATTTCTTGGTGGAGAGGAGGTGGAGGACCTCTAGATCTAGTATAATATGCTGACGATACTAGTATGCACGAACCAACCTTAGGGAATGGGAATAATCAAAAGAAATAAAAAGAAAAAAGGTAACAAAATTAGTAAGGGATATTTGAAGAAAGTTTGCAGTATTAAAACATGTTTCGGAAAGTTTCACAATAATTCGCGTCCTAATTTGGGGACCTCGTTGTGCCCGAGGTAGGCCTAAGCGACACATAGACTTGGAGAAAAGCGATGCCAATAATTGCGTCATTTCATTAATGCAAAAATGAGTCAAACCTTTACTAAATCTACAATAATAATAAATTTACTAATGGCATTTAGCCTTATTACAATCGAAATCTAAGGTTAAGCTAGAAAGCACGAAAGAACATCATTTTCTAGTCTACTTGGTCTATGAAAAACTTTCTCCGTGCTTGGTTCTTTTGACTCCATCGATCAGGTTCCCGAAATTGCACATGTCCAACAGTAAGTAAGTCTTTGCTAGATTCCCTCATTCACTGCCATCCGTGCTTTAACAATCTGAGAGTCACTTTCTCATATTTCCCTCAAGCTCCATCAATCATTGTTACATATATTCCAATCTCTCTATTGACTTAGTGGCAATTTCCCTACATTCTTTTATTGCCTCTATGTTCACTTTGTGGTGTTCCAGATGTCTAGCTTCAGACTCAAAAACCCCTTTGCGTAGCATTCTATACTTAACCTGTGACTCAGTAGTGTCATCTATGATCTTGTCTTTCTGATTGACTCCTGACATGACGTCTCCCATTATCGTCCACCAACCACGACGGATAGAAGTATACATAACCGGTATGATACCTGTCTGACTCAATGGTTTCTTTTTCTATAATGGTCTTCTGGTTCAACATATGTTTTGCCTCGAACTTGAACGGAATGAAGTCCCCTTTGAAATCTACCTTGTACTAGACCATGTTAGAGACCCGAGGTATGACCTATTTTCTTCGCCCTTGTCTTATTACCCTTATAGGAGCATAAGGATAGATGTCTCGTAACTCGATCAGTACCAGATGATAGTCTGTCTTGACCTAATGATGAATTCACTACTAGGAAACCACTTAAACATCCAATGTACCTGCTCGTTTGCCAGATTGCTGAAGAAACACATCCTACCTACAGCATTTCAAAGTTGTGCAAACTTGTCTGGGATAAACGTCATTTTCTTTGGATGATGGTAAGCTATGTAGTCATTCAACGGCTGTCATAGAAGCTCTTGATGATACTCTCCCCTCTGAAAGTGTTCCAATAGCTAGTCATGTAGTAACAGATTACAACCTTCAAAGTGTCCAAATTTCTGCCTGCACCAATCTAGAGCGCGGTACAGTTCAGCTAAAATCAGAGGGATAATCATATAAGTTTGTCCCTCGATGCCTTCCATCAAGGTTCTGGCGACCATGGCTAAGGGAGTATGAATTCTTCCTCCTTTCATTGTAAATATAAAGAATCCTAAGAAATAGAAGATGAACACATAAACGCGCGGTGCATCCAACCCAAGGAAGTAATGCCAAGTTCATCATGATGAAGACGATATGACTTACTATGTCCATAGCACTCGTAAAGAAATTCAAAAGGGATGTATGATTTCTTAAACATAGTAGTTCATCATTTTTCTTGAAACCCAACATCTTTATAAAATCGCGAGGGGTGCGATTCTCTGGTACTAGTAATCCTGGACTATCCCATGGCAACTTAGCGAAGCCTCTTATTTCTTCTAGGAGAGGAGTTATTTCGATGTCACCAAATTGAAAGACAACTCTTTCCTCGTCCCAGAATATGGTAGCGGCCTCAATCAATTCCCTATTTAGTTGAATGCTAAGAAAGGATGACAGGTCACCAAGTACACTTCTCACATGATTCTTTTCGCAAGGTGCAAGGTCTTTCCACTATCCAGTTAAAGGTGGGATATTTTGGACCATGCCAAACCTTGGGACCTTGTGCTTCATTCTCTGCAAAGAAACAAAGGTTAGCCCTTTTCCCCTCCATATTTGACTACTTACGCAATAATGATCAACACGCTGGCACATTTTCCCCAAGTAATGCACATAACATGATAGTGTCCATTGGGACTGTGGAAATCCCGTCAGACTTTGGACAAGGTTTATCTTAGCGGGTTATTATGTTAATAATGTTCTAACCCATACAAGGTTTAGCACGATGCATGTACATTTCAAGTTGGAGTAGGGTTTCTAGAATGGTCTAGACTGGTACTCCCAAGTGGACAACTAGAGAGGGAGAGGCACGGGATCATCAATTTCACCACTGATTGACTAGTCTACCGTAAGTAAGCCTTTCCGATTTAAAAAGGGTAGTTTTGAAAGAGCGCGGACACTCATCAAGCACCGCTATGTTGATTAACTGGCACGAGTGGAGTATGCTGGGAAGCATGCTTTATATAGAGATAATAATACGTTGCCAAGTATTTGAATGATAAAATATGTAAAAGCAATAAATAAGATAGAAAAAGTAATCATGGAAAGAATAGAAAAGAAAGACAAAAAGGAAGAAGTTAGTGTAGTTTGTAGAGCATACACAGGAATATAATAAAGAAGGTAAGGAAGTAGGCATGATATAGCAATTTTGACAAGATGAAGAGCGGTCATAGAAAATAAAGGTAAATAGGGGAAGGGATGTGAATGTTGTAACATTTTTAAACAAATAAAGGTAAGGAGGGGAAGGGATGTGCATGTAACAAAGAAAGCAATGCACATAAGTCAAGGTCATTATGGTAAGAGCCTAAGTGTAAATTCTAAGCAGAGTCGCCATGTTGTCGCACTCCGTTTTCTCACGAAAGTGGGTTTTGACGTGTGACAACATTTTAAATGGAGGTATTAAAAGAAAAGAATTGCCACCTAATGATTTTCAAGGTGCGTTAGGGAACCTATTTGCAGATAACTCTATTTGACTAGTCTACATCACCAAAGATCGTGTCATGACCCAAAATCTACTAAGGGTCGTGACAACATGCTATCAGAGCACTAGGTTCTCTTAGGTCTCACGAGTCATGAACGAGTCTATTAGAGTCTTTCAGATCGGTACGAAGATGTCTGTACTTATCTTTGAGAGGCTACAGGGCTGTTAGGAGCACTTCCCTTCTTGATTCCTTATCGTGCAGTTTGATTCCATTGAGGCTTATGCCCTTGTTTCCTTCTTACTCAATCTTACGTGACGCGAAACGCTTATTGTAAATCGAGAATTGAGGGATTTTTATGGTACCACAAATATGGAGCGGGATGTTCTCCCTGCATAGTTTATTGGGCTATTATCGCCGCCTTACAGAAGAATATTTTGTCATTTCAGCTTAGTAGTTGTACTTCTGATAGCTTGAGGCTATGCACGGATTGCTATGATTGCTCATGATTGGTTATTGCAAGGTATTGATGTGATAATAGGTTACTTGCCTATGTGTTAGGGCAGTGAATGACTTGAAAGGAGGTCTACTCAGTTTGTGATTCAGAGGTTCGGTATTTCATTTCCAGCGGAGAAAAGCAATTAGCCTATGAATGTCCAGATTTGGATCGATGGAGTAACGAGACTTGGTATTTTCAAGTGTGGTGGAACTTTCATCTGCGACGTGGTATCTTCATCCTCAATTGGTTGTGTTAAGTTCGTCGGTGTTATGGTCTTCTACAATTCACCTTTGGGCAGGATTTTATGAAATAGTATTGGAGAAGCGGCTATCAGAGGTCGCAGGGTATGGTGGTTTAGGATTGAATTGGTGTTTCTAATGTTGGGGCTCAAGTAAAACGACCTTCAGAGAGGTTTAGAGTTAGTAGAGATCTATCGGTTCAAGTGCTACAGGGATAGATTTGATTTAAGGCAGCAGTTAGGAAATGAAGGATAAGGAAGGACATGCGGAAAGTGTCGTGCGGTGGTTAAAGTTATAGAAGGCCAGGTGTAAGAAGCGAAAGTCGAGTAGTGGTTTAAAGGAGTGAGTTTGACCAAAGTGGGAGAGTGGCAGAATAGCATATGGGTTTAGTGGCATGGTAACTACACACCTTGAGGAAAAGAGAGTGATTTGGGAATTTTAATGGACGGTGACTGGGTCTACGGGCTTAATTTGAAATATTAGCTATTATACGATGGGAGATCGGATGCAATAGAAAGGAGGTTGCTTGATACAAAGAAGGGTGCAATATAACTTAGAATTAGATGATATTGTCGAACATTTGGTTGATGTCCATACGAAGTGAACGGACTAGTACATTTGGTGAATGAGCATGGGCTTAGGGTGGGTTATTGAAGTCGTAGTAATTGTACCCCATGCAGCAGTGTTGGAACATGTCGGCATGTAATTTTCGCAGGTGGGTTATCTCTTGTGAGAAGATCAGCAGTCACATGGTTGGTGAAGCTTCTGCGAAGTATCCTAATGGTTATCTAGTAAGAAGTCGAATATGTGAATGCTGCGAGAGATTCAGAGTGTTCATGATATGCTAACGGAATGATTTCAAGGAATTTGGCGGTTGATTATGCAAGGTTATGTCAATGATAGATAAAGAATCTTTATGGGTTCTAGACTTGTGAAATAGTAGCTCCAAGCTAATTGGGAGAGTGCCACCACCTACGATTGGGTTGCATGGTTAACTACCTGTGAGGTTTCTGGCTATCGGCATAAGGGCGAGTTATTTCAGCTTAGGGAAAAGAATATAAGTGGTAATTTGAGCAAATGGTTGAGAGATGTGTTCCATAAATGGCCTTATCAATTATGTTCAGGCTTGGGGAAGGTTCAGAATTTACGTTTCGTGCAAATGCGGGGGATTCATTGAGACGGTGTTCCTGTGCTAGAAGAGTCTCAGAGTTGATTATATTCAGGACCAAGTCAGAGTGGGTGACTCTTACTAATGGTCCTAGTGGATTCAAAGGTTAAGGCATGGCACCTAAGTATTTCGAGTCCATAAGTATGGATAAGAATTGAGCTTTGCAGCGGATTATGAAAAAAGGCTCGAAATGTTCTATGATATCTTTGGCTTGTAGTATAGCTTTTGGAGGAATGAAAGGGAATGACTTCAAATTTGCAAAGGGTTTTTTCAGAATGGGTATATCAAATTAAAATACGAATATGCGCACAAGGAGGGCATGAGATGGTTTGGGGGATTTGAGACAGCATAGTCTCATTATACAAGGCTACCCGGGAGGAGTGTAATTTTAGTTAGTTATGTAAAAAATGGAGTTATTATTGTTTTTGAGGCAATTAAGGACAAATTAGAAGAAGTTAGATTGGTTAGCCATGGTTGAATTGGCATACTGGTGGCAGTTATCAGTTCATTCAGCGTGATTAAGTTATGCAAGTGATTTGTAACGGTACGTGTGAGACTTGTCGGCCGCTGTAATTGATTTTATTCGGAAGTATTCCAGTATTATGGCCTGATATGTGTAGGCAGATCCCGGAAGGGCTATGGTGGCTTAGACCACTACTAGAAGATTTGCATATTCTACGGTTATGAGGATTCACTTGTGTGCTACTATGGTTCTCCTGAAATGAGTTAAGTGAAAAGTTTCTATATGATGAAGTATTAATCTATTAGTGGTTCTGGAATTACGATGAAAATCTTGTACTATCGCATATTGGCATGTTAGGTGCAGTGAGTGGTATGGAATTTTAAAGTGAGGATCAAGGTTGCGATTTGGTATTGAGAAGGATGTCATGATCTCGGATGAGAAGGAAAGGGATTTGAATGTTTAGAGTAAGCTGGCATTGTCTTCAACGTCACCTGAGATCAGTGTTTTGTGAAAAAGGCTTTGGATCCAGGTTATGGATTCTTGATCGCTTTTCAACATTAGTGCAGCCGGTGGTATGGATGTGCAGACTTGTTATCTGTTACAGAAGGTCGTGGGATCATTCCCCACAAGAAGATTGTATAAGTGTGGCATGTAATCACTTGATTGATTGAAGAATTAAACCAAGTATGAAGATTGTGGTAATATCGTTAATTTGAGAATTTATGCCTAGAGGGCACTCATTTTATTGGGTTGTGGATTGTGGAGGATTTCTCCGGTTATGATGGATGTTCTTGTGTGTTATGGGAAAAAGGGGGGCTATTATGGACGTAGGAAAGATTATTGGCTTAGTTCGGTACAATCAGAATCGTCTTGAGCTCTGTGAATGGATTTAAATATATTAGGTCGGATGTGTTCATTTCAGCATAATGCTCTTTATGGAGCAGTATTCGGATGTTGGATGTTATTTTATCATCGACTATATCATATAATGCTATATTGTGCCATGTGAGTTGCGATACGGCTTAACAAATTTTGTCGTTTCGTGTAGTGATGGTGTTATGTGAGCAGGATGGCTCTTGAGATTCAGATAATATATCACACTTCAGTTGTGTCTGAGTTTTGTAGCTTATAGCGCTTTCTGTCTCCCTAGGGATGGTATTATGCACTTAGCGTGCTTGTGGCCAATATTCGGTATTTTGTAGTAATGAGCGATTTAGCTTGGAGTGTATATTTTATGTATGGATCGGGTGGTACGCCGCCACAGGTATGTTGTTTGGATAGGGTTGTACGCCGCAATAGTATGATGTTGAGTAAAGTTCCTTATATCCTTTTTTTTGTGTTTTGTTTCCCATTTTTCTTAGGGAAGTTCATATTAGTTGCGTGAGCTGAGTAGTCCATTCTTGAGATTGCTTTCCTTATATATCACGTTCGAGCTTGCATCCTATTGGCACATTATGGCATCATATGTGACTTTTGATCGTGACTGGGGTGGCTTATTGCCTGAGCAGTTCGTACGGGGTGAGACAAGATTATGAGATCTAGGATCAATGCAGTCGGATTTTATGAAGTATAATAAAGAGCAAAGATCATTATTTGGTTCAGAATAAGGTAATGGTTATTGTCAGAAGTATAGACTCAATGATTTGTTCACTTGGTAGTTGGTTATAAATTTCTACACATCTCTTCCGTCATGGCAGCATTGCGAGAGTTGGAACAAGACTTATATATTAGGAGGTACATTGTGAGCGTCAGATTCGGGGAATGTTGGTTATTATGGTCCTGTGAATAATGTGGTGCATGGTGAGAATTCAGCAAATGTATGCAGTCATGTTCTGGTACCTCGTGTGATGATCGATACGGTGTTCATATGTTGGAAACATGCCTGGCAGAGAATTCCGGATGTTGGAACTGGGCTCTAAGCCTTATTTTCCTAAATGAAATAGAATATCTTTAGATTTTTCTCAAGCTAATATGCTCAATTGAGTCGTGGTAGCACGGGTAGGTGCTCGAGGTGTTAAACAGTGATTTCGGACAACTCCAGCACAATTCTAAGCATGTTCGTGGATGAACATATGTTTAAGTAAGAATGAATGCAACGACCCGACCGGTTGTTTTGAGCTCTAGCGCGCCGTTTAGCAGTTTGAGGCCATGAGCAGCTTCACTTAAAGTATTATGACTTGTACACGTGGTTTGAATTGAATTCTAGGAAGTTTGGAGCTGATTTGGAAAGAGAATTCTCATTTCGAAAGCTTTAAGTTGGAAGAATTGGCTAATATTGGATTTTTAAGTAAACGACCTCAGAATCGGGATTCAAAGTTTCCAACAGGTTTGTATGATGATTTCGAACTTGGGCGTATGTCTAGATCGGGTTTTGGAAGACCCGGGAACATTTCGGCACCTATTGTGGAAGTTTGCATTTTTGAAAGAATTTCATAAGTTTGGGTTGAAATGCATTTCTGTGTTATTGATGTCCATTTCGGATTTCGAGTATGAGAATAGCTCCGTATGGTGATTCTGGTATTGGGAGCGCGATTGGAAGTGAATTCGAAGGTCCGTGGGTTATTTTTGAGTCATTTGGCTAAAGATAGAAATTTGAAGGTTTTTAGGAGTTTGACCGGAAGTGGAATTTTTGATATCGGGGTTGGAATCTGATTCCAAAAGTTGTAGTAGGTCTGTAATGTCAAATATGACTGGTGTGCAAAATTTGAGGTCAATCGAACGAGATTTGATAGGTTTCGGTATCGAATGTAGAAGTTTGAAGTTCTAAAGTTCATAAAGCTTGAATTGAGTTGTGATTCTTGATTTTGGTGTTGTTTGATGTTACTTGATGCCTAGAGCAGGTCCGTGTTATGTTATAGAACTGGTTGTTCTGATTAAACAGGGTCCCGGGGGCCATGGGTGTGTTTCGGGGCGGTTTTAGAGCATTTCGGGCTGTTTCCGAATTGATGTTTGCTGGTGTCTGGTTTCCTTCTTCGCGAACGCAAAGGAAGTCTCGCGTTCGCGAAGAGGAGTGGATAGGGCTGCTGAGTTTGGCCTACGAATGCGAGGTAGAAGACGTGAACGCGAGGCAGTAGTTGGTTAAGCCTTCGCGAATGCGACCAAGGTTACGTGAACGCGAAGAAGGTAAAGGAAAACTGGGCCGAAGGCCATTGGTCTACGCGAATGCATAGAGGATACCGCGAACGTGATGGGTCTAGGAAGCTGGCTTTCGTGAACGCGATCAGCGGGTCGCGAACATGGAGAAGGATTTCTGGGTGTGATATTTCTACGCTTCGCGAATGCGAGGGATGTTCCGCGTTCGCGATGAAGGGTCGCCTGGGCAGTGTTCTTTTAAGAATCGGAGTTTTGGCTCATTTTCACTTTATTTCTTTCATGGGAGCCGATTTTGGAGTAGCTTTGGAGTGCCACTTTCATCACCAAGCATGAGTTAAGTGATTTGTACTAGTTTTGAGTAAATACAAGGTTTATATATGGATTTAGACAAGGAAATTAGTAGAAATTTAGGGATTTGAAGAAAACCTAGGAAATTTTTATTCTTGGACTTTGACCACGATTTTGGACATGAAATTGAGAGCAAATTATTTATTTGAGTTCGTGAGGTTGTGGGTAAACTTTATCTTCAAAAATTTTCAGAATCTGGGCACGATGGCCCGAGGGCGATATTGTCAAATTTTTTAACGGAGTTAGAAGTTGTTATAAATTGGGTTATTATGAGTAATTGAACATATGTTAATAGGTTTACATAATTTTTGGCTAGTTTTGGAGCATTGCGCATCAATTTGAGTCTTCGGAAGGACATGGAAAGCCGGTTATGGAACTTCGGAGCGAGGTGAGTCTCCTTTCTAACCTCGTAAGAGGGAATTGTCCCCATAGGTGAATTAATTGGATATGTGCTTCAATTTGTGGGGGCTACGTACATACAAGGTGACGAGAGTCCATGCGTCGCTACTATTACGCATAAGTCTGGGTAGTCTAGGACCCAAAAGCATGCTCTACTTGTAATATTTTGAATCTTGTTGTCGATTTAAAATTCTTAGATCATATTGAATTGGTAAATGAATTTTTAAAGGAATTAAACATCATTTTCTTGACGGTTAAATAGAATTGCCATTTCTTTGGGTAATCGTTTTTCCCTGATGAAGTCTTGATTGACTGTTTGAATGCGTGTTTCTATGTGTACCTGTGTCGCATGTATAATTTGCGAGCGGGGTGAGTTTATATTTTATTTGACCGCATCGTATGTATAATTCACGAGCGGGGTAATAGATGCATCTATGGTTTGCGCCATTTAACCCTCTGGCAGTGCACAGTTTAAATATTGTTTGATCGGGTCGTATGTCCTCTGCATGATTTGTGCATGCTTGTATTGCTTGCCTTGATATTTATAAATGAGGATATTGTCCCCGGATTGAGAATAAATGTAATAATGATGGAAATGTAATGACCTGGCCGGTCGTTTCATGTGTTACTGCTCCATTTTCCCCATTTCTATTTCTTATTGTCTTGTTCAGCGTATTATTTGTTATCGGGTTGGATGGCTCGGGTTCGGAGAGGTTTTGGTAAAGTTTGAGATACTTAGTCTCTTTTGAGTAAGCTTAAGTTGGAAAAGTTAACTGGATGTTAACTTATGTGATAAAGGGCTCGGATGTGAATTATGATGGTTCGGATAGCTTCGGGAGATTATTCGGGACTTAGGAGTGTGATTGGAACGTATTTTGGAGGTCCGTAGTAGGTTTAGGCTTGAATTGGTGAAATTGGAATTTTGGAGTTTTCCGGTTGATAGGTGAGATTTTGATATAGGGGTCGGGATGGAATTTCGGGAGTTGTAGTAGGTCTGTTGTGTCATTTGGGATGTGTGTGCAAAATTTCAGGTCATTAGGATATGGTTTGATAGACTTTTTAATCAAAAGCGGAATTCAGAAGATTTTTGGAACCTTAGGCTTGAATCCGATGTGTTTTGGTTGATTCGATGTTTTTGGAGGTGTTTTGAAGATTGGTATAAGTTTGGATGGTGGTATATGACTTGTTAGTGCTTTTGGTTGAGGTCCCGGGGGCCTCGGGGTGATTTTGGATGGTTGGCAGAAGATTTTGAGTTGGGTTTTGGTAGCTGAAGATTTCCCACTGCTGTCATAACCGCACATGTGGCTAGGGGACCGCAGGTGCGAGCTCCCAGAAGCGGGGATGGAGCCACAAATGCGGCCAAGGGGTAAGTCAGCTGGAACCACAGAAGCGGTCACTACAGTGCACCTGCAATAGCGCAGGTGCGAGCATTTTGTCGTGGATGCGGAATTGGGCTCTTAAGTGAAAACCGCAGATGCGGTTGATTAGACCGCATAAACAGATGTAGGACCGCTGGTACCGAATCCCTGGTTCAGAAGGTATATATTTTATCCTTCGCGATTTTCAACCTTTCTTCACCATTTTAAGTCGACTTTGGAGCTTTTTGAGGGATTTTGAAGAGGGAATCAGAGGAACTTCATTGAGGTAAGATTTTTTATCCTAAAACTCGTTCCTATGGTGTTATTTCGTTAATTAGGCTTGGAATTTATGGAAAATTGTGGGTAAATATTGAAGAAACTAGGGCTTGAGATTGGAGACCTTTGATTAAGGATTTGAGGGGTCATTTGTGGTCGAATTCTCATAATTTTGATATGGATGAACTCGTGGGAAGATAAGAGAATTTATTGATGTAATTTTTATCGAATTCCGAGAAGTGGGCCCGGTGGTCGAGTTTGGTTAATTTCGGGATTTGTGTTGTAATTTGATTTCTTTCGAGTGGGCTTTGTTCCAATAGCATATTTTGATGCTTATGTACTGATTTTGAGTAGATTTGGAGCATCCAAAGGCTGATTCGAGTGGCAAAGGCATCGCGAGCTAGAGTTTGAACCGGATAGAGGTGAGTAATGATTGTAAATATTGTCCTGAGGGTATGAAACCCCGGATTTCACATCGTTGTACCATTTCGAGGTGACGCACACACTAGATGACAAGTGTAGGGTCGTGCACTGTTGGGGATTGTGACTTAGTCTGTCCCGAATGACTGTTTTACTGTGTATTTGATTGAATATTGTTTGCTATCATCCTGTTTTGGGCAGAATGTCATATTTGGGTCTCGTGCCAACTGTTTTGGACCCTTAGGAGATTTTTACTACTATTCCTCACTCTTTTGACATTATACTTGCACTTAGTCATGACATATTCTATTATTTACATAACTCACAATGTTTACTCTGTTTTGACATCTTAAATGATATTTTGAGCTGAGCATCATATTTTATTATGCCCGAGTGGCTTTTTAGGGATTTCTGACTAAGTAGGGCCGACGGCCTGTGTTGTGAGGTTAATATGGGATCGAGCTGCGTGCTGCATCGATATTGTGTTCATTCATGATTATGAGGTCGGGGGCCTGAGTTACACGTCACAAGATGGCTTGTTATTGTGTTTAGGTCGTAAGGGGTCCCTCCCGGAATTTGTACACCCCTAGTGAGCGTGGGTACCTAGTGTGTGATGTGATTTAGTCCGATGGGCTGATGTTGTTCCATGTTATTGCCCGAGAGGCTGATACGAGTGATTACAAGATTGCCCAAGGGGCTGATTCTATTGGTATTTTGCCCGAAGGGCTGATTTTTTGTGTCAAAATTTTCTCAATGCTTTTCATTCACTCATTTAACTGTTAAAAGATGTTTTAAAGAGGTTTTTACTGAACTAAGGTGTTTTCTACAAGTTTTTACTAATTATTGCCTTGTTTGATATTTAAACTGCCTCTTTGTATCATTTTGTTGTGTTTTATGTGTTTCTTATCGCTCAGCTGCCTTTACTTTTATTACTCACTGAGTTGGCGTACTCACATTACTCCCTGCACCCTATGAGCAGATTCAGGAGCCTCGGGTCCTGCTAGCGAGGGTTGATTGCTTCTAGCAGGCTGTTCGGAGTTCACTAGATGGTTTCTTGGCGTTCACAACCCAATTCTTCTCCCTTTTATCTTACTTTCTATCGTATTAGTTCTGTATTACACTGTGTAGTCTCTTTCATACTCTTAGACAGATGTTTAGATGCTCATGACTGGTGACACCCCGATGTCGGGCTATGTTTGTTTCTGCATTTGTTCTATTTTACTTTTTTGGCATTTATCACTTATTAAAGGCTTACTTATGAATTAAATAATTGTTAATTGCTATTGGGGATTTGTGTCGGCTAGCCTTGTTTCAGGATAGGTGCCATCACGACCGGGTCTGGAGTTAGGGTCGTGACAAGTTGGTATCAGAGTCTAGGTTACATAGGTCTCACGAGTCATGAGCAGGTTTTGTAGAGTCTCGCGGATCGGTACGGAGACGTTTGTATTTATCCTCGAGAGTTTGCAGAACCTTTAGGAAAAACTTCATATTCTTGAAATTCTTGTCGTACGAATCTGTTGATCCGAGTACTAAACTTTTGTTATTCTATTCTCTCACAGATGGTGAGGACACAAGCGATTGGTCAGGACAGACGACCACCAGTACCACAAGTTGTTGCCACTAAGGGCTGAGGACGTGGTTGAAGCCGTGGTAGGGGCAGAGGTGTAGCCCGCACCGCAGCTAGGGCAGTACCTGCAGATCCACCAGCCATCCCAGTTCATGATCAGGTCCCAGTTGGGGATGCTCCAACAGCATCAGCTGTGCCCATTGTGATTCCGGGTCTTCAGGAGGCCCTGGCTTAGATTTTACCAGTATGCACTGGCCTAGCTCAGGCGGTCTTAGTTACTACAGCTGCAACCACTTCTCAGGTCGGGGGAGGCACTCAAACTCCCGCCGCTCGCACACCTGAGCAGGTCGTTCAGGGACATCAGACGCTGGGGGCACCTCCAGCCCAGCCGGTTGCAGATATTTAGCACTATGTAGCTCCTGCTATGCCAGAGGATGAGCAGCATAGGATGGAGAGTTTGGTAGACTTCAGCCTCCGACTTTCAGTGGTGCAGAGGGAGAGGATGCCCAGGGTTTCTTGGACAAGTGTCAGAGGATTCTTCGTACAGCGGATAATCTGGAGACCATCGAGGTTGCTTTCACTACTTTTCAGTTTTCTAGAGCCGCATTCACTTGATTGGAGGCTTATAAGAGGCGTAGGCCTATTGGTGCAGCACTTATCTGAAATGATGGCAACTGGGACACCATGCAAACAAACAATCTCTCGGATATATATCTCTGCCAACCTCTTTGAAGAATAGGTAGTACATGCAGGAATGAAGTATGCGGACTTGGTCAGCCGATCCACAATCACCCAAATAGAATCAAACTTCAGTTGAAACTCCAAATTCCAAACTTTCCGCCAACCATCCGAAATCACCCTGAGGCCCCAGGGACCTCAACCAAAAGCACCAACAAGTCATACACCACTATCCAAACTTATACCAATCTTCAAAACACCTCAAACAACATCGAATCAACCAAATCCCATCGAATTCAAGCCTAAGGTTCCAAAATCTTCTGAATTCCTCTTTTGATCAAAAAGTCTATCAAACCAAGTCCGAATAACCAAAAATATTGCACACACATCCCAACTGACAGAACTGACCTACTGCAACTCCCGGAATTTTATTTAGACCCCTATATCAAAATCTCGTCTATCAACTAGAAAACGCCAAAATTCCAACTTCGCCAATTCAAGCCTAAGTCTACTCCGGGCCTCCAAAACCCATTCCGATCACACTCCTAAGTCCCAAATCATCTCCCAAAGCTATTCAAACCATAAAAATTCACATCCGAGCCCTATTTCACACAAGTCAACATCTGGTTGACTTTTCCAACTTAAGCTCAATCAAAATGGACTAAGTGTGTCAAACCTCACCAAAACCTTTCCGAACCCGAGCCAACCAACCCGATAACATATAATACCAATAAACACAACAATAAGAAGTGGAAATGGGGGAAACGGAGTGGTAACTCATGAGACGACCGGCCGGATCGTCACACTCATGCACTTGTGACACCGGGTTTTGGGATGTCTATGGGATTATTCATTATTTTAAAATTGTTAAAGGTATCATTATTTATTCAGTGAAATTTATTATTTATTTTTTAGTTGTACAAAGGAAATGATATCAGAAATATCTAAAACGAGAAGTTACTAGTTATTTGGTGTTGGCTTGCCTAACAGTGGTATCCGGCGCCATCACGACCCTTAGTGGATTTTGGGTCGTGACAGATCGGGTAAGGGCTCATATTACCTCAAAGATAAGGTATAGACACTTTTCGAGGTCCATAACTATAGGTCCCGGCCAAATTTAAAACAATGTGGATTATGTAATTAGGCTAGGTGATCAAATAAACAAAAAAAATATAAAAATCAAAGAATTTTATTATAACACATGGGAATTGGTACAAATATTTAATGATTATAAGGATACAACTACATGAATCTATGTTAAATAACTAAGTGTAGGTAACAAGTATGTAAAGGAAAGAAAAGATGAGGGGGGGGAGGGTCGTATGTTTTTTAGCCTAAAGGATCACCTCTTGCAACGTAAATAATACTTCGAAAACTCCCTTAATATAGGGGATTGCTCATATTATTCAGCGGGCACAAACTATCATCTCTTGCTATCCAACTACTATGTTGAAGTTAACCTAAAGCATTCTAATTCAATTCTAAGGCGTACCCTATGCGTTCAGTACCCGTCCCATGCCTATGGTCCAGGAGGCTTTGGACCTCTATTTGGGTGGTTCTAATCTTATTTATGTTGCTCAAAAATGAAAAAACTAATTGCGTATTCAAAACAAATAGGATTGCACATAATAGCAAAGAGTGGCTCATATTAGCCTCCACACATGAACAAAGAAGCACGCTGATTGATTTTCAAATTAGGCGATAGAGCATCTCAAAATTAAGATTCAGAATCCTTCAGTCCTATAGGCATGATATCTATATGATTCCAGTATCAAACAGGAAATGCTACATTTTCTACGCTAATGTACGGGAAGATTAGATCGTTATGAGTCCAATTGACATGGTCTCTAAGTGATTCTAATTTCTAGTATTATATATAAGCAACGTGCAGGCGAATTGCAAATCCTATAGGCATGATTTCTAAGCGATTCTAGATTCCAATAGTAGATGGGCAGTGAAACAATTTCTAGATTAGCGCATAGGTAAATTGAATATTACAAGTCCTATAGACATGATATCTAATCGGTTTGCATAAAATGTTAGTGAAAATAGTCATATTTCTGAATTACTAATGTTGGCTTTATAGGCATGCATCTTAAATGGACGACAGTGTAATAGAAAACAATGGGAACAATTGATTAGAATATTAGATCCTATAGCCATGATATCTAAATAGGATGCACACTAAAAGTAATTGAAGCAATTAATAGATTGATTATTTGAAGTCCTATAGGCATGATATCTAGATAAGTAAAAACATTACAGTGTAACGCCCTAAGACAAGTTATCTAAGAGTGTTGAATAGTATACATGGAAATAGGTATAACAATGTCACGACCCAAATCCGGACACGGTCGTGATGGCGCCTCTCATAAAGATAAGGCCAACTAACACTTCCCATTTTCTAATTATTAACAGTAACATTTAAAAAATGGTCTAAACATGATAAAATAAATCCGAAATGACAATGATAACATAAATACGTGGAAGAACACTCATACACAGCCCTAACCGGGGTGTCACTAGTCATGAGCATCTATAAGTCATAACACAAATCCACTAAGTCAATAAACAAGTACAACTGTCTGAGAAGAGATAGAAGTGATAATGGAGTAGAGACACGAGGCTGCGGATGCCAACAACTATCTCGTTAACTCCGAATGCCCGCCTGAATCTGCACGCAAGGTGCAGAAAGTAAAGCGAGTACTCCAACTCAGTGAGTAACAAATGTAAATAACAACTGAAAGTAAGAAAACACGCAAGACACAAGGCATTCTATAATAAAGCAATAAACTATTTAAGATCAGTAAATCAGTGAAAGATAGGTAAAACCCTTTAACTCACATGTGGTTTGATGAAAATAACCTTTTTCAATAATTAAGCAGGTAATTGAAAATCAATTATGAAAAGTAAACACATAAAGGCTCGCCCCTCGGGCACAGTATCAACAAATCCGCCCCTCAGGCAACATCTCAGAACAGTACCAGCCCCTCGGGCAAACACATAGAACAATACCAGCTCCTCGGGCTCAATCTCACATCACAATGGGTACCCGCACTCACTTGGGGTGTGCAGACTCCTGGAGGGGCCCCTTACGGCCCAAGCGCAATAACAAGCCATCTTGTGGCATCAAAACTAGGCTCTCAGCCTCATATCAACCAAGCCACCTCGTGGCGTACATATCTCAGGCCCTCGGCGTCATAATCAGTATCAAATGCTTACAACATAGGCCCTCGGCCTTACTCAGTCAAAATCCTCACAAGCCCCTCGGGCAGTAGTAAAACAGTATTTCTCAGCCCAAACATCATTTAAAATATCATTTAAGTCTTAAAAATTGAGTAATCATGGCTGAGTATGAAAACGGTGGAAAATAAAATGATTGAGTTCAAGTATAAAGTCAAAACAGTAAGGAAATATCAATAAAAAGCCCCGAAGGGTTCAAATAGTTGGAACTAGGCCCAAATATGGCATTCAGCCCAAATAATAGTGATAACAAATAGTTTTCAATCAAATACGCGGTAAAATCATCAATAGGGACGGACCAAGTCACAATCCCCAATAGTGGACGACTCCATACTCGTCATCGAGCGTGTGCCTCACCTCAATATAGCACTATGATGTGCAATCCGGGGATTCAAACCCTCAGAACATCATTTACAATTATTACTCACCTCGAACTGACTAAATCTCTAGCGTGCGACTCCTTTGCCCCTCGAATCAGCCTCCACTTGCATCGAATCTATCCAAAAATAGAAAGAGGACATCAAAATATTCTAAGGGAACGAAGGCCAAGCGAAAACAATCAATAAAGGGCACAAATCTCGTAATTACCAAAACACGATCCCCGGGCCCACGTCTCGGAATTCGATAATTTTTACATCAATAGATTTCTTATCTCCCCACGAGTTCATACATATCAAAAGTTCTCAAATCCGACCCCAAATGGTCCTTCAAATCCACAATTAAAGGCTTAAGTTTCCAAGCCCTAGTTTCCCGCAATTTGAACCTTTGATTTCCAAAATTCCTCCGACCCCAAGTGGTCCTTCAAATCTACAATTAAACGCTTAAGTTTCCAAGCCCTAGTTTCCCCCAATTTTAACCTTTGATTTCCAAAATTCCTAGATTTAATCCATGAAATAATAGTATAGGAATGAGTTTTAAGTCCAAATCCCTTACCTCAATGAAATCCCTCTTTCAAATCACCCAAAAAGCTCCAATGTCGAAGTCAAAAATGGTGAAATAGCTCAATTTCGCGAAATGAAATATCTTATATGTTCTGCCCAGTTGTTCCGCATATATGGCACAATAGCCACTTTTGAGGTACCGCATATGCGGTCTTTCCTCCGCTTCTGCGGAAATCACTTAATGGGCCAAATCCGCATCTGCGGTCAACTCTCCGTACCTGCGACTTCGCAGATGCAGTCAAACTACCTCATATGCGGTTCCTGACACTTCCTCCCAAATCCGCTTCTACGGCTCCCTTTCCGCACGTACGACGCCGCACCTGCGGTCCCCAATCCGCAGGTGCAAAAATATCAGAAGCAGCAAATTCAGCAGCTGCAACAAACATCCAATTTCTCCGTTAACCATCCGAAATCACCCCGAGGCCCCCGGGACCACAACCAAAAGCACAAACATATCCCAATACCTTATTCAAACTTGTTCCAATCATCAAAACACCTCAAACAACATCAAATCACAAAAAACACATCGGATTCAAGCCAAACTTTCTAAAATTACAACATCCGGTTAACTTTTCCAACTTAACTCACTCTAAAGAGACTAAGTGTCTCACACCTTGCCAAATCCTTTCCGAACTCGATCTGACTAACCCGGTACCACATAACACGAATAACAAAGCATCAAGATGCAGAAAGGGGGAAAATCGAGTGGTAACTCATGAGATGACTGGTCGGGTCGTCACATCCTCCCCAACTTAAACAAACGTTCGTCCGCGAACGAATCAAGACACATACCTGAAGCCTCATACAGGTGAGGATCTCTGCTCTGCATCTCCTGCTCGGTCTCCCCAGGTAGCCTCCTCCACGGGCTGACCTCTCCACTGCACTTTCACTGAAACTATATCCTTTGACCTCAACTTTTGAACCTGACGACCCAAAATAGCTACTAGCTCCACATCATAAGTCAAATCACCATCCAACTGAACCGAACTAAAATCCAAAACATGAGACGGATCCCCAATATACTTTCGGAGCATAGAAACATGAAATACTGGATGTACACTCGATAAGCTGGGTGGCAAAGCAAGCTCATAGGCCACCTCCCGAATCCTCCGAAGCACCTCAAAAGGCCCAATGAACCGAGGACTCAATTTCCCTTTCTTCCCAAATCTCATAACACCCTTCATGGGTGAAACCTTCAACAGTACCTTCTTGCTAACCATGTAGGACACATCTCGAACCTTCTTGTCAACATAACTCTTTTGTCTCAACTGCACTTCACGAAGTCTCTCCTGAATCACCTTCACCTTTTCTAAAGCACCCTGCACCAAGTCTGTCCCCAATAGCCTAGCCTCACCGGGCTCGAACCAACCAATTGGAGATCTACACTGCCTCCCGTACAAAGCCTCATATGGATCCATCGGGATACTCGAATGGTAGTTATTGTTATAAGCAAACTCTGCAAGTGGTAAAAACTGATGCCATAACCCTCCGAAATCAATGACACAAGCACGCAACATGTCCTCTAATATCTGAATAGTGCACTTGGACTGCCCGTCCATCTAAGGGTGAAAAGTTTTGCTCAACTCAACTTGAGTACCCAACTCTTGCTGCACAGACCTCCAAAACTGCGAAGTAAACTGAGTGCCCCTATCTGAAATGATGGAAACTGGGACACCATGCAAACAAACAATCTCCCGGATATAGATCTCTACCAACTGCTATGAAGAATAGATAGTACACACAGGAATGAAGTGCGCAGATTTGGTCAGCCGATCCACAATCACCCAAATAGCATCGAACTTTCTCAAAGTCTATGGAAGTCCAACTACAAAGTCCATAGTGACCCTCTACCACTTTCACTCGGGAATATCCAACTACTATAGCAAGCCACCCGGTCTCTGATGCTCATATTTCACCTGCTGACAATTGAGACACCGAACTAGAAATCCCATAATATCTTTCTTCATTCTTCTCCACCAATAGTGCTGCCTCAAATCCTGATACATCTTAGCGGCACCTGGATGAATGGAATACCGTGAGCTATGGGTCTTCTCTAGAATCAACTCCCGAATACCATCCACATTGGGCACACAAATTCGGCCCTGCATCCTCAACACCCCATCATCTCCAATGGTCACATCTCTAGCATCGTCATGCTGAACTCTGTCCTTAAGGACAAGCAAATGCGAATCATCATACTGGTGCTCTTTGATGCGATCATATAAGGAAGACCGAGAAACCACACAAGCCAATACCCGATTGGGCTATGATATATCTAACCTCACAAACCAATTGGCCAACGCCTGAACATCAACTACAAGAGGTCTCTCCCCAACTGGAATATATGCCAAACTCCCCATACTCACCGCCTTTCGGCTCAAAGCATCGGCCACCACATTGGGCTTTCCCAGATAGTACAATATAGTGATATCATAATCCTTAAGCAACTCCAACCATCTCCGCTGCCTCAAATTAAGATCATTTTTCTTGAACAAATGCTGAAGACTGCGATGATCAGTGAACACCTCACAAGATACGCCATACAAGTAACGCCTCCAAATCTTCAATGCGTGAACTATGGCAGCCAACTCCATATCATGAACAGGGTAGTTCTTCTCATGGGGCTTCAACTGACGAGAAGCATACGCAATAACTCTACCCTCCTACATCAATACACAACCAATCCCAACTCTCGAAGCATCATAATACACGGTATATAAACCTGAAGTTGATGACAAAACCAACACTGGAGTTGTGGTCAAGGCTGTCTTGAGCATCTGAAAGCTCTCCTAACACTCGTCCGACCATACAAATGAAGCACCATTCTAAGTCAACTTGGTTAAGGGTGATGCGATAGATGAGAATCCCTGAACGAACCGGCGATAATAACCTGCCAACCCAAGAAAGTTGCAAATCTCGGTGGCTGAGGATGGCCTGGGCCAACTCTGAACCGCCTCTGTCTTCTCAACCTGAATACCCTCGCTGGACATTGCGTGCCCCAAGAAAGCCACTAAATTGATCCAAAACTCACACTTCGAGAATTTTGCATAAAGCTTCTCCTCCCTCAACCTCTGCAACACAACTCTCAAATATTCCGCGTGCTCCTCCTGACTACGCGAATACCCCAGAATATTATCAATGAAGAAAATGACAAACGAGTCAAGGTAAGGCCGGAACACGTTGTTCATCAAATGCATGAACGTTGCTAGGGCATTGGTCAGCCCAAAAGACATCACCAAGAATTCATAATAACTATATTGGGTCATGAAAGTTGTCTTAAGAATATTTGAGTCCCTGATCTTCAACTGATGATAACCTGAGCGGAGATCAATCTTGGAGGACACTCTCGCTCCCTGAAGCTGGTCAAATAAATCATCAATACGAGGCAAAGGATATTTGTTCTTAATTTTTACTTTGTTCAATTCCCTATAATCAATACATATCCTCAAAGTGCCATCCTTCTTTTTCACAAATAGGACCGGCGCACCCCAAGGTGACACACTAGGCCGAATGAACCCTTTATCAAGGAGTTCCTGAAGCTGTTCTTTTAATTCCTTCAACTCTGCTGGTGCCATATGATACGATGGAATAGAAATGGTCTAAGTTCCCAGCACCAGGTCAATTACCAAAATCAATATCCTTATCCGGTGGCATGCCCGGCAAGTCTGCAGGAAACACATCGGGAAAATTCCTCACAACTGGAATAGAATCAATATTGGGAGTCTCAGCACTGACATCCCTCACAAAGGCTAGATACAAAAGACAACCCTTCCCAATCATACGCTGGGCTTTCAAGAATGAGATCACTCTACTAGGAATATAATAAGTCACACCTCGCCACTCAATCTGTGGCACACCCGGTATAGCCAATGTGACTGTCTTAGCATGGCAGTTTAGAATAGCACAACATGGAGATAACCAATCCATGCCCAAAATGACATCGAAATCCACCAAACACAATAATAAAAGATCCACATGGGTCTCTAGACCCCCAGTAGTCACCACACACGACCGGTACACACGGTCTTCAATAACAGTATCACCCACCAGGGTAGATACATGAACAGGTGAAGCAAGAAACTCATGGGACGTACCCAAACAATGAGCAAAGTATGATGACATATAATAAAAGGTGGAACCGGGATCAAATAATATAGAGGAATCTCTATAGAAGACTGAAACAATACTTGTAATAATAGAATCTGAAGCAATAGCATCGGGTCTGCTTGGAAGTGCATAGAAATGAACCTGACCGCCACCTGATCGATCTACCCCTCTAGGGCGACCCCTAGTTGACTAACCTCCACCCCTAGTTGGCTGGCCGGGTGGTGGTGAAGTAACTGGCGCTGAAGCCGACGACTGACCCATCTGCTGAGATGAACTCACAAGACAACGAAGGCACTGCCTCCATATATGACCCATCTCACCACACTCATAAAAACTCCCAGGTGCTAGAGAAGGGGACTAAAGGGAACCCCTCGCATCGGAGTGACTAACAGATACACTCGGCATAGAAGAGCCCAGAACTAATGGAGCACGGGTCAAACTCTGAGCTGGAAAGGCACTAAGTGATGATCGGCCCTGCTGAGAACTGTGATAACCATGACCCGAAGATGTCCCATGATAACCTGGGCGAGCTAGATGAGCAAGCCTGAATGGATGGCCTCTGCCGTGCTGAAACTGACCTCTTGAAAGAGCACCACTCTAACTACTAAATCTTCAGGTCCTCTTGGCCTCCCTCTCCTCTCGCTCCTGGCGATGAACAGACTTAATCTCACGGGTGATATCCACAACCTCCTCGAAGGTAGCACCAGTCACCCTCTCCCTGGTCATTAGAATACGGAGCTGATAAGTAAGACCATCAACAAACCTCTTAATCCTCTCTTTATCTATAGGGACCAACCAGATGGCATGACGATCCAACTCAGAGAACCTCAACTCATACTGTGACACGGTCATCTCCCCCTGATGCAACCACTCAAACTGCCTATGCAGCTCCTCTCTACGAGACTACGGTGCATACTTCTCCAGAAAGAGAACAAAGAACTGTTACCAAGAAAGGGGTATTGCACCAACAGGGCTACGACTCTCAAAATCCTCCCACCAAGTGAAGGCATCTCCTGAAAACTGATAAGTGGTGAAAGCGACCCCGCTGGTCTCCAGAATACCTGTTGTATGAATCATCCTCTAACACTTGTCCAGAAAACCCTGGGCATCCTTGCCCTCTGCTCTACTGAAGGTCGGAGGCTCAAGTCTACCAAATGTATCCAACTTACACTGCTTATCCTCTGGCATGACAGGAACTACATAGTCCTGAGAAGCTGTAACCGGTTGGGTTGGGTGTGCCCCCAGCGTCTGAAGTCCCTGCACGACCTGCTCAGGTGTGCGAGTGGTGGGAGTTTGATTGACTCCACCGGCCTGAGAAGTAGCTGCGATTGTAGTGGCTGAAACCACCTGAGCTAGGCTAGTGCAAACTAATAAGATTTGAGCCCAGGCCTCCTGAAGACCCGGAACCACAATGGGCACAGCTGGTGCCTGAGCTGGTAGTGCAGGGGCATCCATAACTGGGACCTGATCCTGAACTGGGGCAGCTGGTAGATCTGCAGGTGCTGCTCTACCACGACCACATCCTCGGCCTCTGGTGGCCACAGCTGGTGGTACTGGGGTTCGTCCACCCTGACCAGTAGCGTGTGTCCTCACCATCTATGATAGAGAGTAGAACAAAAGAAGTTTAGTACTCGGATCAACAAGTTTGCACGACAAAAATTTTAAGAATATGAAGTTTTTCCTAAAGGTTCTGCAGCCTCTCGAGCATAAATACAAACTTCTATGTACCAATCCGCGAAACACTACTAAACTTGCTCATGACTCGTGAGACCTATGTAACCTAGGCGCTGATACCAACTTGTCACGACCCAAACACGGACCCGGTCGTGATGGCGCCTCTCATAAAGACAAGGCCAGCCGACACTTCCAATTATCCAATTATTAATAATTAAGCATTTAAGAAACGGTCTAAACATGATTAAATAAATCCGAAATGACAATGATAACATAAATATGCGGTAGAACACCCATACACAACCTTAACCGGGGTGTCACTAGTCATGAGCATCTATAAGTCATAATACAAATCCGCTAAGTCAATGAACTAGTACAACTATATGAGAAGAGATAGAAGTGATAAAGGAGTAGAGACACGGGTATGCGGACGCAAACAACTACCTCGTGAACTCCGAATACCTTCCTGAAGCTGGAAGGATCAGCACTCGGGAGCAGAACCAGCTACGCCTGAATCTGCACGGAAGGTGCAGAAAGTAAAGTGAGTACTCCAACTCAGTGAGTAACAAAGGTAAATAACGACTGAAAGTAAGAACACACGCAAGGCACAAGGCATTCTATAATGAAGCAGTAAAACCATTTAAGATCAGTAAATAAGTGAAAGATAGGTAAAACCCTTTAACTCACATGTGGTTTCATGATAAAGCCTTTTTCATTAATTAAGTAGGTAATTGACAATCAATTATGAAAAGTAAACACATAAAGGCTCGCCCCTCGGGCACAATATCAACAAATCCGCCCCTCGGGCAACATCTCAAAACAGTACAAGCCCCTCGGGCAAACACATAGAACAATACCAGCCCCTCGCGCCCAATCTCACATCACAATGGGTACTCGCAATCACTGGGGGTGTGCAGACTCTTGGAGGGACCCCTTATGGCCCAAGTGCAATAACAAGCCATCATGTGGCATCAAAACTTGGCCCTCGTCCTTATATCAATCAAGCCACTTCGTGGAATACATATCTCAGGCCCTCGACCTCATAATCAATATCAAATCCTCATAACATAGGCCCTCGGCCTTACTCAGTCAAAATCCTCACAAGCCCCTCGAGCAATAGTAAAACAGTGTTTCTCAGCCCAAACATCATTTAAAATATCATTTAAGTCTTAAAAAATGAGCAAACATGGCTGAGTATGAAAACAGTGGAAAATAACATGACTGAGTTCAAGTATAAAGTCAAAATAGTGAGGAAATATCAATAAAAAGCCCCGAAGGGTTCAAATAGTTGGCACTAGGCCCATATATTGCATTCAACCCAAATAATATGAATAGCAAATATTTTTCAATCAAATAGGCGGTAAAATCATTAATCGGGACAAACCAAGTCACAATCCCCAATAGTGCACGACCCCACACTCGTCATCGAGCGTGTGCCTCACCTCAATATAGCACTACGATGTGCAATCCGGAGTTTCCAGCCCTCCGAACATCATTTACAATCATTACTCACCTCGAACCGGCTAAATCTCTAGCTCGCGACACCTTTGCCCATCGAATCGGCCTCCACTCGCGTCGAATCTATCCAAAAACAGAACGAGGAGTCAAAATATACTAAGGGAATTAAGCCCAAGCGAAAACAATCAATAAAGTGTACAAATCCCAAAATTACCAAAACCCGAACCCCGGGCCCACTTCTCGGAATTCAATAATTTTTACATTAATAGATTTCTTATCTCCCCACGAGTTCATACATATCAAAAGTTCTCTAATCCAACCCCAAATGGTTCTGCAAATCCACAATTAAAGGCCTAAGTTTCCAAGCCCTAGTTTCCCCCAATTTTAACCTTTGATTTCCAAAATTCCTAGCTTTAATCCATGAAATAATAGCATAGGAACGAGTTTTAAGTCCAAATCCCTTACTTCAATAAAAACACTCTTTCAAATCGCCCATAAAGCTCCAAGGCCGAAGTCAAAAATGGTGAAATAGCTCAATTTCGCAAAAATGAAATAACTTATATGTTCTGCCCAGTTGTTCCGTATCAGCGGCACAATAGCCGCTTCTGCGGTACCGCATATACGGTCTTTGCTCCGCTTTTGCGAAAATCACTTAATGGGCCAAATCCGCATCTGCGGTCAACTCTCCGCACATGCGACTCCGCAGGAGCGGTCAAACTACCGCATCTACGATTTCTGACACTTCCTCCCTAATCCTCTTTAGTGGCTCCATTTTCGCATTTACGGTGCCGCACCTGCGGTCCCCAATCCACAGGTGCAAAAATATCAGAAGCAGCAAATTCAGCAGCTGCAACAAACATCCAACTTCTCCGTTAACCATCCAAAATCACCCCGAGGCCCCCGAGACCTCAACCAAAAGCACAAACATATCCCAATACCTTATTCAAACTTGTTTCAATCATCAAAACACCTCAAACAATATCAAATCACCAAACACATCGGATTCAAGCCAAACTTTCTATAATCTTCCAAATTTCTATTTTGATCAAAAACCTAACCAAACCACGTCCGAATGACACAGCGGAACTATTGCAACACTCAGAATTCCATTCCGACCCCTGTATCAAAATCTCGCCTACCAACCGGAAATCTCCAAAATATCAACTTCGCCAATTCAAGCCTAAATCTACTACGAACCTCCAAAATTCATTCTGATCGCTCTCCTAAGCCACAAATCGCCTCCCGAAGCTAACCGAACCATCGAAACTCGCATCCAATCCCTCTAACACATAAGTCAACATCCGGTTGACTTTTCCAACTTAACTCACTCTAAAGAGACTAAGTGTCTCAAACCTTTCCAAATCCTTTCTGAACTTGATCCGACCAACCCGGTACCACATAACACGGATAACAAAGCATCAAGAAGCAAAAAGGGGAAAAACGGAGTGGTACTCATGAGACGACTGGTTGTGTCGTCACAAACAAATAGTGGAACTGTCATGTCTTGACAAATTAAGGGAAGTGTGTGCGGGACTCCTATATGCATGATGTCTATCAGTGTACAGAAATAAAGCATACTAAGAGAAACAACAAATAGAGCATATAGATCCTATAGAAATGTTTTCTACCCTTTCATGCAAGTACTAGAATACCTTTTTTACCCCAATTTCCATTAAACCCCTAATTGTTCAGTTACAAGTTATTATAGCCCGAATGAAATAATCAAATATGAATAATTACATAAGAAGACCACTATAGGCCTAGTATAGATAACCTAGTGCTCTTCTAAACCTTCGACAGCTCTAGTAGACTCAGAACCCAACTCATGAGACCAGCAGTAAGTCTGAACCCAACAGCCAAGCCCAATATCACATAGAACAGATATCAAACCCAGACGAGGGACTCATACATGATTTCAAGCAACAGAGTAAAGTTGAACTAACTAGTCTAGAAAGGAAGCCCACACACTTATTTTATTAAGACTATAAAGCTAATCATCACCAAAATGTATAGACAAATTCATGCGACATGTTGGAAAAAACACACATAAGACGAGTTTATGCTTGCATTTTCCAGTTATACGGGGATTTAGTGGATCATCATAGGATAACAGACAACTTCTAAAGAAGTTTCAAAAATTAGCATGGTCAAAATAGCTCAAGGTAATTTCAAAACAAGGGATCTGATAATGCAAACTTGAAGGATCAACAGAGAAATGCCATAATAGAAGAGTTTGATCCTAAGGAATGACAAAATAGGTTCATAAAAAGTGAAAGAGTATAGCACGTGCAACATTAGCAGAGTTGAGGAGGCATATTACTTAGTTCAACATGGTAAGCATGCATGCTTAATTTTCAGAACAATGAGAATATAGGAAAGTATGAATTATCCTAAAAGAGATTCATAACTAGAAAATTAAGGCATGAAGGTCAGAGTCAGAGAATGGTAAGTAAGCAAGAAAGTAGGCATGCACGGTCTATATCATCTAGTAAGGATCTTAATTATGCTGAGTACAACATAGAGATTCCCAAGTTCAAGATTATTATGGTAGAAAACATTGCCAACTTAAGGTAGCAGACAGACTTCAGAGCTTAAGCCTGTCAACTATACATGATCGTGGAATCTAAATGTAGTAGGACTCAACTAGGAGCATAAACAATACCAAAGAATACAAGATTGACCAAACATATAATATACAGCAATAGCATTGCGATAACAGATTTGGTTCATTTAAGCAGGTAATAATAGAGTTCACATAAAGGAATTAAGGTAAATTATTGAAAGGAGATGATTCCCTCAGAATTTCAGTGCAAGAATCTAGAACAAAGTTTTAGATAGACTCATAATAAATAACGGAACACAAAGTAAACTTTAAGGTACCCAGTCATCCAAGCTGAACATAAGAATCTAAATAGGTTATGACATTCAAAGACTCACAGTTAAAGGATATCTATAAAAACGTGTTAAATAACGTAATACTAGAATCATATTGGTTCAATAATATGAGTATGCAAAGCACTGGAAACAAGAAAAAGAATATAGATTCACAAAAGTCAAGACACTTACGAGTTTGTAGATTCGACAAATAAAATAAGAGGGAAAGGCTAAGTGTCAGAAAGAGCTTGAATGCCACCAGCAAAGAGAACAACCAAAAGACCCAAACCCTATGGTGTCAGAGTTCACAGGAGCCTTAAATGGACCCCGAGCGGTGCTCACACTAGGGAGGCTGTTAGAAAGGATTCCGACGGCCTCGGCTTCCAGCAAAGAGCAATAGATTTAGAATTGTATAGAATAAGTGAGAGTGAGAGAATTACAGTGATAAGTGTCACACCTCCTTTTTACCTACACTCCCAAAAGGGGTATATATAAGGGAGTTTTTCCAATTAAAGGACAATCAAAACGGGATTATTTTTATTTAAAATTCAGAGTCGCCACTTGTGATAATTTATGGTGTACCAAGTCACCGGTTCAAATACCGAATAAAGGAGAAGATTGACTCTGTATTACAGTCCACGAACCAGAAATCCGGGTAAGGAATTCTGTTAACCCGGGAGAAGGTGTTAGACATTCCCGAGTTTCGTGGTTCTATCACGGTCGCTCAACTGTTATAATTGACCTATTATCTGATTTTAATACATGTTTTAGCCTATGGTACAATTTTAACTTATCAACCACTTTTAATTAATTTTAGGAAGATTCAACGTCATCTAAAATACATCTTGAACCACGTCACATAAATGCACCTACGATCCATGACACATTTTATCTATCGTTGTTGAGATTTGGATTTGGGTTACATAAATGCACACCCGAGTTTAAGGAAGGTAAATTATTAAATAGCGCGCCTAAAGCAACTACGCATTTTAATTACTTTCCTAATCTTTGTGATTGTTGTGATACCAAATTCACGAACAAGACATTTATTGGGGAGCAAATATGCTAGCTAACATAATCTATTACTTGGCCAGATTCGTTATGGTCCAAAACTCACCTTATGGCCCATTCTTATTCCTTGCCAAGAAAGAAACAACTCCAATTTTTTCATCTAGCCGATTAAAAGTATTTATTCAAGAACCTAGACTACACACATCGCAATCGAAATAAAAACTAATTAAAATAATTTAAATGAAAAACTAAATATGCTACTCAAACAACGTAGAATCATAAATCAATCAACATGCACACCAAGCTATCATAACACAATTAAATGAGAATGAAAATTGAGAAATGGACCTTTTATTGGTGAACAATGTTGAAAACTGCAAATCAATCGAGCTAAACAAAGCAACAATCCTCGGACCGAAACAACGAGATTACAAACCGGAACCAAGAATCAGCGGAAAACTCGAAACCCAAACACGACCTTTGACGAACCCCGAATTCGCCGGAAAACTCGAATTAAATGTAATTGTCGGAGCTTTGCCAAGTCCAGCGGTGCAATGTGTGTAAGTCACACCCCCATTTCTATTAACGGCCTTGCTCATTCCAAATTCAATTTCCAATTTCCACCTAACTTGTACTTCTCCCCAATTATTCTTTTCATATAGATTTATTACCCCTCCCCCTAGTCCGTTTTTGATTCAATCAACAGAAGATTTTGTGAATTGAAAACCAACAAGTAACACAATGAAATGGAGGCTACTTTATTCTTCAAATTGATACAAACCGAGAAGACAATAGCTTTGAAATCTGATTCAGAACTATACACGTGAGATTGAAATGAAGTAATTCTCGACCTTTGCTCGACGGCCACTTCAATTAATGATGTTGTTGTGCCATTCTCTTCCTTTTTGGTTTTAGTCTTAGGTCTTGGAAAAATGAAATATTGGGTAGGGTTTCTATAATTGGGTATTTTAGGAAGGGATGATGGCCATTGGATTAGAAGGAAATAGATGACTAGGATTAAATCTTGCACTTAAATGGGCTAATGGATTGGGAAGAATGGGCTAAGGGTAATTGGGTTGGACCATGTCTTTTTGTGTTTCAATTTTGGGCTAAGAAAACTCCAAAAATTATTATTTAAAACCATAGTTAAATTCTCTTAATATAAGATAACTATACTACATGATGTAAAAATAAATTCTAATTAATTAAACTAAATTATATTAAAACATGAAACTATTACATATTTTTTGTATTTTTCAAGATTATATAAAGATAAAAATAAGGTACTATTTTTGTATTTTTTTTTTTTTTACTTTATGAAAGGTAGATAAAATAAAATATATTTTTTTAATTTTTATTTTCTTGTAATAAATAAAGTAAAAGAGTAAAAATGAATTGAAATAGCTATATTAGGCCTAAATTAAATATTTACATGCTAAAATATAAAAAATATTGGGGAGGGTCAAAAATTACATGTCTACAATAAGGTCCATTTTTTCGAAATTAAGGGAGGGGTTTATATAATAGCAGAAATTGAAAGAACAAACATGGAAAATAATCAAGTAAGTGCAAATAAGGAAAGAAAATACCACATGCAAATCAAAATCAGTAAAGGAGATGGATAGTATCAAACCCTAATTAGGGTTCAATCGTTTGAAAATCAGTCCAAGAGTGCAAATCGCTCTTCGTTGAGCGTATATAGACAGAATAACGCCCAAAAACAAATATGCGAGCCATTCTAGTCTCGTCTCAGAAGTCATACTTGCCAAACTTAGGCAACTACCTAAGTAACACCATAAACGGACAACCAACAATGAGAGAAGATTAATAAGGTAAATGTATCATAGAAGGATTCCATCTCAAGGTTGGAATTAGAGTGGAAATAAGTAGCAGTGGCTAGGGTTTCTCAGAGAAGAGAGTGTAGAGAGGATTTAGGGGCAGAGATGGGGGAATGGGTCTTTAGGGTTTGGGTTTGGTTAATTAAGGATGAGAGGGGATATGTGGGTCGTTGATCTCTGAGATCAACGGCTGGGATAGAAGAAAGAGTGGGGCGGGTTGTTTAAAATGGGTCGTGACCGGATTTTAAAGAGGTTGTTTCGTTTGGGCTATTGAAGGGTTCAATGGGGATGGGCCAGCTATTTTGGGCTTGGCTTGGTCCGAAATTAGCCTAAAATTGGGGTAAGATTTAAATTTATGAAATTATTTAAACAAAAATAATTAATAAATAATAAAATATTACTTATGCAAAAAAATAACTGAAAATAATAACTTAACATTATAAAATATAAAATGCTATTTTAGCATGAATAATGTAATAATTGTAACTATGCATAACATATAGGCTAATATTGTAAATTGTGTAAATAGCTTAAAAATACAAATATAATTATTTAATATGAAGCAAAAAATATTGTGAAACATATAGGTTGATGCAAATAGTAATTTTGGGTGATTAAGTCATCATAAAATAATTTAAGAAATAATTAATAAACATTCAAGTAATTTAAATGCAAGAAAAAATAATTTTAAAGCTCTAAAAATTATGAAAAAATTTATAAAATATTTGTATAGATCTTTTAATTAAGTAATGATGCAAAAATAAGATTTTAAAAATATATATATTATTTGAAAAAATATGAGGGTAAAATTGGGTATCAACATATGGTGAATTAGTTGATAGTTTCAAGTAGGAATCTTTCTTGTATTTTTTGTTCTTGTTTCCATAGGTTATTTATCAATTCAACAAAGACAAGGGGTAGGTGCTGAGCACTCCCTTCTCATATTACTCCCACAAATGAATAAAGTTTGGTGTTTTGATTAAAAAAATATTTAGAATTAATTGTAGAAAATTGTATTATATTATCTTTTTTTTTGTCAACCAAAGAAACATATATTATAAATTACAGAATATTACAGGAGCAAAGCACCTATTCGGCTCAGTATTACAAAAGGAGTGATGATCACTGATACCCATTTGTGATGTAGTACAAAAAGGTGCATGGTTACTCTTACAATTAGTTGCCAACATATCTAAGCAAAAGGAGCGTGTCTCCAACTGCGCTGTTGTAGATGATGTGCGCCTGTGGAGTGTTCCCTATTGATCTGCTAGCAAATCTTGTAAAACAAAAGTTGGTGGCTGCTAGATGATAGTAGTTGGAGCATCATGAGCTATAGTTGCTTCATGTTTTGCCAGTTTGTCTGCTACTCGGTTTTACTCCCTGTATGTATGTATCACCCAAGTCCTACCCAGTTGGTGTAACAGATACCTGCATTCATGTAATATGGATGAGTATTGTGGATTATGGGATTTAAGTAGAGAAATTACATCTGTTGAATCAACATTGACTTCCAGTGGAGTCAGGTGGTGATGTAGAGCAAGTTGTAATCCTTCAAGTAGTACATTGAGTTCCATATAAGTATCGTTTCCTATTTTTCTTGTGCCTATATACCCCAGTATCCAATGGCATGTTGAGTCTCTGATTACATCCCCAGGACCATTTTTTTGTTGAGTGATGTTACGAGCTCCATCAGTATTTAGCTTAAAATATCCCGAAGTTGGAGGGTTTCATTTGACGTGCATGTATTTGGGTTTGGGTGCGGCAAGTATGGGTGTTGGCGCTTTAGATGCTAATCCTATAATATTAGGAAGTTTAGGATAGTAGTGAGTTCCTTCGAAAATATTACGATTCCTACTTTTACATATGTGCCATAGAGCATATGAAATTAGGATATGAGGGTGGACTCGTCTAATAATTGATTGTTGATATTAGATGAAATTAGATAGTTTAAGGGAGGTGTTTTCATGAAACCTTCATAGACCTCCATCGTGGGGGTTTATACCTAATTGATGCTAGATCATTTGTGCCAATGGACAATGAAAAAAGAGATGATGTATAGTTTCATCATGGTACTGGTAGATAGGGCAAATTGAAGTTGTGGAGAGTTGTATTTTGTGTAGAGAACTTGTTGTAGGTAATCGGTGGTGGCTCATAATCCAAAGAAAGTTTTTTACTTTTGGAGGCAGTTGAAGTTTCCATAACCATTGGAAAGAATTATTATCCTTTGTATCATGCAATTTGTTGTAAAAAGATTTTACAGTGAAGTGTCCGATAGTCGTCAGCCCCCAATAAATATGATCATAGGATGTCTTATTAGTGAGTGGTGGAATATAGTGATTACGAATTAGATTCTGCAAATTATTAGGTTTCTCAAAAGGCAATTTATTAAGATTGATAGAATTGTTGGAAACATATAGCGCTAATATGGATGTGTGTTCATTATGGGGAAGAGGACCTTCAATTAGGTTACGTAATATCAATTTAGGACCTAACTAGGGTTCTATCCAGAAGTTGATATGATTTTCATTTGTTATAATCCAAGTTATTCCATTTTGACAGAAAGACCATCCCTGCTTGATGGCTTTCCAATTAGTAGATATGTTAGTAGGACCCTTGTCCTAGAGTATTTTGAGATAAGGATTGAAGCCCAATAGGAGAAAGGGTCATGGAACAATCTCCAAGCTGATTATCTAAGTAGTGCATTATTTTTATCAGAAAGATTTTGAATTCCTAGTCCACCACATTCTTTTGGTGATTGGATTGTCTCCCATTTAATAAGGTGAACTTGTGGTGTGGTTACCCATAGAAAATTTTGTTGATAAAGTTCTAATTGATTGGTGATATTAGTAGGTAATTTAATAAGCTGCATAACATAATTTGGTAAACGGTTGAGTGTAACCTTTATTAAGGTGGTTCTTCCAACCATTGTTAATAACTTAGTCTTCTGTCCGGCAAGTCAACTTTTTTAGTTATCTAGGAGGAATTGAAAATTACAATTAGTGGGTCGCTTGTTGGAAATAGGGTATCCGAGGTATTTGCAAAAAATTGATCCCCCCCCCCCATGTTAAAGAAATTGATCACATTCACTTTATCTTCCATGGAAGTATTCTTTGAAAATAAATTTTTGATAAGTTATAATTAATAGTTAATCCCGAACCCCGTGTAAAGAGATTCAGTGTGTCAATGATAGAATTGGTACTCCTTGTGGTTAATTTAGATGTTAAGCTTATGTCGTCAGCAAATAGTAAGTGGGAGATTGGGACACTTTGCCTAGATAATTTTATGGGATGCCACTTCTTATAATCCACTTCAGCATGTATTTTACGGGTTAGCATCTCCATCTATAGAATGAAAATGTAGGGTGATAAGGGGGTCCCCCTGGCGGATGCCTCTTGATGGGGTGAAAAAAGGAGTGGGCGCTCCATTGATTAAGATTGAGATGGAGGAGGTGGGAATGCAAGTTAATTTAATCAAACTTGTTGGGAAATTAAAGTAGTGGAGGGTGTCATGTATAAATTCCCATTCTAATTTGTCGAAATCTTTTTCTAGATCTAATTCGAGGAGAAAGGATGCATGAGCACCCTTTTTTTTTAAAAATGGTGCATGATCTCTTGCACGATAATTGCATTATCAGATGATTTGCGATTGTTCAGGAAGGCTGATTGTTCTAGGTTTATGAGGCTAGATAATATGGGTTTGATATGGTGTACAATAATTTTGGTGATTAATTTGTAAAGGGTGTTACAAAGGCTTATGGGGCGATACTGAGTGATTGAGGTAGGTTGTTGGACTTTAGGAATAAGGCATAGGTATATTTTATTAACCTCCTGTGGAATTTGTTGTGTACTAAATACCTCCATACAGAAGAATATTACAGATGAGCTCATTTTACTCCAATAATTTTGGTAGAAGTATGGGCGTAATCCGTCAGGCCCAGGTGCCTTTAAGGGATGGAAATATTGTAGGGCATTGGTGATTTTCAATTGTGTAATGGTGGAGGTCATTTTCTTGATTAGTGATGGTATTGTAACTAGCTTTGTAAGTGGGATGTGCATGGTGATTGTGAATAGTAGTAAATAAATTATGGTAGTAATTCACAATTGAGATATTTATCTCTTTTTTATCCAAAATTCAGTTACCCACCGAGTCTTTAGCGCAGTAATATGATTGAGTCTACGTGTTTGTAAAGTAGTGAGGTAGAAATATTTAGTGTTGGAATCTCCATCTTGAAGTCAATTTATTCTAGATTTGAGCTTCCAAAAGTTTCTCTTCTACTAATGTTTAGCCAGTTGTAATTTACTACACATCTATTTAGTCTTTCTAGTATTTGATGTGTAAGTTGTCTATTGTTGGACCACGTAAATCTACTTCCCGTATAGCCAAGGTCAACTAGATTACAATTTAAGATATTGTAAAAATTTATCGCCCCTCCTATTATTAATATCTAAACCACCAAATTTTTTAATTGATTTAATAACTTCATTAAAATGTCCTCCTATTATCCAAGGCATTTAAGGTGATCATGCAAAGCTCTTATATCATCCCATAATATTGTTCTTGCAAAAGAATCATTTTTAGCATAAATAAGAGAGAGTAACCAAGTGTTAGGGTTTGGGGTACTTGGACAATGGAGTGTATTTCTTGGCTTGTAACTGCGACTTGATCGAGTTTGAGCATATCACCTTCCCTAATCAGTGCAAGTCCCTCAGATATACCTTCAGCTGGTGATTAAACCAAGTGTGTGAATCAAAAATCAGTTTTGAGTCCCTCGTGATCTTGCATATTGTGAGCACGTGATTTTTGCCAGACAAAAAATACTCCTACAAGAATCACAAAATAGATTTTTGTAGTTTATTTTAATTTTTATAGAATTTTTAGGAATATTTGTTCAAGTGTTTACATTTTTAGTTGCATTTTTGCATGCATTAAAACATAGAAATACCCCCCAAAAATATCAAAATTCTATGCATTGCATATTAGGTAGTGTGTTCGTATTTTAGGATTAATTTGGTTAGTTAATTGTTATCACAAAATATAATAAATACCATTCATTTTTGCATTTTATCCTTTAATTCTAAATTATTAGTTTCCTCTTTTTCATTTTAGGATAAACTAATTTTGTAAACATTATAATTTGATAATTAGCTTAATTAATATTTTTTAGGATTTAATTAATTTAGTTAGGATTTTTATTCAAGAAAGAAAGAAAAAGAAAGAATAAAAAAGTTGTTTCAATATTGGGCCACCCAAAAGACCCAATTTGTGGCCCAAAACCCCCTTTCCCTTCCGATCCGCCACAGCCCATTCCCTTTACCCGGTTCAAACCCTTCAGTCATTGAGACATTTAAAACGACGAAATACTAAGTCGAAACTGCGTCGTATTGAGTCAAAACCAGTCAAAGTTAATCGTCGCCCTTCAGTTTCTTTCATCCAATGCCCAGAAATGCTTCATTTCATTTGTTTAAAGCTGTCCAAATGCCCCAGGTACAACCTAAGACCCTGTTCTATCATCTCCCCTACACCTTATCTCTCACCACCGTCCTCCACCCACCGAATCGCTTGTGGCGGTGGTTGGTCTCCAAACTCCCTCAAATCTTGACCACATAACCCCTATTGTCCCTTTACTCCAAATCCACCGCTATTTCCTTCCAAAAATCACGCATCTTCTCTGAATTAGAGATCTAAGGATAACAATAAAGTATCTTTCGCCCCTTTTTCTAATTTCCTCCTAATCTGGACTCTTATTGATGTTGAACATACCTTAATCGATTATTTTTTGATGTGAGGAGTCAATTGGCTTTGGTTCCAACTAGTCTTGTGGTGGTTGGATTCTGGGCGAGCAACCATTGATGGTCTAAAATACTTTGAGCCTCTGCTTCATCTTCTTCTTGCCAGATATTGAGGATTGTAACATGGAGCACTAGCCGTTGAAGAAATTCCGGCCAGTGATCATGTTACAATTTCCATTATTAGACGATATCCTTGTTCGTCGGATTTGTAATCGACTCGTTGTTGATTTCTTCGGGTCACCAGAATCTTTAGCAAATTGGCTGGTATACCTTTGTTCCTCTTTCCATAACCTCTCATATGATATCAAATTTATGTCTAAGTTGTTTCTAGTTCATAATTGATTCTCCAGCAGCGATAGCTTAACAATTAGTTTAATCGCATTTGTGAATGTATTGCCGTCCTTTGAGTGCTTTTTTAAAATCTACTTTTCCATTTAATTCAGAGGTTGTTTGTTTAAACCTCCATTGAACTTGTTTCTGATTATTGGGTTGGATTCAGAATTGATCTTGTTAGTGCAAAAGCCTAAAGAGAGTATTGAGCATGTTTGGCTATATGACCCAGATTTCTGGTATTTTTGAAAGGTATATAACAGATGTTTAAAGGGTATTTAGGAGAATTGGATTGAAGGAATCTTTCATAATTACCTAGGAAGGTTCTAGGAAATTGGGGAATAGGCTGATTAAACAAATGGGTTAAAGATTGGAGATTCAATTGAACAACAATAGAATTGAAGAGAGGTGAGAATGAATTAAGAAAATCAGGTCTTGCTGCCCTAGAATCCTACTATAAAAGCTCATTTCACTCATTTTTAGAGGGAGATCTGAGACAGAAAAAGAAGGGATACAACTGCTATGAATTCTAAGCTCCAAATCTAAGTTTTAATAGATAAAAATACTCTAAAAACATAAGAAAAAGCAATCAAAAAGAGAAGTTTTAAAGTTTGTTGTCAACCTAATTGGTTTATTGCATAATTTCCGGATTCGAGAACTGGTGTGGTTTGAGGGAATTATTGGTTCTACTATCGTTGCTTCTGCTACTCTTGTTCTGATTGTTGTTGCTTCATTCCAGCCTCAAACTTATTTTCTACTCTGTTACTTTTGGTGTAATCAGGTGCTCCTCTTGATCTTGGGATTACCAATTGGATATGAGTCATGTTTGTATGGAAGAGACAGGCATATCAAGGAATTGAAAACTCAACTATGTTCATGCTTTCAATTCTTGTATTCTTTTAAGTCTATTAGCTTCTTTTTTTCTCTTTTCTCCAGTTTCTTGTTTTTCCATATCTGCTATTTCAAGTTGATTTTTGGAATGTTTAAAATTTTAATTGCTGAATTTGTGGTGTGATTGAACTTTGTTCTTCATAAGAATGTGATTTAAGTTTTGTACTGATTTAATTCGTATCGCTGTCTGATATGAAAAATGGTTGGAAAATTAAGTGCTTAAGTACAACTTTAAGTATGGGGCAGTATATGTTTCTTCGCATGCTTGATGTTGTTCTTATGACATTGAAAATTTTATTGGCATCTCTTGTCGTCTAGGACTGTAGTGCATTATTGTGATCGGTGCAAAACTAAAAATATTAGTTTATGCATATCTATTGCACTCTTTGCTTCATATTTAGCTATCTGTTTTCATTTGGTGATGTTGTAGATGGTTAGTCTTTGTAATTGATAATTTAGATTCTTCCAGGCTCATAATAATAAAAATTCACAAGCTAGCCCACATAGGTCTCATAATGAGTAATTGTAAGTATTTTTCTATTACTTAGTGATGAAATTGGTCTCGTAAATAATCCTTTGTATGGAATCCTACTCTTTTTCCACAAAAGAATTTCCATAACCTTTGGTTTTTGCAATAATATCAAACTAGTTTTTTTAGGAAAATGACTCACGAACCTTCGTAGTTTGCTTCAGGTGCGCTATAATAAAATTATCATGGCTACGGGTATGGTTCCCGTAACGTAGTTGTGATACATAATTTTTAAATTCAGGGGTACATTTATGTGACCAGACCACAATAACTAATAATGTTAATAAATTAAACATGTTGTAGATCGTGGGTACAGTTCCTGTGACACGATTCACAATATGTACCAAACAAATAAGTGTACGACAATCGTAACTTGTTCTAGAATAATTCCATAAATAATTAAAGCGGCTAGAAATTTAAAAATGCACAATAGGTATAAAGTATGCAATTAATCAGATAATTAGTCCAATAATAACAGTTGAGCGACCGTGCTAAAATCACGGAATCCGGGAATGCCTAACACCTTCTCCCGAGATAACAGAATTCATTACCCGGATTTTTGTGTTTCGCGGATTGTAAAACAAAGTCAAACTTCCTTGATTCGGGATTTTAAAACGGTGACTTGGGAAAACATAAATTATTCCAAGTGGCGACTCTGAACTTAAATAAATAATCATGTTTCGATTATTGTCACTTTAATTGGAAAAACTCTCTTATACCCCTTTCGGAGTAGAAAAAGGAGGTGTGACTGCTCTGGCGACTCTGCTGGGGACAAGAACACAGAATCTATGGTTCAGGGTTCAAGAATTCGAGCTTAGAATAATTGTTATATTTGGATTTTATTTATTATCTAATTTTTATTACATGCTTGGGCCTAATGTACTAATTGCCGCTTTTTACCACTTTGATATTATTTGAACTGTATATAAACTGCTGCGAAACCCTTTTCTTCTAATCTTCTGGGAAGTGCACGTTAGTGTGACATCTTTTCTGTTAGTGTCATACCCTAATTTTGAACGAGGTTCTGACAAGTTACAAGGCCTTTTGGTTCCCGGTACGTAGCTCACCCCCCCCCCCTCGCGGATCGAGTTGTCCGCTCAGGTAAGCCAGATCTAGAACATTACACCCAGGTTTTAAATTTAGAATAACACAGCCTCATGCCGGATCCCTAGTAGGAACGCTTGTTTGCATCATGTGCATTTCACTTTGGGGACTCAACGCAAGGGTTGGGTCCGTCTAGGACAGGTGTACCCGAAAATAAAAAGACCAACCTAATGCATTTTTACATGCTACCTATGCATTCATTTGTTTCGGTTTTCATGTTGACCGACTTCTAGATTAGGTAAGAAAAATCAAAGAAAAACCAATTTTGAGGTATGGGATAGGATTTCATCCATTTCCTAAAAATGGTGTTCAAAATATCTCAAAACTCTGCCGAAATTTTGAAAAAAAAAGAAAAAAAAGAGATTTTTGAAAAAAGAAAAAGAAAAAATGGGGTTAGTCAAAAATGGTTTATGTTTTTCTCATCACGTCAAAACTGGCCGAACTACGCGAGTTTGATTCTCACTGGATGTGGGATACGTAGGCAACCCTCATCGGGTCCAGCCCCGCTTTTGAAAATTTTGAAAAAATATGAAGTGTCGTCATTTTTGTCGTAAATAAAGTGGGTGATGTTGCTCTTGTCTAAATAGTCGAGTGTCCCGCCGGAAGGCTGTTTTTGTAAGAATAGCCACCGACGGTTTCTTTGTCAATTTTGTCCATTTAGGGAACACAACCCTAAAATCTTCCATTTTCGAAGTAATGAAGGGCCGTATTCGCAAAGGTAGCCCTGATTTATTTGATTTTTGCAAAATAAACCCTTTTTATCAGTTTTCAAATAAGATTCATTTTGTCTTTAAACCAATCACCTTAATCTAAATGTGCAGAATGAGCACGAGTAAAAATTTGCCAATGAAGGTTTTAACCAAGATTCTGTTGGAACTACACATATGGTGGGAAGATTTGGGTGGGCAAGGACGAGACATGGTCAACTATTATTTGGGGGCGCTCACCGGATTACTAAATATTAGGCATAGGGGAGATATAATTAAAGCGCTGGTGACATTTTGGGATCCAACTCACAACATTCTAAATTTTTCGGACTTCGAACTCACACCTACTTTGCAGGAGATAGCGGGTTATGCTAGGAGTACCGAGGGTGTAAGACATAAATACTTGTCGCTCCAAGGGCCGTCACCCCTCACATATTCTAGATTTGCTAAAAATAAGCAGGCACATTATGCAGATTTGGCGGGTGGGTTTTCCACTCTACACTTCATATACCAGCGGTACGGACATGTAGAAGGATTTGAAAACCTGGAAAGCAGAATCTGTAGTAAAGGGAACCGACTAAAATGGGAAGAGCATAAATGCTTCGATTTCATGGCGGCATTCTTGGGTCTTCTACTATTTCCCAGGAAGGATGAGAATATTGATCTATGGATAGCCGGAGTCGTCAATACTTTGATTCCCAATGCCAAGAGCACCCTTGCACCTATAATAGTGTCTGAAATATTCCGAGCTCTCACAGCTTGCAAAGCCAGAGTAGATTTTTTCGAAGGGTACAATTTGTTACTACAAATGTGGATGATTGAGCATCTGTGTCATCATCTTCGGTACATGAATTATGGATATAGAGGGAAAAGTAGCATAGAGGAGTTTGGTACAAGGGTCACTGGATTCGAGATGCCAGAAGGGGTCGGAGATTGGATATCCCGTCTTCATTCCGTAACTACAGACCAAATAGAATGGACGTTGGATTGGCTTCCTATTAATGAGATTGTATACATGCCCGCCACCGGTCCTGACTTCCTCCTGATGGGTCTTGAAAGTATCCAGCCTTACGCCCCATACCGGGTTTTGAGACAGCTAGGAAGATTCTAAATAATCCCCAAGGATGAAGACCTTAGCCTTCATGCAGTCGAGATCCGCTTTGATGGCCCATTTCGTGAAGCAGTGGTCCGCCAGATCTGAAGTGAATGCCAATACTTGACTGCAAACACCCGAGTTCGTGATTTATCCAATGGTGAAGTCTCGTCCGATTACCTTGCCTGGTATAAAACGAGTGTTGAGTTTGGAAGACCAGCTAAAAGACCCCACCTCCAAGAATTTGTTGAAGCATTGCAAGAACAACGGGATTGGCTGACCAAAGAAAATGAATATAGGGTCATCATAAGCAAGTTGGAAAAGCAAGTGAGAGATCATAAATTTGATAATGGGTTGCAAGAAGCCGCGGATGAGGGGTGAAAAGAAAAGGTTAGCCCAAGAAAATTAATCCCTCCAAGCCTAAATCCAGAAGATGAAAATAGCAGCCGAGAACCCTGCCAGAAGTGGAAAGGATGAGAAGCTTATAAACATTCTTAAGCGGAAAGTATGTGACTATGGATTGATTTGGAAAAGACTGAGAGTGAACTAGCAAAGACCCGAGCAAAGTTAGAGAGGAATGTGGAGGAACGGGCAAGTTTCATTCAACAGTTGAAAGAAAAGTACGACAAAGGAATCATGGGTTTGGAGAAAAAGATCAATACCCTTGAGAGCGAAATGACCAAGCAAGCAAAGAACTTCAAAGCAGAAAGAGAGCATTGCTATGCCTTGATGTCGCAACTAGAAGAGGACCTGCAATAATTGCAAGAGCAAACTCATATGGCCACACAAGTTTTGGAGGTCACATCTCAACAAATTGGATGTCTGCTACAAGAGAAGGGCGTCATCGGGGAGAGGTTTAGAAGAATTGCTGACTATATTGTGATGAAGTGCAATGAATGCGAGGACATGACCAGGTCCATGTTCTTTGCTGCAGTTATGATTTTGTTTTCCATCGGATAAGGGACGACCTATATCGCCTCTATGAAGATATGGCACATAGGCCCACTGCGAGACCGACTGATGTCCCGTGGGCCCCTAGAGCAGTATTGTAGGAACTTACGTATTCGTGATTTTATTATTCGAGTCTGTATAGCAGTTTCTTTTATAGTCTGTTAGTCCACTTTGAGTCTTATTTTTGTTTTTTATGCTTAAGTTTGTAGGATGAAGTCGTTGCAATAGAGAAAAATATAATGTTTTTATTTAATGAAAATTTGAAAACCCAAAAAATATGTCTTTCTTTTATTTTGCATTTATCTCCTGAACTACGTAATGATCTGATTCATGTGGCATCATGATACATAGGCAATCCCCATAGGATTTGATCATAATCATAAAATGAAAAAGAAAAAAAAATAGAAAATAAAAAGAAAAGAAATTGAGTGGAAAGAAAGAATGGCAAAACAAGAGAACAAAAGCGAGAGCAAAAAGAGGGAGCGATAAGAACCGAGTGGGAAAATCAATAGTGACTGAAAAGGGCAGCAGTGAAAAAAAAGAAAAAAAAAGAGAAGAGAAAGTGCAAAGTGAAAAGAGTTAGTTAAGGCCGGGATGAAACATCCAACCGTTCAAATACGTAGTAGAAACCTTTAATTGTTCAGGTGCATTGCATCCCAACGTGCGGTTGCCTATATGTTAAAATCTTAAACACTAACAAGTTTGTTGTTGTCATTGAGCATAGGAAGGTGGTTAGTTTGTTCGGCATTCTAGCAACCCACCCATACAATACTAGGTCTAAACACATGGCAATCATGGCTGGCAAAGAATTGGATGCGAATGTTATTGACCCACTGAGAGAGGAGGAGGAATCTGACCTGGTCTGAAAGAGGAGTTACATAAGCTAAAACACCAGATGGCCAAAATGTACCAGACATGGATGAAAGGGCATCCTCCACCATCATACCCCGCCAACCCTGCTTTCGTCCCACCACTGGCCCAATCTCAAGAGCCCCCCCATTGTTGATCTATCCCCATAATACGCACCAAGCTTCACCCCTTACCACCACTATCATGGCACCACTTTCCAAACCATCCAAGCTCCACCAGCCAAATAAACCACGTACCCCTCTCCGCCAACTACCCCTATCTTTGTAGCACCTCCACTACCTACACTCCATTGATCATCTAGTGAGCCGGTATTCCAAGCCCAATATAACCAATACTATGCCCCAGAGCCCACCTTCAAAGTGCCAGATCACTACTCCTACACTCCCCACTTTGAACTTCCTGTCGAAAACGAGAAGCCGCCCAAAAACATAGAGCACGAGGAGATATTTAGGAAGGTAAAGAGCTTGGAGCAGTCACTGAGAAATATGCAAGGGTTTGGGGGCCGAGTGAGCATGGCTTATAAGGATCTATGCTTGTTTCCTGATGTCCAGCTACCTACCGGATTCAAAATGCCCAAGTTTGACTTGTATGACGGGCACGGAGACCCCGTGGCCCACTTGAGGGGATTTTGAAGCAAAAGGAGGGGAGCCAGTGGGAAAGATGAACTGTTGATGACATATTTTTGTCAAAGTCTGAGTGGTGGAACATTGGAGTGGTACACCCACCAGGACAACAGTAGATGGTACACTTGGGATGACTTAGCCCAGGCTTTTGCTCAGCATTTCCAGTACAACATAGAGATTATCCCAGATAGCTTGTCTTTGACTAAGATAGAGAAAAAGCCCAGTAAGAGTTTCAGGGAGTATGGTTTCCGATGGAGAGAACAGGCAGCACGAGTCAACCCTTCAATGGAGGAAGATGAAATGGTAGAGTACTTTCTCCAGGCCTTGGAACCTACTTACTTTGGTCATCTGATCTCGGCCATAGGTAAGTCTTTCATGAAGTGGTTAAAATTGGAGGAATGGTAGAGGAAGGACTCAAATCAAGTAAGATCATGAGTTACTCTGCCATTAGAGTAACTAAACAAACGATTCAAAATGGCACCGGAGGCGTATTAGAGAAAAAGAAGAAAGAAGATGTTCCTATGGTTGTCTCAGGATCGTGGCATGGCCCAAGGGGCTCCCCTCACCATTACACCCAGCCTCGACCCCAACCTCAAACCTAAACCCAAACTCCATATAATCCACCCGAACACTACTTTCCGCCATCAGAGCCTCAATATTCAGTCAGGTCACCCCAATACCATGTCCATCACGCACAATCATATGCTCAACCCCCTCCTTAACCGCAATGGTGTGCCCCAGCTCCCTTAAACCTTTACCCACCTCTACAAGCATACTGAAACCCTACTAGACCCAATTTTTGACCCAGGCCGGAGTATAAAAGGGAGAGGTAGCAGCGGAAACAAACTTTCACCCCGCTTAGAGAGTCTTATGTCAGTCTGTTCCAGAGGTTGAGGCAGTTGGATGTTCTTAGGTTGATTGAGTCGACATTACCAAATCCCCCTCCAAAAAACCTGGATTATTCCCTCAGATGTGCATATTGTTTTGATGCTCCGAGGCACGACACAGAAAAGTGTTGGCATTTGAAGAGCGCCATCCAGGAGCTTATTGATACAAACCAAATTGTGGTCTAGAGCCCGAAAGCGCCAAATATCAATCAAAATCCGTTGCTAGCTGAAACACACATGATTGAGATAGTGCATAAGGATGGGGAGCCCAAGAAGCCTTCAAAGTCTGTTATGATGATCCGTGCCAGTAAAAGTAAGCCGGTCAAAACTCCAATTGTTACAAAGGCAACATCTTCGATAGTTGAAGGGCTGACAAACAAGCCGAGCATGCCCAATGATAAGCCGCATGTGGTAGTCACGAATGGGTTCCCAGATGATGTTGAAGCAAAGTAAGGAAAACCGAAAGTGGTCATGCCGGGGGTAGCAAGTAAGCCTATCTTTATAGTGGAAGGAGGCTCGCATTTCCCCTGTTATTATTAAACATGTGACCCAACTACCAATAGATGACACCAAGGTTATTCCATGGAATTACAAGGGAGTGATAGTAACTTATAAAGGGAAAGAAGTGGAAGAGGAAGTTAATGAAACCCAGGGTTTGACTCGTTTGGGGAGATATTTTGCCCTAGAGGAATTAAGGAAAGCTAAGCCACTGAAAGATAGTCCAATTCTAGTGAAGAAACCAGTTACCGAAGAGGATGCGGAAGAAGTTTTGAGAAAAATGAAGGTGCATGATTACTCCATAGTGGAACAATTAAGAAAGACTCCCACTCAGATTTCTCTTCTATCATTGTTGATACATTCAAACGAGCACCGTCGTGCCCTCATGAAGATTGTGAATGATGTTCATGTCCCTGAGAAGATCACAGTGAACCATTTGGAGAAGATTTCCAACAAGATATTCGAGGTAAACAGGATCACCTTCTCGGATGATGAGTTGACCTTGGAGGGAACGGAACACAGTCGGCCTCTCTATATCATAGTGATATGTGAAGATTCCATGGTCACGAGGGTGCTGGTTCACAATGGTTCTAATGTGAACATTTGTCCTCTTTACACTCTGCACAAGTTGAAAATTGATACTGAAAGGATCCGCAAGAATAGTATATGTGTCCGAGGTTTTGACGGAGGGGGAAAAGATTTTGTTGGTGATATCATACTCGAACTGAAAATAGGACCAGTTGAATTTACCATGGAGTTCCAGGTACTAGATGTGGTTGTGTCTTACAATTTGTTGTTGGGTAGGACCTGAATACATGTTGCCAAAGCAGTCTCATCTACTTTGCACCAGATGGTAATGTTCGAGGGACAGACAGGAAATCGTTGTGCATGTGATGAGAACTTATGTGCTTACAATGAGACATCCATCCTGTTTATTGAGGCTGAAGATGATAAAGGGCCTTGGGTGTACCAAGTTTCAGAAATAGTGTCAGTTGAGAAGGTTCCGAAAGGGGAATACATTCCAGGTCCAAAGCTAGCTGCTGCAACCATCATGGAAGCAAATGAAATGTTAAGGAATGGTTTTGTGCCAGGCAAGGGTCTGGGCACATCTTTTCAAGGTATAGTGCAGCCAGTGTCTCTAGTGAAAATCTAGGTACCTTTGCCCTAGGGTTAAATCCCATAGGGTATGATGTGAAGAAGGCTAAAAAGTTGAAAAAGAAGGCATGGTCACTCCCTAAGCCTATCCCATGCCTCTCTAGGTCTTTCGTCAAGTCAGGGGTAGTGAAGCGTCCGGTGTCAGTAGTTCCAAATCATATGGTTGACTTTGATGAAGAGTTGATTGAAAGGTTATAGAGTCTATTTGATGAGGTGAACATGGTAGAAATTAGGGAAGGTTCCAGCAAAGCAGACGTGTAGTTTATTGGGCCAAAAGTGAAGCTTAACAATTGGAATGCTACTCCTCTCCCTACTCGGAAGGAGTTTTGGTAGTTCGCTTTGTTTTCCTTTCTGTTATCTGGATTATTCTAGGGTTGTAATCCAAATTTTTATTTTTCGCTTGTTTTGATGTACAAACCATTCTATCCTTTATTTTCAATGAAATGCAATTTCCATTTTCCATTACTCCTGATTGTGTCATTTTTGTCTTTCTTTGTACAGTTCTTTTTATGCTGGTTTCAATGACATGACATGCATGAGGAATCTTCGGCCAAGTCTTAAAAGCCAATCTAACTCTGAAATAATAATCCAAGAAATAGAGTGTGATGATGAAACAAAATATGATGAAGATGAGGCATTTAAGGAAATTAGTAAAGAGCTAAATTATTTTGAAGAGAAACCCAAGCCTAATTTGAGTGAAATTGAAGCAATCAATTTAGGAGACCTAGATAATATCAGGGAAACCAAGATAAGTGTACACTTGGAACTACAAATCAAGGAAGAAATAATCAAAGCACTGTTTGAATATAAAGATATCTTTGCATGGTCATATGACGACATGCCGGGTTTGAGTACTAACTTGGTAGTTCACAAATTGCCAACTGATCCGGCATTCCCTCCCGTCAAGTAGAAGCTAAGGAAGTTCAAGACTGATATGAGTGTGAAGATCAAGGAAAAAATCACAAAATAGTTGGATGCAAAGGTCATTCGGGTTACTCGATACCCCTCTTGGTTAGCTAATGTTGTGCTAGTGCGAAAGAAGGACGGTAAGACCAGGGTATGTGTTGATTACCGCGATCTCAATAAAGCAAGTCCAAAGGATAAATTCCCATTGCCAAAGATCCACATCTTGATTGATAAATGTGCCAAGTATAAGATTGGGTCTTCTGTAGATTGCTATATGGGATATTACCAGATCTTGATGGATGAGGAAGATGCAGAAAAGACAACATTCATCACACCATGGGGAACGTATTACTACTGGGTAATGCCATTTGGTTTGAAAAATACTGGGGCAACCTACATGAGGGCAATGATTACCGTATTTCATGACATGATACACAAGGAAATTGAGGTCTATGTGGATGATGTGATCATCAAGTCAAGAAAGCAGTCCGACCATGTCGGAGACTTGAGAAAGTTTTTCCAGAGGCTCCACAGGTACAATCTTAAGCTCAACCCTGCAAAATGTGCATTTGGGGTTCCGTCTGGGAAATTGTTGGGGTTCATAGTCAGTCAGCGAGGCATTCAGTTGGATCCGTCAAAGATAAAAGCTATCTAAGAGTTGACATCACCAAGGAATAAGACTGAGGTGATTAGTCTGCTCGGGCGCATAAACTACATTAGCAGGTTTATTGCTCAACTCACGATAACTTGTGAGCACATCTTTAAGTTGCTGAAGAAGAATGCCACGGTCAAATGGACTAACGAGTTCTAGGAGGCATTTGACAAGATCAAGGGGTACTTATCAAACCCACCTATATTGGTCCCACCGGAGCCTGGGAGACCTTTAATTCTCTATTTGACAATCCTGGATAATTCATTCGGTTGTGTGTTGGGTCAACACGACATAACTGGTAGGAAGGAGCAAGCCATATATTATCTTAGCAAGAAGTTCACATCCTTTGAGGTTAATTATACTCCCCTTGAAAGGACATGCTCCGCCCTGACTTGGGTGGCACAAAAGTTGAAGCATTATCTGTCGTCCTACACTACTTACCTCATTTCTCGCCTGGTTCCTCTAAAGTATATCTTTCAAAAGCCTATGCCCACAGGAAGACTTGCAAAGTGGCAGATTTTGCTCACGGAGTTTGACATCATCTATGTGACTCGAACTGCCATAAAAGCCCAAGCATTGGCCGATCATTTGGCCTAGAACCCAGTGGATGAAGAGTATGAGCCATTAAGGACTTATTTTCCTAATGAAGAGGTGATGCATATTGACAAGGTGGAGCAGGATGAAAAGCCAGGTTGGAAACTTTTCTTTGATGGATTCGCTAACATGAAAACTGTCGGAATAGGGGTTGTGCTCATTTCTGAAACAGGGCTTCACTACCATGTTACGGCCCAGCTTCGTTTCTATTGTACCAAAAACATGGCTGAGTACGAGGCATGCATTTTGGGTTTGAGGCTAGTTGTAGACATGGGAGTCCAGGAAGTCTTGGTCTTGGGAGATTCGGATCTATTGGTGCACCAGATTCACGGAGAATGGGGGACTCGGTATTTAAAGCTCATACCGTATCGACATTGTTTGCATGATCTTTGTCAATGGTTTAGATCAGCAAAATTCAGGCATATTCCGAGGATCCATAATGAGGTTGTCGATGGCTTGGCTACTTTGGCATCAATGTTACACCATCCAGATAAGGTTTATGTTGACCCTCTACATATTTAAGTTCGTGATCAGCATGCCTACTGTAATGTGGTTGAGGAGGAATTTGATGGTGAACCGTGGTTCCATGATATTCGGGAATACATCATGATGGGGGTGTATCCGGTACAGGCCACAGGTGATCAAAAGAGAATAATTCGACATTTGGCTAGTGTATTTTTCTTAAGTGAGGGAATTTTGTACAAAAGAACTCTAGATCTTGGACTGTTGAGGTGAATATATGCTAAACAATCCACGACTATCATGACCGAAGTGCATTCTGGAGTTTGCGGGCCGCATCTGAGTGGGTATGTTTTGGTAAAGAAAATTCTTCGAGCAGGGTATTATTGGCTCACCATGGAACGAGATTGCATCAGCTTTGTGCGCAAGTGTCATCAATGCCAGGTTCATGGGGATTTGATTCATTCTCCGCCATCTGAGTTGCATACAATGTCCTCACCTTGGCCCTTTGTTGCTTGGGGCATGGATGTCATTGGACCAATTGAGCCAGCGGCATCAAATGGGCACAGGTTTATTCTGGTGGCCATCGATTATTTCACTAAGTGGGTTGAAGCTATGACTTTCAAATATGTGACCAAGAAAGCAGTGGTAATTTTGTTCATTCAAACCTTATTTGCCGGTTCGGAATCCCCAAGGTGATCATCACGGACAATGGTGCTAATCTTAACAGCCATTTGATAAAAGAAGTATGCCAACAGTTCAAGATTATGCATCAAAATTCCACTCCGTATCCCCCCCAAGGCAAATGAAGCTGTTGAGGCGGCCAACAAAAACTTAAAGAAGATACTTCGAAGGATGGTGCAAGGTTTTAGGCAGTGGAATGAAAAGTTGCCTTTTGCTTTGCTGGGTTACTGCACTACTGTTCGTACTTAAGTAGGTGCAAGTCCTTATATGTTGGTATATGGTACTGAAGAAGTTATACTCGCAGAAGTTGAAATTCCATCCATTCGGATTGTTGTTGAATCTGAAATTGATGATGATGAGTGGGTCAAAGCCCATTTGGAGTAGTTAAGTCTGATTGACGAGAAAAGACTGGCAGCAGTATGTCATGGTCAATTGTATCAAAAGAGAATGGCAAGAGAATACAACAAGAAGGTGCGTCCCTGGAAATTTGAAGTAGGTCAACATGTACTGAAATGCATCCTTCCATATCAGGCTGAAGCTAAAGGTAAGTTTGCCCCAAATTGGCCGGGGTCGTTCGTTGTAACACGAGTGTTGTCCAATGGTGCTTTGTATTTAACAGATATAGAAGGCAAATGTGTTGATATGGCTATCAATTCTGATGCAGTCAAAAGATATTATGTATGATTTCTTTGGTTTGTCTAATTGTGTTGTTTGTACATGGCATGTTTTGAAGATTGGAATGACGAAGGCATTTTATTCTGCTATCTAAACATTTTACCCTTTGTTACCCTTTTGAGCCTTATTTATTTTTCTCCATACCCCTCTTTTGAAATCAGAAACAGAGTTTAGAAATACATATATAGAAAATATAAATAAATAAAAAAATAGAAAAGAGGAACTACGTTCATAAGAAAAGGAGAAACATGAAAAGTAACAAAAACAAAGCAATTCATATGACTTGAACTACGTTCTACCTAATTCCTTTTAAGGATACGTAAGCAGCCTCACATTTCGGTCTCATAAAATAAAAATTCAAAAATTCCCAAACTCCAAGAAACTGGGGCAGAAGTTGTGGTTTCGTAAAAGATCTGATTCCAAAAGTTGTAATTCTGAACCCTTTTATTTTAAGTTGTTTTGAGCCTGCATGCCACCTTTTCTGTCTAGCCCTATCCAAAAGCCTACATTACGGTCCAAGAAAGACCTTCCGATCAATCTTTAAGGAATGCCAAGTCAAGCGAAATAGAGCTATGATTCACATCATGGGCAACACTTTTGTTCATAAGCATAGGGAAAAATTAATAAATGAGAGAGTCTTATTGGTGAAAACCATCACAGGCACTGTAAGGCGCCGAAGAGCTGAGAGAAAACTAAAATGAGAGAGTCTTATTGGTGAAAACCCTCGCGGACCTGTAAGGCGACAGTGATTCGAGAGATGAATAAATGAGAGAGGTTTGTTGGTGAAAACCCGTCAGGGCACTACAAGCCGAATGAGGCTCGCGACTTTGCAAAGAGGTTGGATTATGGAAAATCCCGATTTTGAAGTATGAAGACGGGATGGAAAATGAAATATGATTAGGTGAATGGTCTGGGCTGATTAATCAAAAATGTATGTCATGATCATTGGAGTCAGCTGCTTCATGCAGATAAGTCTCTTTTTCACTCTTCCTCACATAGTCATCTTGTTTCAAATTTTCTTCTTTATTCCTAATTCTCGAAGTCACTTCGTTTCATTTTCTTTTGGATATAATCCTCTAAGTTTTTTTCAATGTTAGCCTTGTTAAGCAAGTAAGAAAGGATTTCAAAGCTTATTACCAACTTTCAATTGCACAAAGAAAGTGCGGCCAAAGCATACCAGAAATAGCATGATTCAAAATGAAAATAAGGTGCTAGTGGGAGTTCAAGTGGTCAAGTGGTTTCGTGAATTTTTGGGAAATATAGAGGTTCAAATTTGAAGGATAGAAATGTAAAACAGCAAGATGAGTGTGAGGCGCTCGGGTCATTCAAGGTTCTATGTTGAGGTTCAATCAAAAGTTCAAATAATTCTTTACTAGCCAAAGGCAGCAAATCAGAACAGAGCATGGCAATGGAAAGGACACCTTCAGCAAAAATGCTGCAAATTAACCACCACATTTTCAAACTGATAAGATTTTCTTTGATTAAAACAGGGACAGGAAATTTCGTGTTCTAGAGGAACCCTTCGTGAGGAAAGCGTGCGCCAGATAGGTTCAACCGTAAGTTGTTAGGACCCTCCTGGATAATGGGATATAGTTTCAAGTTTTCAGGCCCCTCCTAGATAATGGGATATAGCTGAAGTTTTTAGGACCCTCCTGGATAATGGGATATAGTTTTAAGTTGTCAGGACCCTCCTGGATAATGGGATATAGTTTCAATTTTTTAGGATCCTCCTAGACAATGGAATATAGTCTAAGTTGTTAGGACCATCCTGGATAATGGGATGTAGTTTCAAATTTTCAGGACCCTCCTGGATAATGGGATATAGTTTCAAGTTTTCAGGACCCTCCTGGATAATGGTATATAGTTTAAATTTTCAGGACCCTCCTGGATAATGGGATTTAGTTTAAATTTTCAGGACCCTCGTGGATAATGGGATATAGTTTCAAGTTTTCAGGACCATTCTGGATAATGGGATATAGTTTCAAGTTTTCAGGACCCTCCTGGATAATGGGATATAGTTTAAATTTTTAGGACCCTCCTGGACAATGGGATATAGTTCAAGTTGTCAGGACCTTCCTGGATAATGGGATGTAGTTTCAAGTTTTCAGGACCCTCCTGGATAATGGGAAATAGTTTCAAGTTTTTAGGACCCTCCTGGATAATGGGATTTAGTTTAAATTTTCAGGACCCTACTGGATAATGAGATATAGTTTGAAGTTTTCAGGACCCTCCTGGATAATGGGATATAGTTTCAAGTTTTCAGGACTTTCCTGGATATTGGAATATAGTTTAAATTTTGAGGACCCTCCTAGATAATGGGATTTAGATTAAATTTTCAGGACCCTCCTAGATAATGGGATTTAGTTTTAATGTTCAGGACCCTCTTGGATAATGGGATATAACTTAAGTTGTCAGGACCCTCCTAGATAATGGGATATAGTTTCAAGTTTTCGGGACCCTCCTGGATAATGGAATACAGTTTCAAGGTTTCAGGACCCTCCTGGATAATGGGATACAGTTTCAAGTTTCCTGGACCCTCCTGGATAATGGGATATAGTTTCAAGTTTTCAGGACCCTCTTGGATAATGGGATATAGTTTAAGTTGTCAGGACCTTCCTGGATAATGGGATATAGTTTCAAGTTTTCAGGACCCTCCTAGATAATATGATTTAGTTTAAATTTTCCGGACCCTCCTAGATAATGGGATTTAGTTTAAATTTTCAAGACCCTCCTGGATAATGGGATATAGCTTAAGTTGCCAGGACCCTCCTGGATAATGCGATATAGTTTAAGTTGTCAGGACCCTCCTGGATAATGGGATATAGTTTCAAGTTATCAGGACCCTCCTGCGTAATAGGATATAGTTTCAAGTTGTCAGGACCCTCCTGGATAATGGGATATAGTTTTATGTTTTCAGGACCCTCGTGGATAATAGGATACAGTTTAAGTTGTCAGGGCCCTCCCGGATAATGGAATTTAATTTTAAGTTTTCAGGACCCTCCTCGATAATGGGATGAAGTTTTAAGTTTTCAGGACCTTCCGAGATAATGGGATTTAGTTATGTTTTTGAGACCCTCATAGATAATGAGATTTAGCATATGTTTTACCTTTATGAAATAGAATCTAGCTTTCAGGTTTTCACTCCTAAGATTAGATTTGATTTTAGTGTTCAGGGTCCTCCTGGATAATGGGATTTAGCTTTTAAATTCTTATAGCTCTTTTGGATAACAGGATTTGATTAATACTCACAGATGTTCCAGGTACCAAACTGGAGCAAAAAAATTTCTTTTATTTTGTTTGTTTTGTAACAATGCAAGCGCCCAACTGGAGAACAAAGGAATTCATTTCCAAAGTTTAAACATCAGGTACCCACCTGGAAAACAAGGGAATTTACTTCGAACCTTAAGTTAGTACAGGCGCCCACCTGGAGAACAAGGTATTTCATTTTAAGTCTAAGTTGCAGGCGCCCACCTAGAAAATAAGGGAATTTATTTCAAGTTTAAGTTGCAGGCGCCCACGGGAAAACAAGGGAATTTATTTCAAGTTTAAGCATCAGGCGCCCACCTGGAGAACAAGGGAATTCATTTTCAAAGTTTAAACATCAGGCGCCCACCGGAAAAACAAGGGAATTTACTTCGAACTTTAAGTCAGTGTCAGGCGCCCACCTGGACAACAACGGAATTCATTTTAAGTCTAAGTCAGGCACCCACTTGAAAAACAAGAGAGCTCATCTCAAAGTCTAAGCATCAGGCACCCACCTAGAAAATAAGGGAAATCATTTCAAGTTTTAGCATCAGGCGTCTACCTGGATAACAAGGGAATTCATTTCAGGAGTAAGCTCAAGACAACAGCAGGAACTCGCCCGAAAAATGAGGCCAATTCAAATTAGAAATAGCAAAAGCTCGCCTCAAGAAAGCGAGTCAACAGTTCAAGATGCACGACAGAACTACATAAGTTTCAAGATCAAGTTTGAAGATATATAGATAGTAACCTTGTAACTCATAGATCATAGATTATCCTAGCTTCTTTTAATTTTTGTTTCGGTATAATAAGGAGTTCAGCAAGAAGAAACGGCAATAGCAACAGTGAAATCACAGCTTCCCGGTAGTCCCAGCTACTAAAACATTCACAACTACACTGACCTGATTCATTAATAGCGAAGGATATGTAGGCAACCTCGGAAGCAGGATTCGATCAGACTTTTCAAAAATGCTTCCTATGGAGTATCCAAACGGGAAAAAATCGCTCGTATTTGCTCACTTTATCTTTGCCTGAAAACTCTTCATATTTCCAAGCAAAGAGGGGTAGCTGGGAGCACGTGATTTTTGCCCGACCAAAAATACTCTTACAAGAATCAAAAAAAAGATTTTTGTAGTTTATTTTATTTTTTATATAATTTTTAGGAATATTTTTTCAAGTGTTTACATTTTTAGTTGCATTTTTGCATGCATTAAAGCATAGAAAATATCTCAAAATAACAAAATTCCATGCATTGCATATTAGGTTGTGTGTTCGTATTTTTGGATTAATTTGGTTAATTAATTGTTATCACAAAATATAATAAATATCATTCATTTTGCATTTTAGCCTTTAATGCTAAATTAGTAGTTTTCTCTTCTTCATTTTAGGATAAACTAATTTTGAAAATATTATAATTAGCTTAATTAAGATTTTTTTAAGATTTAATTAATTTAGTTAGGATTTTTGTTAAAGAAAAGAAAGAAAAAGAAAGAAAAAAAAGTTGTTCCAATATTAGGCCACCCAAAAGACCCAATCTGTGGCCCAAAACCCCCATTCCCTTCCAATCCGCCCCAGGCCATCCCCTTTACCCAGTTCAAACCCTTCAGTCCTTCAGACATTTAAAACAACGTAGTGCTAAGTCAAAATTACGTTGTATTTAGTCAAAACCAGTCAAAGTTAATCCTGGCCCTTCAGTTTCTTTCATCCAATGGCCAGAAATGCTTCATTTCATTTGTTTAAAGCTGTCCAAATGCCCTTGATACAACCTAAGACCTTGTTCTATCATCTCCCCTACACCTTATCTCTCACCAGCGTCCGCCACCCACCGAAAATCTCTTGTGGCGGTGGTTGGTCTCCAAACTCCCTCAAATCTTGACCACATAACCCTCATCGTCCATTCACTCCAAATCCACCGCTATTTCCTTCCAAAAATCACGCATCTTCTCTAAATTAGAGATGTAAAGATACCAATAAAGTCTCTTTCGCCTCTTTTTCTAATTTCCTTCTAATCTGGCCTCTTCTTGATGTTGAACAAACCTGAATCAATTGGCTTTGGTTCCAACTGGTCTCACGGTGGTTGGATTCTGGGCGAGCAGCCATTGATGGTCCAAAATACTTTGAGCCTCTGCTTGATAGTAACATAGAGCACTAGCCGTTGAAGAATTCCGGCAAGTGATCATGTTACAGTTCCCATCATTAGCCGAAATCCTTATTCACCGAATTTGTAATTGACGTGCCATTGGTTTTCTCCGGGTCATCGGAATCTTTAGCAAACTGGTTAGTATACCTTTTTTCCTCTTTCCATAACCCCTCATATGATATAAAATTTATGTCTAAGTTGTTTCTAAGTTGTTTCTAATTCATAATTGATAACTTAATAATTAGTTTAATCCTATTTGTCAATGTATTACCGTCTTTTGAGTGCTTTTTTAAAATCTGCTTTTTCGTTTAATTCAGAGGTTGTTTATTTAAACCTCCATTGAACTTGTTTCCAATTATTGGTTTGGATTTAGAATTGGGCTTGTTAGTACAGAATCCCAAAGAGAGTATTGAGCATGTTTGGCTATATAGCCCAGATTTCTGGTATTTTTGAAAGGTATATAACATATGTTTAAAGGGTATTTACGAGATTTGGATTGAAAGAATCTTTCACAACTACCTAGGAAGGTTCTAGAAAAGTGGGGAATGGGCTGATTAAACAAATTGGTTAAGGATTGAGGATCCAAATGAACAAAAATAGAATTGAAGAGAGGTGAGAATGAATTAAGAAAATCAGGTCTTGCTGCCCTAGAATCCTGCTATAAAAGCTCATTTCACTCATTTTTAGAGGGGTATCTGAGACAGAAAAAGAAGGGATCCAACTGCTATGAATTCTAAGCTCCAAATCTGAGCTTTAATAGCACAAATACTCCAAAAACATAAGAAAAGGCAATCAAAAAGAGAAGTTTTAAAGTTTGATGTCAACCTAATTGGTTTATTGCATAAGTTTTGGGTTTTAAAGCTGGTGTGGTTTGAGGAAATTATTGGTTCTACTATCGTTGCTTCTACTATTGTTGTTCTGATTGTTGTTGCTTCATTCAAACCTCAGACTTATTTTCTACTCTGTTGCTTTTGCTATAATCAGGTACTCCTCTTGAAATTGGGATTACCAAGTGGATATGAATCATGTTTGTATGGAAAAGATAGGCATATTAAAGAATTGAAAACTCAACTATGTTTATGCTTTCAATTCTTGTATTCTTTCAAGTCGATTAGCTTCTTTTTTTCTCTTTTCTCTGGTTTCATGTTTTTCCATATCTGTTATTTCAAGTTGATTTTTAGAATGTTTAAAGTTTTAATTATTGAATTTGTGGTATGATTGAACTTTGTTCTTCATAAGAATATGATCTAATTTAATTTGTATCGGTGTCTGATATGAAAAATGGTTGGAAAATTAAGTGCTCAAGTACCAATTTAAGTATGGGGCAGTATATGTTTCTTCGCAGGCTTGATTTTGTTCTTATGACATTGAAAGTTTTATTGGCATCTCTTGTCGTCTAGGACTATAGTGAATTATTGTGATAGGTGCAAAACTAAAAATATTAGATTATGCATATCTACTGTACTCTTTGCTTCACATTTAGCGATTTGTTTTCATTTGGTGATGTTATAGATGGTTAGTCTTTGTAATTGATAATTTAGGAAAACGACTTATGAACCTTCGTAGTTTGCTTCAGACGCGCTATAATAAAATTATCATGGCTACGAGTACAATTCCCGTGACATAGTTGTGATACATAATTTCCAAATCTGGTGGTTCATTTATGTGACCCGGCCACAACAACCAATAATGTTAATTAATTAAACATATTGTAGATCGTGGGTATGATTTCCGTGATACGATTCGCAATGTATACCAAACAAACAACTGTACGACAATCGTAACTTGTTCCAGAATAATTACATAAATAATTAAAGCAGCTAAAAATTTAAAAATGCACAATAGGTATAAAGTATGTAATTAATCAGATAATTAGGTCAATAATAACAGTTGAGCGACCCTACTAAAACCACGGAATCCGGAAATGCCTAACACCTTCTCCAGGGTTAACAGAATTCCTTACCAGTATTCCTATATTTCGGGGACTGTAAAACAGAGCCAAACTTCCTCAATTTGGGATTTTAAACCGGTGACTTGGGACACCATAAATTATCCCAAGTGGCGACTCTGAACATAAATAAATAATTCCGTTTCGATTATTGTCACTTTAATTGGAAAAACTCCCTTATACCGCTTTCGGGTAGAAAAGGGAGGTGTGACACATGTGCGTTTCAAGCAGTGCTACCAAAGCTGGGTTATGGTAATTGAGCATGGAGCGAAAATTACGTTTTAACTCCGGTGATCGGGCTCCTCCGCGGTTCCATATGATGAATTGCATGGATTGACTATTTAGTGGATGTAGTGGAGATGGTGGTTACTCCCTCTCCACTGTTGATGACCTATGAGTTAGTGCTGAGATCAACACTATGGAAAATTTCCCCAACTCCGGATTTCTTGTGGGGCTAATGTTTAGGCAACAACTTAGTAGTTCCGGTGGGCAAGCGATGATCACTTTTCTTTCGTACTGTTCTTTGATGGTGTAAGTTTTGTCCCCGTTTAGGTAACACGAGATGGAATTTGTTTCTCGTATCTTGACCATTGTGGCTGCTACTTCCAGTTTAGCTATTTCATCATGTGTGTATTGAGGTGGAGTGGACTCGTTGAAGGAGTGAGTGGGTGATAAGGTGAGGCTTGTGCATGGAGAGGTATTGTAGGTGCTATCAATGATCTGGGCTGAATCTAAGGAACAAATGCTTGAGGTGGTTGTTGTAGGCGATAAAATGGTAGTTTCATAGTGTTCATTAGTGTTGAGTGATGGTTCTACATAGTTAAGGTTGCTGGAAATGGATGTGTCATTTGTTGTGGCTAGGTGAAATCTGAGGGAGGGTGCATGGCCCAGAGGTATTGGTTGTAAAGTTCCACCCCCATGCGCATTCCCTCTGTTACTATTTGTGCTATATCTGTTGGGTTTTGGATTATTACTATCACATCCTGGTTGTCTATTTCAATGGCAAATGTTAGTGCATGATCTTGAAGACTCATCTCTAGCCATGATTGAGGGTACGTTTGTGGTGGTGAATACTGTGTTATGGAGATAGGGGTTGGTTGTTGGGGGATCTTGTGGTGGTTGCATGGTTTGATGTTGAGGAATAAAGGGTGTTGAAGGAGACTCGTACTGGTGAGGGAGATTGTCCTTTGGTGATGTAAGTTGTGGTGTGAACGATTCATTTAATGATAAATGGCACTGAGTATTGGGAAGTTTAGTAGATGTAGAGGTAGTGGTAGTTAATGATTGTGTTTCAGGGTGTAGTTGTGTTTGAGAGGGTAGAGTGTAGTTTTGTTTGAGAGGGTAAGTTAAGTGGTTGATTTGATATTGGTCGTGTAGGTATAATTTCATGTGTGTCTGGGCCACGTGAAAGGCCAGTGGTGTTTGCTTGTTTTGGGTATTGGGCTTCTCCAATCAGTAGGTCTTTATTTTGGTTGAGAAAGATACGCATTGGGCTTTGTGTGTAGGTTATTTTGTGTTATGGGTGGAGGAGTAGATGCCGTAACATAGGTGTGTAATTGAGTGGCTATAGAGAGGGGTGAGGTGGAGGTCCATGGGCTTGCGTTTGTCAAGGTGACATCTTTGTTATCCACGTGTAGCTTATTTGTTTCATTTGGCATGTGATAGCTTATATGAGTCCACCAAACTATAGTGCACCTAATCCTTTATGAGCTTCTACTGAGAATACTTATGAAGCAGTAAGTAAAAGAGGCATAGGATTTTTACGTGGAAAAATCTCAACTCAAGGGGACAAAAACCACGACCTACACTTGTATGCTTTCAACTTCACTAACTTGTAAACACCTATTACAAGCTACTTTATAATGACTCTATTACAAAGAATTCAACTCAACTAACTTGTGGTACTCTCGTCATAAGCTACATTGTCACTCTCTAGTTACAAAGACATTAACTAACTTGTGATACTCTTATCACAAGTCACTTTGTCACTCTCTAGTTACAAAGTTTTTAACTAACTTGTGATACTCTTATTACAAGTCACTTTGTCACTCTCTAGTTACAAAGACTTTAACTTATGACTAAACCTAGTCACAATATAAACTCAGAGAGTTTACGGATTTTTGGTTTCCTAAAACATAGCTTCTAAGAAAGCTGGATAGAGTTACAATGAAGAACAAATAACAAGATTACAACTCAACTACGGATACACATAGACTCATTGTGAAACTGATCCTTTAGTGGAGTTATCTTCTTGTTCTTGACACACCAGTGACTTCAATACCGGATGGACACTTTAATGCTTGAGAGAATATCACTAAATGTACAACTGAATATATTGTGCCTTGCACCAGGTTGTTATACTACAAAAGACATCACAATGGTGATGTCAATTCTTAGTACACGCTTTTTCCCATTGACAAGTGACTGCTACACTGTTGTGTGTACAGTTACGGACAATAACTTTCTGTAGTTACATTCCAGTTGTATAGTTGACTTGTACTTCTGTCAGAGAACCCTAAAGGACCAGGTCCCTGTTGTGTTCCTCTTTGTAACTGTCACACCTCCTTTTTCACCTACGCCCGCGAGGGCGTAAAGGAATTTTTCCAATTAAAGGACAATCGGAACGAGATTTAGTTATTAATTATTCAGAGTCGCCACTTGGGAGATTAATGGTATCCCAAGTCACCGGTTGTATCCCGAACCGAGGAAAAATATGACTCTGTTAACAGTCTGCGAACCAGAAATCCGAATAAGGAATTCTGTTAACCCGGGAGAAGGTGTTAGGCATTCCCAGGTTCCATGGTTCTAGCACGGTCGCTCAACTGTTGTGTTTGATTTTATCTGATTTCAAAACATGTTCAAGATTATGTGATTTTTAATTTTAAAACCGCTTTTATTATTATTATTTTAACTAGAATTGCAACGTCGTGAAAATACGTCTCGAACCATGTCACATCAATGCACCCGTGGTTGTTGACATATTTCGACTTCGTTGAGATTCGGATTTGGGTCACATAAATGCGCACCCGAGTTTAGGAAGGTTAATTATTAAAAGTGCATCCAAAGTGTCTCACGCGCTAAGACCGTGAAATTCGCTAAATGGCCCATCCCGAATTCTAAGTATTTCACTATAACTAATTATTGAGGGCCCCGCAATTTATGTGTTTTGTTCAGCGAGGCTCGTCTCATTTTATTTTAAAAAGGCAGACCCTAGAGCTATTAGAATTTTCTATTTTTTATTTGTCTCTATTAATCAAGAAAAGGTCCTAATCAATTATTAGTATTAATAAACCAGCATTTGAAAGTGTTACACCGGCCTGAATTTCCCACAGCCACGGACATTGGGCCTGAAGTTAGCCCAAATCAATCAAGCCAAATTGCACCATCTAGGGAGCAGCTGGTCGAATCCCTGGAGTGGCAATCCAACGAATTGTTTAAATGTCTGCTCACTAACTTTACCCCAAACTCTTGTGAATGGGCTCCACTCTTCTGACAAAAGGAAATGAATATGCACTTGCCTAAATCAATTAGATACTGACCCTCAAATCGTTCAAGAGAGTAGTTATGTCGTCGTAATTTTAAAAATGAACAAACGTACTAATAAATTTACTCACGCTTGCAATTACAAGACAAATGTTATACCTCCTAATTTGTTATGCTTTTAAACCAATTTATGAACCAGCTGATGAGAAAATAACTAAGACTAAAGTGAACTATTAACTCCGACTACTGAATTATAATTGTCAAAGCTACAACATTACGAAATTATTTAGGACGCATGTTCAACATTAGAATAGAACTCAACGTGACAATACACCAGTTCCAGCTTCATCGCAAACTTGAACTGTTTATGATTTTGAATTTTTAAACAGAAAATTGTTAAGCTAAACAAGTTAAATCTAAGTAACTACAAATCAACGGTCCAGCAATCTAAATAACACAGTTCTGCCAGTTCAGTTATACATTCAAATTGATTGTATCGTACAACAACCAAATAAGAGGAAGACGATCAGCAGCAATAACAGCCACGAGTAGAAATCAATTAGCCAGTAACTTAATTCAATAGCCACGAAGAGTTGGAAACCAAATAACACCCAGGAAATCAACCACAAGTTACTACACCCAAATGCAATTGCAATTTGACCAGAAACTACAACGCTTCTTCAACAATCGAGAAATAACCAGCAATCACTTGAAATAGTCTCAAACACCTTCAGATGCCCTAAACACTCAGGTACAGGACAGAACCAGAGAAATTCGTGCTACTTATCATCCTAAATGAATTAACTAGTGGAATATTCACATTTGTTTTCTGATTTTCAATAGAAATCTAAGATCTAAAAGGAATTTTTTTGAACTTTTACTAATTTGAAATTCAACTATAGGCTCAGATCTGTAGAGAAGGCTTTTGGGGGGAATTTTTAGGTGAAGAGTCGACCCTTTCACAAGGCAAATGTGACCCTATTTATAGGCAAACAAACAACTCCTTATTTTCCTTTTAGTCCCTTATGGCAAACACACATGTTTATTGATATTTCACTATGACCCCAACCTAGAAGCTTCTAGAGGGTACTAGATCACATGGCAAAGAAGCCTTACCCTGATAACACCCTAATTGCCCCTGTGATTAAGCGATTATCTGACCACATTTAACTGACAAAACTAAATTACCAAATCAGGATTAACAAACTTAAACTATCAAAGCACAAAATCAAACAGCATGCAAAACAAAAAATTAAACTAACTGAGTTACTAGCTTCATTCAAACAAAATTACTAAACTAATTGGCGAACTTAAACTAATCAACAAATTAAAGCTAAACCAAAAGCAGATAGGGGATGACTGAAAACAGAATTAAAAGAGTTTATTGATTTTCATATTACTAATTATTGCTAGCAAAGTAAAACTAAGATGTTACCACAAGAAAAAATGAAACAAAAGAAATACAACTCACTGATGAAAAGAAAACTCCGGCCAGTTGACATTTCCCAAACCTCGGCCAATTCTAATGACGCTTGGCTCTAATGACACTCAAATCCTCACGAGGAAGGCCCAGGGATCCTTTGATGTCAATTGCATGTGCTTTGGTCGTTTTAGGGTTTTGGCCGGAGAAGTAAAAAATAATATTCAAGCATGTCCGGCTACATTCGAGACAACAGAGCATGGGGTTTGGGTAGAGGAGGAAGAGAGGATATTGGGTTGTTAATTTGGGGCGTTTGGCGTAACCGGCGTCATGGACAGAAAATCTTCCACGAGATATTTGAAGGTTTCCGGTGAGATTCGAAGGAAACTAAGGGTGGGAATGGGAAGAGGAGAGCAAGGTGGGTTGGTAGCGTTAATCTGGTGGTCGATAGCATAAGTGGTGTTCGGCGGCGGCTCCAGCGAAGATACAAAATACGATGAAGACAAAGCTGTCTGTAGGGTTTTGGGCATTTTCGGACAATTATATGCAAAAATGGGGGGAGAGTCTTTGGCCGTTGGATTAAACGATTAAAGGCTCAGATCAAATGCAGCTCAAACGACGTCGTTTGGCTAGCCCAGAACTGGACCGGGCGGGTGGAATTGGATTGGGTTAATGAGGGTGAATTGGGCCTGATCTGAGGTAGCTTCAATTGGGCGCGAAATTAATCAGAATCTGGCCCAGATTGGGCTTCTAATAAAGATCATTCTTTCTCAAATTGTTTTCTTATTGTTTTGTTTCTTTTCCTTATTATTTCATTTTGTATTTTTGTATTAATTTTTCTGTTTTTTTACAAAGATGCAAAATTAAACTAACAATTAAACTAAAATTAATTAATGCCTAAAATTGTTTTAAAAACTATTTCGTGACGATTTCACAATTAAACAATAAAATGCGAAAGCGAACTATTTTTGTTATTTTTCATATTTTATTCTAAAAATAAATTATCCCCTAATTAATACTAAAAATATGAAATTAAATCCTAAATGCAAATGTATTTTTTGTATTTTTCATATGAATTAAAATGCACAAATAAAATGCAACAGTTACCAGAAAATGCCACAAAATTCACAGAAGTTGTAAAATCAAGAAAAAAATCATTTTGTTTGAATTTTTGGGAATAATTCATATATAGGGCAAAAATCACGTGCTCACAGCTGCCCCTCTTTGCTCGGAAAAATGAAAAGTTTGCGGGCAAAGATAAGTGAGTAAATACGAGCGATTTTTGCCCGTTTGAATATTCCGTGTGAAGCATTTTTGAAAAAGTTGACTGCACCCTGCTTCAGAGGTTGCCTACATATCCTGGTCTAAATAGGAATCAGGTCAGTGTAGTTCAGGAGTGTCTGGTAGCTGGGACTACCAGGAGCTGTGATTTCACTACGATTGTTGTTGCTGCTGCTCACTGACCTTCCTTATTACATCATGTCAAAATAAAAGAAGCTAGCCTAATCTATGGACTATGAATTACAAAAGTCTTAACCGAAATCTTTCAACTGCATCTTGTACTTCCTTGTTGTCTTGCGTTCCCTTGGTGAAACTCATTGTTGTTACTTCAAATCGTGAACTGAGATGTTATTTCTTCTCTCCAAATTGCTGAACTTGAATAATCTTGAACTTGAATGTATTCCTCTATTATCTGGGAGGGCTCCCAATTACTGAAACTTAAACTGTATGTCTCTGTTCTCCAGGCGGACTCCTGACTTTTGAATCTTGAAATTGAATGTATTCCTCTGTTATCCAGGCGGGCTCCTGACTGCTGAACTTGAACTGTATTCCTCTATTATCCAGGCGGGCTCCTGACTTCTGAACTTAAAATGTATTCCCTGCTTTCCAGGCGGGCTCCTGACTGTTGAACTTGAACTGTATTCCCATGCTATCCAGGCGGGCTCCTGACTTCTGAACTTAAAATGTATTCCCTGCTTTCTAGGCGGGCTCCTAACTGCTACATTTGAAAGTATTCCCTGCTCTTCCAGGAGGGCTCCTGACTTCAAAATAGAAAAAACAAAGAATTTGAAAGCTAAAACATAAATTGTACTCCCTTGTTCTTCAGACAGGCTCCTGACTGCTGCGTTGGAATGTATTCCCTGCTCTTCAGGCGGGCTCCTGACTGTTACATTTGAAAGTATTCCCTGCTCTTCCAGGCGATCTCCTGACTTCACAAAAATAGACAAAACAAAGACAATTTGTCTGCCCCAATTTGGTAACTGTTTGGTGACTTCCTTTCTCCACAGAGAGTTCCTCTGAAACAAACGAACTTTTCTGCCCCTATTTTAATCAAAGAAAATTTGTCAGTTCAAAAATGGTGGTTAGTTGGTGGCATTCTTGCTGGAGATCTTTCTGTTGCATTGTTTTGTTCCGACTGGCTTCCCGAACTGGCCCTGAACTGCTTTGACTTTCCGACTGACCTTCGAACCCTATGACCTTTGACGAACCGAGTGTTCCATACTCATGTTGTTGTTTTGCCTCTGACCCCTTTATCCGAACCTTTGCATCTCCCATGTCATTACCAAACTATTCCACCGATGAAACTTCCGGTGATTCCCTGCAACCCCCATCTCATATCACGCTATCCTTAGTACGCTCTGACCACATTGTGCTTTACAAATGTGGAAGCTGGTAGTGAGCTTTGACTTGCTTTGAACAAGACTGACATTAAAACATCTTAGACAAATGAACCCAAAAGAAAATGAAATGCAATGACTTTGCGGGTTAAGGATAAGAAGAATCCAAAACCAGATGACTACTACGAAAGGAACAGGGAAAGAAACTTATCTAACTGGAATAGCTGGTACCAATGGTCATGACATGCATTTCGGACTAATCGGCCCAATCTGCCCAACTAACTAGCTCTTGGTCGCCACACTTTGTTGCCCCAGAATTTCCATCACTTGATTACTTTACCCAAACCTTAACCTTGTTCATCCTGCGGCGCCTTGAAAGATTTGCCCCAGCATACCTCTTTCACTCGTTCATCTCTCAAACTCACTTTCGCCTTACGGTGCCCGTGAGGGTTTTCACCAATAAGACTCTCTCAATTTAATTTCTCTCAACTCACATCGCCTTACGGTGCCCGTTAGGGTTTTCACCAATAAGACTCTCTCATTTTAATTTCTCTCCTTGCTTGTACTAGAGTGTTGCCCCTGACGGGAATTACTTTTACCTGCTTGACTTGGCATTCCCCAAAGACTGATCAGAAGGTCTTTCTTTGGACCGTAATGTGGGCTTTGGACGGGGTTAGAAAGAAAGGGTATGAAAGGCTCAAAACAATTTCAAAATGGGTTAAAATTACAACTTTCGAAATCCAATTTCTTTCACAACAACCACAACTTCTGCCTCACTTTCTTTCTTGGGTACTTTTGGATTTTTATCTGGGTATGACTGAACCTGAGAGAGGCTGCCTATGTACCCTTTCGGGATCAAGTCAAACGTAGTTCACGTCATAGAGACTACGTTGTTGTCGTTTTTTTTTCTTTTCTGCTCTTCTTTTCCTTTCTTTTCTTCAATTTCTTTTCTTTTGCCTTTCTTTTCTTTCTTCTTTTCACTTTCAATTTTCCTCTTCTTTTCTTTTCCTTCTTTTCTTCCTTCTTTTTTTTCACTTTTATTTTTTTCCCTTTTCATTTTCTTTTCTTCCGCACTCGCATTTCTTAATGGTGCCATTGATTCCGAAAGAGGGATATGAAAGCGAATAAGTAAGGCTCAAAGGGGATGACAAGGGGTAAAAGTGTTTAGATAGAAGAACAAAACGCCTTCATCATTTCAATCTTTAAAATATGCTAAATACAAATAAGTACAATTAAAATAAAGAACTCATACATAGTATCTCTTGACCGCATCGGAGTTGATGGCCATTTCTACACATTTCCCTTCCACATCTGTTAGATATAATGCACCGTTAGACAACACTCTGGTTACGACGAATAGTCCCTGGCAATTTGGAGCAAATTTTCCTTTTGCTTCTGCCCAATGAGGCAAAATACGTCTCAACACTAACTGTCCCACCTCAAACTTCCTAGGATGCACTTTCTTGTTGTACGCTCTTGCCATTCTTTGCTGGTATAGCTGACCATGACACACAGATGCCAATCTCTTCTCATCAATCAAACTCAACTGCTCAAGGCGGCTTTTCACCCATTCATCATCATCGATCTCAGCCACTGCTATGATTCGGAGAGACGGGATTTCCACTTCTGTGGGTATCACTACTTCCGTGCCATACACCAAAGAGTAAGGAGTTGCCCCCACCGAAGTACGAACAGTGGTACGGTATCCCAACAATGCAAAAGGCAGCTTTTCATTCCACTGTCTAGATCCTTCCACCATTTTTCGGAGTATTTTCTTTATATTCTTATTGGCTGCCTCAACCGCACCATTTGCCTTAGGGCGGTATGGAGAAGAATGACGATGAGTAATCTTGAACTGCTCACATGTCTCCTTCATCAGATGACTATTGAGATTAGCGCCATTGTCCGTGATGATTACCTTCGGAATCCCAAACCGATAGATGATATTTAAGTGCACACAATCAACCATTGCTTTCTTGGTCACGGATTTGAAAGTTTTCGCTTCAACCCACTTGGTGAAATAATCAATGGCCACTAGAATAAACCTGTGTCCGTTTGATACTGCTGGCTCAATTGGCCCAATGACATCCATGCCCCAAGCAACAAAGGGCCATGGTGTAGACATTGTATGTAATTCGGATGGTGGAGAGTGAATCAAATCTCCATGCACTTGGCACTGATGACATTTACGCACAAAACTGATGCAATCTCGCTCCATAGTGAGCCAGTAATAACCTGCTCTGAGAATCTTCTTTGCTAGAACGTACCCACTCATATGCGGTCCACAAACTCTGGAATGTACCTCAGTCATGATATATGTGGCCTGTCTCGCATCAATGCATCTCAACAACCCAAGGTCTGGAGTTCTTTTGTACAACACTCCTCCACTAAGGAAAAACCCGCTTGCCAACTATCGAATTGTTCGTTTCTGATCACCTGTGGCCTGTATCGAATAAACACCCATCCTGATATATTCCTTGATGTCATGAAACCACGGCTCACCGTCAAGTTCCTTTTCCACCACATTATAATAAGCGTGCTGATCGCGGACCTAAATCTGCAAAGGGTCCACGTAAGCCTTATCTGGATGGTGTAACATCGACGCCAGAGTAGCCAACGCATCGGCCACTTCATTATGAATCCTTGGAATGTTCTTGAACTCTATCGACTGAAACCGCTGACAAAGCTCATGCAAACATTGTCGGTACGGTATAAGCTTTAAGTCCCGTGTTTCCCATTTTCCTTGAATTTGGTGTACCAGTAGGTCCGAGTCACCCATGACCAAGACTTCCTAGACACCCATATCTATAGTTAATTTCAACCCCAAGATACATGCCTCATATTCTGCCATGTTGTTCATACAATAGAAACAAAGTTGAGCCGTAACAGGGTAGTGCTGACCTGTTTCAGAAATAAGTACTGCTCATATTCCGACGCCTTTCATATTTGCAACCCCATCAAAGAAAAGTTTCCATCCCGGCTTCTTGACTTGTTCCAGCTCATCAATATGCATCACCTCCTCATCAGGGAAGTAAGTTTTCAATAGCTCATAATTATTGTCAACTGGATACTCAGCCAAATGATCTGCCAGCGCCTATGCTTTCATTACAGCCTGTGTCACATAGATAATGTCAAACTCCATAAGCAAGATCTGCCACTTTGCAAGCCTCCCTGTAGGCATAGGCTTCTAAAAAATATACTTTAATGGGTCCAAGAGAGATATGAGGTAAGTAGTGTAAGACGACAAATAATGTTTCAACTTCTGTGCCACCCAAGTTAGGGTGCAACACGTCCTCTCCAGATGAGTATACTTAACCTCGTAAGATGTGAACTTCTTGCTGAGGTAATAGATAGCCTGCTCTATCCTGCCCGTAACATCATGTTGCCCCAGTACACAGCCGAATGAATTATCCAAAACCGTCAAATATAGAATCAAAGGCCGCCCTGGTTCTGGCGGGACCAACACGGGTGGGTTCGACAAATACCCCTTTATCTTATCAAAATCCTCCTGACATTCATCAGTCCATTTGACTGCAGCATTTTTCTTTAACAATTTGAAAATCTGTTCACAAGTTGTCGTGAGCTGAGCAATGAACCTCCTAAAATAATTCAATCTTCCCAACAAACTCATCACCTCAGTTTTTTTTCTTGGAGGCGGCAATTCCTGGATAGCTTTGATCTTTGATGGGTCTAGTTCAATACCCCGACGGCTAACTATAAACCCCAACAACTTCCCAGATGGCACTCCAAAAGCACATTTTGCAGGATTGAGCTTAAGATTGTACCTGCGAAGCCTTTGAAAAAACTTCCTCAAATCCCTGACATGATCTGACTGCTGTCTAGACTTCACAATCACATCATCCACGTACACCTCAATTTCCTTGTGTATCATATCATGGAATATTGTCGTCATTTCCCTCATATATGTTGCCCCAGCATTTTTCAAACCAAACGGCATGACCCAATAACAGTATGTTCCCCATAGAGTGATGAATGCCGTCTTTTCTGCATCTTCCTCGTCCATTAGAATCTGATGATAACCCGTGTTACAATCCACAAAAGAGCCAATCTCATGTTTGGCACAGTTATCAATTAATATGTGGATGTTCGGCAGTGGGAAATTATCTTTTGGACTAGCCTTGTTAAGATCCCGATAATTGACACACACCCTGGTCTTGCCGTCTTTCTTCGGCACCGGCTCAACATTAGCTAACCAGGTGGGATACCGCATAACCCGAATGACCTTTGCATCAAATTGCTTGGAAATCTCTTCTTTGATCTTTACACTTATGTCCGTTTTGAACTTTCTCAGCTTCTTCTTGACAGGGGGGAGTGACGGATCAGTGGGCAATTTGTGAACCACTAAATCGGTACTTAGACCCGGCATATCATCATACGACCATGCAAAAACATCCTTGTATTCGAGCAATACTTTAATTATCTCCTCCTTGAGTTGTGGCTCCAGATGAACACTTATTTTAGTTTCGTGAATATTGTCTTGGTCCCCTAGATTAACTGCTTCTGTGTCATTTAGGTTAGGTTTGAGTTTTTCTTCAAAGTGACTTAATTCTTTACTAATTTTCTCATAGGCCCCGTCATCGTCACATTCCACCTCATCATCATACTCGATTTCTTGTATTATTATTTCTGACTTAGATTGGCTTTTAAAACTGGGCCGAAGATTCCTCATGCATGTCATGTCATTGATATCAGCATAAATAGAACTATACAAAAAAGAAAAGAAAAATGGAAACAAAATTAGGAATGAAGAAAGGAGAAAAATTGCATTTCATTTAATGTAAAGATAACAGGGTTTTAACTCATCCAAACGGACATAACATAGCAACTGAATTACAAACCCTGGAATAATCCAGGTGAACAAAAAGGAAACAAAACCCACTACTACGACTCCCTTCGAATTGGAAGAGGAATAGCTTCCCAATTGTTGACTTTAGCACGCGGTCCGATGCACTGTATATTTGCTTTGCTCGACCCTTCACCGGCCTCAACCATGTTCACTTCAGCAAATACCCTCTCGAACACCTTATCCAAGTTCCCCTTTGCCCCAATCAGTGGACCCGACACTTTTACCAATAACTGCTTTCTGACACCCGGCCTGACGAAGGACCTGGACAGGCATGGAATCGGTTTGGGAAGAACCCAAGCTTTCTTTTTCAATTTACGAGCCCTTCTAACATCTGATGTTGTTGGCTTGAACCCCAGCCCGAAGGTATCCAAATTCTTGGGCAAAGAAACAGGTTGAACAATACCCTGAAGCTCAGCCCCCAGACCTTTCCCTGGCACGAACCCATTACTTAGCATTTCTGACACTACCACGACGGTCGCAGCTGCTACCCGGGGACGTGGAATGCTTTTACCTTCCGGCACCTTATCCACCGGGATTTTGTCGAAGACCTGATAAACCCATGGTCCCTTATCATCATCAGTCTCTATAAAGGGCACAATGGCATCACTTACAGCGCATGTGTGGTCTTCCCCATGTAGCACGACCTCTTGTTTGTCCCACTCGAACTTGACCATTTGATGCAACGTGGAAGGCACTGCTTTGGCCGCGTGGATCCATGTTCGAGCCAACAAAAGTTTATAAGATACTGCAACGTCCAGCACCTGAAATTCCATAGTGAACTCGACCGGGCCGATAGTCAATTCAAGTATAATATCCCTCACTGTGTCTATTCCGCCTCCATCGAACCCTCGAATGCAAACACTATTTTTGTGGATTCTATGATCCTCAATCTTCAACTTGTTCAGTGTAGACAATGGACAAATATTGGCACTAGACCCGTTATCGATCAACACCCGAGTAACCACTGAATCTTCACACTTGACCGTTAAGTAGAGAGCTTTATTATGTTCTATGCCCTCCACGGGCAATTACTCGTCAGAAAATGTCACCCTGTTTACCTCAAAGATTTTGTTGGAAATTGTCTCCAGGTGGTTTACTGAAATTTTTTCGGGCACATAAGCTTCATTCAATATCTTCATCAAAGCTCGGCGATGTTCGTCTGAATGGATCAGTAATGACAACAACGAGTTCTGGGCCGGCGTTTTTCTCAGTTGTTAAATAATGGAATAATCCTGTACTTCCATCTTTTTCAAAAACTCTTCCACTTCTTCTTCCGTCACAGCCTTCTTGACTACTACTGGATTGTCTTTAGTAGCCCTGGCCTTTTTCAACTCTTCGGGAGCAAAACAACTTCCTGACCGAGTTAATCCCTGTGCCTCACAACTCTCTTCCTCAATTTCCTTTCCTTTGTATGTCACCACTACCTTTTCATATTTCCATGGCACGACTTTTCTATCAACCACAGGTAATTGGACTACCGGCTTTATGACAACAGGTTCTATGTAGGCCCCTTTCACAACAACCACGGGTGCAGATGATGCCCCTGGTACCACTAACTTGGCTGACTCTGGCTTCTTTGCGACGACGGACGACCCTTTCCCTATTACCACCACTGGCTTGTCATCTACCCCTTTTGGATGAGTTGCTGGCTTTGCCCTAACTACCTTTTCTTTCTCCTTGGCTTTAGTAGAACGGATCATCATGACTGTCTGTGAGGGCTTCTTAAACTCTGTTCCCTTATGTATCAGTTCAATTATATTAGCCTCATGACGCGCTGTCAACGGGTTTTGGTTGATATTGGGTGCCTCTGGGGCCTGAACCTCGATCCTGTTTGTGTCAATAAGCTCTTGCACAGCAGTTTTCAATCTCCAACATTTCTCAGTATCATGTCCGAGAGCCCCTGAACAATACTCACAGCTCACTGAATGGTCCAGATTTCTAGGAAGGGGATTTGGCATTTTGGCCTCAACCGGGTTCAACAGGCGTAACTGTCTCAGTTTGTGGAAAAGGGGTATAGGATTCTCCCAGCGGAGTCAATGTTTTTTGTTTCTGCATTCTCTCGTTTCTTAAAGCTTGGTTTGGGCGGAAGCCGGATCCTGGCCTATAAGCCCTCGGGTGTGGATATGTATTTTGTGGAGCTGGGTAAGTGTTTTGGGTAGCTGGCACATGCCATTGCGCGTGAGCCGGAGGCTGGGTATAAGTTTGGGCATGATGGACGGAAAAGTGTGGCTCTGGTGGTGGATAATAGTGTTGAGGAGGGCCATATGGGGTATACGGATAATTTGGGTGGTGGGGTCTGGGTTGGTGTTAATAGGATGAAGGGCTTCTAGACCTGGACCATGCTCCGGATTCGACAGTTGCAACCTCTTCTTTCTTCTTCTTCCCAAGCACACCCCTAGTGCCGTTTTGAATGGCTTGGGTGGTTGCTTTGATTGCTGAATAACTCATGATCTTATTGGATTTGAGTCCCTCCTTAACTATGCCTCCCATTTTCACGACTTCATTAAAGGACTTGCCCACTGCTGACCCCAAATGACCAAAATAGGTGGGCTCCAAAGCCTGCAAGAAATAATCAACCATTTCACTCTCTTTCATCGGGGGGTCAACCCTCGCTTCTTGCTCTCTCCAACGTAACCCATATTCTCGAAAGCTCTCACCGGGCTTCTTCTCGATCTTTGTCAATCACAGTCGATCTAGGATGATTTCAAGATTATATAGAAACTAAGAGGCAAAGGCTTGGGCCAAGTCATCCCAGGTGTACCACCTGCTATGGTCTTGTCTAGTGTACCATTCCAACGCCGATCCGCTCAAAGTTTGGCTGAAATATGCCATCAGCAATTCATCTCTCCCTCCTGCTCCTCTCATCTTGCTACAGAATCCCCTTAAATGTGCTACTGGGTCGCCATGCCCGTTGTACAAATCAAACTTAGGCATCTTGAACCCGGCCGGTAACTGAACATCTGGGAACAAACATAAATCTTTATAGGTCACACTTACTTGGCCCCCTAACCCCCTCATGTCTCGGAATGATTGCTCCAGGCTTTTGACCTTTCTGATCATCTCCTCCTGCTCAGGTTTTTGGGCGGCTTCTCGGTGCCTGCCGTGAGATCAAGATGAGGGGTATAAGAGTAGGGTTCTGGAACTTTGAAGGTAGGCTCAGGGGGATAATACTGGTTGTCGTGCATCTGGAACAGAGGCTCACTGGGGGATCGGTGTAGGGTAGCAGACGGAGGTGCCACAAAAATGGGAGTGATTGGTGGAGTAGGGTATGAGACTTGTTTGGATGTAGGAGACTGTGATGTATGAGAAGTGGTGCCTTGGCATTGTTGGTAGAGGGGAAATGCTGGAAATGAATTCACAGTGGGTGGCTCCTGAGGCTGAGCCAATGGTGGGATATAAGCGGGATTAGCGGGATAAACTGGCGGTGGATACCCGTTCGCCCAGGCTTGGTACATTTCAGCCATCTGTTGCTTCAGCTTATACATTTCCTCCCTTATTGCATGAACATCCATTTATTCTACTTCTTTCGATGGGTCAGCGATACTCGTATCAGATTCCGGGCCAATCATGTTCACTTTATCTTTAGACCGGGTGTTGTATGGATGGGTTGCCAGAATGCCAAACAACTAACCACCTGCTTGGACTCACACATTTAGACAACAATTCTGTTAGCGATTAGGCTTTAACAGATAGGATAACCGCACATTAGGCACGAATGCACCTATACAGTTAACCATTTCTATTATGCATTTGCTCGACCGCATGCGTCATCCCAGCATTTTCTTAGTTCCAACTGTAAGCTTTCTCTTTTCTTTTTGTTTTCTTTTCTCTTTTCTTTTCTCTCTTTGTTTTCTCCTATTTTTTTCCTTTTTCCCTTCCTTCCTTCTTTATTCTATTCCTTTCTTGTTTTTCCGCTATTCTCTTTTCTTTTCTCTCTTTTCTTATTTTCATTCTTTTTTTTTTCTTGTCTTTCCGCTTTTTCCTTTCTTCTTTCCCTTTCTTTGTTTTCTTTTCTTAACTCGGTTACGGTCGAATCCTATGGAGATTTCCTATGTATCGTGACCCCGCACGAATCAGACTAGGCGTAGTTCGTGAAAATAAGTGCCAAAAATAAAGGAACAATTTTTGGGAATTTTCAAGTTTTTCATTACCACAACATTCTATTACAAACTAAACATTTTGAAATAGAAAATAACATACTCCAACTAAACTCAAATACAGACTCCGAACATACTAACATACTTGGACACAAAGAGAAAATAGATTGTCAAACAACAAACTCTAAAATGGAAAATACAGACTCGATCTATGAATACATTAGTGCTTCAAAAGTGGATGCCTGCGGGGCATCGTTCGGCCTCGCCACAGGCTTAGGTGCCAAATCCCTTTCAAGTTGCTCCAGCTCATACATGGTTTGCTTGACATAAATCATCACTGCCGAGAAGAAGGTAGTGTGGGTCATGTCTTCACATGCCCGACATCTCATAAGGATGGCGTAGGTAATGGTCTCAATCATGTCTCTTGTTCGACCCTTTTCTATAAGCAATCGCCTTACTTGATTATTGCGAGCCTCCAACACATGAGAATCCTGAAGATGCTGATCTTGCAGCTGCTGTATTTCTACTTCAATTCGGGCCAGTAAATCATAGCAGTGTCCACTTTCGGTCTCAAAAGCTTTAGCTTGCTTAGCTGCTTTATCCTCAAGGGTGACCACTTTTCTTTTCAGACTAGCAATGGTCTTTTAATAATCCTTCTCTAATTGTTTCATGTAATGGGTGCGTTCTTCTATTCTTTTTACCCACTGTGCCCGGAGTCCCGCTATGGTGCCTTCAAATTTTTTCAGCTCATCCCGCCACTCACTAATTTCCTTTTTCAGCCCCTTTATCAACTGCTCGTCTGACCGGCTCCTTTGTTGGTTATTGGCAGCTATCCTCATTTGCTGGATTTGGGCCCTAAGCGCCTCGTTTTCTTGGGCCAACTTGTTCTTTTCTCCCTGATCAACAGCAACTTGCACACTGTTCTCAAATTTCAGAGCTCCAATCTGTTGTTTCAGCTTGCCGATTTCAGCCTGATAGCCTTCTTCTTTTGCTAGACAACCCCATTGTTCTTGTGATGATTCAGTGAAATCCTGGATGTGGGGTCTTTTAGCTGGCCTCTGATGCTCAAGTTCTCTTCTGTACCATGCAAGGTATTCTGGCGACATTTCTCCTTTGGCCCGATCCTGCACACAAGTATCTGCTTGTAGATATTGACATTCATTCCAAATCTCGCGGACTTTTGCTTCGGGAAACTGTCCATCAGGCCTAATATCAATTACTTAAGCACTAAGATCTTCCTCCCGTGGCACTGTTTGCATCTCCCGAGTTGTCTCAGAACCCGACATGGAGCATAAGGCTGGATGCTCTTAAGTCCCATCAAAACAAAATGTGACCTAGCTGCTGGCATGTATATGATTTCTTCAACAGGCAACCATCCCAACGTCCACTGTATCTGACTGTCCGTGAGAGTACGAAAGTATGATATCCACGTTGTTACTCCTTCAGGCAGACTAACCCCGTCAATCCTTGTGTAAAACTCTCCTATACAGGTTTTGTCAGACGAACCATAACTCAAGAGCCGGGAACGGTGGCATAGATGCTCGGTCATCCACATTTGTAGCAACAAGTTACACCCCTCAAAAAAGTTGCCTCCGGCTTTGCAGGCAGTGAGAACTCGGAAAATGTCAGACATGATCATAGGCGCAAGAGTGCTTTTATCTTGAGTAAGCAAGGTACTAATGACCCCGGCTATTTTTATATCAATATTCTCGTCTTTCCTTGGGAACACCAAGAGGCCCAAAAAGGTTATCATGAAAGTCACCCGTCTGTGCTCATCCCATTTTTGACGGTTATTTTTACTGCATAGCTTGATGTCCGTCTTGTTAAACCCTCCCACGTGGCCGTACCTGTTGTATATGAAGCGCAGAGTGCAGAAGCCTTTTGCCAAATCTGGATTATGGACTGTCCTGGGTATCTTCAATGAATCTAAAAACCGATGCACCGTGATGGCTCTTGGAGCAACCAGATATTTTTCTCTTAACGGAACCTTAGCATTTCCGATGTACCCGGCTATTTCCTCCAGAGTTAGGATGAGCTCAAAATCTGAGAAGTGGAAGACATTGTGCGTCGGGTCCCAGTAGGTGACCAACGCTCTTATAATATCACCCCGAGGCTTGATTTCCAATAAACCCGTAAGACCTTTCAGATATTTCTTGACTTCGTCTTGTCCTTCTTTACCTAAATCGTTCCACCATAGCCACAACTCGAAAGGGATTTTAGTCATTATTGAGAAAGGTTCGTTTTGCATCGTGCTCATCCTGCACATTTATTAAAGTGATTTAAGCAAAAACAAAACTTTTATTTGACTCAAACAAAATTAACTATTTCCTTTTCCAAATTTAAAATGAAAGACTCGGTTTTCGAAGACGGCCTTTCAGCACTCCCAAGGACGAAGATTTTAAGGTTGTGAGAGTCAACCGGTCAAAAATCAAAATTGACCAAAAATGGCCGTCTTTGCAAAGTCAACCTTCCAGCGTACCTTTCGGGAATATTTGACTATTTTGACAAGACGGCAATACCCGACTCATTTATGACTCTTTCCTTGTTTATCAAAATAAGTGACCCGGTATTGCAGGACACGACCTTCCAGCTCCTAGGGGACGAAAAATATAAGGCTGTGCGGGTCAACCGGCCAAGAATCTAAAAATGACCAAGGTGACTGTTAAGCAAAATCAGTCTTCCGGCGTCCATTTCGGGAACGTTCGGCTGTTTTTGATGAAAACGGCATCACCCGACTTATGCATGCCAAAATTTAAACTTAAATATTTTTGGCTATTTTTGCAAAGGGTAGGTTGGACCCGATGAGGGCTGCCTACGTATCACATACCCTGTGAGAATCAAACCGGCGTAGTTCGGGCAAAGAAACTAACTATATTTTTGAAAACAAGGCTCTTTCTTTTCATTTTCCATGGCGAGACAAACTATTTTTATTTTTCTATTTTTGAAAACAAGACAAAATAACGACACTCCTTTTCTTTTCATTTTCAACAAACAATAAACAACCTATTTTTTCCAAACTAAAACAAAGACTTTTTTTCTTTTCTTTTTCAACAAACAACTTTCCAAAAATAAAAGACTCTTTTTCTATTTTTCCTTTTCTTTTTAGTAAAACAAACTATTAAAAATAAAACATTTTCCTTTTTCCATTTTCTCAAAATTTCGGCAGAGTTTCGACAGTATTTGGTCATTGGTTTTTTCTAAAATAATCAATTAACTCCCTAACTGCTATTTCTCTCTTTTTCTCTTTTCCTCTTTTTCTCAATTTTCCAACATTCCCGATATTCAAAAGCCGGTCAACATGCTGGTTCGAAACAAATATATGTACAGAACAAGTAGGATGCATCAGGATGGTCTTTTCATTTCAGGTTGCTAGCCCTAGACGGACCCTACCCCTGTGGTGAGTCCCCTAAGTCAAATGCAGCATGATGCAATTAAGCGCTCCTACTAGGGATTCGGCATGAAGTCAAGTTATTCTAAGTTCAAAACCTGGGTATGTGTTCTAAACAGTGCACTCGAGCGGACAACTCGAGTCGAGGAGGGGGCAGCGTACCGGGGACCGGCGAGATCGTCCGGCTTCGCAACTTATCCGAGCCTCTTTTTTATTTCAAGGTATGACACTAACAGAATAGGGAGTCTCAACCAGTAAGCACATCCCCGGAGGTGAGAAGAGAAGGGTATCGGCATAGTTTATATACAGTTCAGATAATATCAAAGCGGTAACATTTAGCACATTCAGCACGAAACATGTAGGAAAATCAGATATAACCAAATACAACAATTTATCTAAGCTCAAATTCTAAACCCTGAACCAGAGATTCTAGATTCGATCCCCAGCAGAGTCGCCAGAGCTGTCACACCTCCTTTTTCACCTACGCCCGCGAGGGCGTAAAGGAGTTTTTCCAATTAAAGGACAATCAGAACGGGATTTAGTTATTAATTATTCAGAACCACTTGGGAGATTAATGGTGTCCCAAGTCACCGGTTGTATCCCGAACCGAGGAAAAATATGACTCTATTAACAGTCCGCGAACCAAAAATCCGGATAAGGAATTCTGTTTACCCGGGAGAAGGTGTTAGGCATTCCCGGGTTCCGTGGTTCTAGCATGGTCGCCCAACTGTTGTATTTGATATTATCTGATTTCAAAACATGTTCTAGCTTATGTGCTTTTTAATTTTAAAACCGCTTTTATTATTATTATTATTTTAATGAGAATTGCAACGTCGTGAAAATACGTCTTGAACCACGTCACATCAATGCACCCGTGGTTGTTGACATATTTCGACTTCGTTGAGATTCGGGTTTGGGTCACATAAATGCGCACCCGAGTTTAGGAAGGTGAATTATTAAAAGCGCATCCAAAGTGTCTAACGCGCTAAGGCCGTGAAATTCGATAAACGGCTCATCCCGAATTCTAAGTATTTCACTATAATTAATTATTGAGGGCCCCGCAATTTATGTGTTTTGTTCAGCGAGGCTCGTCTCATTTTATTTTAAAAAGGCAGACCCTAGAGCTATTAGAATTTTCTATTTTTTATTTGTCTCTATTAATCAAGAAAAGGTCCTAATCAATTATTAGTATTAATAAACCAACTTTTGAAAGTGTTACACCGGCCTGAATTTCCCACAGCCACTGACATTGGGCCTGAAGTTAGCCCAAATCAATCAAGCCAAATCGCACCGTCTAGGGAGCAGTTGGTCGAATCCCTGGAGTGGCAATCCAACAAATTGTTTAAATGTCTGCTCACTAACTTTACCCCAAACTCTCGTGAATGGGCTCCACTCTTCTGACAAAAGGAAATGAATATGCACTTTCCTAAATCAATTAGATACTGACCCTCAAATCGTTCAAGAGAGTAGTTATGTCGTCCTGATTTTAAAAATGAACAAACGTACTAATAAATTTACTCACGCTTGCAATTACAAGACAAATGTTATACCTCCTAATTTGTTATGCTTTTAAACTAATTTATGAGCCAGCTGATGAGAAAACAACTAAGACTAAAGTGAACTATTAACTCCGACTACTGACTTATAATTTTCAAAGCTACTGCAATACGAAATTATTTAGGACGCATGTTCAGCATTAGAATAGAACTCAATGTGACAACGTACCAGTTCCAGCTTCACCGCAAACTTGAACTGTTTATGATTTTGAATTTTTAAACAGAAAATTGCTAAGCTAAATAAGTTAAATCTAAGTAACTACAAATCAACGGTCCAGCAATCTAAATAACACAGTTTTGCTAGTTCAGTTATACATTCAAATTGATTGTATCGTACAGCAACCAAATCACATAAAACTGTTAAAATATAATGAGATTCACAAACGACATATCTATAGCCGAAGCTCCAGTTTTCATTTCATTTTCCAGCAAGTGATCTACATAGTACTGAGTTTCATGGTGAGTACCTGGAGATGTGAAATACAATAAGAAGAGGAAGACGATCAGCAGCAATAACAGCCACGAGTAGAAATCAATCAGCCAGTAACTTAATTGAATAGCCACGAAGAGTTGGAAACCAAATAATACCCAAGCAATCAACCACAAGTTACTACACCCAAATGCAATTGCAATTTGACCAGAAACTACAACACTTCTTCAACAATCGAGAAATAACCAGCAATCACTCGAAATAGACTCAAACACCTTCAGATGCCCTAAACACTCTGGTACAGGACAGAACCAGAGAAATCCGTGCTACTTATCATCCTAAATGAATTAACTAGTGGAACATTCACATTGTTTTCTGATTTTCAATAGAAATCCAAGATCTAAAAGGAAGTTTTTTGAACTGTTACTAATTTGAAATTCAACAGAAGGCTCAGATCTGTAGAGAAGGCTTTTGGGGGGAATTTTTAGGTGAAGAGTCGACCCTTTCACAAGGAAAATGTGACCCTATTTATAGGCAAACAAATAGCTCATTATTTTCCTTTTAGTCCCTTATGTAATTTCACCCTAGTCCCTTAGTTCTTTTACTTACTCAGCAAGCTAACACACATGTTTATTGATATTCCACTATGACCCCAACCTAGAAGCTTCTAGAGGGTACTAGATCACATGCCAATGAAGCCTTACCCTGATAACACCCTAATTGCCCCTGTGATTAAGTGATTAGCTGACCACATTTAACTGACCAAACTAAATTACCAAATCAGGATTAACAAACTTAAACTATCAAAGCACAAAATGAAACAGCATGCAAAACAAAAAATTAAACTAACTGAGTTCCTAGCTTCATTCAAACAAAATTACTAAACTAATTGGCGAACTTAAACTAATCAACAAATTAAAGCTAAACCAAAAGCAGATAGGGGACGACTGAAAACAGAATTAAAAGAGTTTATTGATTTTCATATTACTAATTATTGCTAGCAAAGTAAAACTAAGATGTTACCACAAAACAAAATGAAACAAAAGAAATACAACTCAGTGATGAAAAGAAAACTCCGACCAGTTGACATTTCCCAAACCTCGGCCAATTGTGATGACGCTTGGCTCTAATGACACTCAAATCCTCACGAGGAAGGCCTAAGGATCCTTTGATGTCAATTGCATGTGCTTTGGTCGTTTTAGGGTTTTGGCCGGAGAAGTAAAAACTAATATTCGAGCCTGTCCAGATGCATTCGAGACAACAGACCATTGGGTTTGGGTAGAGGAGGAAGAAAGGATATTGGGGTGTTAATTTGGGGAGTTTGGCGTAACCGGCGTCATGGCCGGAAAATCTTCCACGAGATATTCGAAGGTTTCCGGTGAGATTCGAAGGAAACTAAGGGTGGGAATGGGAAGAGGAGAGCAAGGTGGGTTGGTGGTGTTAATCTGGTGGTCGATGGTATAAGTGGTGTTCGCCGGCAGCTCCAGTGAAGATACAGAATACGATGAAGACGAAGCTGTCTATAGGGTTTTGGGCATTTTCGAACAATTATATGCAAAAATGGGGGGAGAGTCTTTGGCCGTTAGATTAAACGATTAAAGGCTCAAATCAAATGCAGCTCAAATAACGTCGTTTGGCTAGCCCAGAACTGGATCGGGCGGGGTGGAATTGGATTGGGTCAATGAGGGTGAATTGGGTCTGATCTGAGGTAGCTGCAATTGGGCGCGAAATTAATCAGAATCTGGCCCAGATTGGGCTTCTAATAAAGATCACTCTTTCTCAAATTGTTTTCTTATTGTTTTGTTTCTTTTCCTTGTTATTTCATTTTGTATTTTTGTATTAATTTTTCTGATTTTTTACAAAGATGCAAAATTAAACTAACAATTAAACTAAAACTAATTAATGCCTAAAATTGTTTTAAAAACTATTTCGTGACGATTTCACAATTAAACAATAAAATGCGAAAGCGAACTATTTTTGTTATTTTTCATATTTTATTCTAAAACAAGCTATCCCCTAATTAATACTAAAAATATGAAATTAAATCCTAAATGCAAATGTATTTTTTGTATTTTTCATATGAATTAAAATGCACAAATAAAATGCAACAGTTACCAGAAAATGCCACAAAATTCACAGAAGTTGTAAAATCAAGAAAAAATCATTTTGTTTGAATTTTTGGGAATAATTCATATATAGGGCAAAAATCACGTGCTCACAGTAACAATTGTGGACAGTCACTTTCTGCTGTTACATTCCAGTTATACTGTTGACTTGTACTTCTGTCAGAGAATCCTAAGGGACCAGGTCCCTGTTGTGTTCTTCCTTGTGGTTGTTCACTCATTTGCTGGAGCTCAGACTGGATATTGTTCATTTGAAATGTATACCTGGTGGGTCAGGTTCTCTATCTGGTTCTTGAAAATAAGTTTGTTAGATCATCAAAACATAAGAAGAATAAGGCAAAGACATTGAAAATCCATCAGTATGAGAATGGTTGATGAATTATCAAGTGTGGCTACTGGTTGTATGAGTTGGCTCGTAGGGTGTTTTGGGCTACTTGGTGTAGTGTTATGATGGTCCATTTCACTTGTGTCACGAGCCTGGTTCGCCCTCCGTGAACCATCGTGACGGCACCTAGTCTCTACGACTAGGTAAGCCTAACAATGAGAAAAATAAACAAAAAATAGCGGACAAAATAATTAAAAATCGAAATAGTAAAATAAAATTGTGTTTAAGGTGCCGCTCGGCACATACAATAACAACTCTCAAAACTAACAACATTTTCCAAAACTCGGAATCTCATGAATCACAAGCTAAGAGATATATAAGAAACTTTAACACAGAAATGTCTAACAACAGGAAAACTACTGAAGGGCTATACTTATTATAGAAAGATAGAAAGGAACTCCTCGGTCTGCGAACGCGGCAGATATACCCCGAAGGCTCTATAGAAGCGCCTCGCCTCAAGGATGATAAGACTGAGTGGAAGTACCTGGATTTGTACAGCAAAAATGTGCAGAAGAGTATCATGAGCACACCACAGCGGTGCCCAGTAAGTATCAAGACTAACCTCGGTGGAGTAGTAATGAGGAACAGTCAAGACACTTACCGGTCCAATAAACTATATAAATATAGGAACAACAGAACATGATGTATGTATATATATATATATATACTACATGAAATGGCTAACAATACTACAATCACAATAAGGAAAGAAAACAACAAGTGACAGCGGAAATACCAAAATAATGACATAGAAGAGCGAGGGAAAACACAAACCCAAATCCTAAATTCACACTAGCTCTTATCCAACAATTTTCACGAAGTACCGAATCTCAGACAAATTATAGCTCACGAGTCCCAGTTCCTGAAATCTAACACTTGGCATCTTGTACCCCCATCAACCTCATGGTCATGCTGACAACTCACTTGCTAACTAGAGCCACTCTTACATATATAACAAGTAAACGAGGGTGTACATCTATACTCAGCAAAATCAGGAGGACTTCACATCCAATAGGAGTGTTCAACTACATGTATGCTTGTGCAATTGTTATAACATAGTTCCTACTAGCTAAATAGTGTAAGGAAAAGAACAGACAACACGTAAGATATTTCCTCACAATTTCCACGAGATAAAACTCATACAGGTAAGCGTACCACAACACAATATTAAACAACAAGAATGCCCCCAGGCCATCACAAATGATCACAATCAATCCCTGACATAGCCCACCTTGTCTCTCCACGTGTGCAAATAATAACATAATAAATGCCCGCCTTATTTCACCACACGTGCATCATAATGTTCTCACCTTGTCTCTCCACATGTGCAAATAATAATATAATAAGTGCCCATCTTGTTTCGCCTCACGTGCATCATATTGTTCCCACCTTGTCTCGCCACATGCGCAACCCACATATCAGCATACATATACATACCCCGCCTTGTCACACCACATGTGCAATATATCAATAGTAGCAATAGCACGGCAGAAACCCCGTGCAACCCCATAACAACAGGTACAACAGCAACAATAACAATATATACAAGAACACGACAAGTAAATCAACTCAAGAACTTTCGATCACAAGGAGACGGTAAAACTATATCACAATATAACCACAATAGAGAATACTAACTGTGATAAGAACAACTCAACAGGGAAGAAAATAATATGAAGCAACGATCCCACAATATGTAATTCCACAACAAGGAAGCTAACACGAATCAAATAATTCCAAATAAGGAAATGTCGACTAAATATAGATTATCTAAACTTCTTTTAAGGTTGGACAATTTACGAAAAATATACAATAATTTCAATTAAAAATGGGCAGCGAGAAGATAATCATCACCTCAATCTAGACTAAACAATTATAGGGGAGATAATAATGATTTCCAATAAAGACGAGCAGTCATGAAAGATAGCATGACAATAGAAGAGGTAAAAACCTTCAGTTAAGCAAAATAAGAGTCAAATAGGCAATAAGAATGAATCATGAGCAATTGATTCCAATTAGAGCATGTAGAGGTAAAACTAGTAGATGGAAAACTCAAGCATATCAAGTACACATTCATACATAGTGAATATAAGGACCTAAGAACCCTAAAGGCCAATTTTTCCAAAAATAAGTCCGAGCACGCACTCGTCACCTCGTGTACACGAACTATAATCAACATAGTAGACTCAAATCCTAAGGGGAGGTCCCCCACACAAGGTTAGGCAAGATACTTACCTTGAACCAGCTCAAAATCAACTCGAAACCACGTTCTTTCCATGAGTAATCGACTCCAAATGGACCAAATTTATTCAATTCCACTACATAATGCAAATAACACTTCAAGTAACTGATTCTACAAACAAATTCTAAGCTAATATGCGAAATTAGGTAAAATAACCAAAATGCCCCTCGGACCTACGCCTCGAAATCGGGTAAAATTTATATTTTTAGAACTCTCGTACTCTCACGAGTCTATACATATCAAAAACACTGACATCAGAGTTCAATTGTCCCCTCAAATACCCATTTTAAGGTCTCTTAATCTCAAGCCCTAATTATCCATTTTGAACTGATTTTTCCCTAATTTTTCGCCACTAATTAGACCTTTAATCACATATAATTGAGTTATGAAGTCAAGAATATTACCTCAAAGTGATTCCTCTTTGGTTTCCTAAAAAATCTCCCTCAAAAGCTTCAATCCCGTTCAAAAATGGTGGAGAAATGAAGAAGGGTCGCGGATTGGCTATTTAAATATTGCCCAACTATTTGTACATCGCGATCGGAGAAGAGATGCGATCGCGTAGAAGAAATAGTTGTTGGCCCAAAGTGTGCTATGCCATCGCAAAAGGACTGATGCGATCGCGTAGAAGGAAAATGGCTACTGTCCAAATTTTGTGTTACGCGATCGCGAACCTATTTGTGCAAATGCGATGAAGGAAAATATGGCAGGTCGACATTGTACTACGCGATCGCGGCTATGCATATGCGATCGTATAGATGGAAACACCAGATAGCAAAACAGCAGTTCAAACATAGGGAAAAATGACTAGTGGCCCACCTGGAACACACCTGAGGCCCTCGGGACCCCGTCCAAATACATAAACAAGTCACATAACCTAACACAGACTCGCTCGAGGTCTCACATCATATCAAACAATGCCTAAACGACGAATCACACCATGAATCGAACTATGAACTTCCAAATCTTCCAAATTCAAAAACTTGTACCGAAACCGATCAAATCAACCCGGAATGACGCCAAATTTTGCAGACAAGTCCAAAATGATATAATGGAGCTTCTCCAACTCTCAAAATCGCATTCCGACCCTGATATCAAAATTTTACTATTGATCCGAAAACTTCAAAAGTTTAACTTTCGGCATTTCAAGTCTAAATAAGCTACGGACCCCCAAAACACAATCCGAACACACGCCTACATCAAAAATCACCATACGAAGATGTTGAGATCACCCAAAGCCCATTCCGTGGCCATTTACTCAAAAAATCTAGTCAAATTCTTACCGTTCAAACTTCCAAAACTAGATTACTTCTTCTAATTTGACTCTAAATCATCCATTAACTGAATTTAACCATGCACGCAAGTCGATACTTATATTATAAAGCTGTTCCAGACCATACACCGCCGAATAGAGCTTAATTCCTCAAAATGACCGACCGGGTCGTTACAACTATGGCCTGGAGTGGTGCTCGTTTGTTCAATTTTATGATTTTCAATTAAAGAATTAAGGGTGTTTTCATTGAAAAAATTTTGTGGCATAGAAAAGTCATTCTGACTATTTTTATTTTTTATATTATTTTTAATTGGGGCAGAGTTAATAGGGTTTGGGAGAGACAATTTAGGGGACATACATGTGGATCCCACGCCATCCGCCGCCGTCATTGGTGTTATTACTTGATTGGTTGTATGAGATTGTCTGTGCGTGTGAGTCTTTGGTAGGAAGGTGAACGTGTTCCATTCATCGGTTGGTGTAATTGGTTGTTTATTTTATTTCGGTGGAATTGCATGTGGTGTGTTTGTAGGGGAAGGTTCATTCAAATAACTGGTTTGCAAAGTTTGGGTAGCTGTAGCTGGAGGGATTGTTGTAGAGGAACGGAAGGGTTTGGTGTGGCCTAGACTACCGCATAAGGTGCATAACATGTTGAGCCCCTCATATAGTATTTGTTGTCTATGTGTACCTATGTACACATGTGTTTTGAGTGGCATCTCCAAAGGTACTTCTATACATATTCGTGCATAACGGCTTCTTGTAGTTGTAAAAGTGCATGTGTCAACTTTGAGGAGTGAACCAATTTTTTCTCCCACTCATTGAAGTATTTTAATGTCATAGAACTCTGTAGGTAGTTCAGGCTGTCTTAGCCATATAGTTGTGTAGATAAATTAAGTGTTAGAGGATATAAACATTGATTCCCATTTGCGAACGGAAAGAAAATGATTGAATATAAACCAAGGTCCATTGTGTGTGGTTTTTAGCATGTTTTCTTTCTTTGGAATTTAACTAAAAGAAGGCACACCCCAAATCTATTAGCGGGAAGTCTTATGTCGGCTTCCATAGTGTTTGCAATTTAGACCGTATAGTTTGATGTCCTACTTTCCTTCCAAAAACTTTAACGATGACGGAGAATTTCCATGGGAATAAAGGCATGACTTATCAGTGGATGTGAGGGGTATTAAGGTGTCTTGGTGAAGGTTGTTTGTTGTTTCATCCGTATGATCAATATTTGTGTGGTTTTGGTGACATGTATTAATGAAAGGGGTGAATTAATTATTGGCAAGCAAAGTTTGTGCAAATGTTAGAGGTGTAGAATTTGTGGCGCTTTGGTTTGGATTTGGAGGAGTATCAATGTGCATGGAGCTAAGATCCGGTGGTTCTGGTTGTGGGGAGGTGGTGGTGGCATTCATAGTGTAGATAGAACTTTTTGTGTGATCTCTTGCACCAATGGGACAATGCATTGTTATATTGTCTTGAATTAGTTTGAATGTGAGCATTGGTAAAAAAAAATTTGAATTCTTTTATCAATTAAGATTCATCTTAAAGTAACTATTTTTTAACTCTTCTTTTGCGCACAAAAGTTAAAAAATTGCAATTACTCTATAATGCTTTTCTTTTGCGCAAACCTTTTCATCAAAAAAAGATTTTATATAAATCTTTGAAAGAAACTGTCCAAACGGATATAAATGTCAAAGGTTGTCGGGTCGTTGATGGTCAGTGTTGGGCTTACACAATATGCACATCAATTTTCAAAAAATATATATTTGGGTGAACCTATTTAAGACCATCATTGTAACGACTCGTTCGCTCGTTCTGAGAGTTATAGCCCCATTTCCTCTATCTATGATTATTTATGTGTTGTTCAGCTGTGTTGAGTTGTATCGAGATGGTAGGTTTGGGTTCGGAGTAGTTTTGGAGTGAAATGAATACTTAGTCTCTTAGTTAGAAAGCTAAGTTAGAAAAGTTAACCGGAAGTTGACTTACGAGTAAACAAATTCGGATTTGAATTTTTATGATTCGATTAGCTTCATTGGGTGATTTTAGACGTAGGAGTGTGTCCAAAATGTAACTTCGAGGTCCGTGGTAGAATTAGGCTTGAATTAGTAAAAACTGGAAGTTTAGAAGTTCTTAGGCTTGAATTCGAGGTTGATTTGGTGTTTTGGTGTTGTTTTGGGTGTTCCGGAGGTTCGACTAAGTTCGGGTAGTGATATATGACTTGTTGGAATTATTGGTTGAGGTCCCGAGGGCCTCGGGTGAGTTTCGGATAGATTTGGATTATGTTGCGCTCATTTTTCTTATGTTTCGACGTCTTTTCTTCAAGCATAAATAATATCATATTGAACAAATGAGCTCCGATTTCTTTTTTGATTGAAGCATTAGATCCGCATCATAATTACAGATTCGTAGAAAAAAAATCATCGAATTTGGAAATCGTAGAGGATTTTATGATTATTTTACTAAAATTCAAGTTGCTAGATTTTTTAGATTAATTACGAAATTGCCACTGACGACGTATTTAAAAATCTGCACTATTTGCAAATATTGAAATCAACATATCTCATTCATTATAAGGTCAAATTGAGTGATTCAAAAGTCTAACTTGACTAAAATTTTACAAGGAATCTATTGGAGGCAAAAAAATGACTTTCGGGATCATTTGGCATGAAAAACAATGTAGAATAACTGGCAGAAAAATATATAAAATAAGGGTTTGTTCATTCGGTCATATTTTCAGTTGGGGAGCTTGGATTTGGGCGATTTTGGAGGCGAGTTTAACCATATGGATAGGGGTATGTGTTCTCTACTCGATTTTGATTATATTTCATGAATCCATCTTCGTTTTTTGGAATTTGATTGATGATTTCAAAGTGAAATTGAGGGAGTTAGGGCTTGAGTTTTGGAGAGTTTTAGGTGAGGATTTGAGGGACCAAACGGAGTCCGATTTTGACAAATTTTATATGGTTAGACTCGAGAGAGGACGAGAATCTACTATTTTTGACTGATTCCGAGATTTGAGCCTTGGGGGCCGGATTTTGGCCGATTTTGGTTTTTTGGCATATTTTATAATTTTATTGTCGAATTCGATTGTTTAGTATATGTTAATAGTATTAATCTGATTATGATTAGATTCGGAGCTTTTAGAGACCGAATCCAGAGACGAGGGCATCCCGGAGTAGGATTTTACGCTGTTAAGATAAGTAACAGTTTTAACTCTGGCTTTGAGGGTATATACCCGGAGAATTTGATATCATGTGATTATTTGGAGTTGATACCCACTCTAGGTGACGGGCGTGTGGGTGTATACCTCGAGGGATTGAGACTTGGTCTGTCCCGTGAGGCTGCGAGGCCTAATATCTATTATTTATGGTTATGTGTTTACTTATTGTTGAACTTGTTTGCATTCATGTTAGAGATCATGCTTAGGCTTTATTCATGCTCACATTATTTGTACTTAGTCATAGAAATTATTGTACATGTTTACCTCAGTCTCTAATATTTGCTAATATGTTGTGATACTTGATGTGGGTTGTGTCCCCTTATTTGTTGATGATGGTAAGGCTAGTGAGGTACATGATTGAGTAAGGCCGAGGCCCTGGTTGTGAGGATATTAATACCATAGCGCGTGAGTTGTCCGCGTAGCATGTGAGTTGACCGTGCAGGTCTAGGTATTGATACCATAGTACATGAGTTGTCTGTGTAGCATGTGAGTTGACCGTACGGATCCAGGTATTGATATGGTAGCACGTGAGTTGTCTGTGCTTAGCACTTAGGCTTTGGGAGCCCCTCCGGAGTCTGTACACACCCCCAGTGAGCACAGAGTGTTGAGTGTATTGAGTGTTAAGCGCTGAGTGCGAGTGCTGAGTGATGGAGTGACATTGTTGTGAGGTTGCATTTACTTTTGCTGTTGCTGCATTTATCTATTAAATTTTTTTGTGGCATTTACAGAGTTATGAAATTTACCTGTTTATTTTTTAAAATTGTGAAAATAAATAATTGGACTGTTTTACATAGCTCGTCACTACTGCTTAGTTCCTTAGTTATTTCTGTTACTACTGAGTCAGTTGTACTCATACTACACCCTGCAATTTATATGCAGGTACAGGTGAGTTAGAGCGCGGAGATCGTTGATTTCAAGATGGCTATCCGTGGAGATTGCAAGGTAGCTGCCAGCGTCCGCAGGACCTTGTTACTCCTTTTTTCATTTCTTATTTTGGACAATTAGACAGTTTATATATCTTAGTTCATAGTTTTAGACACCCATGACTTAGTGATACCCCGATGTCTGTAACTCGTTTCCACATTTTATATTATTTATATTTAGAGTTGGTTTAGTTTATCAGTAATTAAATTATTGGAAATATTTTATTAATTTCTTATAATCAAATTGGTAGTAATATTTTGGAAATAGGCTTGCCTTGTAACATGATAGGTGTCATCACGATCATGGTTAGATTTTGGGTCGTGACAAGTTGGTATCAGAGCCTAGGCTACATAGGTCTCACGAGTCATGAGCGGGTTTAGTAAAGTCTTACGGATCAGTACGGAGACGTCTGTACTTATCTTCGAGAGTCTGTAGAACCTTTAGGAAAACTTTACCTTCTTGAATTCTTATCATGCGGTATTGATTCAGCTTGAAGTGTAACTCTTTGAATTCCTTCCACACATTCTTATGTGCACATGAGCGCTCGGTATCAGTTGTGCATCAACGGATTGTGATTCTCTTGATGAGTTGCGGGATGCAATTTTTGTGTGTTGATGTTGGGCCAATCTGGTGGACTTGAGGCTGAGTTTTGATTGTAGATTGAGTACTGAGGTGTTGATTGTGTAAACACGTGCTTATATGTCCGTTGGTATCCGTATTAATAGGATTTGTGATTTGATGGCTATGTGGCGAGTATGATTTGACTTCGAGATTGTGTTTGGATTGATCAAATGTGACGAGAAGGGTTTACTTGAGATGTAGCAAGGACTAATGGGTGTTTGATTTGTGACTTGATATAGCTTGTTCAGGCTCTGTGTGATAAAAGGTTTATTACCAGCATTTGGTTGTTTTGGGCAGCTGCTATGATTAGAAATCATCATTGTGAGTGTTTGAATTATGTGGTATATCATGTGATTTCAGGTATGTTTTAGACTCGTTCAAGGACGAATGTTTGTTTAAGAGAGGGAGGATGTAACGACCCGGTCATTCGTTCTGAGAGTTATAGCCCCATTTCCCCTATCTATGCTTATTTATATGTTGTTCAGCTGTTTTGAGTTGTATCGAGTTGGTAGGTTTGGGTTCGGGGTAGGTTTGGAGTGAAATGAACACTTAGTCTCTTAGTTAGAAAGCTAAGTTAGAAAAGTTAACCGGAAGTTGACTTACGAGTAAACGAATTCGGATTTGGATTTTTATGATTCGATTAGCTTCATTTGGTGATTTTATACATAGGAGTGTGTCCAGAATGTAACTTGGAGGTCCGTGGTAGAATTAGGCTTGAATTGGTAAAAGCTGGAAGTTTAGAAGTTCTTAGGCTTAAATTCGAGGTTGATTTGGTGTTTTGGTGTTGTTTTGGGTGTTTCGGAAGTTCGACTAAGTTCGGGTAGTGATATATGACTTGTTGGAATTATTGGTTGAGATTCTGAGGGCCTCGGGTGAGTTTCGAATAGGTTTGGATTATGTTGCGCTCGTTTTTCTTATATTTCGACATTGTTTCTTCAAGCATAAATAATATCATATTGAACAAATGAGCTCCGATTTCTTTTTTGATTGAAGCATTAGATCCGCATCATAATTACAGACCCGTAGAAAAAAAATTGTCGAATTTGGAAATCGTATGAGGATTTTATAATTATTTTACTAAAATTTAGGTTGCTAGATTTTTCAAATTAATTACGAAATTACCACTGACGTTGTATTTAAAAATCTGCACTATTAGCAAATATTGAATTTTTGAGATATGGGCCCGGGGGCCGGATTTTGGCCGATTCGAATTTTTGGCATATTTTGTAGTTTTAATTTTTGCATTTGATTCTTTAGTGCATGTTGATAGTATTAATCTAATTATGGTTAGATTCGGTGCTCTTGGAGACCGAGTCCAGAGACAAGGGCATCCCGGAGTAGGATTTTACGTTGTTGAGGTAAGTAACCATTTTAACTCTAGCTTTGAGGTTATAAACCCGGAGAATTTGATATCATGTGATTGTTTGGAGGTGATACCCACTCTTGGTGACGGGCGTGTGGCTGTATACCTCGAGGGATTGAGATTTGGTCCGTCCCGTGAGGCTGCAAGGCCTAATAGCTATTATTTGTGGTTATGTGTTTACTTATTGTTGAACTTGTTTGCCATCATATTAGAGATCATGCTTAGGCTTTATTCATGCTCACATTATTTGTACTCAGTCATAGAAATTATTGTACATATTTACCTTAGTCTCTATTACTTGCTAATATGCTGTGATACTTGATGTGGGTTGTGTCCCCTTATTTGTTGATGATGGTGAGGCCAGTGAGGTACATAATTGAGTAAGGCCGAGGGCCTGGTTGTGAGGATATTAACACTATAGCGCATGATTGTCCGCGTAGCACGTGAGTTGACCGTGCGGGTACAGGTATTGATACCATAGCGCGTGAGTTGTTTGCATAGTACGTGAGCTGACCGTGCAGATTCAGGTATTGATATGGTAGCACGTGAGTTGTCCGTGCTTAGCTCTTGGGATTTGGGAGCCCCTCCGGAGTCTGTAAACACCCCCAGTGAGCGCAGAGTGTTGAGTGTATTGAGTGTTGAGCGCTGAGTGTGAGTGCTGAGTGATGGAGTAACATTGCTGTGAGGTTGCATTTATTTTTGCTATTGCTGCATTTATCTATGAAATTTCTTTGTGGCATTTACTGAGTTATGGAATTTACCTGTTTATTTTTTAAAATTGTTAAAATAGATAATTGGACTATTTTACTTAGCTCGTCACTACTGCTCAGTTCCTTAGTTATTTATGTTATTACTGAATTGATTGTACTCATACTACACCCTGCACTTTATGTGCAGATCCAGGTGAGTTAGAGCGCAGCGATCGTTGATTTCAGGCCGGCTATCTGTGGAGATTGCAAGGTAGCTGCCAATATCCGCAGGACCTTATTACTCCTTTTGTCATTTCTAATTTTGGACATAGACATTTTATATATTGTTTGGGACTCGTTTCTGTATTTTATATTATTTATATTTAGAGTTTGTTTAGTTTATAAGAAATTAAATTATTAAAAATATTTTATTAAATTCTTATAATAAAATTGGTAGTAATATTTTGGGAATAGGATTGTTTTGTAATACGATAGGCGTCATCACGATCATGGTTAGATTTTGGGCATGACAATCATTTATATTTTAAGCCCATTAAAATAAGTTTAGCTTTTGTAACCTTCCGTCAGACCTCCTTCTTCTTCTTCTTCTTCTTCTTCTTCTTCTTCTTCTCCCTCCTTCTTCTGCATCTTCTGCTTTCTCCTCCTGCAACTTCTTCTTCCTCTTCTCCATTCTTCCTTGTTTCCCCTTCTTCCCATAAATTATGAGCATACAATTAAATTTAAAAGATAATGAAATATAAGTTGTAGAAAATTGAACATTCATTACTTATTAATGATTAGAATTGAGTGGGTAATATTCCATTGAGCTTATATTGGTTATCTTTAATGATTTGGATTGATTTGGTTGGAGAAAATGGAAAAAAAATATAATTATTGAATTTTGTTTGAGCTTGAAACAAGAACCTGTTGAAGAAGACATAGAGGGCTTATTGTTTGTCAAAAGTTTTATCAAGTTGCATCTAACAATTAAAAATTATTGGATTGAATTTTAGGAGATTGTATATCAAATTTGGAGTCATATGATTTTGATCAATTTTTAAACAAAACATAATGGTAACATTTTTGAACATAAACTATGACAACCGTCAAAATTGTATACTTAATTATGACGGTTTGCCATGATTGCACAACAGTTATAGGGACAGCCAGAGTTTTATGGCCAATAACATAATCAGTGTAGTCTCACAAGTAAAGTCTGAGAAGATTAATTTGTACGCAAACCTTGTTCCTACTTTGTAAAGGTAGTAAAGTTATTTTTTGTAGACATTCGGCTCAAGAAAAACTTAATCACAGCAGTATAAAAAAATAAATAAGTAAAGAAGAATCTATGTAAAGAGAAGCAGTAACCACAACCACAAAATAAGATAACCGAAGCAAAAAAAAACAACATGTAATATTAGAAATCTAAGAAAAGAAAATACGAGAATACACTAGTAGTACTTGTATAGAAAATCAATACAGGTACGAAAAGAAATTACACAAGTACTTCGAGCATAGAAAAGCCAATTGCACCAATATTATGGCAACCGTAAGAATTTTTTCCAATTGCACAAAAATTGTGGCAACCGTAAGAATTTTGTGATGACCATTATAACTTGCAAATTATGACAACCATTGGAATTTTATGGTCAACTGCTGTACAAAAATTATGCCAACTGTCAGAATTTTGTGACGATCACCGTAACTTACTTTGAAGAATAATCTTGCCCAAATCAAAAATTCTGGAGATCGCCAGGAGCTTGCCTAAGAAATTTTTACGAGCATGCTTTAAAATTCTGTCAGGAGGCTTTTTTTTTTCAAAAATTTACTTAACAGAGTAAAAATTTAGACTGTAACACCAAATAATCTGGGAATCTCACATAAATGTCCCAAATAATTCCCAACTTACCAACCTATAGAAATTAATCATAGACTCACCAAAACCAGCCAAGCACATACAAAAATTAAAAACCCAGATAAATAAGATTCTTTATCTCCAAGAATCACACGCAAAGATCTCCTTCCAGATTTTAAGTGTAATTAGCAATATTAGATGCAAGGCTGAAAGTAAATTTCATGGATGATGTAGTAAATAAGGTGATGAAATATTTAAAAAAAATTACAACAAAAGCAAACCCAGTGTATTTCCACAAGTAGGGACTGGGGAGGATAGTGTGTACGCAAACCTTACCCCTACCTTTAAAAGGCATGGAGGCTATTTTCGGTAGACCCTCGGCTTAGAGAAGATAAAGGGAAGGGACAATGACAAGCAAACAGGCGAAAACACACAACTATCACTAGCTAGTATAGTTAAAATCAAAGCGAAGACAACCACCAGTAATAATAGAAGTCCAAAAAGGCAAGAATACATAAAGACACTAAGTGGTGTACTAAAGCTACTGTAACAAAACAAAGAAAAAACTCGACTGCCTAACCCTCTATCCTAATTCTAAACCTCCACACTTTCCTATCTATGGTCATGTCCTCAATAAGCTGGAGCAACACCACATCTTTCCTAATCACCTCTCTCTAACACTTCTTTGCCCTGCCTCTACCCCTCCGTTGGCCCTCCAAGATCAATCTCTCATACCTCCTCACTAGTGCATTTGTGTCTCTCCTCTTCACATGTCTGAACCATCTTAGTCTTGTCTCCCGCATCTTGCCCTCCACAGAAGCTACGCCCACCTTATCCTGGATAACTTAATTTCTAATCCTATCTAGTCTGGTAGGCTCACACATCCATTTCAGCATCCTCATCTCAGCCACCTTCATCTTCTGGACATGAGAGTTCTTGACTAGCCAGCACTCCACCCAAATAAAAAAAATTATATATATACAAGATTCCAAAAATCTAAGCAAAAAAGGATCTTCTTCAATGGGTATGGTTGGAATTCATTGAAAACATATAGATGAGTCAATATATAAAATTTGAGAAAGATTGGAAGTGATTTGGTATCACAATTCGGAGTTAAAATCGAGTTCAAAAAATTCTTGTGCTACACATATATTAAACATGTATCACGTATGTATCTCACACAAAGGTATATATGGATATACATGTGATACACATTTGATAAAAATATGATACATATGTGATACACATATTTTTTTATGTTCATCTTCTACTTCAAATTTTCAATTCAAACCACCTCAAAACTCCACTAAATCACCCCAAAACTCATATTCAAGCTCCTTAAGATGGATTCAATCTATTGTAATAACACCACTCAAAAGAAAGCAAATATTTGACTTTTTGGCTACCAAATAGCTAATTGGTTAATATTTGTAATATTTGGTTAATATTAGTAATATTTTATTAATTGACCAATTTTTGTAATAAGTTGCTTATAAATTGGTTTCCCTAATTATATTTGTGCAAATTACCCTTCAATTTTCTAAGAACAATTTACACCATATAACTAACTTATACACCATATTTATTATAAATAAATACAATTTCAAATAATTTTAGTTCCTAGCTATACTTTGGGTTCATAGCAAATACCTCTCTAAGGGGATATATAACCATATCTTAGAAACAACCCTCATCTTTCTTCCCAGAGATTTTATTCCTTCTCCAACTTCTGAGTCCATCAATGACGTCATTCGCCGCCCCCTATGATTCCCCCATTTTTACTTCTTCTAAACAGCTGATGCATATCCTTGATCTATCTGAATTCTCTAATTTCTCTTATGAAGTTAATGGGTATCAGATTTACCAATTTTGTAACCTCTTATGGAGAAACAATCGGAAAGGGAACAGAAGACGATGAATTACCCGACTAAAAGTTTCTATTATTCTCCAGCAATTACTCAAACAAATCGCTGCCAAATGCTTTGGCTTCACAAATCAATTTATGTTCGAGCAGATTCTCTTGCTTTGGAATTCCGCGCAGTGATCTGAGTCATCTTCTCCATTTGAGATTTGAGATTCTCTTCTTTTCACAGATCTGAGTCGTCTTTAGACAATGAAAATTCTATTCTAGATACAACTTAAATTCTATTATATAAGTGAATACAACTTGTATAGAGTGTATTTTCATTATTTGTATCCTTGTATAATTCTAGATTTCGATGTATGTGGATTCTCTTCATGACTCGTTGATTTTGGACATGGAAAATTCTATTTTGAATACAATCTGATTCGATATATTTTCCGATGATTTTGTTGCAGTGATGACTTCACAATTCTATTTTTAATTTTTTTTATACAGTGTATGCTTGAGAATATAGTTGTATTTGACTGTATTTTACTTTTATTTATCGGTGTTGGTACTTTTTGATACAATGTATGATTGAGCTATGTGATAAATATATTATGATTTTCACACATTAAATGTATTTTTCTAGCTTGTATCCAGTCTCTCATAGGTTGTAGGACTGTATCCATCATTTCATATGATGTATCTATACCTCAATGTATGGATCCTATATGTATTCTGGTTTTCATATGGAATGTATTTTTCATTGGTTGTACTGTGTGTTACACCCCTGTATTTTTGTATTTCGCGGTTGATTGTATTCGTTGCGCGAATGAATACAATGGTACACGTTGTATTAGTTGCTCAAATGAACACAGTTGACGTAGACTGCAATGTATTTTTCATTGGTTGTATCCGTGTGTTACACACCTGTATTTTTGTATTTCGCGGTTGATTGTATTCGTTGCGCGAACGAATATGTGACGACCCAAAGGTTCATCACCGGTTTTCTCCCTTTTTCCGTGCTTTCGAGGCCTTGAAAACCTCACCTTTAGTTGCCTTGATTTGCGTGCGCAGTCCGGGCGCATAGCCGGAAAAACTTATGTGTTAAATTATGTGAAATTTGATAAATTGTGGCTTTAAAATGGTTAAAGTTGACTTTGGTTAATATTTTGGGTAAACAGACCCGGACCCGTGTTTGACGGTCCCGGAGGGTCCATAGAAAAATATGGGACTCGAGCGTATTCCCAAAATCGAAAACCGAGGTCCCGAGCCTGAGAAATGAATTTTTGAAAGAAATTTTTTTCTGAAATTTAATATGAAAATTTGAAATAAAAATGAATTATAAAGCATTGGTATCGGGCCCGTATTTAGGTTCCGGCACCCGGTACAGGTCTTATATGTGGTTTAAGCACTTTCTGTGAAATTTGATTGAAATCGGACGTCGTTTGACGTGTTTCGGACCTAAATATCTAAAGTTGAGAGTTTACGAAACTAGAATGAAAAATGATGATTTTGAGGCTTGATTCATTGATGTTGATGTTATTTTGGCGATTTGATCGCTTGAGTAAGTTCGTAGGATGTTATTGAGTTAGTCTGTGTGTTTGGTTAGGAGCCCCGAGGGCTCGGAGGCGGTTCAGGGTGTTTTTGGCCTTAGGAAGTGTTGCAGAATTTCTGCAGTCAGTGCCCAGTCATTTTCTTCTATGCGATCGCATAGGTATGTCTGCGATCGCGTAGAGTTATTTTGGAGTCACCCAGTTTTATTCTATGCGATTGTGTTATAGTCCATGCGATCGCGTACCTCTGCAAACTCATTCTATGCGATCACACACTCCCTTCTGCGATTGCAATTCACAAAAGGCAGCCCCACTTTGACCCTCTATGCGATCGCACTCGTCATCCCGCTATCGCAGTGACCAGCCTACCTTACCCTATGCGATCGCATTCCCTTTCCCGCGATCGCATAGGGCAATTCCGCCCAATTATTTTAAAAGTCCAAAGCAGAACCATTACGGGAGTTCTACCATTTTTCATAAAACTTGTCTTCTCCAAGCTCTAGGGGCGATTTTTGAAGCTGTTCTTCATCAAGGTCTTTTGGGTAAGTAAATTCTCACCTATTTCCTTCACTCTTCTTCATTAATTACTGAAATTCTAAACCTAAATCATGAAATCAAGTAGAAATTAGGGGTTTTGGGTAGAGTTAGGTTTTTGGGAATTTTGAGTGATTCAACCTCAATTTGGGGTCGGATCTTAAAATAAATTATATATTTGAACTCGTGGGGTTATGGGTAATCGGGTTTTGGTCCGAGCCTCGTGTTTGGACCATGTGGGCCCGTGGTCGAATTTTGGTATTTTTGGAAGAATGCTAGGAACTTCATATCTAAGCTATGGGATTTTGTTATCGAGTCTTTATTGATATTATTGAATAAATTATGCCTAGATATTGTTGTTTCGGAGTTGGATTATAAAGGAAAGGCGGTATTTGAGGGTTGATTACTATTCTTTGGACCAAGGTAAGTGTTTGTTCTAACTTTGGCTTGAGGGAATAGGATTAGAGTGTTGTTTGCTATTTGCTAATTGTTGAGTACGGTGTATAGGCATGGTGACGAGTATCTATACACCAGATTCTAGCATGATCGTGTGTCTTATTTGTGTTTATTCGGATTTTGTGATACCTCTTCCTTGTTAAATTGATAAATTTCATATAATGTGAAGAGTTTGAGGAAGAATTATGATTTGTACATTCTTGGAGCATTGGCTCGAGTATATCATAAAGCGTGAAAGTATATGAAATGATTGAACCCCTTTGGAGCGTTGGCTCAGGTGGTAAAGTGAGATAAGAGGCAAAAGTTAAAGAAAGAGAAAGAATTATTGAATTGCTCTCTTGTCGGGATGCTTGTTGCTTTGTTGACTATCTCCCTTGTAGGGATGCTTGTTGCTTTGTTGACTATCTCCCTTGCCGGGATGCTTGTTGCTTTGTTGACTATCTCCCTTGTCGGGATGCTGAGATTATTGATATTGTTCCCTTCCCGGGTTTTTAACTGCTTAATTGTGCTCCCTTGCCAGGAGTTAGCTGCTTATTTGTATTCCCTTGCCGGGATTTCTATCATTATTTGTCTACTCCCTTGCCCCTTGTTTATGATTGTTGCTTGGGTGAGGAAGAGTGATAAAGCACGAAGGGTGATGCCGTGCATTGTTTGCTATTGTGAGGAAAGAGTGTAAAACACGAAGGGTGATGTCGTGCCGCACGATGTACCATTCCGTACCGATTTTATTGATTATATGGTGAGGAAAGAGAGTAAAAGCACGAAGGGTGATGCCGTGCATATTTCATTTATATGATTGCTTTGGTGAGGACGAGAGAGTAAAGCACGAAGGGTGATGCCATGCATTTGTTGCTTTCTAATTCTTTGTTGATATCCGAGTTATGTTGTTTCTTTCATTACTTGTTCTTATTTGATTTACTTCGAGGTTATAGATTTCCTTACCCTATTTGCCTTGTGATTGTTGTTTGGGTGAGGAAGAGCGTAATGCACGAAGGGTGATACCGTGTATTGTTTTGGTGAGGACGAGAGTAAAAGCACGAAGGGTGATGCCGTGCAAATTGTTGACTTTTGATTCTTGTTGACATTCTGGCTTTGTTACTTCTTTCTGTTATTGAGGATTTCTATTTGAAACTGTTAGCTCCCCATAGCATGATTCCCCCCCCCCTAGCTGTTTAAATTCTGTATATTTCCTTTTATTGCATATATCTGCACAGGTTGTTTTTGGTAGGTCCTGTCTAGCCTCATCACTACTTCGCCGGGATTAGGCCAGGCTCTTACCAGCACATGGGGTAGGTTGTGCTAATGCTACACTCTATGCATCTTTTTGCACAGATCCAGGAGCAGCTTTTGGACCTCAGCAGTAGGATTTGATCGTGAGCTAACTTCAGTCCGGAGACTTTCGAGGTAGCCTAGCTGACGCCCGCAGGCCGGAGTCCCTTCCTATTTTACTTGGATTGTTTCCCTTTTGTATCGGAACAAAGCATTGTATCTTTTATTCAAACCTTGTTTGTAGTACTCTCTAGTAGTTCGTGACTTAGTGACACCAGACTCTGGGTAGAGACGTATTTAGACTTCCGCATTTAATTCCAGTTATCTAAAAGACTTTCGCTTTTATTTAAGTGTCTTGTTTTGTTTATATTGTTGCGAATGTTATCAGAAATGTTTTAGTACTTGGCTGGCCTAGCTCCAATAGTAGGCACCATTACGACTCCCGATGGTGGGAAATCCGGGTCGTGACAAGTTGGTATCAGAGCACTAGGTTACTTAGGTCTCACAACTCACGGACAAGCTTGGTAAAGTCTGAGGGATCGGTATGGAGACGTCTGTATTTATCCCGCAGAGGCTACTGAGTTAGGAAAACTTCACATCTATTCTTTCTTGTCGTGCGGTTTTGTTTCCCCAATACTGATTGAATTTCTACTTCATTCTTTCGCAGATGGAGAGGACACGCGCTTCCTCATCGACCGCGCAGTAGCCCAAGCCCCCAGTAGTAGCTCCTATTATGGGCAAAGGGCGAGGCCGAGGCAGAGCTCAGCCCCGAGCAGCAGTTCCAGAGGTGGAGCCTCATGTTGATTATGATGAGGAGGTTCCAGCTCCAGCAGCTCCAGTGGGCCCAGCTCAGGTCCCATAGGGTATTATTGCCACCCCAGTTCTTCAGGACGCCCTGGTTCGATTGGTGGGCCTTATGGAGAGTGTCACCCGAACAGGTTTGCTTCCTGCAGCACCAGCCACTTCTCAGGCTGGAGGAGGGGCTCAGACTCCTACTACACGCACTCCGGAGTAGGTAGCTCCCCAGATTCAGACTCCAGCAGTTCAGCCAGTTGGGGTAGTTCAGCCGGGTACCATAGCTCAGACCGGCAATGGAGCGGCTATGTTCGCCGATGCTTTATGGAGACTGGATAGGTTCACCAAGCTTTTCACTTCTACTTTTGTCGGTGCATCTACTGAGGATCCCCAGGATTATCTAGACAGCTGCCACGAGGTTCTCAAAAACATGGGTATTGTTGAGACCAATGGGGTTGATTTTGCTACATTTTGATTGTCTAGATCCGCCAAGACTTGGTGGAGGGATTATTGCTTAGCGAGACCATCCGGATCGCCATCTTTGACTTGGGAGCAGTTTACAGTGTTGTTTCTAGAGAAGTTTCTCCCCGTTACTCAGAGAGAGGCCTATCAGAGGCAGTTTGAGCGCCTCCAACAGGGTTCTATGACTGTTACCCAGTATGAGACCAGGTTCATCGATTTAGCTCGCCATGCTCTCATCATACTTCCCACCGAGAGAGAGAGGGTGAGAAGGTTTATTGATGGTCTTATTCTGCCGATTCGTCTTCAGATGGCCAAGGAGGCCGGGAGCGAGATCACATTTCAGGAGGCGGCCAATGTGGCCCGTAGAGTTGAGATAGTTCTGGCATAGGGAGGTGGTCATGGATCGGATAAGAGGCCCTATCATTCAGGCAGATTCAGTGGTACCTCGTCTGGAGGTAGAGATTCGTATGGTAGAGGCCATCCTCCTAGGCCCTTTCAGTAAGCTCTCCAGGTATCACATGGTATCTCAGGTGGTCGTGGTTCTCAGATGCATTATTTGGATCAGCAGTCCTTCAGTGCACCACCAGCTCCCATCAGTGCACCGCCGCTTCAGAGTTTCCGAGGTGGTCATTCAGGGCGACAGGGTCAGCAGTCTCAGCAGCCGAGGGCTTGTTACACTTGTGGTGATATGGGTCACCTTGCTAGGTTTTTCCCTTGAGCTACGGGTAGTTCTCATTAGCAGGGTCCTCGTCCTATGATTCAGTCACTAGTTGCTCCACAACCTGCCTAGCCAGCTAGAGGCGGGGGTAGAGGACATAAAGGTGGAGGTAGAGGTCATAGAGGTGGAGATCATATCGGCAGAGGTAGGGGTTAGCCAGCAGCCGATCATCCCAAGGATGTGATTCAGGGAGGTGGGGCCCAGCCCCGATGTTATGCTTTGCCAGCCAGGCCAGAGGCCGACTCATCCGATGTTGTTATTACAGGTACTATTTTGGTCTGTGATAGAGATGCTTCAGTGTTATTTGACCCTGGATCTACGTATTCATATGAATCGTCCTATTTTGTACCCTACCTGGTTATGCCTAGTGAGGCCTTGAGTATTCCTGTGTATGTATCTACACCATTGGGTGATTCTATAGTGGTTGATCGGGTTCATTATTCCTGTGTTGTGGTGTTTAGGGGACTTGAGACCCGTGTTGATTTGTTACTCTTAGATATGGTAGATTTCAACGTTATATTAGGGATGGATTGGTTGTCTCCGTATCATGCGATCTTGGATTGCCATGCCAAGACTGTGACTTTAGCCTTACCGGATTTGCCCCGTATAGAGTGGAGAGGGACTCCTGGTCATTCTACCCGCAGTGTTATTTTGTATGTGGAGGCTCGGCGTATGGTCGAGAAAGGGTGTTTGTCCTACTTGGCTTATGTTCATGATTCCAGTGCTGAGATTCCCTCTATTAATTCTGTGCCCGTGGTTCGTGAGTTTCCTAAGGTTTCCCATCAGACTTGTCAGGGATGCCACCCGATAGGGATATTGATTTTTGCATCGATTTGGCTCCGGGCACTCAGCCTATTTCTATTCCGCCATATCGCATGGCCCCACCAGAGTTTAAAGAGTTGAAAGAGCAGTTGCAAGACTTGCTTGAGAAGGGTTTCATTAGACCTAGTGTATCGCCTTGGGGTGCGCCGGTTCTGTTTGTAAAGAAAAAGGATGGTTCGATGAGAATGTGCATTGATTACCGGCAGTTGAACAAGGTTACAATTAAGAATAAGTATCCACTGCCGAGGATTGATGATTTGTTCGATCAACTTCAGGGCGCCAAGGTATTTTCAAAGATTGACTTGAGATTTGACTACCATCAGTTGAGGATTAGGGCATCTGATGCCCCTAAGACAGCATTTCGCACTCGGTACGGGCATTATGAGTTCTTGGTTATGTCATTTGGGTTGACCAATTCCCCAGCAACCTTTATGGATTTGATGAACCGAGTGTTCAGGCCTTATTTGGACTCGTTTGTGATAGTCTTCATTGATGATATTTTGATATATTCCCGCAACCGGGAGGAGCACGAGCAGCATCTTAGAGTGGTTCTTCAGACCTTGAGGGATAGTCAGTTATATGCTAAGTTCTTGAAGTGCGAGTTCTGGTTGAGCTCAGTTGCATTTCTGGGTCATGTTGTATCAACAGAGGGTATTCAGGCTGATCCAAAAAAGATTGAGGCAGTCAAGAATTGGCCTAGACCAGCATCAGCCACAGAGATTTGGCGTTTCTTGGGGTTAGTAGGTTACTATCGTCAGTTCGTAGGGGGGTTATTATCTATTGCAGCTCCGATGACCAGGTTGACCCAGAAGGGAGCCCAGTTCGGATGGTCGGATGAGTATGAGTTGAGTTTTCAGAAGCTCAAGACAGCTTTGATTACGGCACCGGTATTGGTTTTGCCCACAGGTTCAGGGCCTTATACAGTCTATTGTGATGCATCTCGTATTGGACTTGGTGCAGTGTTGATGCAGGATGGCAAGGTTATTACCTATGCTTCAAGGCAGTTGAAGGTTCATGAGAAGAACTATCCAGTGCATGATTTGGAGTTGGCAGCCATTGTTCACGCATTGAAGATTTGGAGGCACTATTTATATAGCGTGGCGTGTGAGGTGTTCACGGATCATAAGAGTCTTCAGTATTTGTTCAAGCAAAAGGAGTTGAATTTGAGGTAGAGGAGGTGGTTGGAGTTGTTGAAAGATTATGACATCACTATCCTATATCACCCAGGAAAGGCCAATATAGTGATCGATGCCTTGAGTAGGAAGTCAGCCAGTATGGGCAGTCTTGCTTATGTTCCGGTCGGCGAGAGACCGCTTGCTTTGGACGTTCAGGCTTTGGCCAATCAGTTAGTGAGGTTGGATATTTCTGAGCCTAGTAGAGTATTAGCTAACACGGTCGCCCGTTCTTTATTATTAGAGCGTATCCATGATCGGCATGTTGATGATCCCCATTTGTGTGTCCTTAAGGACACGGTATAGCGTGGAGGTGCCAAGAAGGTTACCTTAGATGCTGATGGAGTCTTGAGATTGCAGGGTCGAGTTTGTGTGCCTAATGTATATGGGCTTCAAGAGTTGATTTTAGAGGAGGCCCATAGCTTCTGGTACTCTATTCATCCAGGCGCCGCGAAGATGTATCAGGACTTGCGACAGCATTATTGGTGGCGTAGAATGAAGAAGGATATCATTGCCTATGTGGCTTAGTGTTTGAATTGTCAGTAGGTTAAGTATGAGCATCAGAGGCCTAGTGGTTTATTTCAGAGGATTGAGCTTCCCGAGTGGAAGTGGGAGCGGATCACTATGGACTTCGTTGTTGGGCTCCCGCAGACTCGGAGGAAGTTTGACGCAGTTTGGGTCATTGTTGATAGGCTAACCAAGTTAGCGCATTTCATTCCTGTGGCAGTCTCCTATTTATCCGAGAGGTTAGCTGAGATCTATATCCGGGAGATTGTTCGCCTTCATGGTATACCAGTATCTATCATTTCGGACCGAGGTACGCAGTTTACCTCGCGTTTCTGAAAAGCAGTCCAGCGAGAGTTAGGCACCCAGGTTGAGTTGAGTACAGCATTTCATCCTCAGACGGACGAGCAGATCGAGCGGACTATTCAGATATTGGAAGATATGCTCTGAGCTTGTGTCATTGACTTTGGAGGTTCGTGGGATCAGTTCTTGCCTTTAGCAGAGTTTGCCTACAACAACAGCTACCAGTCGAGTATCTAGATGGCTCCTTATGAGGCTTTGTATGGTAGGTGATGTCGATCTCGGGTTGGATGGTTTGAGCCGGGAGAGGCTCGGTTGTTGGGTACAGATTTGGTTCAGGAGGCTTTGGACAAGGTCAGGATCATTCAGTATAGACTTCATACAGCTAAGTCCAGGAAAAAGAGCTATGCAGATCGAAAGGTTCGAGATGTGGCTTTCATGGTTGGTGAGCGGGTATTGCTCTGAGTGTCGCCTATGAAGGGCGTGATGAGATTTGGGAATAAGGGCAAGCTTAGCCCTAGGTTCATTGGTCCATTTGAGATTCTTGATCGAGTGGGAGAGGTGACTTATAGACTTGCATTGCCACCGAGCTTATCAGTCGTACATCCAGTGTTTCATGTGTCCATGCTTCGGAAATATCACGGCGATCTATCATACGTGTTAGACTTCAGCACTGTCCAGTTGGACAAGGACTTAGCTTATGAGGAGGAGCCGGTAGCTATTCTAGACCGGCAGGTTCGCCAGTTGAGGTCGAAGAGTTTTCCTTCGGTTCATGTTCAGTGGAGAGGTCAGCCTCCTGAGGCATCAACCTGGGAGTCCGAGTCCGATATGCGGGACTGTTATCCTCACCTTTTCCCTGACTCAGGTACTTCCTTATTATGTCCATTCAAAGACGAACGATTGTTTTAGAGGTGGAGAATGTGACGACCCAAGGGGTCTTCACCGATTTTCCCGCTTTTTATGTGCTTCCGATGCCTTGAAAATCTCAGCTTTAGTTGCCTCGATTTGCGTGCGCAGTCCGGGCGCGTAGCCGGAAAACCTTATGTGTTAAATTATGTGAAATTTGATAAATTGTGGCTTTAAAATGTTTAAAGTTGACTTTGGTCAACATTTTGGGTAAACGGACCCGGGCCCGTGATTTGACGGTCCCGGAGGGTCCGTAGAAAAATATGGGACTCGGGCGTATTCCCGGAATCAAAATCCGAGGTCCCGAGCCCGAGAAATGAATTTTTGAAAGAAATTATTTTCTGAAATTTAATATGAAAATTTGAATTAAAAATGAATTACAAAGCATTGGTATCAGGCCCGTATTTTGGTTTCGGCGTCCGGTACAGGTCTTATATGTGGTTTAAGCGCTTTCTATGAAATTTGGTTGAAATCGAACGTCGTTTGACGTGTTTCGGACCTAAATATCTAAAGTTGAGAGTTTACGAAACTAGAATGAAAAATGATGATTTTGAGGCTTGATTCATTGATTTTGATGTTATTTTGGTGATTTGATCGCTCGAGTAAGTTCGTAGGATGTTATTGAGTTAGTGTGTGTGTTTGGTTAGGAGCCCCGAGGGCTCGGGAGTGATTTGGAGGCGGTTCGGGGTGTTTTTGGCCTTAGGAAGTGTTGCAGAATTTTTGCAGTCAGTGCCTAGTCATTTTCTTCTATGCGATCGCATAGGTATGTCTGCGATTGCGTAGAGTTATTTTGGAGTCGCCCAGTTTTATTCTATGCGATCGTGTTATAGGCCATGCGATCGCGTACCTCTGCAAACTCATTCTATGCGATCGCACACTCCCTTTTGCGATCGCAATTCACAAAAGACCCAGCCCCACTTTGACCCTCTATGCGATAGCACTCGTCATCCCGCGATTGCAGTGACCAGCCTACCTTACCCTATGCAATTGCATTCCCTTTCCTGCGATCGCATAGGGAAATTCCGCCCAGTTATTTTAAAAGTCCAAAACAGACCCATTAAGGGAGTTCTACCATTTTTCATAAAACTTGTCTTCTCCAAGCTCTAGGGGCGATTTTTGAAGCTCTTCTTCATCAAGGTCTTTTGGGTAAGTAATTTCCCACCTATTTCCTTCACTCTTCTTCATTAATTACTGAAATTCTAAACCTAAATCATGAAATCAAGTAGAAATTAGGGGTTTTGGGTAAAGTTAGGTTTTTTGGGAATTTTGAGTTATTCAACCTCAATTTGAGGTCGGATCTTAAAATAAATTATATATTTGAACTCATGGGGTTATGAGTAATCGAGTTTTGGTCCGAGCCTCGTGTTTGGACCATGTGGGCCCGGGGTCGAATTTTGGTATTTTTGGAAGAATGCTAGGAACTTCATATCTAAGCTATGGGATTTTGTTATCGAGTCTTTATTGATATTATTGAATTAATTATGCCTAGATATCGTTGTTTTGGAGTCGGATTATAAAGGAAAGGCGGTATTTGAGGGTTGATTGCTATTCTTTGGACCGAGGTAAGTGTTTGTTCTAACTTTGGCTTAAGGGAATAAGATTAGAATGTTGTTTGCTATTTGCTAATTGTTGAGTACGGTGTATAGGCATGGTGACGAGTATCTATACACCAGAGTCTAGCATGACCGTGAGTCTTATTTGTGTTTATTCGGATTCAGTGATACCTCTTCCTTGTTAAATTGATAAATTTCATATAATGTGAGGAGTTTGAGGAAGAATTATGATTTGTACATTCTTGGAGCATTGGCTCGAGTATATCATAAAGCGTGAAAGTATATGAAATGATTGAACCCCTTTGGAGAGTTGGCTCAGGTGGTAAAGTGATATAAGAGGTAAAAGTGAATGAAAGAGAAAGAATTATTGAATTGCTCCCTTGCCGGGATGCTTGTTGCTTTGTTGACTATCTCCCGTGCCGGGATGCTTGTTGCTTTGTTGACTATCTCCCTTGTCGGGATGCTGAGATTATTGATATTGTTCCCTTCCCGGGTTTTTAACTGCTTAATTATGCTCCCTTGCCGGGAGTTAGCTGTTTATTTGTATTCCCTTGCCGGGATTTCTATCATTATTTGTCTACTCCCTTGCCCCTTGTTTGTGATTGTTGCTTGGGTGAGGAAGAGTGATAAAGCACGAAGGGTGATGTCGTGCATTATTTGCTATTGTGAGGAAAGAGTGTAAAGCACGAAGGGTGATGTCATGCCGCACGATGTACCATTCCGTGTCGATTTTATTGATTATATGGCGAGGAAAGAGAGTAAAAGCACGAAGGGTGATGCCGTGCATATTTCATTTATATGATTTCTTTGGTGAGGACGAGAGAGTAAAGCACGAAGGGTGATGTCGTGTATTTGTTGCTTTCTGATTCTTTGTTGATATCCGAGTTATGTTGTTTCTTTCATTACTTGTTCTTATTTGATTTACTTCGAGGTTATAGATTTCCTTACCCTATTTGCCTTGTGATTGTTGTTTGGGTGAGGAAGAGCGTAAAACACGAAGGGTGATGTCGTGTATTGTTTTGGTGAGGACGAGAGTAAAAGCACGAAGGGTGATGCCGTGCAAATTGTTGACTTTTGATTCTTGTTGACATTCTGGCTTTGTTACTTCTTTTTGTTATTGAGTATTTCTATTTGAAATTGTTAGCTCCCCATAGCATGCTTCCCCCCTCCCCTCTTAGCTGTTTAAATTCTGTATATTTCCTTTTATTGCATATATCTGCACAGGTTATTTTTGGTAGGTCCTGTCTAGCCTCGTCACTACTTCGCCGGGGTTAGGCCAGGTACTTACCAGCACATGGGGTCGGTTGTGCTGATGCTACACTCTGTGCATCTTTTTGTACAGATACAGGAGCAGCTTTTGGACCTCAGCAGTAGGATTTGATCGGGAGTTGACTTCAGTCCAGGGACTTTCGAGGTAGCCTAGCTGACGTCCGGAGGCCGAAGTCCCTTCCTATTTTACTTGGATTGTTTCCCTTTTGTATCGGAACAAAGCATTGTATCTTTTATTCAAACCTTGTTTGTAGTACTCTCTAGTAGTTCGTGAGTTAGTGACACCAGACTCTGGGTAGAGACGTATTTAGTACGTATTTATTTTTGGTGCTCAGCACACATTGAAACAATTTATGTTTGCTTTAAATGTACATCTGTATTCTGTAATATAATACCTTTGAAATTGTTGTTATACTCATAATAAGAATTTATGCTGAATACGCTTGTATATTGATAGTTCTTTATCTTTATCAGGTAGGTTTAGAAGGGAACTTGTTTAAAATAAAATTTGAATTCAAGAGTTTAATAATTCAGGAAACAAGAAATAACTGAAGTTTAAAATTACAAAACGAAAGACAAAAAAGCAGAAGATGAAGAAGAAAGAAAAGAACTGGAACACGACAAGCACTAGAAAGAAAAGAGAACTAAATAACTTCAGCTCTAGAGCTGAAGTTTGACAGTTACAAAACAAAAACTTCAGCTCTAGAGCTGAAGTTATTTAGTTCTCTTTTCTTTCTAGTTTATCAACCGCGAAACACCAAAAATAGTAGTGATTGCCTCAGACTTTAGCTCTAGAGCTGATGTTTTCCAGTTACAATACAAAAACTTCAGCTCTAGATCTGAAGTTTCCCAGTTACAACACAAAAACTTCAGCTCTAGAGCTGAAGTTTCCCAGTTACAACACAAAAACTTCAGCTCTAGAGCTGAAGCTTACAAACAAAAACTTCAGCTCTAGAGCTGAAATTCAGGCCCGGCTACTAGAATGCTGAAGTTTTGCGTGATTGCCTTTGCTACTTCAGCCCCGTATGCTGAAGTAATGCGAAAAAGCGGGTACGCTTGCAATTTCTTTTGCAAAGGGGGCACAAGTTAAAACGTGACACAAAAAGCGGGTATAGATGCAAATACCCCTTGATCAACTGTAGAGTTGAGCCCTAAAACACCAGCCCAATCTCGCTTTCAAGATCGAGAAAATAGACTTTTATTTGTCCGAAAGAAAAAAAAAATTCAATGAAATATTTATATGTGCTACATTTTCACTTTTAATCTAACTAATATTAGTGTACGCGCTTTGCGCGGGTACCCTATCTCACTAAAAATATTTATTTAAATTTTTCTTTGAGTTATAAATAAAAATATAAATTCCTGAAGATGATGAATATGATTACGTATAGCTGATTATATTTTGTTCAATAAGAATCTTTTTTCAAGTAGTAAAAATCGATTAGGTAAAAAACTATCCATGCATGACATGTTCAAAAAAGAATGAAAATTCTTTGCAGAACTCAAAGAATTAAGAATCACTTTTATAAAATTTACTATCGAAACGCCTTTTAAAAGTCATATTAATTGTAGTCAAGAAACCCACTTCTATTGAGCAAAATTTAACATTATACACAATTGTTAATATCTTATAAGTAATCTTGTTGGAATAATTGATAATTTTGGAGTATATTGTTTTGTTTATGATGAATATTCTAAGAAATTATAATTGTTAATTTAAAAATTTTGAAAGCTAAATATATAATATAGAATACTATTACTAACGAAATATATTGTATACTATAAAATATTTTATTATAAAAGAGTTTCATATGAATCAATTCGTATAAAAAGTTTCCAAAAACACTTCGACCACCTCTATTAATATCCCAAACCCATGCTTCCTCTTCCTTTAATATTTTTATGTATCTTCTTCATTTATATTGTTTATTATTTTCGGATAATTAAGTATAGATTTATATAAGTAATATTTTAATGATTAAAGTTCTAAATATTAGTATTTTCAATATAGTTCAAATAAAGAAAGATTGAATATGCAAATATTAATTAATTTCAAACTCCTAATGATTATAGCATTAATTAAATTATTATTACTAAATATTAGGAAAAATAATTAAATAATTATTTTTCTCTGTGTGAAATCTAGTTTTAAAGAGTAAAAAAAGCGAACGATATTTTGCTAAGTTATCTGATTTGTGTGTGTACCCCATATCAATGAATATGTATTTTAAAAATTTATATAAATAATATTAAACTATATGCCTGGCTTATAAAATAAAAATTACAGAAAAATATAAGAATCCTAAAAATAACGAACGTTGACCCATTTAACTAACTCAATAATGAAAGAAATCCTGGTCATATAAATTCCTAGACCTTACTATGACTTATGTGGGAATATTTTATAAAAATAATTGTTATATTTATGACCTAATACAAAAAAAAATCATAAAGTACATCTTCAAGATTTTTCAAACAAAACAAATTTAAAATTTGAATCTTTTGAACTAATGGGAATGAAGAGGTTAGCCTTATAGCTCACACTGACATGCGATAACATAAAATATAAAAATGACTAATCTTAATATTTTATATTAAATAATTAAATATATAAATGATATATGAATTTATCATTTGTTAAATAACTGAAAAAAGAATAATGGCATTTCATTAGGAATAGCGTTTTGTCTAAAATTGAATATGTATCTTAAATATTAGATAAAACATCATACACAAATTATATATTTTGCGATAAAAATTTATGCCTAGAGACTCTTTTTTACTTGTCTTCTTGACAAGTAGAGCCAACGTTTTGCCTTAAAATATTTTCAATTTTAGTACGACTAATTATACTTATGTTATATACTTCAATTAGGAAAAGAATTGTAAGGTAAATTATAAATGATTTTAAATTCCTAAAAATTAGGACCCATAAATATTTCAACAAAGAAAATATTTGATAAGTTTTAATTGATTTTAAAGTCCTAAATATTATGAAAATAATTTAAATTACAATTCTGTCTCATGTGAAATCTTTTTTAAAGGATAAAAAGGCGAATAATATTTCGTTAAGGGCCTTCGTGCTTTTAATATAGTATAGATAAGGTTAAAACTTACAGTAGCACTTTCCATATAAATTTTGTATGTTCAAATTTATAATTGGGGTTTAAGTTAAATCTGTCTTATCTAACGTCTAAATAGTCAAATTGACCTTAAAAAAAGAATTTATGGTCAGTCAAATTGACCCTTAAAAAATAGATTACGGCCACATAATATGCTAAAGAAGTTATTCACATTATATTTATCACATTATATTATATGCATTTTCTTTCCCAATTATTCGGGTATTTAACTTTGTCCACGCATTGCTTCACTTTATCATTTAAAAAGGCGTGAATTAGGTGATGAACTTTCCTTTGCTTCTCTTCTTATTTATACGAGTGAGAAGGGATAAATTGGGCTCACAATTTGATTTTGATAAGCACGACCAAGATCTTGACTATAACCAAATGGTTTTAGTTTTGTTTCTTTTAAAACACAAAATCTATTAGAGTGTTAGATTACTTGTAAGAACTAATTTAGCAGACGATGCGAAAATGAGCTTAACTTTTATTATGAGAATTCGAATTTTTACATTATTAGATCAATTAACAGATAATTACAGTAATCTTTTATAGTAATCGAGATTAGTATTTTGAAAAATCACATAGATAACCTGCTATAATATGTTAGAAAGAACTCACAAAAAAAATATTAAACTATTAGAGTATATAAGTGTGATGACCTTTTAGTAAATTTTGTGTTCCGAGACCTTAGAAGCCTCCTTTTTCGTCACTTCGATTTGTGTGCGCGGTCCGGACATATATCCGGAACGCTTTTATGGGAAATATGATGAAAATGTTAATTTGGCCATTAAAATTGAATTTAAGTTGACTTCGGTCAACATTTTGGGTAAACGGACCAGGGCTTGTGATATGACGGTCCCGAAGGGTAAAAAAATATGGGACTTGGGCGTATGCCCGGAATCGAATTCCGAGGTCCCAAACCTGAGAAATGAATTTTTGAAAGAAATTATTTTACTGAAAATATAAGAGTTTTTGGAAATTTAATTATATTTGAAATTTATGGTATCAAGCTCGTATTTTGGTTCCGGAGCCCGGTACAGGTTCAATATAATGTTTGAGTTGTGTTTGTAAAATTTGGTAAGAAACGGAGGTCGTTTGATGTGATTCGGACCCGTATTTGTGAAGTTTGAAACTTTGAAAGTTTTGAGATTTTTCTTAGATTTCTATTCTAAATTCGTTGTTTAAGATGTTATTTTGACGATTTGATCGTACGAGTAAGTCCGTAGGATGTTTTGAGATAGTGTACATGTTTGGTTTGGAGGCCCAAGGGCTCACGTGAGTTTCGGATAGGCGTCGGAGTATTTTTGGACTTGGAAAATCTGGTATTTTCGTTGTTTGCTGGTGTCCATGTTTTTGTGCTATGCGATAGCATAGGTAGGTTCGCGATCGCATAGTGTAGTCTCAGGGGGCCTATTTTGTGTGTTGTGCGAATGCATCATTAATTGTGCGATCGCGAAGCTTCGTCTGGGTGAGCTGCGCGAACGCGTATCATTAAAACAGGCCTGGGGGAGGGGAGGGCCAGTACTCTATGCGATGCCCCCCCCCCACCACCACCACCACCCACGCGAACGCACTGCCCAGTTTCCCTTACCCTATGCGAACGCATGCTTTTGAGTGCGAACGCATAGGACTGTTGCCCAGCTAATATAAATACTTTTTTTAAAAAATGGTCAAACCTTCTTCTTCACCATATTTTCGAGGTTTACAGCCCTACGAACTATTTTCTTCAACAATTATCATCCCCAAGTCATAGGTAATCAATTCTAAACTTTGTTCTTTAAATTCCTTACTATTTTTCATCACTTTTAAAGTAAAAACTAAGAATTTTTATTGTAGAAATTGAGAATTTGGGTAGAGTTAAGGCATTTTGAATAATTGGAATTTAGACCTTGTTTTGGGGTCGAATTCCGAAACTAATTACATATTCGGGCTCGTAGGTGAATGAGTGATCGGATTTTGATCCGAACCTAGTATTTTGACCAAGCGGTCCTGGGGTCGATTTTTGACTTTTTGGGGGAAATGATAGAAAACCTATAATTAAGCACGGGGTATAAATTCTTTAGCATTTATTGATGTTGTTAAATCAATTTGGTCTAGATACGAGTTATTTGGAAGCGAATTCTAAAGGAAAAGCGATGTTTGAGGCTTGAGTTGGCTGTGAAAGTTTGAGGTAAGTGTTTGGTCTAACCTTAGCTTGAGGGATTTGGAGTTGTGTCTTATTTGCTATGTGTTATTTGTTGAGTACGACGTATAGGCATGGTGACGAGTATCTAGACGTTGGTGTCAAGCAAGCCCGTGAGTCTTATATTATGATTATTATGACTTCGTTTGTATTGTTCATGCCTTATGTGGTGATTTCTATTGTTGAGCAAAGCTTGTGAAAGTAATATTGGTAATTGAATATTGAGGAGTGTTCGCTCAAGTTATAAAACGAATTGTGGAAGTAAAATTGGTAATTGAACCTTATAGAGCATTGGCTCAAGTAGTGTAGTGAGTTGTGAAGTAAATGTGAAAAAGAGAAGAGGATTATTATATTGTCTCTCTTGCCGGGATGTTGTTGTTTTTAATGTTATCTCCCTTGCCGGGATGTTGATGTTTTTGATATTGTTCCCTTGTCGGGAATTGATTGTTATACTATTGTTCTCTTGCCTGGATTTTGTTGTGATTTCATTTATTTCTTTGCCGTTATTTCTTGTGATTGTTGTTTGGGTGAGGAAGAGTGTAAAAGCACGAAAGGCGATGCCGTGCATTATTTTGGTGAGAGAGTGTTAAAGCATGAAAGGTGATGCCGTATATGATTTTGTAAGGAAGAGTGTAAAAGCACGAAGGGTAATGCCGTGCTGCACGATGTACAATTCCGTGCCGATTATATTGATTTTATGGTGAGGACGAGAGTAAAAGCACGAAGGGTGATGCCGTGCAGATTATATTGATTCTTATGGTGAGGACGAGAGTAAAAGCTTGAAAGATGATGTCGTGCACTTGTTTAATTTCTGATTCTTATTGATAATTGAGTTATGGTGTTCCTTGTATTTACCTGTTGTCCTTCTATTATCATTTGATGTTTTCCCGCAGCATGTTTCCCCCTCTCATTCTTAACTATACATTCCTGCTTTTATTTTCCGTTGTATATGATTTAACTGCACAGGTCTAATTGGTAGTCTGGTCCTATCCTCGTCACTACTTCGTCGAGGTTAGCTAGGCACTTACCAACACATGGGGTCGGTTATGCTGATACTACACTCTGCACTGTGTGCAGATCCTGGTACTGGAGCATACAGATTGTAGCTTTGGGTTGCTGCCTTCAGTCCATTCGGAGATCCAAGGTAGTCTTGCAGGCGTCCACAGGCCCTGGCGTCTCCCTCTATCTTTTCAACCTGTTTAATTCACGTATTTCAGAAACAGTGTTGTATTTATTTTTCGGACCTTGTTTGTAGTATTCCTAGACCGTCTGTGAAGTTGTGACACCAGTTCTGAGTAGTCTTTGTTTATGAAATTGTATTGGAAATATTTAAATGGTTTTATTTGTTTCTCCCGCTTGTTTAAATTCTGCTGTTTATAAACTGTTGGTTCATAATTGTTAAAGGATTAAAAATGAGAAAAAGATAAATTGTTCAAACGGTTGACTTGCCTAACTTTCACTAGTAAGCACCATCACGACTCCCAAGGTTGGGAAATCCGGATCGTGACAATAAGTTAAATCGAAATTTGTTTTTTTATCCCATCATATCTACCTAGTTCTAGAACTTTGTGTAGTGTAATAAATATTTAATGGTACTGTAATTAAATTTTTGTCGTTGATAGTGAATCTCTTGTTAGAAAAGGAACAAAAGTCCACCTACTCACTAAAGAAAATAGTGGATAACCAAAGGTACTTTTTATCCTCCTATTTCATGTATGTGGTCTTTTCTTGGTCCTATATATATTCAAAATCGTCCTTTGTTTATTTAGTAAATAAATTTTGGAAGTTTTGTTTAATATCGTCGTGTTTTCTCTTAATCAAAGTGATAGTAATATGTTTTTTTTTTATTGACTAAAATGCTTCTAAACCGGAGGGTTGACTTATATACTACCAAAGTCGTCTGTGTTCTTTTGAGCTGTGACTCATTACAAATATTTTGTTACTCTGTGAAATTTAAGAAGAACTTTAATTAATTTCCTTAATTAAATATTAAAAAATTCCTCTCAGCGAAAACTTGCTAATAGTCTCCGTGATAGAAGTTATGAATCGATCTATTTATGTTTTGGTTCTCTTTAATGTATTCTCTAACTGTCATTATATCTAACGTAAACTATGACAAAAATATGTCATTATATCTCATATATAATCAGTGGCGGATCTAGAGGGTAGTGTACGAGTTCCCGGGAACTCAGTAACTTTTGCACGGTCCTGTATATATATATATATATTAAAAAATTCATTAAATATCTACAAATATTTGATTGTGAACCCAATTGATAATGTGAAATCGTTATAAGAACCCATAAACTTCAAAGTCTGGATCGATCTCTATATATAATATATGTCAAGATACTGCAAGAAATTCATGATAATGACAATCCCACATGCACCTTTGCGTTTATGATTTTGCTATTTTCCTTGAGTTCTTTTAGAAGGCAATGAAGGTCAAACTATTTCCCATCCAAATGTAGAATTTCTAGATCCCAAATACAGAACCAAATGAAAATGTGCTTGTTTTCAACTTAACAAAATGGAGTTGAAGATGGTCGCCATCTATATCTGTACAGCTCATCACCTACCATTGATTTTTTTTAAAAAAAAAAAATTAGTGAAACTTCTAATTCGTGAAAGGATATATTGATTGTCCTACTGATAATTAGAGGAAGAAAAGCTTGTAAATTACCAAATAACTACAGCCAAATAAATGTCCATTCGCTAAATATACGGGTTAATTTTACGAGTGATCAATGAACCTTATATTGAAATAAGGCAGAATAGCCCAGTAGACCATTGTATACTTGTTCCGGTTTCTCATCCCGGTCCCTGCACTCCATAGAGTTTTATATAGGCACTTATAGTTGCTAAAATACACTATCTTACACCCCCATGACGGTTGACCTAGGTAATGTTGCGGTGGATAAAATGCTTGGTACACACGCACAAAAAAAGCATGAATACAAGGATTCCACATAAAGAGACTAAAATAAGAGAAAAAAAGAAAAGAAAAAGAAAAACACAAAAAAACAAAGAACCCATGGTTCTATTCCAGTTGTTGCCATAGCTTTTCCTTTCATTATAGTTAAAGGGCAACAAAAGATGAATCAACAGACAAGATCAGCTAAGAACTCATGGTTCGCAACATGAACTTCATCCAACAACATCAAGAAGAATAGGAATTTCATCGGAGCCTGTCGAAAAATTATCGTTGGCTAGTGTTGAAACTTCTGAATCATCAATGGCAATGAACACACTGGAAAAGTTCGCCATCATCGGCGATGGAGACCACCGATGACCACCACCATTATTTCTTCCATATCACCCTTCTGAAAAAACTAGCGGTTCAAGTTAAATCAGGTGAAGAATACCAAAAGGGGCGTGGATACAAAGAGCATAAACAAGGAAGAAAGATATGGGGTGCCTGAATCTAATTTGTAATGCCGTGTGGGTGCCCAAATCAATTACTTGGTTTGTGAAAATTATTAGATTTTGAAGTGATTGCAACTTCAATTGCTTCCTCTCCCACTTTCAATCCCTCTAAAATTTGTGGTGAATATTCACAAATCCTTCTTTTTATTCTTTGCTTACAATGAGGTAGAGGAAAGAAAAAAACAAGCTTTAGATGTTTGCTAGTATCTGTTGTGGTGAGGTGGTGAGGTTTTAACGGGGAAGGTGATTGAATATTACAATGGTGTTGGAGGGTGAAGAAGATGAAAATGGTGTCCATTTTGCCTTTAAAAAAATATAAAAAAATAATGTGGCATATTTTATCTGATGTGGTTATTACTATCATCGTGATTGAGCAAGACACAGGGTCAGAGGGGTGTAAGATATTATTGAAATTTGTATTTCTGTAAAATAAAATAATAAACTTTCTGAAAAAACAGAAACAGAAAGTTAGTAGAACTAGAACGTCAAAATATATTCTAGAAACAGTATAGTAACTTCAAAATAAATTTTTAAAAACAATATAGGAACAAATCGAGCCTACGGTGTGTCCTTAAGAAAATTATTCCTCTCAAGTACCCGAGGTTCTGGAATATATCCTCCCAAGATAGAACGATTTAACTCACCAGCGTATCGGTACCAAAAACGCATATGAACAGCGAACCACTCGAAGGCTGAAAAACACACTGAAATTTTTGTACAGAAGAAGAAGAAGATTATCAGAAAATTTTGTAAGTAAATAATCTCGGATTTGAAGGAATATTTATAGCCAATTTGGTACTGTTTCTGAAAAGGTTTGCAAACTTTCAGAACAGCCATAGCTGTTGGAACAAGTTTGACACTGTTTATGAACAGCCATAGCTGTTGGAAATATTGCCAAAAAATTAAACGGATTTAAAATAATCCGGAAAAGAAAAAATTGGCCCGGACCGGACCGGATCGCGGGTCATGGGTGATTTGAATTTTTGGTTAATTAATTTTAATTAATTAATTAATTGAAAGAATTTTGTCCAAAAGGATTAATCAATCAATCTTTGACCAAATCCAAATCCAAATCCAAATCAGAAGCTGAACCCGAGCCGAGCGAGCGACGTCGACGACGGCGCGAGGCTTGCCTTCTTCTTAGCTCTTTAAGAGCTAAAAGATTAGCTTCTCTATATATACACAAAGATTTTCTTTCCTTCTACCAATGAGGGACAAAATGCATTAGTAAAGTGAACTCATTCAAAATTTCACTTCCCTCCATTTCTTTTTCCACCATTTTTCATTCACACTTCTTTTGTTATTAATAACAAAAATCCAACAATCTCCCACATGAATGGGGAATGGCTATAAACTTAAAGGAATGCACGGACGTGTGTGTTTCACATGCAAGAATTAATTGCATCTGGATAAGTAGGTTTCCCTTTGAACTTTCCGTAATGAACTTATATCGGATATACTCGGTCAATCGGTAGATTTGATATCTTTATACCGTCGAGCTTTATTGTATACTGTGACGACCGGCTAGTCGCCTTATGGGTTACCGCTCCTTTTCCCTATTTCTATTTCTTATTGCCTTGTCTATCGGTTCTATATGTGATCAGATTGGTTTGCTCGGGTTTGGAAAGAATTTGGTAAGGTTTGAGACACTTAGTCTCTTTTGAGGAAGCTTAAGCTGGAAAAGTCAATCGGATATTGACTTATGTGTTAGAGGTCTTGGATGTGAATTCCGATTGTTAGAATATCTTCGGGAGGTGATTTGGGACTTAGGATCGTGATCAGAATGTATTTTGGAGGTCCGGAGTAGATTTACGCTTGAATTGGCGAAATTGGAATTTTGGCATTTTCCGATTGATAGGCGAGATTTTGATACAGGGGTCGGAATGGAATTTCAAGAGTTGTAGTAGTTACGTTGTATCATTTGGGATGTGTGTGCAAAATTTCAGGTCATTCGTACGTGGTTTGGTTGGGTTTTTTTTACCAAAAGCGTAATTTATAAGATTTTGAAAAACTTAGGCTTGAATCCGATGTGTTTTGGTTGATTCGATGTTGTTTGAGGTGTTCTGAAGGTTGGTACGAGTTTGAATAAGGTTATGAGTTGTGTTTGTGCTTTTGGTTGAGGTCCCGGGGGCCTCGGGGTGATTTCGGATGGTTGACGGAGAGATTGGGAGTTTAGTGAAGTTGCAACTTTTGTTGTTTCTGTTGTTTCCGCACCTGCGGATTGGGGAACGCAGGTGCGATGCTGCAGATGCGGGAAAATCAGTCGCAGAAGCGGTAGAGCCTAGGAAGGCAAGGACCGCAGAAGCGGTTGAGGATCCGTACCTGCGATGGCGCAGGTGCGGGCAATGCATCGCAAATGCGATTTTAGCCGCTTAAGTGAAAACCGCAAAAGATGTTCAAGGACCGCAAAAGCAGTACCGCAGGAGCGGAATTTTGGTCACAGATGCGAAATCCCTGGGCCAGAAGGTATAAATTATTTTCTTCGTGATTTTTGTGCTATTCCACCATTTCTAAGTCGACTTTGGAACTTTTTGGGCGATTTGAATAAGGATTTCAAGGGGATATCATTGACGTAAGGATTTTGGACCTAACACTCGTTCATATGGTATTATTTCACATATTAGAGCTGTAATTAATGGAATTTAAGGATTAAAATTGGGGAAACTAGGGCTTGGTATTGGAGACCTAGACTTGAGGATCGAGGGACCATTTGTGGTCGGATTTTGGTACTTTTGATATGTATGAGCTCGTGGGGAGATGAGGAATCTATTGATGTAAATTTTATCGAATTCCAAGAAGTGGGCCCGAGGGTCGGTTTTGGTAATTTTGGGATTTATGTTGTAAATTGATTATTTTTGCATGGGCTTCGTTCCCTTAGCATATTTTAACGTCGTGATTCTAATTTTGGATAGATTTGACGCGAGTGGAGGCCGATTCGAGGGGAAAAGGCGTCGCGGACTAGAGTTTGGACCGGATTGAGGTGAGTAATGATTGTAAATGTTGTTCTGAGGGTATGAAACCCCGGATTGCACATCATGGTGCTATATTGAGATGACACACACGCTAGATAACGAGCGTAGGGTCATGCACTATTGGGGATTATGACTTAGTCCATCCCGAATGACTATTTTACCGCGTATTTAACTGAAAGCTATTTGCTATCATCATGTTTTGGGCTGAATGCCATATTTGGGCCTCGTGCCAACTATTTGAACCCTTAGGGGATTTATACTGATATTTCCTCACTGTTTTGACTTTATACTTGTACTTAGTCGTGCTATATTATATTGTTTTCATAACTCAGCCATGTCTACTCTGCTTAACACTTAAAATGATATTTTAAATGATATTTTGTGCTGAGCATCATGTTTTACTGTTACCCGAGTGGCTTGTGAGAATTTTGACTGAGTAAGGTCGAGGGCCAATGTTGTGAGGAAACACCTAATTATGATTATGCGGTCGAGGGCCTAAGATTTGTACGCCACGGGGTGGCTTGTTAATATGAGGCCGAGAGCCTAGTGATGATGCCACGAGATGACTTGATATTGCGCTTGGGCCGTAAGGGGCCCCTCCAGGAGTCTGCACACCCCTAGTGAGTGTGGGTACCCATTATGATGTGAGATATTGCCCGAGGGGCAGATTTGTTGACATTGTGCCCGAGGGGTGATCCTTTATGTGTTTATTTTTTCCTATTTGCCTATCATTTACTTGCTTAATTGTTAAAAAAGCATTTTATGAAGTTTAAACTGAATTCAGTGACTTTACACATCTTTATTGCTTTCACTATTTTTACTGGTTTTTAGTGCTTCCTTATAGTATGTTATGTGTCTTACGTGATTTCTTACTTCTCAACCTTTATTTACGATTATTACTCACTGAGTTAGAGTACTCATTTTACTCCCTGCACCCCGTGTGCAGATTCAGGCGCTGTTGATCCTGCTTGCGAGGGTTGAGAGATCCCGACAGATTTCGGAGTTCACGAGGTAGTTGCTCGGCGTCCGCAGCCCTGTGCTTCTCCCCCTTTATCTTATCTCCTTTCATGTATTAGTGATTCTGTAGTAGCTTTATAGACTATTTAGACTTGTATTAAATTGATAGATGCTCATGACTGGTGACACCCTGGTATCGGGCTATGTTGGGCTTATTTTTCTGTAATTTTACTATTTTATCTTATCTAGCTGGGATATTTAATGTATTTAAGACTTACTTGCATTATCTTAACTATTTAAAAATGAATCGGGAATGTGTCGGCTGGCCTTGTCTTCACGAGAGGCGTCATCACGACCGGCTTCAAGTTTAGGGTTTTGATATATACCTAGACAACATAAGTCACACAATCAATCCTTAACCATATATGGTTCTCACGGTTGTGTTATTTTCAGCCATGAACACCGCCTGGTTTCATGAGTGCTTAGAGAGTGGGCCTTTACTTTCATTCTCCTTGAAGCGGCTTACACTTCACACTCATATAGGTGATTCCTAAACGTATAATCCTAAAGACACACTACTTGGTCATATCCTACCAGACTTAGCAAATCATTAAAAAGCTTTAAGCTTTATTGACTCATCAAAAAGCCTTAATGCTTTACCTCGTTTTTTTTAACATTTTCTTCATCACGAGAATGGGTTGAGTTAGTTGACAATGTTGAACCGTCATTCATAACTTTGTTTGATCTCTTTAAACCTAGCTCTTGGGATCTCCAGTCTGCTAGGTAGAGTTACCGCCATGATGACTTATCCTAAGCCTTTAACCCCATTTTTTTATGATCTTTCAACTGTCTCTCTAGATAGGCCTTTTGTAAGTGGATCTGCCACGTTATCTCTTGACTTTACGTAGTCAATTGTGATAACACCACTAGAGAGTAGTTGTCTAACAGTATTGTGTCTCTGTCTAATATGACAAGATTTTTTGTTATACATAACACTCCCTGCCTTACCTATTGCTGCTTGACTATCACAATGTATACAAATAGGTGCCAAAGGTTTGGACCAAAATGGAATATCTTCCAAGAAATTCCGGAGCCATTCAGCTTCTTCACCAGCCTTATCTAAAGCTATGAATTCAGATTCCATTGTAGAACAGGCGATGCACGTTTGTTTGGATGATTTCCAAGACACTGCTCCACCTCCAATTGTGAAAATATATCCACTCGTGGATTTAACTTCAGATGATCCAGTGATCCACATTGCATCACTATATCCCTCGATCACGGAAGGATATTTGTTATAATGCAAAGCATAATTTTGGGTATGTTTCAGATATCCCAAAACTCGTTTCATTGCCATCCAATGTATTTGATTGGGATTACTTGTAAACTGACTCAGTTTGCTAATAGCACATGCTATATCTGGTCATGTACAATTCATGATATAAATCAAACTTTCCAATACTCTTGCATAGTCCAGTTGTGATTCACTTTCACCTTCATTCTTTTAAAGTGCATAACTCATGTCAATTGGAGTCTTGGCAATTTCGAAATCCAAATTCTTGAACTTGTCAAGTATCTTTTCAATGTAGTAAGACTGTGATAATGCTAGACCTTGTGGAGTCTTGGAATTCCGATTCCTAAGATCACATCAGCAACTCTTAAGTCTTTCATGTCAAATTTTCTAGCCAACATGTGTTTGTAGCATTTATATTTGTCATACTTTTGCTCATTATCAACATGTCATCAACATATAAACAAACAATGACTTCATGACCTGGAGTATTTTTAATGTAAACACATTTGTCATGCTCGTTGATTTTAAATCCATTTGTCAACATTGTTTGGTCAAATTTTGCATGCCATTATTTGGGTGCTTGTTTAAGTCCATAAAGCGACTTAACAAGTTTGCACACTTTCTTTTCTTTACCAGGAACTACAAAACCCTCAGGTTGTTCCATGTAAATCTCTTCCTCCAATTCTCTATTTAAGAAAGCTGTTTTAACATCCATTTGATGGATTTCAAGACCATACACGACCGCTAGTGCCACTAACACCCTAATAGATGTTATCCTTGTTACTGGCGAGTAAGTGTCAAAGTAATCAAGACCTTCCTTTTGTCTATAACCTTTGACAACAAGTCTTGCCTTATATTTGTCTATAGTACCATCAGCTTTAATTTTTTGTTTAAAGATCCATTTCGAACCTAAAGGCTTATTTCCCGGAGGAAGATCAACCAATTCCCATGTATGGTTATCCAAAATTAATTGAATCTTACTATTGACTGCCTCTTTCCAAAATGCTGAATCAGAAGACGACATAGCTGCTTTAAAAGTTTGAGGCTCATTTTTAAGCAAGAATGTCACAAAATCTGGTCCAAAGGAAGTAGATGTTCTTTGACGTTTGATACGCCTTGGATCTCCTATACTTAGAATATTTTCCTTTGGTTCTTCCGACGACTCGCATTCAATTTTATATGGATAGATGCTTTCAAAGAATTTAGTATTATCTGATTCCATTACCGTATTAACATGAATCTCGGGATTATCGAATTTATGAACCAAAAATTGACATACTTTACTGTTTGTAGCATATCCAATGAAAACGCAATATACTTATACCTTTGCTAGACACCCCCACACTTTGAAATATTTCAAGTTGGGTTTTCTTCCTTTCTATTTTTCATATGGAATAGATTGCGTTTTGCTATGGGGTACACTGTTGAGTATTCGGTTAGCTGTAAGGATAGCTTCCCCCCACAAACTCTGCGGTAATCCGGAACTTATTAATAAAGAATTCATCATTTCTTTTAATGTCTAATTTTTCCTTTCAGCAGTTCCGTTGGATTGAGGCGTGTAAGGTGCTGTAGTTTGATGGATGATTCCATATTCCGAACATATTTCTACAAATGGAGATTCATATTCTCCACCTCTATCACTTCTAATTGTTTTAATCTTTTTATTCAATTGATTCTCTACTTTATTCTTGTATTATTTAAATGCTTCAATTGCTTCATCCTTACTATTAAGCAAATAAACATAACAATATCGAGTGCAATCGTCAATAGAAGTAATAAAATACTTTTTTCCACCTCGAGATGGTGTCAACTTCTTATTGCAAATGTCAGTATGAATTACGTCTAAAGGATTTGAATTCCTTTCAACAGGCTTATAAGGATGTTTTACAAACTTAGATTCAACATATATTTGACATTTCGATTTATTACACTCGGATTTAGGCAATACTTCTAAATTAATTAACTTCCACAAGGTTTTATAATTGACATGTCTTAAACGAATATGCCATAAATCATTTGACTCCAATAAATAAGAAGAAGCTGAAATTTTATTCATACTGTCAACAACCATTACATTGAGTTTGAAAAGGCCCTCCATGAGGTAGCCTTTTCCAACATACATTTCATTCTTTCTTACAACAACTTTATCAGAAACAAATACACATTTGAATCAATTCTTTACAAGTAAAGAAGTAGAAACTAAATTCTTCCTAATAGTAGGAACATGAAGAACGGTGTTGAGCGTTAACACATTGCCGGAAGTCATTTTCAGGAATATCTTCCCATAACCTTCAATCTTGGCTCTTGCATTATTTTCCATGGAAATCTCTTCTTCGGGACCAGCAGTAGAGTAAGTCGCAAATACTTCTTTGACAGCACAAACATGTCGAGTGGCTCCAGAGTCAATCCACCACTCCTTCGGATTTCCAACTAGGTTGCATTCCGAAAGCATTGCACAAAGATCATCAATGTCATCATTCTTCTCCACTATGTTGGCTTGTCCCTTCTTCTTATCCTTTTTCAGGAGACGACAATCAGGGCTTTTGTGACCAATGTTTCCACAATTGTAGCAGTTGCCCTTGAATTTCTTTTTGTTCTGCTCCTTAGTCTGTCTAGAAGACCTCTTCCTCTTCTTACTTTTTGGAGCAGTCTCCTCAACGATATTAGCTCTCATGATCGTTGAATTTCCACGATACTTCTTCTCGGCTAATTTGTTGTCTTCCTCAATCTTTAGATGTATCACAAGATCTTCCAACTTCATTTCTTTGCGCTTATGCTTAAGATAGTTCTTGAAATCTCTCCACAAAGGAGGCAATTTTTCAATCATTGCAGCCACTTGAAATGCTTCATTCACGACCATACCTTCAGCAATAAGGTTGTGAAAAATAAGTTGAAGCTCCTGAACTTGGGTTCCCACAGTTTTGTTGTCTATTATTTTATAGTCTAGAAACTTGGCAACCATTAACTTCTTCAAGCATACATCTTCCGTCTTGTACTTCTTCTCAAGTGCGTCACATAATTCTTTCAAAGTATTCATCACACTGTACACATTGTACAAGTTATCCTCTAAAGCGCTTAAAATATAGCATTTGCAAAGAAAATCTGCCTGCTTCCACACCTCAACAATCATGAACTTCTTATTGTTCAGCATGTCCATAGCAGGCACTGGAGGCTCTTCACTATTGAATTTCTGCATACCAAGTGTGGTAAGCCAGAAGAACACCCTTTGCTTCCATCCTTTGAAGTTGGCTCTAGAAAATTTCCCCGATTTCTCGGCCGGAGGAACAACAGTGCGGCTTGACGAGGCTATCGTCATTGCAACAACAGTCGTAGAAGAATTTCCCTTATCAATTGGCATTTCTCACTGTCAACAATAGAAGAGTTCAATTAATGGCAAAAATCAGAATAGTAAACAATACTATATTCAGAAAAAGTACGTAAAAACTGAAGGTTTTATATACTGTTACACAGGAAACAATGAAGCTTTTATGTTCTTTAAATCGTTTTCTGAATTTCAATATTCCGATGAAGTTTTTATATCTTCAAATCAGAATAGTAAACTTCAGACGGAGTAGAAAACCACAAAGGTTTTAATCTCCACAAACAGAATACAGAATATAATAAATAATTTCCTTAAGATTGTTATTGAAATCTGTATTTCTGTAAAATAAAATAATAAACTTTCTGAAAAAACAGAAACAGAAAGTTAGTAGAACTATAACGTCAAAATATATTCTAGAAACAGTATAGTAACTTCAAAATAAATTCTGAAAAATAGCATAGGAACAAATCGAGCCCACTGAATACACAATGTGTCCTTAAGGAAATTATTCCCCTCAAGTACCTGAGGTTATGGAATATATCCTTCCAGGATAGAACGATTTAACTCACCAGCGTATCGGTACCAAAAGCGCAGATGAACAGCGAACCACTCGAAGGCTGTAAAACACACTGGAATTTTTGTGCAGAAAAAGAAGAAGATTATCAGAAAATTTTGTAAGTAAATAATCTGGGATTTGAAGGAATATTTATAGCCAATTTGGTACTGTTTCTGAAAAGGTTTGCAACCTTTCAGAACAGCCATAACTGTTGGAACAAGTTGGACCGAACCGGGTCGCGAGTCATGGGTGATTTGAATTTTCGTTAATTAATTAAATATTTGAAAAGAATTTTGTCCAAAAAGATTAATCAATCAATCGTTGAACAAATCCGAAGCCGAAGCCGAGCCGAACGAGTGACGACGAGTCAACGACGACGGCGTGAGGCTTCCCTTCTTCTTAGCTCTTTAAGAGCTAAAAGATGAGCTTCTCTATATATACACAAAGATTTTCTTTCCTTCTACCAATGAGGGACAAAATGCATTAGTAAAGTGAACTCATTCAAAATTTCACTTCCCTCCATTTCTTTTCCCGCCATTTTCCATTCACACTTCTTTTGTTATTAATAACAAAAATCCAACATAAGATAGTATGTGTGTGTTTTTTTTGTTCAAATTCTCAGATTTTATTAGATGAAGTTAACGTACATCCAAGGGGTGTATAGCACCCTTCACCTACAGGATTGGAACAGGCTACAGCACTATCTTACAGGGGTGTAAGATAGTGTGTTTTAGCAACTATAAGGGGTCGTTTGGTAGGGTGCATAAGAATAATGTTGAATATGGTGTATTAGTAATGCTAGTATTAGTTATGCTTGCATTAGTTATGCTGGTATTAGTTATGCTGACATATTTCTTATCCATTGTTTGGTTTGATGTATTAAAGCATTGCACAATTTCTAAAAGAATTGCTTGTTTACAAAATACCCTCAAAACCAGTCCATCACTCTAAAACTTTATAAAAGAAACATATATTGAGAAATATTTTTATATGAAAAAGTTTTAAAAAATTATTTGATTTGTCTACCTATATTGTAATGTAAACTAAATATTTATTTATAAAAAAGAAAATATGCTAAGTATTTATTTATTTACTAGAGATATAATTTAATTTCTCACTATTTGAATTATTTTAAACTTGCATTAATATAATAACTAACATATTTTAATCAAGCATAAATTTTGAAGGACAATTTTGTCTTTCACTAAGCTAATGCATGCATTAAACCCCATTGCATTGCTAATACTATGGTTTTCTATGCATTAGTAATGCATAAGATAATACCAAATAGGATGTATAACTAATGCTTGCATAACTAATGCATAGGTTCAAAATGTCTACCAAACAAGGTATTATTAATACACAAAACTAATGCAAGCATTATTTTATCTAATGCATCTTACCAAACGACCCCTAAGTGTCTAGATTAAACTCTATGGAGTGCAAAAACCGAAATAATAAATCGAAACAAGTACAATGGTCTACAAGACTATTCTGCCTTTGAAATAATCTTCATAGGATTAAAATTGAGATCTTGTAATGAGTAGGAGTAATCTTGTGGCAGGTTATCGTTATACGCCCAACACTAACTAAAATAAGTCATTCTACTTACTCCTGTTATTGAGTCGTACATGCATTTTGCACACTACAATACTGGATGCCCTAATAATAAATTCAAAATTATTCTTCAAATTATACACCTGATGCATCTATATGGTAATCAGTTTCTAAGTTTGTAGCCATTTGGATAATATATTTGACTTGAAATTGATAGATGGAATATTCAAAATTCAAGCTGAAAATACGTTTTTAGGAGTAAAAGTTGTGTTTAAATATAAATTCGGATTTATTTAAATGATAGTTTGAAATACACCGTCAAATAAGTAATCCAATTGAAACTCAAATACTGATATTCAACATTAATTTCAAATACTTAAGGTCAAATAAGAAATAATACAAATGGCATTTTGTACAATGTAATTAACCTTCATTTTAATATAATGTACCCAATACCTTTATTTCTAGTGGAAATTTACGATAACGTTTTAAAGCATAATCCTCTCAGACAATGATTTTCTATTTATTATTTTGAAGTTTACAATAAATTAATTGCTTGTTAAATACTAATCATCATAAAGATATATTGCTCCAATTATACTCTTTCTGGTCGTGCTACAGTTATAATTTTAATTAGAAAGGAAAAAAAGAAGATATTCCATCCATTTAATTTTGTGTGATACTTTTCTTTATATCCCGTTCAAAAAATTATTACACGTTTCTTTGTTTGAAATATCCTATTTTACCTTTTGATATGACTTTATATATAGCCTCACATATATCATGATTTGTTTAACACTACAAGTTTCAAAAATTGTATAGCCAGTAATTATGATATTTTTTGGAACACAAGTTCCATAAGTCTTCCTTCCTTTCGTAATTTCGTGTTCAATCAATCAAGATTACACAAAAAGGAGAGAGAGTATAAAATATCTTGCAGCCAAAAATAATTTCTATATCTCGTATTCAGCAACTATCCTAAACTATATATACGTAAAATTTAATTTACTAGGTAGTCAAGACTTGTGGGGGAAGAAATTGTGATATTCCATTTGTAGTTGTGGCTACGCTCACTTAGGGACGAAGCTAGCATAGAGTTTACTGGTTCTATCGAACCCAAGTAGCTTTAGTATAAATCTTAAGAAATATGTTTGAATACGGAAAATTATTAATTTAAAATCCAATAACTTAAAAAAAATTAGAATTCTGAACTTATAAATATCAAATAATTCCGATTCCGCCTCTGTCCTCACTCCTTTTTAAGGAAATAGAAGAAGTTCAACTTTCACCAGACCATGAAACCATATACTGTATCCATGCAATTTAGTTTTTCTTCTATTATTTCTGTCGAAGTCAAGATAAATGGGCTAGAGAAGTAGTAGCTATCCATTTCACATCATTTGCAAAAGACATCAAACGAACGAATTATTAATTAATTAAACCTTTGGTTTTCCTAACTACTTGGGTCCCCCTAATTATCATTGGGAATCATTTTGCGTCACCATTTTTTGATTTTATTACTCTAGTCAACTCATCACCCTTTCTTCTTCATGTATCCTTTTTCCTTCTTCCCCTACCATCTCTCTCATGTTGATTAAAGTCCAAACCCTAAAGGCTGAGGAAAATATATTAAACATGTAGTTTCTGCAGCTACTCTTTCAGAAAGTCAAATAGTAATTCATAAATAACTTCGTAGAAATTAATTACTCAAGCCTTTAACCAAAATATTAATCTATATACATTTTTGAACCGTTGGATCATCTTCCCCCTTGCTAGGTGACATCTAGTGGCACATGTATGATTTTCGTCAAGGACATTCAGAAAATTTAAAAAATGAACACGACGGAAAAAAAAGGAGATTTAATATTTAATATATATACATAAATAAATAAAAAATATTTAATCTTATGTATGAAAAATTTTCAAGCGAAGGGGTTCGAATGAATCCCTTCTGCCCTCAAGCTCCACCCTTCGGATTAATGTCATAAATAGAGTCAAGATATAGTAATGTGATATAGGCTTCAACAAATTAGTTTTATTAATTAAGTAATAATTGTGCCAGAAACAATATATAGAGTATCAATCAAGGAAAAAATGGAAACATCGGAAATTAAAGGAACCAAAATTACAAAGGCCTATTAAAAGTCTTAGGGGTCGTTTGGTTTGGAACAATGATATTCTGGAATTATAATCCCAATTCTATATGGGATAGACAATACCAAGATTTGGTACAAAAATTATATTGGTTTAGCTATTACTAACAACCAAATACGGGATAAATGTAATTAAATCCCAAGTTTTATACCGGGATCAGTATCCTAACCCCGGTAACCTAACGACCCCTTGGAGGTTTCTTGAAATAAAAGAAAATTCTCTCTTTTACTTTTTTTTAAATAATAGTTTTAATTTCTGAAAGTTCTTAGCAAGAACAAAGAAACTTAAGAGAGACGAAAAGAGAAAGACCAGTGAAGGGACAGTGGCTGTTTGTTTCTGCTTGTTTTCTTTTATCCTTTATCATTCGCGATATATGATTTTCTCCTTCCGGTAGGACAACAATATTCGCATATTTGCTAATAAAAGTGAATATATATATATATATCACCAAAAGCAGCAAACAAGAAACAAAACAAAACAAAAGACAGAAGCTAAAGTGCTAAAATCCTATGTAACTTTACTTTGGACTGCTTCAATTTGGTTGGTATTATGTGCATGGTTCTAGTTTACGTGCTTCTTGTCTTCATTCAGCAGCTTTTTGCATGATTATTACAAAATCATTCATGCCTTACCCTACGTAGTATCAATCACAACCAATTCATGAAAGGAAAAAAGATTAACATAATTAAATTTTCACTAACTAATTAATTCAGAAAAGGAAGAAAGATTATGAGAGAAAAAAAAGGAATATAAATAACAAACTCATCATATCCCTGTTGCCATGCATTAATTAGTAATGTGTACAGAAGCCTACATATACTATATGTCAACACGTTCTTATAACTAGTAGTATTAAATAATTGACAGTATATGTTCTATAAAAAGAAAAAAAAAACAAACCAGGGAAGGAAGATTAATAAGGGACGGAAAACAACTAAGGAAAAAAAAAGTAAAAAAAAGTAGTGAAACAAGAAACTCAAGCCTTTCATACTATATTGCTAGTAGGGACATACATAATTAACAACTAGGGTATATCATGGAATAAAGAGTCCTCAAGGAGAATCTCAGGCCAGGCTCCTCCAAATAAAGAAGTACTACAATTACTATCCCCAGCTATATTAATAGCATTTGTTGCTGCAGCTGCCGGGGGACGAGGAGATGGAGATAAAGAAGCTGGAGGCCATGGTGATGAAGTAGGTGTCATGTTTTGATCACCTTGGCTTAGAACAGATAACTGCACCATATTGTCTTTATTATTCAGAGAAGTTAATTGGAAGCTACTGCAAGGAACAGCTGATTGTAATTCAGGCAAATGAGAGAAAGGGATTGAATCTTGAATAGCTTGAAGACTACTTGAAGGTAGTATTGATGGTATATTGTTCAAGGAATTTTCCAAATGGTTTGTGCCTATAAATTGTCCATCTTTCATTGAGTTCAAAAGATTATAGGCTTCCATATTTGGAGTAGTTGGAGGAGGTTGAAGAAGGTAATGCAAATATTGAAGTGTAGCCATTTCTGATTGTAATCTCATAGCTTGTCCTTCAAATGATGAGTGATGTTGTTCAACTAATAACTCCTTCAAATTAGCCAAAGCTATAAGATGAGGTAAACTGTTAAAGATATCGGTCCGTGGCCGATGAGTCATTGGATCATACCCCATTTGTATCAGCTTCTTCTTCAGATGTGTGTTCCAGAAATTCTTTATTTCATTATCAGTTCTTCCCGGTAGATGTGTTGCAATTGCTGACCACCTTAATTAAAAAACAAACTCTTTATGTGAATATAGTATTTATTTTAAAGAACTTAGCTAGTAGCTAGCCAAATTTTTTCAAAAAAAAATAAATAAAGAGCTAGGAAAGAGAAAGAAAAAAAGTGATTGAATATTTACTTGTTGCCAAGAATAGAATGAAGATTGAGGATTGTTTGTTCTTCTTCTTGAGAAAACTTTCCTCTCTTGATATCAGGCCTTAGATAATTAGTCCACCGCAATCTGCAACTCTTTCCACATCTATTCAGACCTGTGACATGCATTCACCAAGAAGGTTTAAAAATCATAAGAGAAAAAAAGAAGAAGACGGATTTCATCGTTAAACAACATATTTCTATTGCTAAACCATTTTAACAACGGATTAACAACAAATTATCAAAATATCTTGTTAATTACAGGCTATGTAGCGACAGAATAGCGATGAATTTAGTAGCTAATTTATGTTCTTCTTATAGTGACCTAAGAGTAAGTGGTATATATGTGCAAAATTGTATGTACCTGCAAGCTTAGGGAGGGCTCTCCAGCTGCCATGGCCATGTTTTTTGATATGGTTGATGAGTTTTTGATCTTCTTCAGGAGTCCAAGGACCTTTCTTAAGACCACTTTCATCACAACAAGGAGACCTTCCCATTTTCTAATTAATACGTAGTTGATTTTTGGGGGGCTGCCTCCTTTTAATCCTACCTAATAACTTGATTACACTATGCTTATATATATACACTCTTTCCCTCTTTTGTCTTCATGTTGTATACCAATGAAACATGACATACGTGGGAGCTTCCTATTTGTTTTCTTCTTTAATATGAAATATCACTTATACCCCTCAATGTTTGTCATCTAGCTACTTTGGTACTATAGACATATTAGTTAATTTTTCTTTAAATTTCTTGGTTTTGTTCCCTTCTTATAGTAATGAGAAAATAAAAGTCTCCTCCAAGTAAATGATGAGAAGAACCATCCCTAAAAGCTGAATGTTATTATCCATGCATCCTCCCATAATTAATTACCTGAGTTTGAAATCCTTTTTGTTTTTTTGCTAATCCTGAGTTTGAAATCTACAAAATGTAATATATCAGTATTCCAATTAGGGAATATATTTAGATCCATCACCAAGGTTAGTAAACAGCAAGGACATTTCATCACTAATATTTTAAGTACAGTATTTACTGGGTGGGAACTTAAATGATTTCGACTAAAGTATCCTATTCATGATCTTATTAATGTAAAAACTAGACATAGCATATACTCGTCCATGATGTATTAGATGGTTTCTTTTTTTTTTTCCTGATTACGTTACCAAAGGTAAGAGTTCAATGTTCTAAATATTAGTTACATTAGCTTGAAACTACTGCCTTTGCATTGACAAAATGCTAACTTTATTTGGTAAGCTATATTTTAATCTCCAAAAATGTCTAATATATTACGTATTGTACAATTTCTTTTACAGTTTTTCTCCTGTTTATACGTCGTCCGTTCCCTTGGAAACCAATAGGAGCACGTGGACAAAGGAGGACTAAATTGTAAACCTATATGTCAATTATCAAATGAAAAGATTGTTGGGAATAAACCCCGTAAAAATAGTATTCACGGTATTAGTGATAAACGCAGAATACTAAGTTATGGTTAAATCAGCAAGAATAGAAATGCAGCAATAATGACACCAAGATTTTACGTGGAAACCCTTCTGAATAAGGGAAAAAACCACGGCCAAGAAGAGCAACTGATATCACTATAGCGAGAAATTTTACACTGTGTAGTAACGAGTAAAAAATACTCCTAAGACCACTACACCCTCAAAAGAAATAAACACTCTTTTGCTTTTTCCACCTCACTACAATATCTCTCACACTCTATTTTTCTTCACAAACTATTTTCTTATAGTTTATGGAATACCTTGCTCTCTCTTTTCTCTCTTTGTTGGTGTGTAGAAATGAGAGTTAAAGCTCTCCTTTTATAGCCAAAACCTCACTCTCTAAAGCCTACAATATTTGACAATTTACACACCCTTTTCACAATTTTCAACAAGGTTGGCTACCAAACCAAACCAAGTCAATAAAATTGGCTACCAAATTATACAAATTCAACAAGGTTGGCTACCAAACCAAACCAAGTCAACAAAATTGGCTACCAACTCATTTGAATGAGATGGACACCATATCAATCTCCCCATCCAACCTCATTCATCTATAGGAGGTAGCACTGTTTTCTAGTTTGAGTGCATGCCGACAAGTTCTTTGCATAGCTCGAACTTGTCTCATGGTACCACCTTGGTCAACATATCTGCAGGATTTTCACTCGTGTGAATCTTTTTGACTTGAAGTGATTCGTTCTCCACTTGCTCATGAATCCAATGATATCTGACGTCAATGTGTTTTGTTCTCGCATGGTACATGGAGTTTTTGCTTAGGTCTATTGCACTCTGACTGTCGCAATAGACAACATACTCCATCTGTCGCAATCCAAGTTCTTGAAGAAATCTCTTGAGCCATATCATCTCTTTGCCAGCTTCAGTAACCGCAATATACTCCGCTTCAGTTATAGATAGTGCGACACACTTCTGCAACTTCGACTGCCATGATATAGCTCCCCTTAAAAAAGTAAACAAATATCCAGTAGTGGATTTTCTATTATCAAGGTCACCTGCCATATCAGAATCTGTATAGCCCTTCAAAATTGGATTTGATCCTCCAAAACATAAGCATTCACGTGATCTTCCTCTTAGATACCTGAGTATCCACTTTACAGCTTCCCAATGCTCTTTTCCTGGATTTTCGAGAAATCTGCTAACAACACCGACTGCATGAGCAATATCTGGTCGAGTGCATACCATTGCATACATCAAACTTCCAACGGCAGAGGAATAAGGAATCTTGGCCATTCTCTCTTTTTCCTCCGTTGTTGTTGGACACATCTTCTTGCTCAACTTCAGATGACCAGGAAGAGGTGTGCGAACCAACTTAGCACTTTTCATATTGAAGTGCTCCAGTACACGTTCTATGTACTTCTCCTATGACAAGTAAAGCTTCCTTTCGTTTCTCGAACGAGTAATTCTCATGCCCAAAATCTGCTTAGCATGACCCAAGTCTTTCATTGCAAAAGACTTATTCAACTATTTCTTCAACTCGTCAATCTTAAAAGAATTCCTGCCCACAATCAACATATCATCCACATATAGCAAGAGGATGATAAAATCGTCATCCGAAAATTTTTGTACAAACACACAGTGATCTGAAGAAGTCTTCTTGTATCCTTGCTCCCCCATAACAGACTCAAACTTCTTATACCACTATCTGGGAGCTTGCTTCAATCCATATAGACTCTTCTTAAGTTTGCATACAAGATTTTCTTTACCTTTTGCCTTGAAGCCTTCAGGTTGTTCCATATAAATCTCCTCTTCTAAGTCACCGTGAAGAAAAACAGTCTTCACATCCATTTGCTCAATCTCCAAATCAAGACTAGCAGTCAAACCAAGAACTGTCCGAATGGAGGACATTTTCACGACAGGATAAAATATTTCGTCAAAGTCAATACTTTTCCTTTGACCAAATCCCTTAACAACAAATCTAGCTTTGTATCTGGGCTTCAAACTATGTTCTTCATCTTTAACTTTGAATACACACTTGTTCTTCAAAGCTCTCATGCCCTTAGGCAATTTCACTAACTCATAAGTATAGTTCTCATGTAGAGATTTCATCTCATCTTGCATGGCTTCAATCCATTGATCCTTGTGCTCATCTTCTATAGCCTCCGCATAACATTCTGGTTCTCCCCCATCAGTGAGTAATACATATTTATTGGGTGAATAATGGGAGGAAGGAGTACGAGGTCTAGAAGACCTCCTGAGTGGAATATCTAACTCGTCCACAGCTTCGTGAGTAGGAGCATCTACCTCATAAACATTAGCATTATTATCCCCATCACCATCAATATGTTGATCTGGAATATGGTTTTGGGCATCACCATCATCATTAAGCTCACCAGTGTCATCCCCATTTGTATGAGGAACTTGATCAAGATTAACTAAACCTTCAAAACTTGAAGATTTTAACTTCTCCGCTTTGTTAATATCTTCAATGGTTTGATCCTCCACGAAGATAACATCACGGCTTCTCACAAACTTCTTCTCAATTGGATCATATAGCCTGTAACCAAACTCATCAAGGCCATAACCAATGAAGATGCACTGCCTTGTCTTGGCAGTTAATTTTCACCTCTCATCTTTAGGCACATGTACAAAAGCTTTGCAACCAAACACTTTCAAGTGGTCATAGAGACATCCTTGCCATACCAAACTTTGTTTGGAACATCACTTTGCAAAGAAACCGCAGGGGATAGATTAATAACATGTGCGGCGGTCAACAAAGCCTCACCCCAAAAGGAATTCGGCAACTTTGCTTCAGAAAACAAACATCTGACTCTTTCCATCAATGTCATGTTCATCCTTTCTGCTAAACCATTAAGCTGAGGAGTCTTCTGGTGTCTGATACCCTGTTGTTTGCAGTATTCGTCAAACGGTCCACAATATTTACCACAGTTATCAGTACGAATACACTTCAGCTTCATTCCAGTTTCTCTTTCAACTGAAGCCTGAAACTGCTTAAAGACACCCAACACTTGGTCTTTAGTCTTCAAGATGTAGACCCAAAGTTTCCTTGAACAATCATCAATAAAGGTAGCAAAATAAAGTGCACCACCCAAAGTTCTTGTCTTCATTGGACCACTTAAATCTGAATGCACCAACTCAAGCAACTCTGTCTTTCTTGAAGGAGGATGAGACTGGAAAGAAACTCTTTTTTATTTTCCAGCCAAGCAGTACTCACATTTTTTTAATTTTGCACTTTCAAAATTTGACAACAATTTCTTCTTGGCTAGAACATTTAGTCCTTTCTCGCTAATGTGGCTAAGCCTCTTATGCCATAACGTTGAAAAGTTATGGCTCTCAACGGCATTTACCATATCAACACAGGTAGAGGCCGTAGTCCAGTATAGACCACAACGTTTTTCCCCACGAGCCACAATCATGGAGCCCTTAGTGAGCTTCCACTTTCCAGCACCATTGGTACTGACATATCCTTCATCATCCAAAACACCAATAGAGATCAAGTGCAAACGAACACTAGGTGCATGCTTTACATTATTTAAAACTAGTTTAGTTCCAATACTAGTTTCCAAACAAATCGTTCCAACACCAGCCACCCTAGATACAGTCTCATTACCCATACTCAGAGTTCCAAAGTCACCCTGAGTATAGGATGAGAAAAATTTCTTCCTTGATGTCACATGAGATGCGACACCACTGTCCACAACCCAGCTTGACTCATCACAAGCAATATTTATCAGATCCGCATCAAGGACTGTAACAAGATCTTCTGTAGTGACGGTGGCCACAAGATTGCCATCTTCTTTCTATTCTTCCTTGTCTCTATTCTCCTTTTTCAAAATCCGGCAGAACTTCTTTGTGTGCCCTTTCTTCCCGCAATGATAGCACTCAATATCTTTAAGTCTGCTTATGGATTTGCTTCTATTATGTTCTCTATTTTGAGAACTCCGATTCTTGTTTCTCTCCCTAGAGTCAGTCACCAAGACATATGATGAGGAGGAACCCTGAGATTTTCTTCTCATCTCTTCATTTAGAAGGCTGCTCTTGGCAAGATCCATAGAGATCACACCATCCGGAGCAGAATTTGATAATGAAGTTCTAAGAATTTCCCAAGAATCTGGTAGGGAACCAAGTAGAAACAAGCCTTGAATTTCTTCATCAAATTTAATGCCCATAGCAGATAACTGGTTTATGATCCCCTGAAAATTATTTAGATGATCTGTCATTGCAGAACCATGGTGGTATTTTAAAACCAACATCTGCTTTATCAGAAACATCTTGTTGTTTCCAGTTTTCCGAGCATACAAACTTTCAAGGTGCTTTCATAGGGTCCGAGCATGTGTCTCCCCGGAAATATGGTTCAAAGCATTATCGTCAACCCACTGTCTAATAAAGCCGCAAACCTGCCTGTGTAATAGATTCCACTCTTCATCTGATTTATTATCAGGCTTTACAGTGGCGAAGACAGGTTGATGAAAATTCTTGACATAGAGCAAATCTTCTATTTTGCCCTTCCAAATGGCATAATTTGTGCCATTCAAGGTAACCATTCTACTAATGTTGGCTTCCATCGTTTATCACAAATACAAATACTATTTATTAAGAGACCAAAGTAATTCTTTTCTGATGTGCAAGTTCAGACTGTGCTGCAACCACAGAGCATACTCAGACAGAACCTTGGCTCTGATACCACTTGTTGGGAATAAACCCCGTAAAAATAGTATTCACGGTATTAGTGATAAACGCAGAACACTAAGTTATGGTTAAATCAGCAAAAATAGAAATGCAGCAATAATGACACCAAGATTTTACGTGGAAACCCTTCTGAATAAGGGAAAAACCCACGGCCAAGAAGAGCAACTGATATCACTATAGCGAGAAATTTTACACTGTGTAGTAACGAGTAAAAAATACTCCTAAGACCACTACACCCTCAAAAGAAATAAACACTCTTTTGCTTTTTCCACCTCACTACAATATCTCTCACACTCTATTTTTCTTTACAAACTATTTTCTTATAGTTTATGGAATACCTTGCTCTCTCTTTTCTCTCTTTGTTGGTGTGTAGAAATGAGAGTTAAAGCTCTCATTTTATAGCCAAAACCTCACTCTCTAAAGCCTACAATATTTGACAATTTACACACGCTTTTCACAATTTCAACAAGGTTGGCTACCAAACCAAACCAAGTCAATAAAATTGGCTACCAAATTATACAAATTCAACAAGATTGGCTACCAAACCAAACCAAGTCAACAAAATTGGCTACCAACTCATTTAAATGAGATGGACACCATATCAAAGATTTGGCAGAAAAAGAGTTTAATTTTTATATATATTCAGTGCAAATTACTAGCTTTTGCACTATTAGTATAATTTAACTTAATGTAACAGATCATTTATCATATTTCTAGATTATCATCCTACTTATTACTAATGACTATAAAGGCTATTGGCTGTATTTATCTATCCAACCTGATACTGTAAATTAATTTGTTTATACTGAATATTCAAATCCCGCACATAACGAGAATTTAGTATACCAAGTTGCCTTTACAGTGAGACTTGAGAGTATAAAAGTTGTAACTCATAATAAACCTGAATTATTAAACAGAAATAAAAGGGGGAAAAGAGTAATGTCACAATCATTGAAAACAGGTGGCGGCTGCGTGGTGGCGGGAGAAACTGATCCGCCCATGCACGCAAGAGGAAGCATTATTTCGTCACATATGAAATTGCATGCACTTTTTATATTTACGTTGCATTCATCAAGGAACATGGGTCGTCCTCCCTTCTTATTTTGTTGTTTCCCTTTCCGCCACCACCCCTCCCCCCACCCCCAAGAGTGGAGGTAGAAGTCCATATATGGACTTGGACAAACTTATATGCTCTTTTCGTTTTAATTTATGAGTATTCGCATTTTGAAAGCCAAACGAATTATTCTTTTGATCATATTTTTTTTTCAAATGATTTATTAATTAATGTGAATTGTAGTATTTTTTACGTAATTTTCAAATATAAAAATTTTATTTCGAAAAACTGAAAAATTCTATGTCCAAATGCTTGGTTAAAATTTAAAAGTTTAAATCTCAAAAAGCAAAAAGTATCACATAAATTGGGACAGAGTGAGTAGTAACTTTTATTCAAAAAGTGTATGTGTCAAGTAATTCATTAAATATATATAAATTGACTATATATATATATATATATATATATAATCAATTTAAAATTCAATTATTAGTGCTTAAAGTCGATCTATAATTCAAAATTCATAAAATAAAAATAAAAATAAAAAAATCCTACCTCCACCTCTACCTCTGCCCCGCTTTTTCCCAGCGCCACAACCAAAGTGAAATAACGCCAAGGAAATTTGTATGTCTCTTATGGTGTCAAATTTTGTGTACTCTAACTTATACTTGCATTTTGGGGAACTCTATCCGAATGAGTGGCCAAACGATCCAGTCCGTTGGATGAAACCAAATAAAATGTTGGAATTAAGCTAAATTTAATGATAATTTAATTTTTCTATACCACTAATGTGATTTAATTGGGTATAGAAAGTAATTATCTCTGATGACCCGACAGGTCATCTAGAGTTTTAGAACTTAATTCTATATTTCGAAACCTCAAATATCTTATTTTAGCCTTCCTCTATTTGCGTGCGCAATTCAGATATTTTTTCGAAAAGCTTCTATGTTAAAAACTGATAAAATATGAAAAAATTTCTTTAAAATCCATATGAGTTTACTTCGGTCAACATTTTAAGCAAACAGACTCAGATTCGTATTTTGACAGTCCGGGTGGGTCCGTATCATGATTTGGGACTTGAGCGTATGCCCGGAATCGAATTCAGAGGTCCCTAGCTCGAGTTATCGTATTTTGTTAAAAATTTAAAGTTTAAAGGCTTAATGAATCTAAAGTTTGACCAATATTTGACTTTATTGATAGCGGGTCCGTATTTTAGTTTTGAAACCCGGTATAAGTCCATTTCTATATTTATGACTTGTCTGTCAAATTTGGTGAAAAACGGAGTTGGTTTGACGTGATTGGGGCGTCCGGTTGTTAAAATAGAAGTTCATGAGTTTTCTTGAAAATTTTATTTGATTTGGTGTCTAATTCGTAGTTTTAGGTGTTATTTTGGCGATTTGATCGCGCGAGCAAATTTGTATGATATTTTTGGACTTCTGTGCATGTTTGATTTGGAGCCTCGAGGGCTCGGGTGAGTTTCAGATAGGTTACGAAGTGAGTTTTGGACTTAGGAAAGTGCTGGTGTGCTTCAGTTCTGGTGTAGGCCTCAGACCTCGCAATTGCGAGGTCAGGCTTCGTAGTTGCGATCTTTGTCAGATTCGTATTTTCGAGCTACTTCCTCGCAATTGTGAAAGAGTAGTTGGGCACCACATGGTTCGCATTTGTGACCAAACCTTCGCAATTGCGAAGTGGGGCTGGGAGACAGTGATCGCATTTGTGATCAAATGGTCGCATTTACAGAGTGGCCATTATTTGCAAATGCGAACAAATCATCGCAATTGCAATGATAGCAGAAAATGTGGGACTTCGCATTTGCGGGATTCGCAATTGCGAACCCAGGTCACAATTGCGACATCTGCGGCTGGTCAAGTACGAGTTAGACGGGACTTTCTCTCATTCTTCAAATTTTCAAAACAAGAAAACCTTATAGGCCATTTTTTCAAGAGCCTTTCTTCCCCAATCCATTGATAAGTGATTCTAACCTATTTTCTTTCAATTTTTCATTACATTTCATAAAATTTCGACCTAAAATCTAGTGTTTTCATGGTGGAAATTGGGGGTGTTTGTAGAATTAGGAATTTTTGTAAATTGAGATTTAGACCTCAAATTTAGGTCGGATTTCAAAATAAATTATATAACCGGGCTCGGGGTGAATGGGTGATCGAGTTTTGGTCCGAATTTTGGGTTTGGACCAAGCGGGCCCGGGAGATCACTTTTGTTGACTTTTTCAATAATGACCTAAATTGAATATTTTGCAATCGTGGGTAGTTCCTAAGGCCTGTTTTGAATTATTTGGTTGGTAATTTGATAGATTTTATTGGTTCAGAGGCTTGTTTGAAAGGCAAAGCTGTGATTGAACTTTGAGTTGATCCTAGGAACGAGGTAAGTATCGTGGTTAACCTTGACTCGAGGGATTAGGATTTATTTGCCTATTTGCTACATATTTAGATGTCGGGTACAACATATATGTGAGGTGACGAGTACTTATGCGTTGTTGTTTGGTTAAAGCATGCGGGTAGGACTTGTTCCTTATAATTTATTGCTTACTTTGATCATGTTATCCATGCTTACTAGTTACTTATCAAATTGATCGTTTTTTCCGCGTTTATGGGCTTTTTATGATAATTGAGTATTTTTTCTAAAGTTGAGGTTGGTATTGTGGAACCATTTTGATGTAAGGCTTGTTCTTGTTCATTTTATCTCCCTGTTGTTATATGTTCATTGTTATATGGTAAGGGAGAGTGTTACTGCATAAAAGGTGACGACGTGCCGTATTTGAGTGTTAATGCACAAAGCATAATATTGTGCCATATTGTGAGAGTTAATGCATGAAGGGTGATGCCGTGCCGTATCTATTGATTTATGATGAAAGTGAGTGTAAAAGCACGAAGGGTGATACTGTGCCATTATTATTGCTTCATTGTGAGGTTGAGATTTAAAGCACGAAGGATGATACCGTGCAGTTTTATTCATTTTACTGGTTAAAGGCCTATTGACTGTTCTGGTTATCATTTACTGATGTACTTTATCGTATCTTGTACCCCTTTCGCATGTCCCCTCCTAACAATACATGTTTAGCCTTTATGTGTTGTTATCTTGTACGTATATTGTTATCTAGATAGGTTATTTATGTGGGTGTCTTGTCATAGCCTCGTCACTACTTCAATGAGGTTAGGCTCGACACTTACGGAGTATATAGGGTCGGTTGTACTCATACTACACTCTACACTTCTTATGCAGATTTTGGTACAGGTCCTAGCTGTCCGTAAGACGTTTCAGCTCGGAACTACTTTTGGAGACCTAAGGTAGATCTGCTGGCATCCTCAGACCTTGAAGTCCCCTTCCACTTCCCTTATTTTTACTGTTCTTTCGTTCAGACAGTTGTATTTATTTCAAACCCTATTTGTAGAGATTCTAGAAGCTCGTAAATTATGACTCCAGATCTGGAGTGTATCAGATATTATTGGCTTTTATGTTATTCCGTACTCGGTTTTAGTTTTTTCGGTTTAATTGATTTTGTTTATTAAAATCGGTTAGAATTGGCTTAAAGATTTTCAAACTTTGGCTTGTCTAGCAAGTGAAATGTTAGGCCCCATCATTGTCCGGAAGGTAGGAATTTTGGGTCGTGACAAGTTGGTATCAGAGCACTAGGTTGCCTAGGTCTGACATGTCACGAGCTGGCTCAGTAGAGTTAGGAGGATTGGTACGGATACGTCTGTACTTATCTTCCAGAGGCTATAAAGTTTAGGAACAAATTTCACTTATATTTTTCTCTGTTGTGCGATTTTATTCTCTCATTGCTAATTGAACTCTTCTACTCTTGTCATGTCGCAGATGGCGAGAACACGTACTGCATCTTTAGCAGGATAGCAGTCGGAGTCCCCAATGGCAACTCCTACGATAGGAAGAGGTCGAGGCCGAGGTTGCGCCAGAGGCCGAGCTCTACCTAAAGCTTGAGCGGCTGCACTAGCAGTGGAGCCTCGGATGGAGTTTGATGAGGAAGTTCCAACTGAGACTGTACCTATTGGACTAGCTCAGGTCCCGGAAGGGTTCATTACCACCCCATTGCTTCAGGATGCTCTAGTCCGTCTGGTGGGTCTTTTGTGGAGTGTGCCCATGCCAGTACATTTCCTATGGCACCAGTCGTCTCTCAGGCTGGAGGGGGAGCACAAACTCCCGCTACACACACTTCAAAGCATATTGCTCCCCAATATCAAAATCTAGCAGCCCAGCCAGTTGAAGTAATTCAGCTGGTTGTTACGGCACGGGCCGGTGATGGACCAGCCATGTCTTCTGAGGGCTTATTAAGGTTGGACAAGTTTACCAAGCTCTTTCTAGTTCTCTTTAGTGGTGCACCTTCTGAGGACCCATTGGATTATCTTGACAGTTGCCATGAGGTGCTGCGGAATATGGGGGTATTTGAGACCAATGGGGTCGATTTTGTTGTATTTCAGATGATGGTTTCTACCAGGAGATGGTGGAAGGATTTTGTATTTACCAGACTAGCTGGGTCGCCTACTCTTACTTGGGACCAGTTCTCTCAGTTATTTCTTGAGAAGTTTCTTCCTAACATACTTAGAGAGGATTATCGCAGGCAGTTTGAGCATCTCCAGTAGGGCAGTATGTTAGTCACTCAGTATGAGGCCCGTTTTGTGGATTTGGCCCGTCATGCTATTCATTTGCTTCCTTCGGGATAGAGAGGGTGAGGAGGTTTATTGAGGGGATCGCTCAACCTATCAAGCTGCAGATGGCCAATGAGACCGGGAGTGAGATTTCTTTTCAGACAGCTACTAATGTCGCTAGGCGAGTCGAGATGGTTCTTGCATAAGGGGGAGGTCAGGGGTCTGATAAAAGGCCTCATCATTCCAGTGGATTCAGTGGTGCCTCATCTGGATGCAGGGGTACTTTTGGTAGAGGCTATCCTTCCAGGCCATCTCATTCAGCACTTCAGGAATCCCATAGTGCTTCAGGTGGTCGTGGCCCTCATATGTCTTATTCCGACCAGCTAGCCTATAGTGCACCACCAACTCCTATTAGTCCACCTTCGCTCCGGAGCTTTCAAGGTAGTTACTTAGGTCGACAGGGTTAGTTTTAGGGTCAGTAGTCACAGCAGCCAAGGTCCTGTTATACTTGTGGTGATCCGAGGCACATTGCTAGATTTTGCTCTCGGGCATCGAGCAACTCACTGCATCAGGTCTCTCGTGTCATTGTTATGGCGTTAGGTTCTTCACCGCCTGCTCAGCCAGCTAGAGGTAGGGGTCAGGCAGCTAGAGGTGGAGGTCAGGCCGCTAGAGGTGGAGGCCAGTCAGCTAGGGCCTGTCCTAGAGATGTAGTTTAGAATTGTGGGGCCCAGCCCCGATGCTATGCTTTTCCAGCCAGGCCCGAGACTGAGTCATCTAACGATGTTATCATAGGTACTATTTCAGTTTACCGTAGAGATGCTTCAGTTCTATTTGATTCGGGTTCTTCTTATTCATACGTGTCATCCTATTTTGCTTCATATTTGGTTGTGCCTTGCGATTCTTTGAGTGCTCCTGTGTATGTGTCCACATCGGTGAGGGATGCTATTGTGTTAGATCGTGTTTATCATTCATGTGTGTTTACCATTGGGAGTCTTAAGACTAGTGTAGATTTTCTACTTTTCGATATGGTAGATTTTGATGTTATCTTGGGTATGGATTGACTGTCACCTTATCACGCTATATTGGATTGTCACGCCAAGACGGTGACATTAGCTTTGCCGGTGTTACCTTGATTAGAGTGAAGAGGAACTCCTAGTCATTCTACCAGTATGGTTATCTCTTATGTGAAGGCTCGACATTTGGTCGAGAAGGGGTGTCTAGCTTATTTGGCTTATGTCCACAATCCTAGTACAGAGATTCAGTACCAGTTATTCATGAATTTCCAGAGGTGTTTTCTGCAGACCTACCGGGGATGTCACCCGACAGGGATATTGACTTTTGTATTAATTTGGCTCCGGGCACTCAACCCATTTCTATTCTGACATACCATATGGCCCCACTAGAGCTGAAAGACTTGAAGGAGATGTTACAAGATTTGGTTGATAAGGGCTTCATTAGACCTAGTGTCTCGCCCTGGGGTGCGCCTATGTTATTTTTGAAGAATAAGGATGGATCGATGAGGATGTGCATAGATTACCGGCAGTCGAACAAAGTCACCATCAAGAACAAGTATCCATTACCGAGGATTGATGACTTATTTGATCCGCTTCAGGGTGCCAATGTGTTTTCAAAGATTGATTTGAGTTCTGGCTACCATCAGTTGAGGATTAGGGCATCCAATGCCCCTAAGATAGGTTTTCGGACTCGGTATGGGCATAATGAGTTTCTACTCATGTCATTTGGGCTGACAAATGTCCCAACAGCATTTATGGATTTGATGAACCGGGTGTTAAAGCCTTATTTGGATTCCTTTGTGATTGTGTTTATTGATGATATCTTGATCTACTCTCGCAGTCGAGAGGAGCATGAGCAACATCTTTGCATCGTACTTCAAACTCTGACAAACAACTAGTTAGTTATACGCCATGTTTTCAAAATGCAAGCTTTGGTTGGGACTCAGTCACTTTCTTGGGTAACATTGTATCAGCAGAGGGCATTCATGTGGATCCTAAGAAGATTGAGGCAGTTCAAAACTGGCCTAGGCCCACGTCAGCTACAGAGATCCGGAGTTTCTTGGGTTTTGCGGGTTATTACCATCGGTTCGTGGAGGGGTTTTCATCTATAGCAGCCCCATTAACTAGGTTGGCCCAGAAGGATTCCCCATTCAGATGGTCAGACAAGTGTGAGGCGAGCTTTCAAAAGCTCAAGACTGCTTTGACTACGTCACCCATGTTGGTGTTACCCATAGGTTCAGGATCTTATACGGTATATTGTGATGCATCTCGTATTGGACTTGGTGCAGTATTGATGCAGGATGGCAGGGTGATTGCATATGCGTTGCAGCAGTTGAAGGTTCGTGAGAAGAATTACCCTATTCATGACTTAGAGTTGGCAGCCATTGTTCATGCGTTGAAGATTTGGATGCAATATATTTACGGTGTGTCGTGCGAGGTATTCATGGATCATCTGAGCTTGTAGTACTTTTTCAAACAAAAGGATCTCAATTTGAGGAAGAGGAGGTGGTTAGAGCTATTGAAATACTATGATATTACCATCTTGAATCATTTGGGGAAGGCCAATATGGTGGTCGATGCCTTGCGTAGAAAGACAATGAGTATGGGAAGCCTTGCGTACATTCCAGTCGGTGAGATGCCGCTTGCTTCAGATGTTCAAGATTTGGCCAATCAGTTCATGAGGTTGGATATTTAAGAGCCTAGTCGTGTTTTAGCTTGTACCGTCGCTCGGTCTTCCTTGTTTGAGTCCATCAGGGAGTAGTAGTATGATGACCCTCATTTGCTTGTCCTTAGCGACACAGTGCGACACGGTGATGCAAAGCAGGTTACTGTTGGAGATGATGGAGTTTTGAGGATACAGGGTCGTATTTGTGCGCCTAATGTAGATGGAGTTTCATGAGTTAATTCTGGAAGAGGCCCACAGTTCTCGATATTCTAATCATCCAGGTGCTGCCAAGATGTATCAGTAGTTGCGGTAGCATTATTGGTGGAGGAGGATGAAGAAGGATATAGTGGCATATGTAGCTCGGTATCTACATTGTCAGCAAGTAAAGTATGATCATCAGAGACCTGGTGGTTTGCTTCAGAAGTTAGAGATTCCTAAGTGGAAGTGGGAGCGTATCACTATGAATTTCGTTGTTGGACTCCCATGGACTCAGAGGAAGTTCGATACAGCTTGGATCATTGTGGAAAAGCTCACCAAGTTAGGGCATTTCATTCATGTGGCAGTTACCTATTCTTCAGAGCGGTTGGCTAAGAACTACATTCGCGAGATCGTTCATCTTCATGGCATGCTCGTGTATATCATTTCTGATCGAGGTATGCAGTTCACTTTGCATTTGTGTAGGGCAGTACGACGTGAGTTAGGCACGTAGGTTGAGTTGAGCACAATATTTCATCCTCAGACGGACGGACAGTTCGAGTGCACTATTTAGATATTAGAGGATATGCTCCACACTTGTGTTATAAACTTCGGAGGTACTTGAGATCAGTTCTTGCCACTTGTGGAGTTTTCCTACAATAACAGCTACCAATCGAGCATTCAGATTGCTCCCTATGAGACATTATACGGGAGGGGGTTCCGATCACCAGTTGGATGGTTTGAGCTGGGGGAGGCTCGATTGTTGGGTACAAATTTGATACAGGATGCCTTGGATAAGGTCAAGATTATTCAGGATAAACTTCGCACAACTCAGTCCACGTAGAAGAGTTATGCTGACCGCAGAGTTCGTGATGTTACATTCTTGGTCGGAGAGAAGGTATTGCTCCGAGTTTCATCCATGAAGGGTGTGATGAGGTTCGGAATAAAGGGCAAGTTGAGCCCTAGGTATATCGGACCTTTTGACATTCTTCAGAGAGTGGGTGAGGTGGCTTACAACCTCGCATTGCCACCTAGTTTGTCAGCATTCCATCTAGTGTTCCATGTGTCCATGCTCCGGAAGTATCACGGTGATCCGTCCTATGTGTTATATTTCAGCTCTGTCCAGTTGGACAAGGATTTGACTTATGAGGAGGAGCCAGTGGCTATTCTAGCCCAGCAAGTTTGTTAGTTGAAGTCAAAGAGTTATCCTTCAGTTCGAGTGTAGTGGAGAGGTCAGCCCGTCGAGGCAGCTACTTAGGAGTCTGCTTTTGACATACAGAGTAGATATCCACACCTTTTCACCAGTCCAGGTACTTTTCTATGTCCATTCGAGGATGAATGGTTATTTTAGAGGTGGAGAATGTGATGACCCGATAGGTCATCTAGAGTTCTAGAACCTAATTCTGTGTTTCAAAGCCTCAAATATCTCATTTTAAGCTTTCTCGATTTGCACGCACAATCCGGGTATTTTTTTTTGGAAAGCTTTTATGTTAAAAAATAATAAAATATAAAACATTTGCCTTAAAATCCATATGAGTTGACTTCGGTCAATGTTTTGAGCAAACAGACCCAGATTTGTATTTTGACGGTCCTGGTGGGTCCGTATTGTGATTTGGGATTTGGGCGTATGTCCGGAATTGAATTCGAAGGTCTCTAGCTCGAGTTATCGTATTTTGTTGAAAATTTAAGGTTTAAAGGTCTAATGAATCTAAAAGTTTGACCAATGTTTGACTTTATTAATATCGGGTATGTCTTTTGGTTCCAGGACCTAGTATAGGTCCATTTCTATATTTATGACTTGTTTGTCAAATTTGGTGAGAAATAGAGTTGGTTTGACGTGATTCGGACGTCTGGTTGTTAAAATAGAAGTTCATGAGTTTTCTTGAAAATTTCATTTGATTTGGTGTCTGATTCGTAGTTTTAGGTGTTATTTTTGCGATTAGATCGCATGAGCAAGTTCGTATGATATTTTTGGACTTGTGTGCATGTTTGGTTTGGAGCCCCGAGGGCTCGGATGAGTTTCGGATAGGCTACGGAGTGAGTTTTGGACTTAGGAAAGTGCTGGTGTGCTTCAGATCTGGTGCAGGCCTCTGATAACAAGGGATTATGGTTCATTTTACACTCCTTCTTACTTGAGGTTGATAAAAAATGTGTACAAAATAGTCCCAAAGGCTTATATGTCATACTGTTTGCAGGGTTTGGTAAAAAAGGTGACAATTAGTCAAAATAGGCTAAAAGGGGAGTGAAACATGCACAAGTACCAAGAACAAGTCCAAGCATAGTGCAACAGGTCCACTGCGGCTGCATTCCATTTGGTGCGGTCCGCAGTGAGGAGATTCAGAGAGTGCATATTTTGGAAACTCAAGCATTGCAGTCGCAAAGCATTTTGTGCAGACCACAATAGCCTCACTGCGGCCGCAATCGAAATTGTGCGGTCTGCAAAGAAGGAGTTCAGAGAGTTGGGACTTTGGAGAATTAATGCCAATGCGGTCCGCGGTCCTTTTTGTGCGGACCACAATAGAAGTCACCGCAGCCGCGGTGCATTTTGTGCGGCCCGCAGTGGCCAAGTTCAGAAAGCAGAGATTTAAAGCCAAAAAGCTTTACTGCGGCCACACTCGATTTTGTGCGGAACGCACTGCCCCCGCAGGGGTATTTTTGTCCAGAAAATTTGGCCTAGTATAAATACTTTCTTTTTCTATTTTTAGGTCATCAGTTGTAATCTGACTTTGGGCTAAGCGCGTGAACGACTGTTCTTAACCATTTTGAGTAATTAGAGTAGTTTTATCATTGAATCTTCAAGTATTATCTTGTAATTAAATCTTATGGGTTTTTCTTCATCTATATATCAGTTTTATTCTATTATTATGAGTAGCTAGACCCATTATCTAGGGTTGTGGCTCAACCCTAGTGTGGGTATTTGATGGGTCTTGAGGTTTAAGGCTTGAATGTCTATGGGTGTTTGATATTTTGGCTAATTTGTGTTTTCCATGTTGAATTAGTGGTTGCAAACACTAATTTGTGCCTATTTGACTTGGGTTCTTCTTGAGAAAGAGAACTTGAGTCTAGAAAAATTAGTCCAACAAGGAATTGGAGCGTATTCAAGAGATTGATAGCCTCAATTAAAGGGTTAAATCTTGAGATAGTAATACCCGACTTGAACCTAAATTGCTTGCACAAATTATCATACCCAATTGGTCTTGAGAAAGTCAATTAGCGCAAAATTGCTCAAACTACTGAGAGGTATAGAGTGAGAAGTTTCGTGCATTAGTTATATCGTAATCCCCCATATGACAACCTTGCCTTTGATTCGAGAACCCGTCAAGTATTCACCTAGGAGAAAGTCACTTCCCTGGTGCTTCCTTAACCATTTAGACAACCTTTCAAGTGTCTTACTCTTAGCTTAAATTAGCATCTTATTAGCATAAAATTAGAAGTAATATCAAAACCAATGATGTTTGGAAGTGCAATTAAGAGCAATTACGCATCTCTAGTTTAGATAATATCCAATTCCCACTTCTAGCTCCATGTGGATTTGATCCCGACCATCTCGGGTAAAAGCTATTTCGACCACTCTCGCTACTTTGTAGTGGTGTAGGGTTGGCTCCGATCACTTTTTGGTGTTGTTTCCGGGGAGCGAACGGTTATGTCTATCTATCTAAATAGTTTTGTGTATTGTTCTTCTTTCCTTCTGCGTTACTAATTTGTGTGTGTCACAACTTCAGGTACAAAATGGCAGCAAACAACGCACCTCTTGGAGATCTTCCACCGGGGGAGGAGATAGATGACAATGTTAATTATGAGGTTCCTATTGTGCCTTAAGGACAAAGAAGAGGCCGCCAGGCCAATAATAATATTCCAGACCCTCCCCCGCCACCTCCAAGAATGGCTTCTCGAGTGTTTCCCAACCAAGTATATGCTAGTGCAATTCTCCCACCCCGGATCCGGGCGGGCAATTTTCAAATTACAAATGTGATGCTGACATTGCTGGAGCAGTGAGGGTATTTCACGGGCGCTGCCAATCAGAATGCTTACAAACATCTTAAAGGTTTCATGGATACCTATTGGAGGAGCAAGCAAACTAATATGTCGGAAGATGCACTTTGGTTGAGACTATTCCCTTTCTCACTTAGAGGGAAGGCATTGGATTGGCTTGAAAGACTTCCCAACCATTCCATCACTACTTGGGATAAGTTGGCGGATAAATTCATTTCAAAGTTTTTCTTGTCGGGGCACATGGCAGCGTTGAGAGATGAGATCTTAGCTTTCAAGCATGAGCCCACCGAACCATTACATGAGATATGGGAGCGATATAGAACCATGGTAAAAGAATGCCCCAATATGATATGACTGAGGCAATGATACAACATACTTTCAACTGGGGCATTAACACAACAAATCAGTGCACAGTGAACCAACTTGTTGGGGGTAATTTCATGAAGCTATCTTATGATGAGACTTGTGACATTCTTGACGAGATGGCTGACACGTCCTCCGCTTGGCAAAGTAGAGCCAATGTGACACAGGGTGACCCCACGGTCACTCATTTCAACAAAGAGCTACATGACCATAGGCAGGCTATAGCAGAGCTGACAACAACAATGAACCAGCTAGTGAAGGCACAGTTACAACAGGTTCAAAATCCACGCCAAGTAAATGCTATGGATGGTGTTAACATGCTAGTGAACAAAAGAAGACAAAGAGGTCAACAGAACCAAGGGAGTTCGGATCAATATGACAATGATTGTGGTGGATTCCAAGATGATGGTTATGATGGGCAGAATGAAGAGGTGCAATACGTGAACAACTATCAAGGCCAAAGGGGCAATTCTTCCAACCAACAATAATGGAGACCCCAAGGCAATTGGGGCAATCAACAACAAAAAGGGAATAGTAATTGGGGGAACAATAACCAAAATTCCAATTAGGGCAATCAAAACAATAATCAGAATAATCAGGGTAATTGGAATAGCAACAACAACAACTGGGGTGGTAACAACAATCAGGGTGGTTGGAACAATGGCAATTAGGGAAATCGGGGGCAAGGCTTTCAAAGGCCCCCAATGTATCAACAACTGAACAATCTACCCCCATTTCCATCCTAAGGTACTAATTCTTCCAACAATGAAATGGGGAGAATTGAAATGATGTTTGAACAGATGATAAAAAAGAATGCAGACTATGATGCTCAGTTGGCTTCCCACAATACTTCAATCAGAAACTTGGAGGTTCAATTAGGCCAAATCTCACAATCCTTGAATACTCACCCTAAGGGGGCTCTACCAAGTGATATGGTAGTTAACCCGAAGGGTGGTAACAATCATGTTACGGCGATAACTACAAGAAGTGGATGAGGCGGTATTGTGAATGCCTCCAAGCAAAAAGAAATTTTGAGTGATGAAGTTGAGTTGCAAGAAGATGAGATTCCTTTGGTGGTTGAAAATGTGATCGATGAGAACGTGAATGAGGAGGTGAGGATTGACATTCAAGATACCGAGGTGGAGACTCAGAATGACGTGAACCCGTTTAAGGAACACGTGATAGACATGCCAGAAATGGTTGTGCCTAAAGCCAAGGCCACCTCCACCTTATCCTCAAAGGCTCGTGAAGTAGAAAAATAAGAATCAGTTTAAAAAGTTTATTGATATGATGAAGAGCTTATACATTAATGTGTCGTTGGTGGAGGCTCTAGAACAAATGTCGGGCTATGCTAAATTCATGAAGGACTTGGTGACAAAGAAAAGATCCATGGATTGCGAAACTATCAAGATGACCCACTAAGTTAGTCCAATAGTACACTCAATGGCCCCGAAACTAGAAGATCCCGGTGCTTTCACCATTCCTTGCACCATTGGGATTGCAAACTTTGCAAAAGCTCTATATGATTTGGGGGCAAGTATCAACTTGATGCCTTACTCATTTTTCAAGACTTTGGGTATTGGGCAACCGAGGAAGACTTCCATGAGATTGCAAATGGCGGATAGAACTATGAAGAGACCATTGGCTATCATTGATGATGTTCTTGTCCGGGTGGACAAATTTATCATGCCAGCTGATTTTTTGATCTTGGATTGTGAGGAAGATTATGAGGTTCCAATCATATTGGGAAGACCTTTCCTTTCTACTGGGTAGGCCTTAGTTGATGTGGAAGCAGGGGAACTCACCTTCCGGGTGGGTGATGAGAAAGTGGCCTTTCATGTGTGCAAGTCAATAAAGCAGCCCAACAGTTCTAAGGTGTGCTCATTTGTGGACCTTGTCACGGCAGTGATAGTTGATGACACTAGTGCAATGATCAATGCGGAGGACCCTCTAGAGGCAGTATTGTTGAATCTTGATGTAAATAAGGTTGAAGGCCAAATGGAGTGCGTAAATGCTTTACATGGAATGGGCTCTTACTCTTAAGAGCCTAGGAAACTATCTTTGGACCTTGAGAATAGGAAGACTCCACCAACAAAACCTTTGATCGAGGAACTTCCGCTGTTGGAGTTGAAGTCGTTGCCTCCACACCTTAGGTATGAGTTCTTAGGCCCTAGTTCAACTTTGCCAGTTATTCTATCCTCTTGTCTTACTAACATGCAGGTTGATGCCATTGGTGGTACTCCAAAAGCGGAAGAAGGCAATTGGGTGGACCTTAGCTGATTTTCGGGGGATAAGTCCCGCATTCTGTACGCACAAGACTATTCTGGAAGATGATGCAAAGCCCTCCTTGGAACACCAAAGGAGGTTGAACGAGGCAATGCAAGAAGTTGTGAAAAAGGAAGTGTGTACCCCATCTCTGATAGCTCTTGGACTTCGCCGGTGCAATGTGTACCGAAGAAGGGTGGCATGACTGTGGTTGCAAATTCGCAAAATGAGTTGATTCCTACCAGGATCGTCATCGGGTGGAGGGTGTGCATGGATTACCGCAAGTTGAATAAAGTGACCCGCAAGGATCACTTTCCATTACCTTTTCTTGATCAGATGTTAGATCAACTTGCTGGGCGTGTCTTCTACTATTTCTTGGATGGGTATTCTAGATACAACCAAATCTTGATTGCTCCGGAAGATCAGGAGAAGACCATATTCAGTTGTCCATATGGCACCTTTGCCTTTTTTAGGATGCCTTTTGGGTTGTGCAATGCACCAGTTACATTCCAGCGGTGTATGATGGCCATGTTCACCGACATGGTGGAAGATATTTTGGAGGTGTTCATGGACGACTTTAGTGTTGTGGGTGATTCATTTGATGAATATTTGAAAAATCTTGATAGAGTGTTGGTCCGTTGTGAAGAAACCAATCTTGTTCTTAATTGGGAGAAATGTCACTTCATAGTTGAGGAGGGCATAGTTCTTGGGCATAAAATTTCAAAGCATGGTATAGAGGTGGACAAAGCAAAAATTGATGTGATTTCAAGGCTCCCTCCCCCTACCTCTATCAAGGGAGTTAGAAGTTTTCTTGGGTATGCGGGGTTCTACCGGAGATTTATCAAAGACTTTTCGAAGGTAGTGAATCCCTTATGCAAGTTATTGGAAAAAGATGCCAAGTTCGTGTTTGATGAGAGATGTATGCAAGCCTTTGAACTTCTCAAGAAGAAGTTGACCACCACTCCTTTTATTATCGCACCCAATTGGAGCTTGCCTTTTGATCTCATGTGTGATGCGAGCGATGTTGCGGTTGGGGGCGGTCTTGGGTCAAAGAGTGAACAAAATGTTTCATCCGGTGTGCTATGCGAGCAACACAATGAATGATGCTCAAGTGAACTACACGATGACTGAGAAAGAGCTTTTGGCTATTGTGTTCGCGATGGAGAAATTTCGGCCGTATCTCATGGGTGCCAAGGTCATAGTTGATACTGATCATGCCACACTCCGGTACTTGATGACAAAGAAGGATTCAAAAGCTAGACTGATGTGATGGGTCTTGTTATTTCAAGAGTTTGATTTGGAGATTGTGGACCGAAAGGGTAGTGAAAACCAAGTGGCGGACCACTTGTCCCACTTGGAGGAGGAGGGGAGGCCTTGTGATGGTCTAAAGATCAATGATTCATTTATCGACGAACAACTCCTTTTTGTGTCGGTGAATGGTATGCTATGGTTTGCAGACGTTGCTAATTTTCTTTTGACTGGTATAATCACGTGTGAGCTCTCTTCTAACCAAAGGAAAAATCTCAAACGGGATAGTTTGGATTTCTATTGGGATGAGCCGTACTTGTTCAAGATCTGCACAGATGGTTTGATCCAAAGGTGTGTCCCGCGGGAAGAGCAATTGAGTATCTTAGAGGCTTGTCATTCCTCTCCCTATCGTGGCCACCATGGCGGGGTGAGGAGGGCTTCAAAAGTTCTTAGTTGTGGGTTTTATTGGCCAACTTTGTACAAAGATGCAAGTGAACTTGTGAAGAGATGCGACGAATGTCAAAGAGTGGGTGGAATTTCGAAGAAAGATGAAATGCCTCTCAATACCATTCTTGAAGTTGATATTTTTTATGTATGGGGCATTGATTTTATGGGCCCGTTTGTTAGCTCGTGTGGGAACACATATATTCTCGTGCAATCATAAGTGATGGGGGGTCTAATTTTTGTAATAGAGCTTTTGACACATTACTTGAAAAGTATGGTGTCAATCACATAGTGTCTAATCCTTATCATCCTCAGGGGAGTGGCCAAGTTGAAGTCTCAAACAGGGAAATCAAGAGTATATTATCAAAGACGGTCAATGCAAATAGGATTGATTGGTCAAAAAAGTTGGATGATGCTCTATGGGCTTATAGGACTGCCTACAAGACTCTGATTGGTATGTCTCTGTATCGGTTGGTGTTTGGGAAAGCTTGCCATCTACCGATTGAGTTACAGCACAAGGCCATGTGAGCTCTGAGGAAGCTGAATCTTGAATGGGATGTGGCAGCAAATCTTCGTGTGGAGCAGCTTAATGAACTTGATGAATTCTGATTCCATGCCTACTCCAATTCGTCCTTGTACAAGGACAAGATGAAGTACCTTCATGATAAATATGCTCGTGGCAAAGAGTTCAAAGTGGGTGATTTGGTTCTCTTGTTCAACTCTCGGTTACGTCTATTTCTGGAAAAGCTTAAGTCGAAATGGAGTGGACCTTTTGAAGTGGTGTTTGTGACTCCGTTTGGTGCACTTGACTTGAAGAACAAAAAGGGGAGATTTTCAAAGTTAATGGGCACAAAGTCAAGCACTACCTGGTCAAGATTGATGATAGCCATGTGGTGGCATTGCTCCATCTAAAGTGATTTGATGGTAACCTACGTCATGTCGCGATGTTAAATCAGGCGCTTCTTGGGAGGCAACCCATGTGTCTTTCTTTTTGTTTTTCTTTGATTTTCTTTGTAGTACTGGATTTTCTTTTGGACTAACTCGTTGTGAGATGTTGTAGGATTGTTTTGATACAGTGCATGACCAAGTTGGAAAAATGCACACTCTCTGAAGTTTGAAATGCGGACCGCGATGCATTTTGTGCGGCCGCAAAGGCCTCAGTGCGGGGGCAACATTTCAATGCAGTACGCATAGTTAATTGGTCAAAATAAGGAGTCTCTGAAGTTTTCCACTGCGGATGCAATGCATTTTGTGCGGTCTGCGGTGGACCATTGCGGCCGCATTACATTTCTTACAGTCCGCAGTGGGCATCTCCCCAATGCCTTTTGCTTCTGAGTACCACTGGCCGTGGTACCATTTTGTGCGGTCCACGGTGGGTAGGTGAGATAGTCCCCAGTTCCCTTTTCTATAAATATGACGTGAGGCCCTCATTTCAAACTTTTCGACCCTTTACTCTCAAATGCTAAAAAAGTATTGTTCATCACGTCTAACTGTATGAATTCAATTGTTGAGTCTCATTCATCTACATTGCATCTCATTCCTGGTATTTTTAATCTTCCCTAGCCTTAAAATGTGTTTTATTTTCTTTTTAAATTGTTAGTTCTATGTTTATTCTCCCCTTTTTCTTTAATTTTTAGCTTAGGGTTTCGTTAGTTGTTTAGATTAGGACTAATTGGTTAAAGATACTGATTCAACACCTAGGTGATCAATAATAGGTGAAAATTTGACCAATAATGTGAAAAACTTGAAACCCTAAGTTGGTATTGCTATTGGGTGCTTACAGCGGACCGCAGTGTATATTGTGCGGTCTGCGGTGCTTCTGTGCGGTCCGCAATGCTATTTTGTGTGGACTGCGGTGGTGAAACTTCTGAAAGCTGTTAATTGAGGACCATGGCCGCAATGGGTTTTGTGCGGTCCACGGTGCCTCAATGCATACCGCAATGCCTTTTGTGCAGTCCACGGTGCCTAGAATCAGAGAATGGGTAGTCTGATCCCCACCTCAGTGCGGACCGCAGTGCATTTTATGTGGTCCGCAATAGCTTCTTTGTGGCCGCACTTCATTTTGTGCGGCTCGCAGTCTGCAATTTCATTCTACACTTCTTCATCTGTTACTGCAATTTCATTCTGCACTGCTTCATCTGTTACTGCAAGCCATCAAAAACACCAAAAAGATCATTAGGGCTACTGATAGAGCTATTGACCACTCGGGGAGTGAGTATGTGCACTCCCAGGAGGTGTACGACTCAGACTCCGTGCCAGAATATGTTCCTAACTAGTCGGAGAGGAACATATTGAAGGATACACCTCCGGGCTCTTCTAATGCCCAAACATCAGTGCATATATCTTTTGAGTAGTCTAAGGGCTCAGCTGCGGGCAGTGACAATGCATATTCTACCTCACCTACAGCTTCACTATCCAGTGAGGATTCCATAGATAAAGAATGAGGGGGTGAGCCCCAAGTAGGAGGGGTGGAGAGAACCAAGAACCCAGAGGCATGGCAACATAGGTTTGTGAGTGAAGTGGCCTACCACATGTTCAGAGAATGGTGGCCCAAGAGGAAGTTAATACCTGAGAGGAAATTCATCACATGGGACCTTTTGCTTCACAACCCTAATATGCTGAGGCAGTTCAGAGAGAGAGCATGCTGGGATTATTTCATAGGCCATGTGGAGGATGCCAATGAGCATTTAGTCAAGGATTTCTACACCAATGTTGCCCACATCAAAAAGGGCACCACAATGACTAAGGTGCGAAACTTGAAAGTAAAGTTTGATAGAAAAATGATAAAGGACTACCTGGGCTTCCCGGAGGAGGATGATGCATTGTATCTAGAAAAGGTGGCATTGGGTGAGGCTACTCGTCCTTGGTTAGTAGAGTACTTGGTAATCCCAGGTACCACCCCAGCTTGGTTTACCGCGAGAGTGAAAATTCTGAGGAGGACCCTGAACTTCGAAGCAAAAGGGTGGGAGACATTTGTTTGTAGCAGGATAGATCCCACCACTCACGACAACTCTCTTCCTATCTCTCGGGCTATATTGGTGGCATCGATCATGGTGGGGGTACCCGATCAACATTGGGAATGTGATGTCCAAGGTAATTACACAGGTGGTGAACGAAGGTGATAGATCCTACCCCTTCCCCAATTTCCTAACCATGTACTTTGAGGATCTAGATGTGGAGAAGAGAAAATTTTATGTGAAAGTGAAAGCAAAGGCACCGTTCTCCTGTTACAGCACCAAATGTCCTGACAACCCCAAGGACCCTAAGGGTAATGCCACTACTTCAACTGGCCAATATGACGACCCTGTAGTAGTAGTGGCTCCTACTCATCCTCCTTAAGCCACACCAGACATGGCCCCAAGACCCTCTACTTCTACAGCTCCAGATATCCCCTCATCCATAGCATACCCTTTGACTTCCCACCGCTTGAGCTAGACCCTTGCTAGTATCAACAACTGGATGCAGACAACTACTTCTAAGTTGTAGGTACTTTCTACTTCGGTGGCAGCCCAGTCTGCACCTCCTCAGCCATAGGTCCCACAGGCAGTGGAGGATACTTTCAAGGAGCTTCTGGAGAACCAGAAGAAGCTCCTGGAGAAACAGCAATTAATATTGTACGTTGTGGGTTCACACGGAAAGGCATTGAAGGATTTGGCCAAAGAATCTAAGAAACTGAGGAAGACTCGGGCATCCAAGGAGTCGGTGAAAGAGTTAAGAGTGGAGGTGGAGAGGTTGAAGGTGGATCACTTGCCTTTGTACCTTCTATTGCATGACCAGCCTCCAGCAGCCCAGCCTAAGCCGGAGCAGGAGACAGAGAGGCCACCCAAGAGGAAGAGGGTGATTCCTCGTACGGATGATGCTATTATAGATTTGGAGGACCTGCAGAGAGGTTCCTCTAGCCAGCCCCAGATTCCAGTATAGGCCCACGACTCAGTACAGGACCAAGTCCCAGTGGAGACACAGATCATAGGGAGCTAGGCATAGGTTCCCGAGCAGACCGAGGACCCAGGGACCCAGACTCAGGATCCTATGCAGACAGAGGGCCAATAGGTTCTTCCTCTCTTTCTTTTCTTGTGCTTATTTTGGTTAGTTAGCATTGAGGACAATACTAGCTTTCATTTGAGGGGGTAGCCCTATTTGGATGATTGTATATATGACATTACTTTTTTTATGCTTTCTTTTTACCCTTGGTATGTACATAATTTTATCATTTTATTGCACTTTTCGTACTTTTTACTTTTGGTCTATATATAAAGTTACGTTCTAATGTATATATTCATTCTCCCTATTGTATATTCGACTGAATCCCTTCTTGTATATATTTATTTTACTTTCTGCATCTTTCCTTTCATAGCTTCTTATTTTATTTTCGTAGCTTCTTGTTTTGATTTTTTGCGTGCAATAAGCCTTTGGTTTTCTTAATGCCACGGTTCTTTTCAAAGGTGGAATTTGTGTGAACCGGGTGGCTCTTCCCGATGATGGATGGCATGACAACCTTCTTAAGGGTTTGAGTCTATTTTCTTTTTGCTTTTTGTGTAAATAGTAGCTAGTGAGTAATGATGCCTCAGGAAAAGCTTCACTTGGGCCTAACACATTTGCCTTTGATCCTATGGTCAAAAATAAATTGTTGTTTATAGGATGGTGAAAGTTGTGATCTTGAGATTATTGTGTTGGCCGATAATCATCAAGTGATTTTTTTCGGCCATTATGTTGCTCAAATCTTAGCTAAGGTTATTGTGGGCCCCCGACTCTATCTCTTTAGCAGTCCCATAGCTTGTGTGGTGAGAATTTGAATTGCAAGTCGAAGTCCCGAGCCATCAGTCTAGAACTTGCCCTGAATGTTTGTCTAGGCGACATCCTAAGTGTAATTTGACTTGAGATGTGATTATAGGTTCTCCTTGATCCGAATGATATCTTGAACACTTATATAGCCTACCAATGATAATATCTCTAGTCAACCCTTTTGAGCCATAAACCTTTTTCTTTCAAAAACCATGATACAAGCCTTTACCCATTCTAAAAATACCCTCTCTTGGCACCCTATCCTTCCTTAGCACAAGGCAAAAGCATAAGTTTGGGGGGAAGAGACGAGGAATGCAACAAAGTGGTAAAAAGGTACAAAATGAAGAAAAGAAAAGGCAATGAAAAAGAAAGAAAATCAAAAGGACAAAAAGAATGTTCAATGTAGAAAAAAATTGAAGGGATTCAATAAAAGTAAAGAGATGAAAGGTGTGGAAAGTTGATAAAGGAGAAAAAGGTTTGAAATGAACAAGAAAGAGTGACAGTGTGTCTCTCTAACCCCTTATAAAGAAGTTAAATGACTTAAAAAGTCAAGAGAATATGTGCCAAAATGAAGCAAATTGAAGTGTTAAAGGGAAGATGGAACCTACTTAGACCAAATATTTCCTACCATGAACCAAAAGCCTTCACTATATCTACAAAAGCCCTATATGATCTTTAGTTGAATGTAGCTTACATTAGTGGTGACTCACATAAGGGGCAAGCTTATGGTACTTAGAGCCGGAATTGTGACCTTTATTTGAGAGAGATGAGTGTGTTTCCACTATCCTCGTTCTGACTGCTACACTCTAAAAGTGAGGTTTGCTTAGGGAAAGTTGAGGATGTGTGAGTTTGGGTTCCACAATGACCAAAGTAGTAGAAAGAGTTAGTCCCAATTGATTCTAGATGAGGTCACTTTAGGTCAGCTGAATTTTCTTGGATTTACACTTAAGGAGGTGGGTCTTATTTTGTTTTCTTGAGGACAAGCAAAAGATTAAGTTTGGGGGAGTTGATAACTAGGAATTATGGTTCATTTTACACTCCTTCTTACTTGAGTTTTGATTAAAAATTGTATAAAATAGTCCCAAAGGCTTACATGTTGTACTTGTTTGCAGGGTTTGGTAAAAAAGGTGACAACTAGTCTAAACCGGCTCAAAAAAGAGTGAAACATGCACAAGTACCAAGAACAAGTCCAAGCACAGTGCAACAGGTCCACTGCGGCCGCATTCCATTTGGTGCGGTCCGCAGTGAGGAGATTCAGAGAGTGCATATTTTGGAAACTTAAGCATTGCGGCTGTAAAGCATTTTGTGCGGACCGCAATGGTCTCACCGCGGCCGCAATAGAAATTGTGCGGTCCGCAAAGAAGGAGTTCAGAGAGTTGGGACTGTAGAGAATTAATGCCAATGCGGTCCGCGGTCCTTTTTGTGCGGACCACAATAGAAGTCACTGTAGACGCGGTGCATTTTGTGCGGCCCGCGGTAGCCAAGTTCAGAGAGTAGAGATTTAAAGCCAAGAAGCCTCACCGCGGTCGCACTCGATTTTGTGCGGACCGCACTACCTCCGCAAGGATATTTTTGTCCAGAAAATTCGGCCTAGTATAAATACTTTCTTTTCCCATTTTTAGGTCATCAGTGGTAATCTGACTTTGGGCTGAGCACGTGAACGGCTGTTCTTAACCATTTTGAGTAATTTTAGAGTAGTTTTATCATTGAATCTTCATGTATTAGCTTGTGATTAAATCTTATGGGTTTTTCTTCATCTATTTATCAGTTTTATTCTATTATTATGAGTAGCTAGACCTATTATCTAGGGTTGTGGCTCAACCCTAGTGTGGGTATTTGATGGGTCTTGAGGTTTAAGGCTTGAATGTCTATGGGTGTTTGATATTTGGACTAATTTGTATTTTCCATGTTGAATTAGTGGTTGCAAACACTAATTTGTGCCTATTTTACTTGGGTTCTTCTTGAGAAAGAGAACTTGAGTCTAGGAAAATTAGTCCAACAAGGAATCGGGGCGTATTCAAGAGATTAATAGCCCCAATTAAAGGGTTAAACCTAGAGATAGTAGTACCCGACTTGAACCTAAATTGCTTGCACAAATTATTGGTCTTGAGAAAGTCAATTAGGGCAAAATCACTCAAACTACCGAGAGGTATAGAGTGAGAAGTTTCGTGCATTGGTTATATCGTAATCCCCAAACCTTCGCAATTGCAAAGTGGGGCTAGGGGGACAGTGATCGCATTTGCGATCAAATTAAATGGTCGCATGTGCGGAGTGGCCATTATTCGCAATTGCGAACAAATCATCGCAATTGCGATGATAGAAGAAAATGTGGGACTTCGAATTTGCAAAGAAAAGCTCGCATTTGCGAACCCCGGGATGCAATTGCGATATCTACATCTAGTCAAGTACGACTTAGATGGGATTTTCTCTCATTCTTCAAATATTTCAAAACAAGAAAACCCTAGAGGCGATTTTTCCAAGAGCCCTTCTTCTCTAATCCATTGGTAAGTGATTCTAACCTATTTTCTTTCAATCTTTCGTTACATTTCATAAGATTTCAACCTAAAATCTAGTGTTTTCATGATGAGAATTGGGGGTTTAGGTAGAATTAGGGATTTTTGTAAAATTGTTATTTAGACCTCAAATTGATGTCGAATTTCAAAAAAAATTACATAACCGGGCTCGGGGGTGAATGGGTAATCGGATTTTGGTCCGAATTTCAGGTTTGGACCAAGCGGGCTTAGGAGTTGACTTTTTCAATAATGACCTAAATTGAATGTTTTGCAATCATGGGTAGTTCCTAAGGCCTATTTTGAATTGTTTGGTTGGTAATTTGCTAGATTTTGTTGGTTCGGAGGCTTGTTTGAAAGGCAAAGTTGTGGTTTAACTTTGAGTTGATCCTAGGAGCGAGGTAAGTGTCGTGGTTAACCTTGACTTGAGGGATTAGGATTTTTTTGCCTTTTTGCTACATATTTAGATGTTGGGTACAACGTATATGTGAGGTGACGAGTATTTATGTGTTGTTGTTTGGTTAAAGCATGCGAGTAGGACTTGTTCCTTATAATTTATTGCTTACTTTGATCATGTTATCCATGCTTAGACTAGTTACTTATCAAATTGATCGTTTTTTCCGCGTTTATGGGCTTTCTGTGATAATTGAGTATTATTTCTAAAGTTGAGGTTGGTATTGTGGAACGATTTTGATGTAAGGCTTGTTCTTGTTCATTCTATCTCCGTGTTGTTATATGTTCATTGTTATATGGTAAGGGAGAGTGTTAATGCACGAAGGGTGATGCCGTACCATATTGTGAGAGTTAATGCACGAAAGATGATGTTGTGCCATATTTTGAGAGTTAATGCACGAAGGGTGATGTCGTGTCTTATCTATTGATTTATGATGAAAGTGAATATAAAAGTACGAAGGGTGATGCCATGACATTATTATTGTTTCATTGTGAGGTTGAGAGTAAAAGCACGAAGGATGATGTCGTGCAGTTTTATTTATTATGTTTATTCGTTTTACTGGTTAAGGGCATATTGAATGTTCTAGTTATCATTTCCTGCTGTATTTTATAGTATCTTGTACCCCTTTTGCATGCCCCCTCATAATAATATATGTTTAGCCTCTATCTGTTATTATCTTGTACTCCCTCCGTTCCAATTTATGTGAACCTATTTCCTTTTTGGTTCGTTCCAAAAAGAATGACCCCTCTCTAAATTTGGAAGCAATTTAGCTTAAACTTACAATTCTACCCTTAATGAGAAGCTTTTATAACCACACAAATACCCTGGGCCCCTTTTTGATTTGTTTAGGACCACAAATTCTAAAAGTCTTCATTTTTTCATAAACTTCGTGCCCAATCAAACAGGTTCACATAAATTGGAACAGAGAGAGTATGTATATTGTTATTTGCATAGATTATTTACGTGGGTATCTTGTCAAAGCCTCGTCACTACTTCGTCAAGGTTAGGCTCGACACTTACGGAGTACAAGGGGTCGGTTGTATTCATACTACACTCTACACTTCTTGTGCAGATTTTGGTATGGGTCCCAGTTGTCCGTGAGTCTCGGAACTGCTTTTGGAGACTCGGTAGATCTGCTGGCGTCTGCAGACCTTGAAGTCGCTTTCCACTTCCCCTATTTTTACTATTCTTTTCATTCAAGACAATTGTATTTATTTCAAACCTTGTTTGTAGAGGTTCTAGAAGCTCGTGAATTGTGACTCCATATCCAGGGTGTATCAGATATTATTGGTTTTTATGTTATTCCGCACTCAGTTTTAGTTTTATTTCTGCTTAATTGATTTTGTTTATTGGAATCGGTTAGAATTGGCTTAAAGATTCTCTAACATTGACTTGCCAAGCAAGTGAAATGTTAGGCGCCATCACGGTCCCGAAGGTGGGAATTCCGAATCGAGACATTATCCTACGAAGTTATATCAATGTAGATGTGAAGATTGCTATTTCTGTATAAACGAAAAAGATTATTTTAGATTAACTACTAGTGAAAAGGTAGTCAAACTATGAAAACCTTTTTTTTTTTTTAAACATTAACAGGATATGCAATCGAATTCAACTAACTTGAAAGAGATTTTTTTGGTTGATTGGTTGAAATAATTTCCCATCTCGACTCCAAACTGCTTTGATCAGAACCTATTCACCGTTTAGAGTAAGAATAATATCTACATTGTAGCGCGCGAGAGAGAGAGTTTCAACTCCTCTTGTGGTACAGTGAACTCGTTGCTAATACAAAGTAAGTTTCCATATTGATTTGGGCAGGTTAAATTTGAACTAGTAGAAACGTGGAGTTGATCTAAAACTATGGATGGGTTACTAATCATAAGCACTACTATTTCTCGTAGTAAAGCACATTTAAATAATTTTAAACAGAGCATTTACCATTCACTATTTATCCAATAAAAAAGGATTGTACTATACAACTTACATTTACTGAATCACAAAGAAGGAAAGCAAGTGAATAAGAGCACCCAAATCGCTCTTCCATGTGTTTCGCATGTCGTGCAACAAAAATTAAGAGTTTGTTTGAAATGACACCTTGTAAATGGCTAGTTCGAGGTTGTAATTACACAATATAGTAATTATATAGACTTGTTTATTTGTCATAATGTGATTACAATATAATTTTGTGTGTCACGTTTGGTTGCACAAGTATAGTTACATAGTAAATTATTTTTATTTTAAAATAAATTTAACAATAAAAATTAAATAAACATTTATTTAAATGGACAAGAAAATAAAATTTAATTTTGAAAAATATATGTGCATATAAGAAATATCAAATTTTGTTTATTACTAGACCTATAAATACATATTTTTTAAAAATATTTTAATTATTATATATTGATAACAAATATCGTAAAGAGTAATCAATATCTTCGTACTCATGTGGATATAGTGTAACTCATGATTTGTTCTATTTTCTAAATTACAAAATATATGTATGAATTTAGAATTTTATTCCATAATAAATTACTATTATAATAAATAATAGTTACAAAGTTTTCTCCTTGGCAACTTACAAAAGTCTTTTGTCCGTTTATATTGTGTATAGGTGTATTCTTGGAGTGCAACAGTGAAAAGGAAGAGAGTGAAGGTATAAAAAAATATTTGAAAAAATAAAAAGTTGTGTCTAACAACTAATTAAAACTAAAAAGTTTAAAAAGAAAAAAAAAAGTAAAAACAAAATATTAAAAGTTGCAAAATTATATGGAAGTACGCCAATATGCAATATGTATTAAGGTTGAAAACTGAGAATAAGAGAAATGTGGGGGAAAAAATAATGTTTTCAAAAAAAGAACAAAAAAAGAGAATTAGAAAAGTTACCTTAGAATATTATCGCATTATGTAATTATCATCAATTTGCGCCTCCCATTTGAGAATTGAAGAGTGTAATTGTTGAGCGTCAGCCATGAATGCTTCTGTGAAAGCTTCACACAATTGAAAAGAAACAGAGAAGAAAGGAGAGAAAATGAACTTTTCACTATTGTATTGAAAATAATACAATGTACACATATTTATACACTGTATAACTGACCTAACTACTTCTAATTAGTTAATTAACAACTACTTCTAACTGATCCTTCATCAGCTAGGATCCAGCTGTCACTCCACTCACGTGACACCTTCAACACTCTCCCTCAAGCTGTGTAATGTGAACAGGTTGAACATTCCCAGCTTGATAACAAAACTTCATGTTGTGCCTTTCCTAGTCCTTTAGTTAAGATATCAGCCAACTGCAAGTTTGTGGGCACATGTTATGCACATATAAGACCTTCTTGAATCTTCTCCCTAATGAAATGACAATCAATCTCTATGTGTTTTGTTTGCTCATGGTATATAGGATTAGCAGCAATTTGAAGTGATGTGTTGCTATCACAAACAGTTTCACTGGAAACTTCAGTTGCATTCCCAGTTCTTCATATAGTCCAGTAAGCCATACTATTTCTGCAATTGCATTTGTCATGCTTCTATATTCAGCCTTTGCAAAGCTCCTAGATACTGTGTTTTGCTTCTTCGATTTCCAGGAAATCAAGGAGTCTCCTATCTTGACTATAAAATCACTTACTGATCTCCTTGTCATAGGGCAAGTTGCCCAATCTGCATCACAATAAACGGTTAGCTCAGAAGATGGTTTGGATGACAATAGTATTCCCAATCCATGTGCATTCTTCAGATATCTCACCACCCTTAGAGCCCCTTCCATGTGTGACTTCTTTGGCCTATGCATTAATTGACTCAATTTCTGCACTATATAGCTTATGTCTGTTCGAGTCATAGTTAGATAAAGAAAATTTCCCACTAGCCTTTGATATCCAGCAGGATCATGTAGCAATTCATCAGTAGTACATTCAGTCTCACAACCTTGATCAAATTTTATGCTGGTATGTCTCTGATTGAGTTCCATGGGTGTGGCAACAGGCTTGGAAACAGCCAGTCCAAGATCTGCAATAAGGTCTAAAGCAAACTTTCTTTGACAGACTAAAATTCCATCTTTACTCATGGCAATTTCAAGACCAAGGAAGTATCTCATCTCCTCTAGGTCCTTGATCTTGAAATGATGATGAAGCATGAGTTTGGCCTCTTGGATCATAGATACAAAGGAACCTGTAATGAGAAGGTCATCTACATAGACTAGGATAATGACCAAATAAGAACTTGTTTTTTTTGTGAAAAACGAATAATCATGATGACTCTAAGTAGACCCTATAGATACAAGAGCTTCACAAAGCTTGAGGTTCTACTGACGAGAGGCTTGTTTCAATCGGTATAGAGATTTCTGGAGTTTACAAACTTTGATGCAATCCCCCTATCCTAAAAGACCAGGTGGGGGAATCATATAAACATATTCTATAAGATCACCCTGAAGGAATGCATTGAAGACATTCATTTAGTGCAGCATCCAACCAAACATAGCAGCTAGTGATAAGACAGTTATTACAGTGACCATCTTTACCACTAGGGAAAAAATTTCCTGGTAATCTAATCCCTCCTACTGAGTATAGCCCTTAGCCACTAGGCGATCCTTATATATGTCTACCTCTCCTTTGGTATTATACTTGACTTTGAACACCCACTATACCCAATGGGCTTCTTGTCAGTAGGAAGTTCAACCAGTAACCAAATATGGTTGTCATGCAGAGCCTGTAGCTCTTGTTTTATGGCTTCTACCCTGTGAGGATTGAGCAAAGCCTCCTCATAAGTATCAGGTTCTCTGATAGTGGACATGTTGAATAAAACTTTGTCGTAGGGATTGGAGAGTGAAGCATAAGACATATAGGCTGATAAGGGATAAGAAGATCCCACTACTGCATGGGATGTGGGCTTGGACACTGTGTGTATGTAATCATTTATCCACTCAGGAGGCTTAGAAGTTTTGCAGGATTTTCTTGGTCATGTGGACATGCTAGGACCTACAAGGTCTGAAGCAGCACCATGAGTGATGGCTGGCACCATTATCTCATCAGCTATGGGAATAGGTAATGTGTGTCTGGTAGTATCATCTTTGTCATTGGCTGTTGTACCTTTCAAAGACTAAGAAGCAGGAGTGCTAGCAGGACTATGGACAGTATCAGTAGGAGATAGTGGCTTCAATGAACATGTGACAGCCTCTGCTTCAAGTTCAAAAGGATCATGGGAACTATTACAGCAATCAACAGCAACACGAGGCCTTAACTGATAATGAGAGGACTTGAAAGGAAAGACATCTTCCCTTAAAGACACATCTCTGCTTACAAAAAACAATTTTGTATCCAGGCTATACAGCATGTACCTTTCTGAGTACTAGAATATCCCATATGTACTGCAGGGATTGCTCTACTGGCAAATTTGTGACTCTTGGCAACTACATTTGTGGCATAGCATAAACATCCCAACACCCTTAGGTGTTGCAAGTTGGGACTCCTTCCATAGAATGCCTCAAAAAGAGACTTACATGCTAAAGTTGTAGATGGAACCCTATTGATCAAGTATGCTGCATTCTGAACACATACTCTCCAGAAGGTTAAAGGTATAGAAGCCTGAAATCTGATGGCCCTTGCCACTTCTATCGTGGAGTATGGACGAATGAGATTTGATGTACAATGCATGCACTACTAAATAGATCTTTGCAATGTGAATTAAAGAATTATGTACCATTATCACTTCTGAAGATTTTGATTGAACCATTAAATTGGGTCTTTACTAGCTTCATAAAGCCCTTCATTACAATTGAGACATAACTTTTCAACCTTAACAGGAAAATCCAAACCATTCTACTACAATCATCAACTAGTGTAAGAAAGAATCTATGACCATCATGAGCAGATACCCTGTAAGGACCCCAGACACATCCATGAACTAGTTCAAACACTTTACCAGCTCTACTAGTGCATTGAGGAAAGGGTAACCTAATTTGCTTAGCTAATGAACATATTGAACAAGTTCTGTCAGCAGCTATATTGACAGCTTTACATATATCCATTTGTTGTAGTATTTTGTGAGGGACATTCCCTAGTCTCCTATGCCATAGCCCTGCTGATAATGTCAGCCTGGAAGCCAATGAGTGTGGTGTTTTATTATGTATGTTATTTCTCCAATAGTATAGGTCATTATGCATTCTACCAGTCCCTTTTACCTTCCCAGTGTAAAGGTCCTGCACAGGAAAAAATTAGGATAGAAGGACATAAAGCACTGCAGCTCTCTAGTTAGTTTATCCACTAACAACAAGTTAAATTTAAACTCAGGCACACACAACACATCACTAATATCTCCTTTTGCTAACCTACATTTACCAATATGACTAATTGGCAATTGTTTTCCATCTGGAAAATGTACTAATGATCCCTGCTTAGGGTAGTCATATAGATCAAACAACATTTCAGGAGTCGATACCATATGGTTTGTGGCTCCTATGTCCACTATCCAACCGTAACCTTTTTTACTTGCCAAGAATGAACAAATAGTACCTGCCATGTTAGCTGATGTCTCTGGTACATTTTCTTTGTTGAGCATTTGTAGGATTTGATTATACTGCTCAGGATTAAAAGTGATGGTAACACCTCCTGGAAATCCTTGAGACTGTGCCTCTTGCATCTGCATATAGTTGTGGGAACCTTGCCTTTGCATCTGCATATGATTGTTGCTTCCACTTGTTGTCCCTGCAAGAGAAGTTCCAAAAATAGCTCCAGCCATACCTGTTTTTCCTATTTGTCCTATATTACAATTTCCTCCAGCCTGAGAGGAGCTTCCATAATCTGCATCATTTGCCCTTTGGTGTTGATGACCAGCAGTAGCTTGATGACCACCAGCAGCTCCTTGTATTGGTTTCTTCTACCTTTGAAGTCAGCTGGGTAACCAATAAGTTGATAATAATTTTCTTTGCTATGTCCCTTAATCTTGCAAAACTCACAATATATGTTGAAGTTCCTTTTGTTCTTATACATTGAGCCTCCTCTAGCAACTAAACTCCATAATGTTGTGATGTCGTTCCTTTATGCTATTGAGCTCAGCCCAGTATGTGATGTTCCTGATGTATTCTTTTGGCTTTCATCCACAACAACTTGAGCATAAGCCTAATTCAAGGTAGATTCTACTGACTTCATCAAGATCTGTCTTCTAGCTTGAGCATAGGAATCATTCAGTCTACTTAATAATTGTAGCAACTTCTGCAACTGAAGGTGATCTGTGTACTCCTTCGAATTTGTTGAAGGTACCATCGCCCGTAGTTCCTTCAGTTTTGTAAAATACATGGATACTGAATCCATTCCTTGAGAAATCGTGGCAATTTCTCTATGTAGCTGAAAAATCCTCATCCTATTCACCTTATCTAACCTCTCTTTTAGATATTCTCAGACTAAGTGAGCAGTAGAAGCATACACAATTTCACTAAGTAAATCTGGTGACACTGTGTTCATGATCCACGAGAGCACAATTGCATTATATGTTTCCCAATCTACATGCAATTCTGGACTAAATTGATCCTTCCTACAGGTACGAACCCTAGTTTTTGTTTTGCCTGAAGTGCAATTCTCATCGACCTCCGCCATATCCCATAGTTCTCAGAGCCTGTGAGCTGAACTGGAACTAACACCTTGGAGTATCTAAAGGGTGCACAAACAAAGGATGAGTGTGATCAATTTTCTCCGTCGCTATTATCGATTCGATATTTCCAAAGGAAGGAGACGAAGGAGAAGAAGGAGGAGAAGCTTCGGTCATATGAAATTGAAAGGAAAATCAGATGAACGTGACTATCGTGTTAAGATCTGATACCATGTTGAGCGTCTGCCATGAATGCTTCTGTGAAAGCTTCACACAACTGACAAGGAATAGAGAAGAAAGGAGAGGAAATAAACTTTTCACTACTGTATTGAAAATAATACACTATACATATATTTATACATTGTATAACCGACCTAACTACTTCTAATTAGTTAATTAACAACTACTTCTAACTTATCCTTCACCAGCTAGGATCCAGCTGTCACTCCACTCACGTGACACCTTCAATAGTACTTACACCCTTCAATTACACACAGTTTCATGCTGACAAGTAATGTTTGGCCAAATAAACTTGTCAAACTGTATAATTATATTTAATTACACACAAATTCAATTCCCAGATAACTTTTCAGAAAGACTCTTATCTACAGTAGGAATTAGGACTTCACTGTAATCATTAAAGACATAAATGTAACTGTAATATCTGCCTTCCAAAGTTCAGGTGTGGAGGCCGGGAATTTAGGTAAAAGGATAGTAGGTAATCGAGAGTGTTTCTTTAACATATTAGTTGTATTAGTATTAGTGTGGTGTTATATTATTGTTAGATTTCTAGTACTACGTATTAAGGGTTAATGCCTGCATATATACACTACCCTCCTCAGACCCCATTTGTGGGATTATACTGAATTTTTTCGTTGTTATTGTTGATTTCTTAGAAGGACCTACCTACTAAAACATAATTCATATGCTTTAAGTAGGAATGCCATAACTATGCTAATCCTGCTGGTCACATAATTAGAAAATCTAATTAGGACGTTTGGACAACTCGTCCTATAAAAATAGTTGCATACACATCGAACATCTATATTAGGGGATTAATGAATCAATATAGTACAAGTAATAAACGGGATAAAAGTCGTGGTGGAAGTGAGCTGCGCAGATAATCGTCTGACTTTTTTTGACAAGTTTGCCAACTACGCTGCCTATAGGCTCTCGAATAAATATTTTCTACCATCATGAAAACCTTGCAATACATATGCTTTTTGTCTGTGTTTTTGCTACGTGTCATGCCAATTTGTCCCAGTTTAAACTGACAGCATATGATATAATAAGTGTGATAGCATACTATTGTTATGGTTTGTATGGTTCAAATTGGCAAGTTTATCGTACAGAATCTATTTTTGTAAATAACTCTCATTCAGACATGTGCATTTATAGTTATGCGACTTGCAGGGTTGAGTGGTGTGATTCGAGAGAGTTTTGGTGTTATTTGAGACACTTAGTCCTTTGGTTGAAGGCTTTAGCTGTAAGAGTTGATCGGAGTTTGACTTTTTATAGACGATTCCGGAATGATGTTTTGATTATGGCTCCGATAGCTTCGTACGATAATTTTGGACTTAGGCGTATGTCCGGATGTGAATTGGAGGTCCGTAGATTGTTTTGACTTGAATTGGCGAAAGTTGAAAGGTGAAGATTTGGAAGGTTGATAGGTTTGACCGAGGGTTGACTTTATTGATATCGGGCTCGGATTGTGATTTTGGGAGTTGGTAGAGGTACGTTGTGTCATTTGGGACGTGCACGCAAAATTTGAGGTCATTCGGAGTTATTTAGGTTTGTTTAGCACAAGTTATGAATGTGGAAATGTTCATTCGTTCATTAGGCTTGAATTGAGGCGTGATTCATAGTTTTGATGTTATTTGGTGTAATTTGAGGCCTCGAGTAGATTCGTGTTATGTTTTAGAATTGATCGATATGTTTGGACGGGGGTCCCGATGGCCTCGAGTGTGTTTCGGGTTGAGTTCGAGTCAATTAGGGACTTAGAGGAATTGCTAGAAGTCTGGTGAGATCCGAGTTTTCGCACATACATTGTTTGGGTTGCGCGTGCGGCACCGTAGAAGCCACTGGTTGGCCCGTATATGCGATGTTTGACTGGGAAAGTTGGGTCTTCAGGTGCGGATAGGGGAGTGCAGATGCGGAACCGCAGAAGCGGATGCCTCCGCAGAAGTGGATTTGAGCTGGTTGAGTAGGGACCGCATGTGCGATGCTTTGTCCGCAGAAGTGGACGCGCAAGTGTGCATTTAGGTCCGCAGAAGCGTAATTTTTGGGCTTTAAGTGAGGCCGCATTTGCGATGCTTTTATCGCAGATGCGACAGACGGGCCGCAGCCTGGGCAAAATATAACTTGGTCGAGGGTTTTATTTCATTTAGCACACTTTAGATTAGAGAGCTCGATTTTGGAGGAGACTTTCTCGGATTTGAATTTGGGTAAGTGTTTTTTACTCGGATTTGTTATTTTTTCATGATTTGGATTTTGATTTTAGTGTTTGATTAGTCATTTGAATTAAAGAAACTTGGGATTTTGGTAAAAAAAAATCTAAAACATAAATTGATGGTTTGAAGGACGATTTGAGGTCGGAATTGGATGATTTTGGTATGGTTGAACTTGTATCCGAATGCGTGTTCAAAATTTATCAGTTTGGTCGGGTTCTGATATGCGGGCCTGAGGTTAACTTTTTATTTTTCATTAAAGACCGAATCTTTTTTTATCCGGAATTGCTTCCTACGACTTTTATTTATGATATTAAGTTATTTTGGTTAGATTTGAGCCGTCCGGGGTTGGATTCACGTTGGAAGGGCTTGTTAGTGAACTGATTTATCTTGTTTGAGGTAAGTATCCTGCCTAACCTTATGTGGGGGAACTTTCCCATAGGATTTGGTCTGTTTGCAATACTTGTACTATGTGAGCGACGTGTATATAAGGTGACGAGTGTATATACGGGCGTATATGTGTTGGTTTTTGACCCGAATAGACCGTAGGTTATTAATATGCCTTAATGTGATAATGAACTTTATATGAAACTTATGAAATCTCTTTATGATTATTTGATCATGCTCATTTCATTGACATATCCATAGACGTGCATTATTTATTGAACATCCCTCCGCTACTATGATTATTTATTATGTCCTCGTGCACGGTTGTTCAAAGTTGCGAACTTACACTTTGATGACACGTTGCTGCTATTGTTGTGATATTGTGGCACTTTGCATTATATTTTGTGGTGTCGTGGCACTTATGAACATGTTGAGTGGATTGATGGGGGGTGTCAGTATGAGATTTTGCCGTGCGATTTCTTTGTCTATGACTGTGCGCATGGGGCGAAATAAGGGTGACGTTATCTCGGGCTTCCCGGCTGGCTTAATGAGGGTGCTTATAAACGCATATGGCAAAATAAGGGTGGTATATCACTTTATGTGCACATGCGGCATAATAAAAGTGGTATTTGATGATGTTATGTAATATTTTGGGGTGTTTTGTTGTGATTGTGATTGTGATGAGACGGGGCTGATGTTTCATTCTCATAGTTGTATCTGAAAGTTTACGTGTTGCACTTATCTGAGTTGATGACAATATTTGACATTTTATCACATGCTTTACTTCTATATGAGGTTTTGTGATCAAGATGAGTTTTACCACAATGAGTTGTTATTACCTATTCAAAAAGGGTTGTGATTACTGTTTTCGGTTATATTTCAATTATCAGTTTTCTTGGATATATAATTATTGCATAGGTTAATTATCTAGTGAGTATCTCGCGACTTGAACTTCGTCACTACTCCCCCGAGATTAGTCTTGATACTTATTGGGTACCGATTATGGTTGTACTTATGCTACACTTCTGCACATTTTTGTGCAGATCCAGGTACTTCAAACCGGACCGATCGGTAGTGAGGCATCGGGGACTTCAAGGTAGCCCTGCATATCACCCTCTTGTTTCATCTTTACTGTTCATGTATTTCAGACAATACTATATTGTGAGATTGATTCTGTGTATTCAGTTAGAGCTTGTGACTCAGTACCGCCTCTGGGATATTATGTTGAGTATCTGTCGCTTCGACCTGTATTACTCCTTATTTCCGCTTTTATGTTAAACTCTATTTTCATTATTTCATACTTTAATTGTTTTAAATAATGTTGAGAGACCGGCTTACCTAGTTTGGAGACTAGATGTCATCACGACTCCTACGGAGGAATTTTGGATCGTGACACTAACAAATATAGAAAACTAGTCCTAATAAATATGGAAAAGAAAAACTCTCCTTGTCCTAAGCATACACAAATACATACACCCATACACACGCTTCTTTAATAAACACAAATTTTTTATTTTTATATATATAAGCTGTTAAATTCCCCGAACAAAAAAAAAACTTATCGTTTAGCAACAAAGGTGGCTTAAAAGTTACTTTACATCACAAGTTTGAATCATATATGTGACGTTCATGCATTTTTTTCCAGATCTCTGATTCAACCGCTACCATCAACTCCTCTCAGATGCACTCTCCCTTCTAGAAGTTCTTCCATGACCCAAAAGCGATAATGGTTCAAGGACATGAAAGCTAAAAATGTTGGATACATAAGACTTCTATTATCCATGATAATGCAAAGGCTCCACGTCTAGGAATTACAATGTCCCAGATCATGCAAGTTTAGCTTTTCTTTGAGTTAACTTCAATTTTACATGAAATAGATTGCGTGCTAGAACATATTAAAATACAGTGACTATGTAAAAATTCTTTGTGCTAACTTAAATCCTTTAAAATACCATGGCTTGTTCAAAGAGGAAAGAGAGAGTTGGTGCAGATTCTAAGCATTCCAAGTGTTTATGGAGTTGATTCTAAGCATTTCCAAGTAATTAATTAACTGCGACTAATTAATTAGGGCTGCACAAAGCAGGGAATCAGGGATCAAGAGACACGTACAATATTTACGAGAAAACACATATATCATCTACCATTACCATTATCAAACCTACAATATCATCGTTGATCCAAATACTAAGACATGTTCCCTAATTGAACAACACCATTTTCGACTCTTCCGTTATCATCAAGGAAAATAAAGATTATAAGGTCTAAGATAGAGACATGAAGTTAATTGAGGTGACTTATTTGACCCTCAAGGGATCATGTTAGAGAAGAAGTTGGTGCAGCAAACTCTTTGATTTTTCACCAATATAATTTTGCTTTGAAATATAAAACCTTTCTTTCACTCTAATTAAGATAAAGCCGTCAATGGCTGATTCTTTTATGTTTTTAATTTGTCCCGTTGTTCATTGTCCTGTATCACGGAGGCTAAGAGAGGAAATTAAAGACAAATTACAAATGATAATTTTTTATTTAGGGAATCAGGACTAATGATTAAAATTAAAGACTTCCCCTTGAAGCAGGGAAGGTAGTGGTCGGGAAAAAAATCTATGGGAATAACATTAGTAGCATTTCTTCAGGTAATCGAATCTGTGTCCCTGTCACCTATCATCCAGAAATGGGAATAGATTTGTTGAGCTAAGACAGAGCAAACATTTGGGTCAAGTCTCTGCCGTTTATCTCAAATGATCTCATTCCACTAAAAATATTCCTATATTTTATGGACGGCATCACTCCTCCATCATCATACTTGTCCAGTCAAACCATATGCATTGATACGAGTTATTACGCCCAAACAATTCAAAACACTCTCCTAACATGGTGTGATATTGTTCGTCTCAGCGAAGCTATCAAGTTTTTCCCCGAAAGGTTTCACTCCATTAAAAGAATCTTAATACCTCATATGTAGTTTTTTTTTTTTTTGGTCAACTATCAACATATCATGTGAGAACTTTGTTCATACAACCAAAAATATTCATACACAAACTTGTATGCCGAAACGCTAACATATCAAATATGCACGGATCTTCCACCTATCCTCCCAAACAAAAATTTGAAGAAAATAAGTTATATATATATATATATTGCAAAATATGATTTTGTCCATATTATATCATTCATGCTCAATAAACTTCGTCAAATATTCAAAAGAACCCCAATTGTTTCTTGTCTTGTCATCCAGATGTTATCTATAGTTTGCCTTCGCTATTGAAGTGTGTGACATCTCATCCATGAAATTACATTATTAGGATAGAACATTTTTAATTCGAAGTCTAGTCTACCATTTGAATAAATAACCATATGGTTATTATTTGATAACAAAATCCTAATACTCGTAACTTTCGCCTACCCACCTCCAGAAGGATTAAACCCTTCAAAAATATGCAGTGGGGGTTTGATTAGTTTAGATTAAATTTATAGTTCAAGGAGCAAAACCCACCCTAAAGTTACCATTCCCTTTGTCTCCAAGAAAAATATAGTTCCACTTTCTTGTTGGCCAGTCACAAGATAATGTTCACTTTTCTCCCGGTAATTTTGACGGTATTTTCTTCTACTCATTTCAATAGACCTATTCTACATTATATATGAGCTAAAATCACCAAAATCCATGTAGCGGTCACACGTGTTTATATAATAATATATGTGCTTGTTAATACAAAATTCATATGTATATAGACATTACCAAATCATTTGTTCTTTCTTTATGAAGCCATATAATTATAATACCAAATAAAAAAGCGGATAATTCAAATGGGAAGGGTGAGTATATATTTTTCATTGTCAAAATCTCACAAATACTTCATGCATTCTTTGTCCTTTTTCTCTTTTTTTTTTAAACCATACGATATTTGGAAGTCACTGGCTTGACTACATCTTATTCGCCCCTAGTATTGCCCCGTTAAAAGGACAATGATAGAAAAAAATCCATTCCTAAAGCTCAAAACCTCGAATTCAAAGTCTCTAACTAAAGATATAAAAAATCACATTCATTCTATCACACTCCCATCATACTACATACATTCATAAACATTTACTCATATAGGCACAATAACAACTAGTGGTAACAAAATGGATAAAAGAAAATAGTTAACCACCCATATTATCCATTAAAAATGGGTTAGATAATGAACTTTTTAAAAACGGGTCAAATATGGATGAGAACCATATTATCCACTTAGGAAATGGATGACCAATAGATAACTAGTGTGTTTAACTTTTATATTTGTAAAGCCTCAAATTAGGGGTTCCTCAAGTTTGAGAGACTAGGAATTCCCCCAAGAATGATCATATTCAAGAAATCATGGATACGAATATCCATATATCTGACAGTTAACCCATTTCTTATCCGTATTAAATTTGAGCCGAATCGAATAATTTATTTATTTTTATATTTACCCGTTTTTACCCGCCTATTGACTCGACCCGCCCGTTTGTCACCTCTAATAACAACAGTTAGGAATGTAGTGCCCAACCTCCTTTCCCTCCTCTCAAAGAAAGAAAGAAACTAGTATGTATCCATGCACGTATATTATTTGGCTATCATTGATGTTAATCTTTGTGCATCAAAGATCAAAAATCAGGGGTGTATCTTGTAAAAACAAGGAAAAACCAATATCTTACTTCACTAGCTGCATCTTTCAAACCTAAACTCAAATTATCAAATAAAAGTATCACCATCAATCACATCCCACATAGAGTCAAACTACTAACGACACCATTTTGTCAAAACAATCCCTTTATTCTTTTCCTTTTGCTGTCGGCACAAGTTTTACTCTTAAAAGAAAACAAAGAAGAATTTTTACCGCGCTTAACACCTTCTTCACGAAAGTTAGTTAAGGTTTTTTCCTAAGGACAACTTCATTTTCATCCACAGGGAGATCTTGCTTCTTCCACAAAGGTTCCTTGTCGGGGTGGACCAATTTAAATAACATTTTTATAATACACAATAATGCAAAAAAAGAACAAGGATTCGTTTAAAAGAGGTAGTGATGTCACCTGAAAGATATAATGATTGTGTTAGTATCAGCTAAACAACTGGTTTGCTTGTTGCATTGGGTTTTCACCCAATACTGCATCTAAACTAAGACTTCTAATTTGTACGCCTTCTTCTGACACGTACGTACTTTCATTCCCATGTACAGAAAAAAACAAATATAGATATGAGTTTTGCATATGTTATTCGTTTTAACGTATGTTTATACTAGGAAGATGCTACCAAGATATATAATGAAAAAAATTTGGAGGTAGAATTAGGATTTTTAAGTTTATAGATTCTGGATTCTAGAAAAAATAATTTTCGAATGCTTGAAAAATTATTGTATATACATATTAAGTAGAATTTTTTTTATAAAAATACAGTGTCTGAGCGACTCATGAGCCAAAACTATTGGATTCTAACTTATAAGACAAACTCTAGTTTCCTGGCAAAATTGTGCATGAATATTACATACGACAATTTTAAGGCTGAGGTAGAGAGTAGACACAAATATGACGTGTATATATAGGTATGAGAAGCATCTTGTATTATAATTTGAGTATTGTCTATTATTTGTATTAGAAAATTGTACAGATGTATTCGACTAGATTGACTTGGGAAAACTACTAGCTCAATGTCAGTGTAAAGCCATGGGAAGAGCTAGGGTAGAAGAGTTCTAATTCGAACCCCTACGTCGGAATATTGCAATATAAAATAAGTTAAAATTATTAATTTTTTTACACATATAAAGTAAATATAATTGAATCTTCTTAACTTTTTTGTGTTTACTTTTTTATATTTCGAATTAACTTATTGAAAATCTCGATTCCATCACTGAATATAACATGCCATGTTTTTTTTCAATAAAGCAGGTTTTATTTGCGAGGTTAGAAGAACCCCCTACATGTCTATTATTAAGTAATAAGAGAAGAATAGTAACAATTTGATGGGGAGGCACATTTCTTAATTTACGTCCTAATTATCTGTGATGTGATAATGGAAGACTAACCCATTCAAAAACCAAAATATTCTATCATAACTTCTTCTATATAGGACGAGATATTCTATCAAACCTAAGTAATTTCTTTGTTACGACGGAATATTTGTGGCATCGATATAGTAATTAGCATCAAGATTGCTATTTTTAGCAAGTCAACTTTACTCCTACTTACTACAGTATTTTACAGACCATGGGAATATGGGATTGAGGGAGTTTTGTCCCTCTCATCTTCCTAGGCCTTGGTGTGGGACGATGCGGGTTCTATCTTTAACCCACAAAATTTCAACTCATTTTCCTCCCCCCGCTCCGCACAACAATTTTAATCCGTATCCACTGCCCCACACAGCACCTGCGTCCACCCACCCCCTCTCCCCCTAATTTCTTTTTTCAAGTGAGGAAAATGCGGGCTATGAGAAATTAGGATCTCAACGTCCAACTTGAATATATACTTATAACTAGTAAATTTATTCGCGCTTCGTGCGATTATAAAAGACAATGGTAAACTGATAAACTAATACTTCTATAATATATCAGATAGAAAAATAAAATTTTCTTGCTACGCATATATAATCGTGTTCTATAATTGATAAAATCCCAAATACAACTATTTTCATTAGAATTATTTGTGGTATGAAGATGAGAATAAAAAGATGAGTGGTAGACAATTGTCCACGTATTAATAGCGTGTTTCGCCAAACTTCTTTTGAGGCAAAAGTGTCTCTTTTTTTTAGTTTTTTTTCCTTTTAAAATTAAGGTGTTTGGCTTTTTTCTAAAATTCTTGGTATGTTTAAAATGGCCGAACACTTTAATTTTAGAAAGTACAAGTAAAGCTTCTGCTTTACTCAAAAGCAAAACTGCTTCTCACCAAGAATTTATTTTTAAAAAAAACTTGTATTTTATTTTTTTCTCCACTCAATCAACTGTCTTACAGTATATTTTTTTATGTGAATGTAGAGCCATTCTTTATATTCCGCTACATATTTATATCATATGATACATGCCATGAAATATAATAGGAAACAAAAAATAAATTTATATAAATTACAAACGTTGACTAAAATCTAGGAGCATCTGCGGAAAACAAAACCACCCTGGGTCGTTCCTCATAATCCATTTAGTCAATCTCGTTGACCGGCATTTTTGCTAACATAACTTCTGTATTGTATAAGTCACTGGTAATGAAAAATGATGGTTAAATAGTACACCAAAACTTCCTGATAAAAGCAATGTATAAAGGTTGTAGAACAAATATAACCAAGTACTAATAATAACATTTCAAACCATAGAGGCATAGATATTATCACTTCAAACCAAATTTATACAACATTAACACACATCTAGTATAGACAATGACCAAAAAGGACCATACCTGTCAAGACCCAAAATCCCAACCCGGTCGTGATGGCGCCTCTCGTGAAGACAAGGCCAGCCAATCAACAAAACAGTACATCTCTTTATAATTACTTAGCAGGAATAAGTCTAAATCATGGGCAATATAATCTTAAATGCGAAATAAACGTGATAGAACAAGGAAAACCATCCCAACTCAGCCGAAATCGGGCTGTCACAAGTCATGAGCTACTACAGAGTTTACTAATATTTTACAAAGTCTGGAATTATCATAAATAACAAAGATAAGGGAGAAAACGGGGCTGCGGACGTCAACAACTACCTCGTTACTCCTAGTCACTGCCTGGCCTGGAAAGAATCAGCGCTCATGAGCGAACTCAGCTCTGCCTGTATCTGCACACATGGTGCAGGGAGTAATGTGAGTACTCCGACCCAGTGAGTAATAAAAGTAACTACAGTCCGAAGATAAGAAAACCTAGTAAATACACAAAGTACACATATTGAAACATGAATAAGCATTTAACGGGGAATACGAGACGAAAATACAGGAAACAACGGTTCGGGTCGTTACATTCTCCCCAACTAAAACAAACGTTCATCCTCGAACGTGCCCAGACTTGTTCCAAAAGCCCAACAATTGCTGAATAACCTTACCATGTATAAATCTGGGGATGAACTCACGTCATCCTATCTCACGTAGGTCTGATAATACAATAAAACTGAAATTTCATAGCCATTTAGACCATAAACCGTAGACCCACATTGTACTTTCCGAAGTCATACCCAGAATTAACACGAATCAGCTGTAATAACCCACAATCCAACACTCGAAGCGATAGTCTCTATTCACAGCAGTTGCCCACAATACGCAAATACCGATAGGAAACCTCTTGTTAGCTAAAGTACTATTCCAACACATTCATATACTACCAACTATAAATAAAACACGCGATAAAACGTAACCATTTCTCAGATCAACCATTTATAAAGTCATTTCCTCTTTTACTAATATCGCAACAGATCTCCGAGTTGAACCTCGATATTATCCTCCTAACAAGCCGGAATTGATTTTTGTTCGTATTCATCACTGCCCCTAATGATCACCTCGAATCCAACACACCACTCTGGTGTTATAACACCCCAATACATGCCTAAGCCACAACTTGCATAATACGCGCACCCATAAGAAACGGTCCGAACATACTCAAATCATCAATATGACTCAACTGAGAGAGTTGTACCTCAAACTCTAGTACTGCCACAACATAAGGCTGAGACCCGGTCTCACATCATAGAAATAGGACACACAAAAAGGACCATACCATATTAGCTCTTAACCCAAACTATCTGTTTCTTGTATTTAATTTGTTGATCTTTGCATCACGAAATTCATCATCATCTGGATTTGGTTTTTCCTCTACCCACTCTTAACACCATTATTAACATGTTGGTCTCTCTCTAGAGTCCTCCGAGTAATTCAAATGAAAAATCAGTAGGTTCCTGATTGCTTTCGAAAAGGAAAAATTGTTATTTAATTACATATTTGCATAACATATTAATGGAAGCTTCCTGAGGAAATCAATAAGGCAAGTTACCTTTTTAGAGATGAATCCTTCTTTCATGATCTTTTATGTACTTTGATTTTATGCGCCATGTTTGTCCTGCAAACGAAACTATAAGGATAAAGTTAAACCTTTATATTATTAAAAATATAATTTTTGATAAAGGGAGGTTTCTCTTATGTCATGTCGAATTTGCATCGAAGTGTTGAGTTAGAGGAACTCGATTCCACATCTTTCTTATGATGAGTAAATGTAAGGTCTTCAGTAGATCATGCGTGTACTAAAAGGTGTACGATTCTTGATAAGGAGCTTGTAGGAAAGAATACTTATCCACTCTTACGGTAAAAAGGAATAATGGAACTGGAAGTTAGACACAAGTTGCAGCAAGTAAAAGAAACAAGGTAAAGAAGGATACGAGGTACCCAGTTAATAAAGATTATCATTATTTACCATTCAGGAAGGGAGATATAAGCATTTTTTACCTTCAACAGTAATAGATGTACGTACAATCGGCCACACCTATCTCAGTCATGCCCTATGAAGATTTATCCTCTCCTATAAAGAATAAAAAAAATATTTTTTTTCGTATATCTAATCAAAGAAAGGTTATAAAACCCAAGAAATACAAAATTTCACTTGGTGGAAGTTATGTGTTCCATACAAATAAGGGATTGATACACTTCTCCATGTATTCAACACAAAAGCCATTTGCTTCTCGTATAATAGACGCAAATAAGATCACTTTTTGATAGAGAATTGCAAATGAAAGAACAGAATTTGAGGAATGGACAGAATTGAAAGAGGAGCACAAAAGTAAGAAAATATATGGAATTGAGAATAGTAGAATATGTAACGTTTTCGTAAATGTGAAGTACATGTAATCTTCTAATTCGGGTGTCTTCCTCTCTTCACTATATGGCCAAATAAGTCAGTTGAAAATGAATTTATTGGATCATTATTATGCATATAATAATTTTGTTGATAATTGTCACACCTCCTTTTTCCGCCCTCGCGGGGGTACAGGAGTTTTTTCCAATTAAAGGACAGTCGAAACGGGATTTGTTTATTTATTTCAGAGTCGCCACTTGGGAGATTTAGGGTGTCCCAAGTCACCAGTTTAATCCCGAATCGAGGAAAAGAATGACTCTGTATTACAGTCCGCGAACCAGAAATCCGGATAAGGAATTCTGTTAACCCGGGAGAAGGTGTTAGGCATTCCCGAGTTCCGTGGTTCTAGCACGGTCGCTCAACTGTTATATTTGGCTTGATTATCTGATATAATACGTATTATAAACTTATGTGCAAATTTATCCCTTAGCCGCTTTTATTATTATTATTATTATTTTTTATTTATTGTTATTATTTTACGAAGAATTGCAACATTGTGAAAACGTATTTCAAATCACGTCGCAATCAATGCACCCGTGATTATCGACACATTTCGACTCCGTTGAGATTTAGATTTGGGTTACATAAATGCACACCCGTATTTAAGAAAATAACATTATTAAATACGCGCCTAGAGCGACTAGCGTATCATTATTTTGGGTAGGGCCGTGAAATTTGCTAAAACGGCTCCTCCCTAATTCTAAGCGATTAAATGTACATTTATTGAGGGCCCCGCAATCTATACATTTCATTAAGCGAGGCTCATCTCATTTATTTTAAATGGACAAATCTTAAAACGACTACATTTTTCTATAAAAATTAGTCTCTAAAATAAAGAAAGAAAATCCTAATTAATTACTAGCTTTTTATTATTTTAAGAAGACATGACATGCTAATTGCTTGATTAATACAAATATTGATGAAAAAGGAATTTTACTCTTAATTTCGAAATTATAAATAAAATAAAAATTCAACAATTAATATTCAAAATAAACAAATATAGCTAGATTAAAACTCAGCATTGTTATTTTTTTAAAAAAATATTATTGAGATTAATTATTCACAATCATTTGAAACTAGATTTAACCATAATTACTAAAGATTATTAGAAAGTTTATTAGACTTAAACGTTCTTTTAATCTTGCTTAAGCTCAAGTCATGCCTTAATGCCTAATTTACGATGTTTAATTTAAATTCGTGTCTTAGCTAAATTTAGCTACTTGTTCATGATCAACCTATAATCTTGAAGCCTTCATAACTAGTGAATTAACCTATTTTGCCGAACTGATTTATTACAGACTAACTTATGATATTATTTTCTTATTCCAGTTATTATTTAGTAATTCATGAAATAGCTTAAATACAATCAACAAAAGGAACAAAGAAAAAACGAAATTAAAACTTCAAATTTTCATTCTTCATATGTATTCACGCTTCATATTTCGGATTACAATAAACAGCTTTTCAGTTGTGTACCTGATATTGGAAGCAAAAGAAAATGAATATGAGAATCAGCAGCAGCAGTAAAATCAGTACAACACAGCAACAGACCGGTGGAGTAGTAATCCAAAAAAAACAAAAGCTTCCAGCTTTTATGAAACAACAATTAATTCTGATTTCAAACAACAAAAGAAAGCAGAATATTTTTTTAGTTTTTTTTTATTTGAAAGTTTAAATATTTTTCGGAATTTTCTATCTCTTAAATGTTCAGCCCTTTTCTCTCTTATTTTCAGATTTATTTCTCTCTCCCGTTTTTTTTTGTGTCTATGTTTTTCTGATTTCAAGACTTCTACTTATATCCCATCCCATAAATCTTTTAATCAATTAAAATCAATCCATTTTCTCTACCAAACCCATTATCTTCCCACTCATCCCCATTACATTAAATAAACATATCACACCACCCCATTATATTTTGTCCCCCATGCCTAACATAAAATAATGCAAGATTCCCCCCACTAAATTTTGTCTTGTCCCCCCTTTATATTAAATAACCATATCACAACCCACCCCATTTCATTTTGTCCCCCATGCTTCAAATAAACAATTACAAAATGTACAATTCCTAAACTACCCCTCCGACCCTATTGCAAATTACTATTTTACCCCCGAAAGTACTATAAATTACCAAACTACCCATCAGCTATAACACATCAATTAATCAAACTTAACCAAAATATAGACAATATGATTAATTTCTAACAATGTTCAAACAACAAATTTCATGAACATGAATTCTTCAACATTTCAACAACAAATCACATGAACATGATTTCTTCAACATTTCAACAACAAATCACATGAACACAAATTGAACAACAAAGAACAACTAAAATTTGATTGAACAATATTTTAGCAACAAACAATCCTATTTTCGGATTCAACAACAACAACAAACAAGTATATTTAGATTTCTAAATTCAATAATATTGAACTTAAAATCAACTCTAACAACATTACAACAAACAATTCCTATATTAAACTTTAAACAAGATTATGAGACAAATTCAAGAAATAATCATAAATGATAAACAAGAAATCAAACTATACAAAATTCGGATTCAAGAACAATTAAACAAAGTATGGACATGAATTAAATTTATTTTGAACAAAAACAAAATGACGGATTCAAATGATTAAACCAACATACTTCTCTATCACAACTAAATTCGTTTAGGCAAATAACAAAACAAAACCTAAGAAGAAACAATTATGAATTTAAACTTGAACTTTAACAATACTGACCATTTTTGGAAAATACATAAAATACATAAAACAAATTGAGGAAACAATTAGTTAAACTTTAATTTGTATCTAACTAACATTAAACTAACAACATTTACCTAAACAATAAAACAAACATGAAATAAACATGAAAAATTCACCAAATAATGAACAAACTAGAAATTTATTTCAACGAAGAACAAACCAAACAAGAATTGAATCATTTATCGATTTTGGATCCAAAAAATACCAAACAAAAATATGGACGATAAATGAGATTCAAAAACCAACTAACCGGAAATGAAACGACGAACAACGACCAACCAACAACGAACTCGGACAGTGATCGACGACATCGACCAAAACTCATCCACGCGAACTCGACTGGACTGAAGCAGTAGCATCCGCTACTGCTGGACATCGGCGCTTGAACTGAATGACGAAGATGAAGCAGAAACAGTTGACGATGAAGAGAAATGGACGCAGCAGCAGCTTAATGAAGAAGCCATCGCGAACTCGACTGGACTGAAGCAGTAGCATCGCTACTGCTTGACATCGGAGCTTGAAATGGACGCAGCAGCAGCTCGGACGCGAGGAGGAGCAGCGGCGATGGTGTGGTTTGGACGAGAAGCAGCGGGCAGTCCATGGTCGAGCTTGAGCTCGTCAATGGAGAAACAACGCTGGGGCGATGGACTATCGTGGTGGTTGTGTCGTTTGGTTGTGTATGTGTGTGTGAGTGTGACGACGTGAGGGGGTGTTCGTGGGGGAGGGTGGTCGACGTTGCAGGCTGGGGTTTGTGGGGGGAGGCAGCCATGGATGGGGTGTTTTGGAGTTTTGAGGAAGAAGAAGGAAAATGAGGGGGGTGGCGGATGACTTAGTAGTTTTAGGGTTTTTTTTTGTTTTATTTTGTTTGTAAAATAATAGGGGTGTTGGGTTATGGACTGGGTCAACCCAGTTCGAAATGGACTGGGTTGTAGGGAAGATTGGGCCATTTTTTGGGCCTATGGCTTGAAATCGAAGAAGAGGCTCAATTCCGACTTTCTTTATATTTTCACTCTCTTTCTTCTTTTATTTCTCTAAAACTAAATTATAAAAATACTTAAATTATTATTAAGAATTAAATTAAGTTATAAAAGCGCAAATTAACTCCCAATAACAATTAACGCACAATTAAGTAATAATTAAGCATAAAATTGTATATTTGGACATTAAATGCTAAAAATGCAAACGATGCCTATTTTTGTAATTTTAATTTTTGTAAAACAAATTTAATTACTAACAATTGTAGAATTAAATCCTACATGCAAAATGCGACATATTTTTGTATTTTTATTAATTTAGCAAATAAACAACGCACAGACAAATATAAATAATTATTCAAAATATCACAAAATTGCACACCAAAGAAAAATCATTTTATTTTTGAATTTTTGGGAGTAATTCTCATATTGGGCAAAAATCACGTGCTTACAGCTGCCCCTCTTTGCCCGAAGACACGAAGGGTTTTCGTGCAAAGATAAAGCGAGCGATTTTTGCCCATCCGAGTACTCCGTGTGAAGCATTTTTTGAAAAAGATTTGACCGAACCTTTGCTTCAAAGGTTTCCTACATATCCTGGGCTAAACAGGAATCAGGTCAATGTAGTTCGGGAAATTTTGGTAGCTGGGACTACCGTTGGACTGCAATGTTACTGTTGTTGCATGCTATTACTACTGCTTACCGATCTCCTTGTTACACCGTGCTTAAAAGAAAACAAGAAGCTAAGCTATACTGCAATTTTTCTTGTTGCCTTGCTTTCTTGTCTGCTTGCATTTTTTCCGGTGCTTTTCTTCTTTTGACACATGTACTTGAGTTTGTACTGTGACCTCTTGTTGCAACCTTCTATTTCCCGGTGCCGGGGAATTTTGTTGTTTCCTGCTGGGGATTCCTATTGTAACCCTCTGTTTTATTGTCCTCTGACTTGATCTTGAAATGTATGCCTCTGTTCTATGGGCGGGCTCCCAACTTCAATACTTGAAATTAAAGACTGAATGTATGCCTCTGTTATCTGGGCGGGCTCCCAACTTCAATGCTTGAAATGTAAAAGACTGAAATGTATTCCTCTGTTATCTGGGCGGGCTCCCAACTTCAACTCTTGAAATGTAAAGACTGAATGTATGCCTCTGTTATCTGGGCGGGCTCCCAACTTCAATGCTTGAAATGAAAAGACTGAAATGTATTCCTCTGTTATCTGGGCGGGCTCCCAACTTCAACTCTTGAAATGTAAAGACTGAATGTATGCCTCTGTTATCTGGGCGGGCTCCCAATTGCTAACTTTGAAATGGAATATCTCTATTCTCCAGGCAGACTTCTGACTTTTAAAATTTAAACTATGTGTCTCTGTTCTTCAGGCGGACTCCTGACATCAATCTTGAAAAGTATGTCTCTGTTCTCCAGGCGGACTCCTGACTTTTAAAATTTAAACTATGTGTCTCTGTTCTTCAGGCGGACTCCTGACATCAATCTTGAAAAGTATGTCTCTGTTCTCCAGGCGGACTCCTGACTTTTAAAATTTAAGCTGTATGTCTCCGTTCTTCAGGCGGACTCCTGATGTCAAACTTGAAAAGTATGTCTCTGTTCTCCAGGCGGACTCCTGACTTTTAAAATTTAAGCTGTATGTCTCCGTTCTTCAGGCGGACTCCTGATGTCAAACTTGAAAAGTATGTCTCTGTTCTCCAGGCGGACTCCTGATTGCTAAATTTGAAATGAATGTCTCTATTCTCCAGGCAGACTCCTGATATTTGAAATTTAAACTATATGTCTCCGTTCTTCAGGCGGACTCCTGACGTCAAACTTGAAAAATACGTCTCTGTTCTCCAGGCGGACTCCTGACAACTTGCATTTATCCTGATTAGTGCTTATTTTTCCCTCCTGGAGAATTCCTCTTCAACAACTAACTTTTCTCCCCCTGCTCAATCAAAGAAAATTTTGTCAGTTTAAAACGGTGGTTAGTTGATGGCATTCTTGCTGAAAAATCCTTCCACTGCCTTGCTTTGTGTTGACTAATTTCCACGCACTGACCCTGAACCGCTTGACTTTCTGACCAACTTTTAAATTTCCCAACCTCTGGCGACCTAAATGTTTTACACCCCTGCTGTTATTTCACTTTTCTGACCTTTTTGTTTGAGCTTTCGCCTTTCCCACGACATTTCCCAATCATTTCACCGATGAAACTTCCGTTAATTCCCTGTATTCCACTTGACATCAAGTTGTTTTTGACATGCTCTGACCACGTTGTGCTTTACAATTCTAGAAGCTGGTAGTGAACTTTGAAGTCCTTTCTGCTTGCATTGAACAAAACTGGCACTGAAACATCTCAGCTAGATAAAACCCTCAAAAGAAAATGAAATGCCATGATTTTTGAGTTAAGGATAAGAAGAATCCAAAACCAGATGACTGTTTGAAAAGAGAAAGAAAAGAAACTTATCTGAACGAGACAACTAGTACCAATGGTCAAGACATGCATTTTGGATTAATCAGCCCAATCTGTCCAAACAAACAACTCTCAATTGCCGTACCTCATTGCCCAGAACTTCCATCACTTGTTTGATTTATCCAGACCTTAACCTTGTTTCCCTGCGGTACCGCGAAACGGTTTCTATCAACAGACCTTTCTCAGTTTTCCATTTCTTATCTCACCTTCGCCTTGAGGTGCCCGTAAAGGTTTTCACCAACAAGACTCTCTCATTTATTTTTCTCTCAGCTCCCGTCGCCTTACGGTGCCCGTGAGGGTTTTCACCCATAAGACTCTCTCATTTATTTTTGTTCTTCTTGCTCGAACCAGAGTGTTGCCCCTGTCGTGGGTTATTCCTACCTGTTCATCTTGGCATTTCTCAAAACTGATCATAAGGTCTTTCTTCGGTCCGTAATGTAGGCTTTTGGATTGATTTAGAAAGAAAGGTATAAAAGGCTCAAAACAATTCCAATGGGTTCAAATTACAACTTTCGGAATCCAACTTTCATAACAATCACCACTTCTGCCCCAGTTTCTTGCTTGGGGATTTTTGGATTTCTATTTGGTATGACTGAACCTTGGAGTAAGGCTGCCTATGTACCCTTTCGGGATCAAGTCAAACGTAGTTCACTTCATAGAGACTACGTTGTTATGTTTCTCTTATTTCCTTTTTTTTTCTTCACTTTTCTTTCTTTTCTTTTTCTTCTTTTCTTTTTTTTTCCTTCTTTTCTTTATGTTCGACACTTGTGTTCTCTGATAATGCCGCTGATTCCGAAAGAGGTGCATGAAAAATAAGTAAGGCTCGAAGGGGATAACAAGGGATATGAGTGTTTGGATAGCAGAACAAAATGCCTTCATCATTTCAATCTTTAAGATATGCCAAATATGAACAGATACATTCAGAAAATAAAGAAATCATACATAATATCTCTTGACCGCATCGGAATTGATGGTCATTTCTACACATTTTCCTTCCACATCTGTCAAATACAATGCTCCATTAGACAACACTCTGGTTACTACAAATGGTCCCTGCCAGTTTGGGGCAAATTTTCCTTTTGCCTCAGCCCAATGAGGCAAGATCCGCCTCAGTAATAATTGCCCGACTTCAAATTTCCTTGGACGTACTTTTTTGTTGTATGCTCTTGCCATTCTTCGTTGGTACAGTTGGCCATGACACACTGATGCCAATCTTTTCTCATCGATCAAACTCAACTGCTCAAGACGGCTTTTCACCCATTCATCATCATCGATCTCAGCCTCTGCAATGATTCGCAGAGATGGGATTTCCACTTCTGCGGGTATTACTGCCTCGGTACCATATACCAATGAGTAAGGAGTCGCCCCTACCGAGGTACGCATGGTGGTGCGATATCCTAACAATGCAAAAGGCAATTTCTCGTGCCATTGTCTAGATCCTTCAACCATCTTCCGGAGTATTTTCTTTATGTTCTTATTGGCCGCTTCAACCGCACCATTTGCCTTGGGACGGTACGGAGTAGAGTGCCTGTGAGCAATCTTAAACTGCTCACATGTCTCCTTCATCAAATGACTATTAAGATTAGCCCCATTATCTGTGATGATTACCTTTGGGATCCCAAACCGACATATGATATTTGCATGCACGAAGTCAACTACAGCCTTCTTGGTCACAGACTTGAATGTCTTCGCTTCCACCCATTTGGTAAAATAATCTATAGCTACCAAGATAAATCTGTGCCCATTTGATGCTGCTGGATCAATTGGCCCAATAACATCCATGCCCCATGCAACAAAAGGCCATGGCGCGGACATCGTATGTAATTCTGATGGTGGAGCATGAATCAAATCTCCATGTATTTGGCATTGATGACACTTACGCACAAAACTTATACAATCTCGCTCCATCGTGAGCCAATAATAACCTGCTCGAAGAATTTTCTTTGCTAGAACATACCCACTCATATGCGGTCCGCAAACTCCGGAATGCACCTCAGTCATGATAGTTGTGGCCTGCCGTGCATCTATACATCTCAACAAACCGAGCTCTGGCGTTCTTTTGTACAGTACTCCTCCACTAAGGAAAAACCCACTTGCCAACCGTCGAATTGTTCTTTTCTGATCACCGGTGGCCTGCGTTGGATACACTCCCGCTTTGATGTACTCTTTGATATCATGGAACCATGGCTCTCCATCGATTTCCTCTTCTATCACATTGCAGTAAGCATGCTGATCACGGACTTGAATCTGCAATGGATCAACATAGGCCTTATCTGGATGGTGCAACATTGACGCCAAAGTAGCCAAAGCGTCAGCAACCTCATTATGAATCCTTGGAATGTGTCTGAATTCTATGGCCTGAAAACGCTGGCAAAGCTCATGCAGACACTGTCGATACGGTATAAGCTTCAAGTCCCGTGTTTCCCATTCCCCTTGAATCTGGTGTACCAGTAAGTCCGAGTCACCCATGACCAAGACTTCCCGTACACCCATATCCACAGCTAATCTCAATCCCAATATACACGCCTCATATTCTGCCATGTTGTTTGTACAGTAGAAACGAAGCCGAGCTGTAACGGGGTAATGTTGACCTGTTTCCGAAATAAGTACTGCTCATATTCCCACACCCTTCATATTTGCAGCCCCATCAAAGAAAAGTTTCCATCCCGACTTCTCAGCTTGTTCTAATTCTTCAATGTGCATTACCTCTTCATCAGGGAAATAAGTTTTCAAAGGCTCATAATCTTCATCAACGGGGTTCTCAGCCAAGTGATCGGCTAATGCCTGTGCTTTCATGGCAGTCCGTGTCACATAGACAATGTCGAACTCTGTAAGTAAGATCTGCCACTTTGCAAGCCTTCCTGTGGGCATGGGTTTCTGGAAAATATACTTCAACGGGTCCAAGCGAGATATAAGGTAAGTGGTGTAAGATGACAAGTAATGTTTCAATTTCTGTGCCACCCAAGTTAGGGCACAACATGTCCTTTCCAGATGAGTATACTTGACCTCGTAAGATGTGAACTTCTTACTGAGATAGTAGATAGCCTGCTCCTTTCTGCCCGTAACATCATGCTGCCCCAGTACACAGCCGAATGAACTGTCCATAACTGTCAGATACAGAATCAAAGGCCTCTCTGGTTCTGGTGGGACCAACACGGGTGGGTTTGACAAATACCCCTTTATCTTATCAAAAGCCTCCTGGCATTCATCAGTCCATTTGACCGCGGCATCTTTCTTTAACAATTTGAAAATTGGTTCACACGTTGCCGTGAGCTGAGCAATGAACCTGCTGATATAGTTCAGTCTTCCCAACAAACTCATCACCTCGGTTTTGTTTCTTGGAGGTGGCAACTCCTGAATAGCTTTGATCTTTGACGGGTCTAATTCAATACCTCTCCGGCTAACTATAAATCCCAACAACTTCCCAGATGGCATCCCGAAAGCACATTTCGCAGGATTGAGCTTAAGATTGTACCTGAGAAGCCTTTGAAAGAATTTTCTCAAATCTCTGACATGGTCAGATTGCTGTCTAGACTTCACGATCACATCATCCACGTATACCTCGATTTCTTTATGTATCATATCATGGAAGATAGTTGTCATGGCCCTCATATAAGTTGCCCCAGCATTTTTCAAACCAAACGGCATGACCCGATAACAATACGTTCCCCACGGCGTGATGAATGCCATCTTTTCTGCATCTTCCTTATCCATTAGAATCTGATGATAACCCGCATAACAATCCACAAAAGAGCCAATATCATGTTTGGCACAATTGTCGATCAGTATATGGATGTTGGGCAGTGGGAAATTATCTTTTGGGCTTGCCTTGTTAAGGTCTCGATAATCGACGCACACCCTGGTCTTGCCATCTTTCTTTGGCACAGGCACGACATTGGCTAACCAAGTGGGGTACCGTGTAACCTGAATGACCCTTGCCTCAAACTGCTTGGTGATCTCTTCTTTGATCTTCACACTTATGTCTGTTTTGAACTTTCTCAACTTCTGCTTGACAGGGAGGAGTGCTGGATCAGTGGGCAATTTATGAACCACCAAATCGGTGCTTAGACCCGGCATATCATCATATGACCATGCAAAAACGTCTTTGTACTCATGCAATACTTTAATTATCTCCTCCTTGAGTTGTGGCTCCAAATGAACACTTATTTTAGTTTCCCGTACATTGTCTTGGTCCCCTAGATTAACTGCTTCTGTGTCATTTAGGTTAGGTTTGGGTTTTTCTTCAAAGTGACTTAATTCTTTACTAATTTCCTCATAAGCTTCATCATTATTACAATCCACCCCATCATCACACTCGATCTCTTGTATTATTACTTCTGAACTAGATTGGCTTTTAAAACTGGGCCGAAGATTCCTCATGCATGTCATGTCATTGATATCAGCATAAAAAGAACTGTACAAAGAAAAGAAAAGAAAATGGAAAGAGAATTAGGGACGAAGAAAATTGCATTTCATTAAACGTAAAGACAACAAGGTTTTAACTCATCCAAACGGACGGAACATAACAACTGGATTACAAACCCTGGAATAATCCAGGTGACAAAAAGGAAAACAAAACCCACTACCACGACTCCCTCCGAACTGGAAGAGGAGTAGCTTCCCAATTGTTGATGTTAGCATGTGGTCCGATGTACTGTATGTCTGCTCTGCTTGACCCTTCCCCGACCTCAACCATGTTTACTTCAGCAAATACTTTCTCAAACACCTTATCCAAATTCCCATCCGCCTCAATTAACGAACCTGACATCTTTGCCAATGATTGTTTCTTAATACTCGGTCTGACGAAGGACCTGGACAATCGAGGAATTGGTTTAGGGAGCACCCAAGCTTTCTTCTTCAATTTACGGGCCTTTCTGACATCTGCCGCTGTTGGTTTGAACCCTAACCCGAAGGTGTCCAGATTTTTGGGCAAAGACACAGGTTGAGTAATGCCCTGCAGTTCAACCCCCAAACCCTTCCCGGGCACGAACCCGTTATTCAACATTTCTGACACTACCATGACGGTCGCAGCTGACACCCTGGGACATGGCATGCTTTTACCCTCAGGCACCCTGCTCACCGGAACCGTGTCGAGGATCTGATACACCCATGGCCCCTTATCATCTTCGGTCTCTATAAAGGGTACAATGGCATCATTCATGGCGCATGTGGGATCTTCCCCATGTAACACAATTTCTTGTCTGTCCCACTCGAATTTGATCATTTGGTGCAGTGTGGAGGGCACGACTTTTGCCGCATGAATCCACGGTCGACCCAACAAAAGATTATAGGATACTGCAGCATCCAACACCTAAAATTCCATCGTGAACTCGACTGGGCCAATAGTCAATTCGAGTACAATATCCCCTACCGTGTTTGTTCCCCCTCCATCGAACCCTCGAACACAAATGCTATTTTTGCGGATTCTATCCTCATCAATCTTTAACTTGTTCAATGTGGATAACGTGCAAATATTAGCGCTCGACCCGTTATCGATTAGTGCCCGAGTAACCATTGAACCTTCACATTTGACCGTCAAATAGAGAGCCTTGTTGTGTTCTGTGCCTTCCATAGGCAATTCATCATCAGAAAATGCTACCCTGTTCACTTCAAAGATCTTGTTGGCAATTGTCTCTAAATGGTTTACTGAAATTTTGTCAGGCACATGAGCCTCATTCAATATCTTCATTAAAGCTCGGCAATGCTCATCAGAGTGAATTAATAATGACAACAACGAGATTTGGGCCGGTGTTTTTCTCAGTTGCTCAACAATGGAATAATCTTGTCCTTTCATCTTTTTCAGAAACTCTTCTGCTTCCTCTTCCGTTACAGCTTTTTTAACTGGCACTGGATTGTCTTTTGCGCCCTTAGCTTTTCTCAACTCTTCAGGGGCGAAACAACGTCCTGACCGGGTCAGTCCCTGTGCTTCACAACTTTCTTCCTCAATTTCCTTTCCTTTGTATGTCACCACTACTTTGTCATATTTCCAGGGTACGGCTTTGCTATCAACCATGGGTAACTGGACTACCGGTTTTATGACAACCGGCTCTACATAGACTCCCTTCACAACCACCACGGGCGTGGATACTGACCTTGGTACCACTATCTTGACTGGCTCCTGCTTTTTCTCGGCCACAAACGGTCCCTTTCCCATTACTAGCACTGGCTTGTCTTCTACTGCTTTTAACTGAACCACTGGCCTTGCACTCACTGTCTTTTCTTTGGTTTCCGTAGAACGAATCACCATAACCACCTGCGAAGGTTTCTTAGGCTCTGCCCCCTTATGTATCAGTTCGATCATGTTGGCCTCATAATGCGCTGGTAACGGATTTTGATTGATGTTCGGGGCCTCTGGAGCCTGTACCTCAATACGGCGATTATCAATGAGCTCTTGGATTGCGTTTTTCAACTTCCAACATTTTTCAGTATCGTGCCCCAGCATCCCTGAGCAATACTCGCAGCTAACAGAGTGGTCCAGGTTTCTGGGAAGAGGATTTGGTGCTTTGGATTCAACTGGGGTCAGCATCCCCAACTGTTTCAATCTGTGGAAAAGAGAAGTGTAAGATTCTCCCAGCGGAGTAAATGTTTTTTTGTTTGGGGCCTTCTCATTTCTAAAAGCTTGGTTTGGGCGGAAGCTGGTTCCTGGTCTGTTAGCCCTGGGAGGTGGATAGGTGTTTTGTGGGTGTGGCTGTGTATTTTGGGGACTTGGTGTACGCCATTGCGAGTGCACTGGGGGTTGAGTGTAGGTCTGGGCGTGGTGAATAGAAAAGTGTGGTTATGGTAGTGGATAATAGTGTTGTGGTGGACCATATGGGGTATATTGATAGTTTGGGTGATGGGGTCTGGGTTGGTTGTAGTAGAGTGGACGGTTATTGTGCCTGGACCAAACATTAGCTTCAACTGCAGCAACTTCTTCTTTCTTCTTCTTTCCCAGCACACCACCAGTACCGCTTTGGATGGCCTGGGTGGTTGCTTTCAAAGCCGAGTAGCTCAAGATCTTGTTAGATTTCAATCCTTCTTCAATCATGGCTCCCATCTTTACCACTTCATTAAACGACTTCCCGACAGATGTCACTAGATGACCAAAATAGGTAGGTTCCAATGTTTGCAAGAAGTAATCTACCATCTCACTCTCCCGCATGGGAGGATCAACCCTTGCAGCTTGTTCCCTCCAGCGGAAACCAAACTCTCTAAAACTTTCCCCAGGCTTCTTTTCTAGTTTCAACAATGACAGACGATCAGGGACTATCTCGAGGTTATATTGGAAATGGCCAATGAATGCCTGGGCCAAATCATCCCATGTATACCATCGGCCGGGGTCTTGCCTCGTGTACCATTCTAGCGCTGACCCGCTCAGGCTTTGCCCGAAATATGCTATCAATAATTCATCCTTTCCCCCGGCCCCTCTCATTTTGCTACAGAAACCACGCAGATGGGCTACTGGGTCACCGTGCCCCTCATATAAGTCAAACTTCGGCATTTTAAACCCCGCAGGCAACTGTACATCAGGAAAAGGGCACAAATCTTTGTATGCGACACTAACTTGGTTTCCTAAACCATGCATGTTCCTGAAGGATTGCTCCAGGCTTTTGACTTTACGAATCACCTCCTCTTGTTCTGCATTCTTAACCGGTTTCTCAACTTCTCCCGGGATTTCAAAATGGGGAGAGGAGGTATATGGCTCAGGCGCTTTGAAAGTGGGTTCGGGAGGGTAATATTGGGTGTCGTGAGCTTGGAATAGCGGCTCACTGGATGATCTATGTAGTGGAGCTGGGGGAGGTGCCACAAAGACGGGAACATTTGGTGGAGGAGGGTTTTGAGTGGGAGGTGGAGCTTGGGAATCATATGACGTGGTACCATAACCCTGGGCCTGATAAGGGAAATCTGAAGATGTATGGGAAGTGGTAGGCTCCTGAGCTTGAGCCAAGGGTGGGATGTAAGATGGGTTGGCAGGATATAGTGGTGCTGGGTGTCCCTGCGACCATGCCTGATGCATTTCAGCCATTTGTGCTTTTAATTTCCTCATCTCTTCTTTCATAGCACCCACATCTGTTACCTCAACCTCATTCGAAGGGTCTACGATGCTGATTTCCGAATCCTGCCCTGTCATTTTTACTTGATCTTTCGACCGGGTGTTGTATGGATGAGTTGCCAGAATTGCCAATCAATTAACCACCTGCCTGATATCACACATTTAGACAACCACTTTGTTAGCGATTAGGTCTTAACAGATTTAACAACCACACGTTGGCATGAATGCACTTATACAGTTATTCCTTTCTATTATGCGTTTGCCCGATTGCATGCGTCATCCCGGCATTTCATTCCTTGTTTCATTTTTCTTCTCCTCGCCTTATCCCTCTCTTGTGCTTTTTCTTTTCTCTCTCTTGTTTTTCCGCTCTTTTCTTTCTTTCTATTTTTCTTGGTTTTCCTTATATTTTCCTTTTCATTCTTTTTGTTTTCCTTTTCGGTTATGGTCGAATCTTATGGAGATTGCCTACGTATCGTGACCCCGCACGAATCAAACCAAGCGTAGTTCATGAAGATAAATGTAAAAATAAGGGTGGAAATAAAATGCTCAACTTTCATTAATAAACAGACTCTTACAAACTCGACATCTTTTGTTTTGGAAAGAAACTAACAAACGCAATCTGAAAGCAAACAAAAACTCTAAGCTGCAAACATACTCAATCCGGACGTACAAAAGACTGACTCGACATGGTAGACACTCAAAGACACGGACTATGCATATTCTAGTGCTTCAAACTTAGGTATCCGCGGGGCGTCGTTCGGCCTCGCCGCGGGTCTAGGATCCAAATCCCTTTCAAGCTGCTCTAACTCATTCATGGTTCGCTTCACATAGATCATCACTGCTGAGATAAAAGTAGTACGGGTCATGTCTTCACAAACCCGGCATCTCCTGACAATAGCATGAGCAATGGCTCTAATCCTGTCTTTTGTTTGCTTCTTTTCTATGAGCAAGCGTCTAATCTGATCGCTGCACGTCTTTAAAGCTCGGGAGTCTTGCAAGTGCTGGTCTTGCAGCTGTTGCACTTATGCCTCCATTTGGGCTAACAAGTTGTAACAATGTCCGCTTTCAGTTTCGAAGTCTCTAGCCTGCCTAACCGCTCTACCTTCAAGGGCAACTACTTTTCTCTTTAAATTGGCAACAATTTTCTCATTGTCCTTTTTCAACTGATTCAAGTATTGGCGACGCTCTTCGGTTTTTGTCGCCCACTGTGCTTTAAGTTCTGCCATGACGTTTTCAGCTTTTCCTAGCTCATCCCGCCATTCTCTGACTTCGCCTTCCAATCTTTTTACCAATTGTTCATCGGATCGGCTCCTCGGTTGCTTATCGATGGTTATCTTCAACTGTCGGATTTGGGCCTTAAGAGCGTCATTTTCTCTGGCTAGTCTATTCTTTTCACCTTGATCCTCGACAACCTGTACACTGTTCTCGAATTTCAGACTCTCGATTTGTTGCTTTAATTTACCAATCTCAACTCGATAGCTTTCTTCCTTTGCTAACCAATCCCACTGCTCTTGGGACGACTTGGCGAAATCTTCTAGATGAGGTCTTTTAGCCGGTCTCCCATATGCCACGTCACCTCTGAACCATTCGTGATACCCTGGAGCAATTTCCCCTCTGACCCTATCAGACACACAAGTGTTCGCCATCAGATATTGACACTCACTCCAAATTTGACGAACTTCTTCCTCGGGGAATCGACCGTCAGGACTAATTTCGACCACTTGGGCACTCAAATCTTCATCTCTCGGTATTACTTGATATCTACCGAGTTGCCTCAGAACCCGATACGGTGCATAAGGTTGGATGCTTTTGAGTCCCATTAACAAAAAATGCGGTCGGGTTGCTGGCATATATATGACTTCCTCGACAGACAACCATCCAAGCACCCACTGTATCTGGCTAGCCTCGAGGTTCCGAAATAATAATGCCCAAGCCGTGACTCCTTCAGGTAGACCAACCCCTTTGATTCTCGTACAAAATTCCCCTATACAAGTTTTCTCAGCCGAGCCATAACTCAATAACTGAGAGCGCGGGCACAAATGCTCAATCATCCACATTTGTAACAATAAGTTACATCCCTCAAAAAATTTGCCCCCAGCTTTGCACGCAGTGAGAGCTCTGAAGATATCAGCCACAATCATAGGTGCTAAAGTGCTTTTCCCCATGGTTTGCAAAGTACTGACGACGCCTGCTACTTTCAAATCAATATTACCATCTTTCCTTGGGAATATTACGAGACCCAAAAAAGCTACCATAAATGCCACTCGCCTGTGTTTCTCCCATTTTTATCGGCTATTTCTGCTGCAAAGCTTAAAGTCTGGATTATTGAACCTGCCCACATGGCCATATCTATCATACACGAAGCGGAAACAGCAGAAACCCTTTGCAAAATCTGGGTGATGAACTGTCCGGGGTACTTTCAAGGAATCCAGGAATCGATGTATGGTAATGGCTCTAGGAGCAATCAAGTATTTGAATCTCAATGGAGCTTGGTCACTTCCAATGTACCCCGCTATTTCTTCTATTGTTGGGGTGAGTTCAAAGTCTGAAAAATGAAACACATTATGTGCCGAATCCCAATGGGCGACCAATGCCCTGATGATATCCCCCCGAGGCTGAATGTCTAATAAATCCGGAAGGTCTTTCAAATATTTTCTCACTTCGTCTTGCCCTTCTTTGCCCAAATCATTCCACCACAATTGCAGCTCAAAAGGGATTTTGGTCATTATTGAAAAAGGCTCATTTATTGTCGTGCTCATCCTGCACATTTATTAAAGCGTTTAAGCAAAAGAAAACTTTTATTTAACTCCAAAAACTACTATCTATATTATCGACTCAAAATTAACCCTATATTTCAAATGAAGAACTCAATTCTTAATTCTAATATTTTTAGATAAAAGACCCGATATTGCGACACGGCCTTCCTGCGCCTCAGGGGCGAAAATTTTAAGGCTGTGAGGGTCAAAAATCAAAATACGACCAAAGGTGGTTGTTTATGCAAAGTCAGCCCTCCGGTGCCCCGTTTGGGAATATTTGGCTATTTATGACATAACAACATCACCTGACTTATTTATGACTCTTTTTTTATCGTTTTTCAAATTAGGAAACTCAATATTGCAAACACGGCCTTTCAACGTCTCGGGGACGAAGATTTTTAAGGCTGTGTGGGTCAACTAGACCAAATCTTAAATATGACCCGAAAGTGGCTGTTTATGCAAAGTCAGCCTTCCGGCGTTCCCTTCGGGAACATTCGGCTATGTCTTCATAAAACAGCGTCACCCGACTTTTTAGAAATTTGACATATATATTTTGCTATTATTTTTTTGTAAAAGGGGAAGTTGGACATCACCCGACTTATTTATGACAAAATTAAAAATCTTGACATGTTTTTTTTTGTTTTTTTTTATTTATTTTTTTGGCTTTTTTTTTAGCAAAAAGGGGGGTTGGACCCGATGAGGGTTGCCTACGTATCTCACATCCGGTGAGAATCAAACCCGCGTAGTTCGGGCAAATTAACCGAACTATTTTAAAACATGACTCTTTTCCATTTTTATTTTTTCCTGGCAAGACAATCTATATTCCTTTTCTATTTTTGAAAAAGACAAAATAACGATTTTTTTTTTATTTTCAACAAACAATAAAACAATCTATTTTTCCAAAAAAAATAAAAGACTCTTTTTTTTTCTATATTTTTTAGTAAAATAAAATATTTTCCTCTTTTCAAAATTTCGGCAGAGTTTCGCCAGTAATTGGTCATTGATTTTTTCTCAATTAACTCCCTAACTGATATATTCTTTTCCCTTTTTTTTTTTTTCAATTTTCCAACATTCCCGAGATTCAGAAACCGGTCAACATGCAAGTTCGAAACAAATATATGTACAGAGCAAGTAGGATGTATTAGAATGGTCTTTTCATTTCAGGTTGCTAGTCCTAGACGGACCCAACCCCTGTGTTGAGCCCCCTAAGTCAAATGCAACGTGATGCAAATAAGCGTTCCTACTAGGGATCCGGCATGAGGTTTCGTTATACTAGGTTTATAACCTGGGTATATGTTCTAGACTGTGTACCCGAGCGGACAACTCGAGTCGAGGAGGGGGCAACTTACCGGGAACCAAAAGGCCGTCCGGCTTTGTAACTTATTCGTCCTCTTTCTTATTTCGGGTATTGACACTAACAGAATAGGGAGCCTCGACCAGCGAGCTTCTCCCCGGAGGTAAGAAGAGAAAGGTTTCGGCACAGTTTATATACAGTTCAAATAATATCAAAGCGGTAAAAGCATCATTTAGCACATTAGGCATGTATCATGTAACGAAATCAGATAAAAACCAAATATAACAATTCATCTAAAGCTCGAATTTCTAACCCTGAACCAGTGGTTCTGGGCCATAAAAATCCCCAGCAGAGTCGCCAGAGCTGTCACACCTCCTTTTTCCGCCCTCGCGGGGGTACAGGAGTTTTTTCCAATTAAAGGACAGTCGAAACGGGATTTGTTTATTTATTTCAGAGTCGCCACTTGGGAGATTTAGGGTGTCCCAAGTCACCAGTTTAATCCCGAATCGAGGAAAAGAATGACTCTGTATTACAGTCCGCGAACCAGAAATCCGGATAAGGAATTCTGTTAACCCGGGAGAAGGTGTTAGGCATTCCCGAGTTCCGTGGTTCTAGCACGGTCGCTCAACTGTTATATTTGGCTTGATTATCTGATTTTATACAAATATGGACTCATGTGCAAGTTTTATCTTTTTACCGCTTTCATTATTATTATTATTATTATTTTTTATTTATTGTTATTATTTTACGAAGAATTGCAACATTGTAAAAACGTATTTCAAATCACGTCGCAATCAATGCACTCGTGATTATCGACACATTTCGACTCCGTTGAGATTTAGATTTGGGTTACATAAATGCACACCCGTATTTAAGAAAATAACATTATTAAATACGCGCCTAGAGCGACTAGCGTATCATTATTTTGGGTAGGGCCGTGAAATTTGCTAAAACGGCTCCTCCCTAATTCTAAGCGATTAAATGTACATTTATTGAGGGCCCCGCAATCTATACATTTCATTAAGCGAGGCTCATCTCATTTATTTTAAATGGACAAATCTTAAAACGACTACATTTTTCTATAAAAATTAGTCTCTAAAATAAAGAAAGAAAATCCTAATTAATTACTAGCTTTTTATTATTTTAAGAAGACATGACATGCTAATTGCTTGATTAATACAAATATTGATGAAAAAGGAATTTTACTCTTAATTTCGAAATTATAAATAAAATAAAAATTCAACAACTAATATTCAAAATAAACAAATATAGCTAGATTAAAACTCAGCATTGTTATTTTTTTTAAAAAAATATTATTGAGATTAATTATTCACAATCATTTGAAACTAGATTTAACCATAATTACTAAAGCTTATTAGAAAGTTTATTAGACTTAAACGTTCTTTTAATCTTGCTTAAGCTCAAGTCATGCCTTAATGCCTAATTTACGATGTTTAATTTAAATTCGTGTCTTAGCTAAATTTAGCTACTTGTTCATGATCAACCTATAATCTTGAAGCCTTCATAACTAGTGAATTAACCTATTTTGCCGAACTGATTTATTACAGACTAACTTATGATATTATTTTCTTATTCCAGTTATTATTTAGTAATTCATGAAATAGCTTAAATACAATCAACAAAAGGAACAAAGAAAAAACGAAATTAAAACTTCAAATTTTCATTCTTCATATGTATTCACGCTTCATATTTCGGATTACAATAAACAGCTTTTTAGTTGTGTACCTGATATTGGAAGCAAAAGAAAATGAATATGAGAATCAGTAGCAGCAGTAAAATCAGTACAACACAGCAACAGACCGGTGGAGTAGTAATCCAAAAAAAACAAAAGCTTCCAGCTTTTATGAAACAACAATTAATTCTGATTTCAAACAACAAAAGAAAGCAGAATATTTTTTTAGTTTTTTTTTATTTGAAAGCTTAAATATTTTTCGGAATTTTCTATCTCTTAAATGTTCAGCCCTTTTCTCTCTTATTTTCAGATTTGTTTCTCTCTCCCGTTTTTTTTTTGTGTCTATGTTTTTCTGATTTCAAGACTTCTACTTATATCCCATCCCATAAATCTTTTAATCAATTAAAATCAACCCATTTTCTCTACCAAACCCATTATCTTTCCACTCATCCCCATTACATTAAATAAACATATCACATCACCCCATTATATTTTGTCCCTCATGCCTAACATAAAATAATGCAAGATTCCCCCCACTAAATTTTGTCTTTTCCCCCCTTTATATTAAATAACCATATCACAACCCACCCCATTTCATTTTGTTCCCCATGCTTCAAATAAACAATTACAAAATGTACAATTCCTAAACTACCCCTCCGACCCTATTGCAAATTACTATTTTACCCCCGAAAGTACTATAAATTACCAAACTACCCATCAGCTATAACACATCAATTAATCAAACTTAACCAAAATATAGACAATATGATTAATTTCTAACAATGTTCAAACAACAAATTTCATGAACATGAATTCTTCAACATTTCAACAACAAATCATATGAACATGATTTCTTCAACATTTCAACAACAAATCATATGAACACAAATTGAACAACAAAGAACAACTAAAATTTGATTGAACAATATTTTAGCAACAAACAATCCTATTTTCGGATTCAACAACAACAACAAACAAGTATATTTAGATTTCTAAATTCAATAATATTGAACTTAAAATCAACTCTAACAACATTACAACAAACAATTCCTATATTAAACTTTAAACAAGATTATGAGACAAATTCAAGAAATAATCATAAATGATAAACAAGAAATCAAACTATACAAAATTCGGATTCAAGAACAATTAAACAAAGTATGGACATGAATTAAATTTATTTTGAACAAAAACAAAATGACGGATTCAAATGATTAAACCAACATACTTCTCTATCACAACTAAATTCTTTTAGGCAAATAACAAAACAAAACCTAAGAAGAAACAATTATGAATTTAAACTTGAACTTTAACAATATTGACCATTTTTGGAAAATACATAAAATACATAAAACAAATTGAGGAAACAATTAGTTAAACTTTAATTTGTATCTAACTAACATTAAACTAACAACATTTACCTAAACAATAAAACAAACATGAAATAAACATGAAAAATTCACCAAATAATGAACAAACTAGAAAATTATTTCAACGAAGAACAAACCAAACAAGAATTGAATCATTTATCGATTTTGGATCCAAAAAATACCAAACAAAAATATGGACGATAAATGAGATTCAAAAACAAACTAACCGGAAATGAAACGACGAACAACGACCAACCAACGACGAACTCGGACAGTGATCGACGACATCGACCAAAACTCATCCACGCGAACTCGACTGGACTGAAGCAGTAGCATCCGCTACTGCTGGACATCGGCGCTTAAACTGAATGACGAAGATGAAGCAGAAACAGTTGACGATGAAGAGAAATGGACGCAGCAGCAGCTTAATGAAGAAGCCATCGCGAACTCGACTGGACTGAAGCAGTAGCATCGCTACTGCTTGACATCGGAGCTTGAAATGGACGCAGCAGCAGCTCGGACGCGAGGAGGAGCAGCGACGACGGTGTGGTTTGGACGATGAAGCAGCGGGCAGTCCATGGTCGAGCTTGAGCTCGTCAATGGAGAAACAACGCTGGGGCGATGGACTATCGTGGTGGTTGTGTCGTTTGGTTGTGTATGTGTGTGAGAGTGTGACGACGTGAGGGGGTGTTCATGGGGGAGGGTGGTCGACGTTGCAGGCTGGGGTTTGTGGGGGGAGGCAGCCATGGATGGGGTGTTTTGGAGTTTTGAGGAAGAAGAAGGAAAATGAGGGGGGTGGCGGATGACTTAGTAGTTTTAGGGTTTTTTCTTCTTTTTTTTTGTTTTATTTTGTTTGTAAAATAATAGGGATGTTGGGTTATGGACTGGGTCAACCCAGTTCGAAATGGACTAGGTTGTAGGGAAGATTGAGCCATTTTTTGGGCCTATGGCTTGAAATCGAAGAAGAGGCCCAATTCCGACTTTCTTTATATTTTCGCTCTCTTTCTTCTTTTATTTCTCTAAAACTAAATTATAAAAATACTTAAATTATTATTAAGAATTAAATTAAGTTATAAAAGCGCAAATTAACTCCCAATAACAATTAACGCACAATTAAGTAATAATTAAGCATAAAATTGTATATTTGGACATTAAATGCTAAAAATGCAAACGATGCCTATTTTTGTAATTTTAATTTTTGTAAAACAAATTTAATTACTAACAATTGTAGAATTAAATCCTACATGCAAAATGCGACATATTTTTGTATTTTTATTAATTTAGCAAATAAACAACGCACAGACAAATACAAATAATTATTCAAAATATCACAAAATTGCACACCAAAGAAAAATCATTTTATTTTTGAATTTTTGGAAGTAATTCTCATATTGGGCAAAAATTACGTGCTTACAATAATTATGATGAATTAAATTGCCTAAGAAATGGAAGAAACGTTACAATTAAGTGTAATAAATGTAATATATTTTATAGTACAAAGTCCATTGAAAGGGAAAAAGATTTTAGGACAAAAAAATTCAGAAAAACAGAAAAAAAGATAAATAACAATCCTCATTTATGGAAGATGTCACATCAGCTTTCCTACTCCCAACTTTATATATAGATATATAGATTCGTCAATCAAATTTTAAATTTTCTACCCTCGAATGCCAAAAGTCTTTTTGCCAGTTATATTTTGAGAAGGTACAATTTTCTAAAGAAAATGAATATCCAATAGCAACATAAATGAAGTATGTAGTAAGGCAAAAAAGCCGATCTTTCCAAATCATTAAGAGTACAATCAAAATTTTAAGAATCAAAATGTGATACACATCCAAATATTCAATTTAAGAACCAGGAACTCGAAATAGCAGTTTTATAAACTTTCAAAAAATGTGCAGTAGAGAGATACTAAAAACAAATTACAAAATCTGTCTACTAAAAGGTCATTGAAACTTGTCAGAAAATTAAAGCATTTTGTTCATATTAGTAATGTAATTTAGTCCCATAAGAGCTTGAAAAGCTGTAATTTCGAAAAAATTTTAAACCCATACCCGCGTAGAATTAAATTTCTTTTATTTCAACCCGTACAACACCCGCATATATCTAAACTCATACCGCCCTGCATATGTCTAAACCCACACTGCCCCGCACCCGAACCACTCCATTGCCATCCTTACACATAGCGTGATGTATTCATAACCACCAGTCTTTTGGGGGGGGGGGGCGGGGGGGCGGGAGGATTGGGGGTGAAGGGTCCACACGACAATAGAAAGTTGCTACTCCGAAATTTTAACTGATAATATAGGTCAGCCCTTCATCTAACTGTACCACAAATCTCTGGTCGCTAAGGGACAATCTTTCTAGGTAACTTGCTTGTTAAACCAGAAATGCTTTTGTGTGATGTCTAGACCCTAGAACTAATTGCATCTAATTATAGATCCCAACTCTCTTCTTGCATTATAGACTCATATATAGCTTTGACTATGTAATTACTGTACTGCAACTTTAATTTTAGGCCCAAAAGAAAAAACTTAAAGCCACTATGCCATAAAGTTAATAATTATGATTATCCAGAGTGTTCTTACACTAATATAACTTTTTATTTCTAAAACCTAGAGTCTCTAGAAATCAACATCAGGAAGGAAACTGACTCGGCACTTCATTTTCCATTCATATTGGAGATTTTCACCCAAATTAAGGTGTGTGTATATCAGCATGATCCAGCTAGATGAAAATGTTAGTGCCATCCTTTTCAATACCTTGGTGGTTAAACAAGCTTTGCTAATTAACTGATATTCAGACCTAATAATTATCTGTTTGACATGTGAGTTATGAGATTTTTGCACATAATCCCTTCCATTGAGAACCTAGAAACTACCATTGCCTTCTAATGCTAACTTGGAAGAACAAAAAAAACAGCATTAGGACAAAACAAGACAAAAGTTTCAATTTAATTCAATAATAGGAGTGGCTAGAATAATTAAGAAAAGAAGAAACTAAAATACATTAAAAAAATGAGGTTAATTTCTCAATAAACTTAATATCTAAGATAGTGACACTTACATTACATATACTAGGCTAGAGGTGGCTAGGTACTAGTACTACTACAATTTAATAAACTATTTATGTAATATACATAATTTAATTAAGAAATGCAAACAGCAAATATAAAGAGTTCCAATTACTTCTGAGACACGTGAAACGTACATTTCTGAGAACAAATGAATTTTATGTGTTTTACTTTTTTAACTTCTAATAGCCCAACAACTCTTGTTGAAAGCCATAAGAAAATAAGAGGAGTCAAATATAACCTGTTCTAATTTAATCATATCTGTACGACTTTACCATTTCAACGAAAATAAAGTGTAAAAGATATAACATTCTCTCTTATAGGACTAAAGCTTTGGCATACGATTGGTCTTTCCTAATCATGACCTCATAGCAGACATCTGCACTTAACTCTAGTTTATTTTTTTAAAAAGAAAATCTATTTTATTTTTCTTGTGCTGACAAAACATAGCAGTCAATAATCAAAATTTTAACAAAAGAATGCTTAAATCTTGTACGTTACTTTACATATTAAAATACAACTCTCGATCTTGTTTTCCCAACCGTTATGCCCAGCATTTTTGGAATAAAAGGCATATTGTACGAGCATCAATTGATGCATAATTAATAATTATAAGATTATAGTTAAATGTTTCCTTTTAAACATATTTAATTAACGTATCCACATTTGAACTTTATAATATTAGGAGTAGATGTTATCTTCTAGCTGTCAGTCCACTATTTCCTGTTTCTTGACTTAATTTCCTTAGGCAGTGACATCATAAAAATAGCTAATTGACATTGAAATATGGTGACTTTGACAGTTAATCACTACATATTTACAATTTTATGATCAAATAACTGGCTTTACAGAGGACACGCATCTGAATTTTGTATCTAATTAGCTACTATTTCATACTTTTCAATTTAGTCGTTCTCATTGCTACTAACACACCACGATTGGTAGGAGGAGAAGAAAGTTAATCACTGCTCGTAGGTAGGGTGTACATAGGTCAGGTTGGTTCGGATTTTCTAATTATCAAACCAAACCAATTGTATCGGGTTATTAAATCTAAATACCAAACCAAACCAATAAAAGTCAGGTTTTTTAATCTCGGGTTTTTCGGGTTTTCGTGTTTTTTTTCATAAAGTCTTCATAGAACAAAACGTAAAATTTGTGCTCCAAATATTTCTTTAATCCTAGTAAGATAGAACTATATGAGGTATTTTTCAATAAAATAACATAAATATGAAATGAGTCTTGGCATTGTACTAAAATATTCAACAATAAAGATAATAAAATCACATAAAATAAATATTATTAATAAGCTATAATGAAAACAAACATAATTTAAAATTACGACTAATAAGTACTATTATTACATGACTAACCGCTAAAAGAAAAATAAGTTATACATTTTATCTAAACCATGGAAAAACTAAAAAAAATAGATATCCAACACTATTTTCATTCATAGTACAATTGAATTGAATGTCTTTTATTAGCATTAGTATTGATTTAATTTTGGTTTAGAATTTATTTGAGTTACTAACATTTATAGACAATAAAACTTATTGGAGCATCCAAAAATTATAAGCCCAAGCTTGAAATAATACGTTGAAAGATAAAACTATGAAAAAGTTTAAGAAATATTTATAAAGTACACTACAATAAATATTTTTATGTATTAAATATATTTAATACTTCTATACATATAATATCGGGTTGGTTTGGTTTCGGTTTGACTTTTTTTAGTTAAAACCAAACCAAACCAAATATGGTCGGGGTTTTTTTTCCTACACCAAACCAAGTCAAACCAAACCAAGTTGGATTTTTTTTCTCGGTTTGACTCGGATTATCGGGTTGGTGCAGTTTGTCGGTTTCATTTGTAGGGGTGTACATAGGCCGAGTTGATTCGAATTTTACAATTATCAAACCAAACCAATTGTGTCGAGTTATTAAATCTAAAGACCAAACCAAACCAATAAAACTCGGGTTTTTTGCTCTCGGATTTTCTCGGGTTATTCGGGTATTTTTGGGATTTTTTTCCGGTAAAATATTTGTAGAACAAAACATATGAATTGTGCTCAAAGTATTTCTTTAATCTTAGTAAGATACAACTATATAAAGTATTTTCCAAGAAAATAATACACAATATGCGGTATGTCATAGCATTATCCTAAAATATTTAACAATAAAGACAATAAAATTATGTAATATAAACATTGCTAGTTAAAAGCCATAATAAAAATAAACATAATCTAAAAGTACTACGTCATGCTAAAATAAGTAGACTAACAAGGGAGTATTAATTACATGACTAAACGCTAGAGAAAAAATAAAAATAGGTTATACATTTTTATCTAAATTATTACAAAACAAAAAATAGATATTCAATCTATTCCCGTTCGTAGTATTGAATTGAATGTCTTTTGTTAGCATTAGTATTGATTTAATTTTGGTTTGGTCTTTTGTTAGCACTATTTAATTTACTAATGTTAATGCCTATAAAACTTATTGGAACATTCAAAAGTTCTAAGTCCAACCTTGAAATAATACCTCAAAAGATAAAATTATGAAATCTTTTAAGAAATATTTATAAATTACATCACAATAAGTATATTTATATATTAAATATATCTAAAAATTCTATATATGTAATGTCAGGTTGGTTTGGTTTCGGTTTGATTTTCTTTAGTTAAAACCAAACCAAATCAATTATGGTCGGGTTTTTTTTTTCAATACCAAACCATAGTCGGGTTTTTTTTCTCGGTTTGACTCGGATTATTGTTAAAGGCTCACGCTTAAGCCCTGAAGCTAATAACAACTTAGGGTATGCGCTTCACTCCACTTGGGTTGTGCTTCCATGTAGGCAAGACAGTACGACATGTACCTCATTGCCCACAAGTTCTATCTTGAATAGGGATGTCAAACACTAGCTTGCCACCTTATGCCTAGGGTGGTCAAGTGCACACCCTTCGCAGAATAATTATACAGCGTATATAAGTAAATACTATTTTATATGGCTATATACACTCAGACCTCTCTATAACAACATCCATATATAACAGTCATTCACTATAAAAGCCTAATTTTTCTCAGAACCAATTTTTTATGTTATATTTTACCTCTCTATAACAGCATTCTGCCTATAACAACAACAATCATCTTTATGACAGTACGCTCTTTGTAAAAATACTCCTCTATACCAGCCATGCAGATTTATTAAGATTATTACTAATAATAATTCTAAATATCTAAGCAAATATTTTATAACTTTAATGTACAACTTATAATAGCTATATATATTATCTTAAGGATAGCAGTATGTTCCATGAACATATGCACATCAAATATTTTATAACTAAAGATCTACAAATGATATATCTTGCATTAGAAAAATGCCAAAAGAAACTTAAAAGATCTATTTATACCTTTTGAAGATATGTATATCATTTTTTTATATTTGATGATGTACACATGATATATCTTATATTGGACAATTACCAATAATATGTAAACGTAATCTATTCGTATTTTTTTAATTGTATGCTTTAGAGTTTAAATATTTATGCGTTTAGTTAAGAATTTTTTTAATAATGTATTAGATTTCTTTAGCATTTAATTTGTGAAATATTTATATCTTTTGAGATTTTGAATTTAATTATTTTATTAATATTTTATATATAATATTAAAAAAGAAAATAATTAGTTTTTGGATAGTTTTTGTCTATAACAACCAAAATATATTTAAATGACAAATGCTGTTATAGGTATATAACAGTCATTCACTATAAAAGGCGAAACATTTCGGAACAAAAGATGTTGTTATAGATAGGTTTGACTGTATTATATTTTGAATGCCCTTAGGCCTAACACAATTGAGTGAGGCAGTCCAGCGATTCAGGGTGTTCAAAGTGACATGTTGTTCACGGGTTCAAAGTTCTGCCCATTTTATTTACCAAAACTAAACGGAGACTACCATGTATGGTCTATTTGACTCTTTTTCAATCTAAAAAGTTTTCTAGTAAAATAACTCTTATAATATAAAATTTGTGTAGAAATAAACAACTAATCTTAAAAGTAAATTTTTACTAAAAGTTATTTCTTAAATAAATTTTATAATTTAAAAGTCAAACTCTACAAAAATTTCTTCAATAAAAGCTCTCTACAAATTACAAATCCTCTCGACTCTCTCTTTCCTTTGGTTTTATGCTTACTTTTATTAGTTAAATTTCTAATGTTGTGTTTTTGTTATTTTAATTTTAATTTATAAAATTAATTCTATTAAAAAAATTATTGTTTAGCTAATTAAATGTTGCGTAGTTTGATCTAAAAATTTAGTTCAACATTCATTGATAAAAAATTTATTGACTTGTTTAAAGTTTGAACACCCTTGACGGAATTTCTGTCGACGCCATTGGTGTCAAATGGGCAGATTTGACTGATTTTGGGCGGGTCAAAATGGGTTGAGTCAATAAATGGGCGGATCAAAGATCCATCCCACCTCCCCCAATCCCCCCCTCACTCCAAAGTACTTAGGCTGAGATGAGCTGAGTTAAGATGGACTAAAATTTGGGTCATAGTCTAGCCCGCTCAACTGTTACCAAATTTTAATTAATGTGTACTTTTTTCTTATGAATTATTTAATTACCAAATAATATTTTTTACTTATATTATAGTCATATATAACATATCAAATAAAATAATATTTTAAAATATTTTAGTAAAGTTACTCATGGATTAATTTGGGCTAAAAATGAGTCCAACTTTAAATGGCGGAGATGGGCTGGGCCAAGATGAGCTGAATTCAATAAATAGGCGAGTCAATGAGACAATGACCAGCCCAACCTTGGGCGGGTTGGGCAGGTTTGTGCTCAAATTCTCACCCTTAATCATGACTAGAGCGATACAAATCAATAAAGACATGTTAATTGTTTAGGAAATTATTATGAACAATATTCTTAATATTTTCTTGCGTTAATATTCTTTTTTCTTTTTCTGGTGCGCCCTTTTTAACAAAATCTCACACTTTAATTACGCTTCGGACTTAAAGCTCTGATAGACCTGGAGCACTTTTTAATACTTTTCGCTTTTGACAACACTGTTATCACACATGAAAACTGGCTAATATTGACTTAATTTTTAAAATTTTGATATTTCATTTCATAAAAGTGTTGTTTAAGTAGAGGTGGCTTCACAATTTGAACTTTATGGGTTCAAATTTGAAATTCTACCATATTCTATTTGATTAAGTAATTTTAAAATCTATTATTTGTACTTATGTAATGAATTATTTTAACTCATATGCAGGTTCGAGCTAAAGTTACTAGGAAATGGTTCCCAGAGGAGGTCACCACAACTGATAAAATTTGAAACAGCAAACAGACACTAATTGAAGTTTCTTCATGACCATCTAATCAATCAATTTCATTTTTAAAGTGTTCATTAATGTCCGTTGACATTTCTTGAAACTCTTTAAAAACTTAAAGTTCATAAAGAAAATATTAATTCAATGCAAGATTTTCACATTATAGGAGAAGCCAAATTTTATGAAGTGTCAATTTATGCAGTCTTATCTTGTAGTTGAATAATACAACCGGCTGATTTTCATATTGTTCCAGGTTTAGAGTACTGGCTCCATCAAATCACATTTCAAGTTGTTGTGTAATGTAGGATCTATTTATCTAATGTTGTGGTCGAAAACTATTGAAGATATACTTAAATAAATATAGGTATACTCTCTCTAACAGCTTAAGTTTTAGATGAGATGATCACACACTTCAATATGGTATCAGCGCAAACAAAGGTCCTAGATTCGAGTCTCACCTCCATTCAATATCAAAAAGAGTTTCCACGTCTTTGGCTCATAAAAAAAATTCAAGCCCCGTACGTGAGGTGGTGTATTAAAACATAATTAAATAACTAAATATATGCATGATATTGCATATACTAGTGAAGATATCAAAAGAATGCAAGTTTCTATCGGTATCTAGAAAGATTTGTATTGCAATATTTAGTTTTCACGTGTTTAGTTGATAATAACTTTATATTAAGATATATAAATCATATTATATGGTGGTTAGGATGATTAAAAGGCCAGTATTGGACACGTAAAAAAAAAGTTTTTAGTCAACATCAGCCATATATATATATAGCTGAATTAATATAATGAAATGATTATATTTAGTAACACAAATCATAACTGAGACAAGAAAATTGTAGCAACCTCAAGAGTTATTACATTAAGTCAATAACAACACAATTATGTTTCAATTCCAAATAAGTTGGGTCGACTATATTAATATTCATTGTCATGTTTCTCAATTTAACTTTATCTCAGGTCAGCCTCTCAATAGTAATCACTATCATACAAAAATATCATATATTGTTGAGAAGAAGAAACTTCATCCTAATTATATGATTTATGGAGCTATCAAGGAGAAAGAAGAAGAAACGAAGGAGATGAAGAAGAAGAAGAAGAATAAAGCAGAGATGAAGAAGAAGAGTAAAGTGCTCCACTGAGAAGACTTCGATATAATTGATGTTGTCTGAACATCTTTTGGACACACAGCTGGGCCTACCGGGTTATTGGGCTTTTCACAATATTTAGAGTTTGGGTTATTAGTGTTGGGCCAACTGAAGATGCAGCCATTTTTTATTTTTACACATTCTTTTTATTATTGTAAATAGCATGTGAATAGTTATAGAATAACCAATAGAATAGAGATAAGTGTACAGGTGGTTATTTCTTAGATTCCTTTTGTTGTAGATAAATAGTACACTGTACAGTGCTGATTTCTTTCAATATAGAAAATACACAATATTTTCTCAAATCAGATTTCTTCATTTCTTTCATGGTATCAAAGCAGTGAGCTCGATCCAACAGTTCATCCATCAAATTTTTTTTATATCAAAATTCAATCTCAAATCAGTAGCCTAAGATGGTTGAAACAACTATAACTCCTACTGCTGAAGCAAGCAGTGTTGCCAAATTTGTAGCCTATGATGCTAATCATCCCTATCATCTCAACAGTTCTGTCTCGCCTGGAATGACCTTAGTGAACTCTGTATTTGAAGGAAGAGGATATCCAGGATGGAGAAGAACCATTCTCCTATCTTTATCAGCCAAGAAGAAGATTGGTTTTATCAATGGAGGCTGTCGACCTCTAGATCTGAAGTCCCCAGAGTATGAGCAATGGAGTTGTGTGAATGACATGGTCATCTCTTGGATCCTAAATGCTCTTTCAAATTACATTGCAGATAGTGTGATCTACTCCAAGACTGCAAAGGACCTTTGGGAGAGTCTTGAGCAAAGATTTGGAAGATCCAATGGAGCCAAGCTATATCATCTGCAAAAGGAATTATTAGGATTAGCACAAGGAAATTGTGACATTGCAGGATACTTTACTAAAATCAAGAGATTATGGGATGAATTAGATGCCTTGAATGTTATCATATGTTGTTCTTGTGTTTGTGAAAGAAAGGCAAAGCTAACAAAATCGCTGGAAGATCAGAGATTGATTCAATTCCTAATGGGTCTAAATGACACCTATGCTCAGGCAAGAGGGAACATTCTTATGATGAATCATCTACCTAGCATGGATGTTGCTTATTCACTCCTCCTGCAAGATGAGAATCAAAGAAAAGTTTATGCTAATGCACAATTCAATTCTCAGTCAGTGTCATTCATGGTAGTAGGAGAAGACAAGCTACCTAATGCACAACTTCTAGCTGACTTTACAGCTTTCATGAGCACAGGACAAGGCAAGAATTTTCAAAGAAGCAGAAATCAAGCACAAAGAGGAGGAGGCATAGGGCCCAAGTTCAACAACACAGGGCAGAGGTTTGCTAAGCCTCAGCAGAAATTCAAAGGGAGGAAGAAGTATAATCCAAACGTGACCTGTTCTTATTGTGGAAAAACAAGATATTCTCAAAAAGACTGCTACAGGATCATTGGTTTCCCAGAAGATTTTGAGTTTACAAATCAGAAAGGGTATCAGAATCAAATCAAAGGAAATACAGTACTAATATATGAAGAACATGAAGGATCAGCAGGACAAAACAGTGAACACAACAACAATTTTGGTCAGCAACTCAGCAAGGAATAGGTAGCAGAAATGATGCAGATGTATAAGCAGGCAAAGCTAACACATGGAGGAAATAATAGGATCAATGCTAATGCAGTTGCTGGTACAATTCTAAAATATTCAAGTTCAGTATTTACTACTCTAAAATCAGACACCTAGATCATTGATTTAGGTGCCTCAGAGCACATGTGTTTTGATCCAAATTCTTTCTTGTTTTTAACTCCTCTCCCTACACCTTTAAACATCAGTTTGCCTAACTCTTTCAAGGTAATTGTTACTCATATATGAAGTATCTCTATTCTACCTGTTCATACTCTGAACAATATACTGCATGTTCCAGAGTTCAAATACAATTTGTTATCAGTTCATAGAATTTGTCTTCAATTCAAATATGATGTATTGTTCACATCTGTTGAGTGTGTGTTGCAGGGACTTTCAATGAAGAGTCCTCAAGCTTTTGGTGAAGTTAGAGAGGGACTCTATTTATTGGAACCAAATAGTGTCAAGTCTAAGGGTGTTTTTAGTAATGATGTATTTTCAATTTCAAAAGGAAGCAATTCCATTTCAAAGTCAGTTTCCTTTTCTAGTTCAATTCAAGCTAATGTTGTTAGTGATTTTAAGCTTTGGCATGTAAGGTTGGGACACCTCCCATTTTCAGCAATAAAACATTTAGAATTTCTTCATTGTAAACCAGATTCTGCTTTTATCTGTAATATTTGTCCTAGGGCTAAACAAACTAGAAATCCTTTTCCTGTTAGTACAATAAGGTCCAAACAAATATTGGAACTCATTCATGTTGACACATGGGGACCCTATAGGTCAAACATCTACAATGGTTTCAGATATTTTCTAACTATAGTAGATGACTATAGTAGAGGAACATGGACATTCTTGTTAAATACAAAGAGTAATGCTTTTCCTATGCTCAAAGTTTTTCTGTCTATGGTTGAAAGACAATTTGATGTAAAGGTGAAAATCATAAGGTCTGACAATGCACTAGAATTGGGAAAAGGAACACAAGAGGCAGCTTATCTTTCCTTTCAAGGAATTCTACACCAATTGTCTTGTGTAGCAACTCCTCAACAAAGTAGGATTGTTAAGAGAAAACATAGACACCTCTTAGAAACCTCAAGGGGTTTAATGTTTCAGTCTAAACTGCCTATGAAATATTGGGGGAAGTCTATCCTAACTGCTACACACCTCATTAATAGGATGCTTTCTAGTGTACTCAATGGAAAGACACCATATGAGGTTTTGTTTCAGAAAAAGCCTAAGTATGATTACTTGAGGAATTTTGGTTGTCTTTTTTATGCTTCAACACTGGCTCAAGGAAGAGAGAAATTTGATGAGAGGGCAACAACTTGTATCTTACTTGGGTATCCCCTCCATCAGAAGGGGTATAAGTTGTTGGAATTGAAAACAGGAAAGGTATTTGTGTCAAGGGATGTGAAGTTCCATGAATCACATTTCCCCTTTGTTGAAAACAAGTCTTCATACCAACCCATATTCCCAAATCCAACTCTCACCACAGAACCTACACATCCACAACCATCAGATGATCAAATCTCACCCATTCTTTTAGAGCCTTAGAATTCTGACAGTTTTTCCTCACCCTCATCTCCACATACTTGTACTCAACAGTCTCCCTCACAACAGTCTCCTAGTCCAGCCTCTTTTAAACCTATCCTAGACACATCATATCTCACCTCACCTACCCAAGCATGTCAACAGCCCACACCAGTGAGAAGATCAGGAAGGGTATCTAATCAACCAGTTTATTTGAAGGACTATGTGTGCAGCAACATCATGTTCACAGATGTAGAAGCTGCTTGTTTCAATCAACCAAGTAAACCTAGACAATACTATTTTTCCTCCCTATCACCTAATAATCAACACATCATACAATCTATTTCTACACTCACTGAACCTACCACTTTTTCTCAAGCTTGTCAATATCCAGGTTGGATAGAGGCAATGGAATCAAAAATCAAGGTCCTAGAAGACAATAACACATGGGATGTGGTTGAATTGCCTAAAGGAAAAAAGCTCTACCTTACAAATGGGTATATAAGGTAAAGCACCTCTCAGATGGAATTATTGAAAGATTGAAGGCCAGACTAGTAGTCAGGGAGGATATTCAAAGAGAAGGGATAGACTATAGTGAGACTTTTTTACCAGTTGTGAAAATGACAACTATAATGTGTTTGCTCACTATAGCAGCCAAGAGAGATTGGAATGTCTCTCAATTGAATGTCAACAATGCATTCTTGCATGGAGATCTTCAGGAAGTGGTATACATGAAATTTCCCTCAAGTGTTACACCTCCTAGTCCTAAACATGTATGTCTTCTCAGAAAATTATTGTATGGTTTGAAGCAAGCTTCTAGGCAATGGTATGCCAGGCTTGCTGGAGCTTTGAGTTTTAAAGGATATTCATCATCATTAAATGATTATTCTTTATTTTTTAAATGTATAGGAAAGTTAATTTCTATTCTAGCTGTATATGTAGATGATATTTTACTTACTGGAAATGATTTAGAAGAAATTCAGCATATCAAAGGTTTTCTCAATACTGAATTCAAGGTCAAAAATTTAGGGAACATACATTATTTTCTAGGAATGGAAATTTTGCGAGAAAAGGAATGATTCATTCTGAATCAAAGGAAATTTACCTTAGATATGCTACAGGAATTTGATGTCTCTCACTTGAAACCAGTTAGCTCTCCCCCGGATCCCTCTTCCAAGCTTGACTCTGATGATGGACGACCTTTGGAAAATCCCAGTCTTTCGTCATTTGGTTGGAAAGTTGAATTACTTAACCAATACTCGTCCAGACCTCTCGTTTGCAGTTCTCTCTCTCAGTCAGTACATGCAGAGGCCCTGTATTTCTCATTTCACTACTGCATTGAGAGTTTTGAAGTATCTGAGTGCAGATCCGGGTCAGGGTATTCTTCTTTCAGCTGCACCATCCTTTTCTCTGCTTACATTCTGCGATGCAGATTGGGCTTCTTGTAAGGAATCCAGAAGATATGTCAATGGCTATTTCATCACACTTGGAGGAGTACCCATTTTCTGGAAATCAAAGAAACAAGTTTCAATATCTTTGTCATTAGGAGAGGCGGAATACAGATCTATGAGACGAGTTACAACAGAATTTACTTGGCTTGTTCGACTCCTTGAAGATCTTTCTGCACCAGTGGCTCTTCCCATTCCACTTCATTCTGATAGCAAAACAGCTATACATATCACTCGTAATCCCGCTTTTCATGAACGGACAAAACATGTGGAGATAGATTGTCATTTTGTCCGTCAACAATTCCTTTCTGGGCTAATCAGTCTGTCTTTTGTTCCTTCTAAAGATCAATTGGCGGATCTCTTCATTAAGTCACTTTCAGGGGTTTCTCATTCACAGATTTTGAGCAAGTTAGGGGTCACAAGGTTACCCTCTAACTTGAGGGGGGATGTTGAGAAAAAGAAACCACATCCTAATTATATGATTCATGGAGCTATCAAGGAGAAAGAAGAAGAAACGAAGGAGATGAAGAAGAAGAAGAAGAATAAAGTAGAGATGCAGAAGAAGAGTAAAATGCTCCACTGAGAAGACTTCGATATAATTGATGTTGTCTAAACATCTTTTGGACACACAGCTGGGCCTACTGGGTTATTGGGCTTTTCACAGTATTTAGAGTTTGGGTGATTAGTGTTGGGTCAGCTGAAGATGAAGCCATTTTTATTTTTACACATTCTTTTTATTATTGTAAATAGCATATGAGTAGTTATAGAATAACCAATAGAATAGAGACAAGTGTATAGGTGGTTATTTTTTAGATTTTTTTTGCTGTAGATAAATAGTACACTGTACAGTGCTGATTTCATTCAATATAGAAAATACACGATATTTTCTCAAATCAGATTTCTTCAATTCTTTCATATATCGACCTAGCAATCGACTTTGTATGTAAGACCCACAAGTCGCAACGAAAACAAAATTCTAACTATAGGCGAGCAAGTAATTCCCAGCATAGGTAAACTTTTACTTTTCAGGTATACGTTTGAAGCGTAGATAGAAAGAAAGAAAAAAAGGTAATGTACGTCCAAAATTTACTTTTTTTCTTTTCTTTTATATGTATAAATTTTCTGATGAGCTTGCACAAAGTACATGCCGTCCATTTAATTCTCACAAAGTTGTCGTATCTGAGAAATACAAGATCTAGTTCACTTTTCTTGTAAGATGTCATTAATTATTTGGTAGCTGTTACGTTGAGTTGATATCCCTGTTTTGTTGAAGGTTAGGTAGGAAAAATCTTTAAGCTTGAACATCATTCGTAGAAGTAGGTTAAAGAAAATAACAAGAAAGTCACTCTTAATTACTAAGTTCCTTTTAAAATTGTTATCTACGTTCATATTTTCAACCTTTAAATACAGCTTTTTATCCTTCCATCTCTATATTTGATGTCTTTGAATTGACTCTTTTACAGAAAGCAAAAAAATTGCAGAAATACGAGGTGGTTTTAACTTTTGACTCCATTTGCCCCATAGGAAAAACTCCCAAGGTTAAAAATTAAAAGTGTGCTTATAGGATAAGCGAGGGCAACACTTGTTAAATTTGAAATTTTGCCCGTGAGGCAAGTCCGGAGAAAAATTTAAGACCATCTACTTTGAGGGCTATTTGTACTTCACCCTATATGAATAACCTCAGAACCGCCCAAATGCGTGGAAATGACACCAGATAGTCACTTTTAAACATGTAATTTAAAATATATTCACAGTTTACAATGTATTTAAACATTAGCCAATTCGCTCAAACTTCAGGACACGACGTCCTAGAGTTTAAACCTCAAAATTCAAACTTCAGGATATCGTGTCCTAAAGTTCGAAAATTATGTCCAAAAGCTCGAATCTTATGTCCTGATTTAAATTAATAGTTCAGAAATTTGGGACACTTGGTCGTGAATTTGAAATTAGCAGCTCAAAATTTTAGGACACTAAATCCTGAATTTTCAAATTCAGGATACTTTATCATGAGATTTGGATGAATTGACTAATCTTTAAATATATTATAAATAGTAGATATATGTTAAACAGCAGGCATAAAAGTGGCTAGCGGTGCACTTTGCCCCACAAATGAATACATAAGCCCAAACAGCCCAAAACAACTATAAAGGGCTTTACCAACGAAAACTAGGGACCATACCCTATTACAAATTCAAGCTTCAAACATGGCTATTGGGTCTAAGACCTTGACATATTGGGCTATAATTCCATATCTTATTGGAATTTTTATATTTCTATGCCACATAGAAAACCTTAGTACCCTCAATATTTAAGGTTTGACTTAATTACACTTAGTATACCAAATTTCCAATTCTATACCATAATTAATTAAGGGTATAATTAATTGTACGTTTTTACTCCTTAATTAAAGGAATATGTATATCCCAGTATCCTCACTCATCCCACGTTTCTCTCTCCTAACCCCTCAGCCCCCCCACCCCCCACCCGTTCTTTTTACCATTTTTCATCTTCTGAAACCAAATTCTCCCTCTAAATTCACAGAAAATTGAAGAAACCCTTCAACAAAATTGGTTCCCATTTTACTCCAGTTGAAGTTCATCAATGAAGAACAACAAAGCTTCGAAACAAAGTCCTAAAAAATCAGCAGTAGCTAATATACCCTCATTTGATTTGGGTGTTTTATCACTAAAATCACCCAAAAAGCAAGGCAAATCTCCACATGTAATTGCAGAGACTATTCATAGTTCCTCTCCCCGACAAATCAGAGCCGAGATGAGAACCAAACAAAAACATGATATAGATGCTGGAGAAACTTCTACACCAGGTAAACAAATCAAACGAAAAGGAAAAGAGCTTTTGGTAGATGAAGACTTTGTAGAAGAGGTCCCTAATCTTCGAATAGGAAAGAAAGCAAAGGTGTCTCCTGGTTCGAAAAATCCAAAAATGAAGAAACATTCAAAAAAAATACCCTAAAATTGTTCGCAACCAATCATTGGTGAAGGTAAACATTTAGTAGTTTCATTTCTAATTTTTTAGTTTGGTTTATGATGGTAAAATCTGTGTTATACGTGTTTAAGACAAGTGTAGAGTAATTGTCGTAATTTTGAAGATTATTTATAGTTGTGATGTTCTGCCTTTATAGTTGTAGATATTTTGTAGTTATATTGTTAGGTAACTTGTACTATTTGAAGCAGAATTGTAGTTATCTTTTGTTGCTGCTTTTTGTAGAAAATGTTTTAAATTGTAGATATTATGTAATCATTTGTAGTTATGTTGTAGATAAAATTTAGATGAATGTATCTTTTTTATGCATTTTATTAATGTGAAATAATTTATTATTTGTGCAGAATGGACACTTTTTTGCCCCTCATAATGTTGATTATGGGGTGCTTAGATTCCACACTTTGTGTGATCCTAGCATTCCTAGCCAGATTAAAGAGCTTCTATCCTCAAATGGGTTGAGTCTTTTCAAAAAGACGTATTTTGGATACTTATTGTCTCTTCCCACCATATGCATGCAAAACCAAGCCATTCATCTTCTGATGAAGTATGAATTGACCAAATCCAATGCATCATATTTTTCTGTATAGTTAAAGGATGATACATTAAATTTTGGATTGAGTGAATTTGCATTAATTACTGATCTAAGATGTGTTGCCCGGGTTACTGATTTTGGTTATACTCCCACTTATGTTAGCAAAATAATGAGCAGTTATTTTTCTAACAAATTAAGAGTGGAGAAGTCTTATTTGAAAGATAGTAACCACTAGATCCTGGGTAAATGATGAGGATGCGGTGAAGTTGTGCATCATTTATCTTTAAGAATTTTTCATTTGTCCTTCGGACAAAGATCATGTTTCTTTTGTAGATCACTTTAGAATCTATTTGGTAGAATCTGGCAGTATGAGTCATACCCATGGGGTATTAAATCTTTCACCCAGATGATGGAATCTATTAGGTACAGACTAAATCCGTATGTACATTCTTATCTCATGTGGAGATACTCACTAGCATTGCAAGTATGGCTTTATGAGTGTTGCTCTACTGTTAGCATTAATCTAGCTACGAGGTGTTCTAACTTAATACCTCGCATACTAAGATGGTCAACTAGTAAGAGACAGATTTGGTTAGCTGCCTTTAAAAAGAAGCTGATAAAGCCTAAGTGGATAAAGGTAAAGTTTCTTTTTTTTTTTTTATGATTATACATTTACCTTCAAAATATCTACAATTATTCTACATTTTCTGCCTTGATCAAACTAATTTATTTTTCCTCATTCAGTTTACCAACATAGGTGAATCTGGAGAAGAGATTGCAGTGCTGAATTTGCCCGACAAAATTGAGTACAAAGTTCAAGAAGGTGAACAAACATCTGAGATTCCCAATGCTGATCCTCCTACGTTGGAACCCAAACAAATATATGGAGAAGAGGACAAAGAGTCTATTGCTAAGAAGATCATAAAATTAGAAAAAGGAATTGAGCAGGTAATATATATAAACTACAATATATGTACATTTCATAAACTGTCTACAAAATATCTACAAATTTGTAAATTCTGATATATATCTATATATAATTGCATATGTTTTTGAATGTATGTTAGGACATATTATGAAGTTAACAGCTTACTATATTGTAACTTGTAGGTTGATGGAAAGTTTGAAGATTTTAGGAAAGCTGTCTTTGTAGAACTCGATAGCCTTCGAGGGTTTATAAATGAGTCTGTGCAGACTGTTTTGCAAATGATAAACAGTAGAAATGTGCAAGATGATGCAAAGGTAAGATCTGACTTTTATTTTTATAGCAAAACAATTTAGACATATGAAAAAATATATACAAACTAACATAAAACATTCGGTTTGCTGGCAGTTCAACAAAAAGACTTGAACAAGCAGCATTTTCATTTCAATATTGGGGAACAAGTGCAGGCCAACACCAGCAAAATAGGTATCTACAAAATACCTACAAAGTATCTACAATTTGTGTCAGTGTATATACAACATATCTATACTTATCCACAAATTATCTACAATTTTGATACACATATGCTACAACTCTCAAGCCACCATTATCTAGTATTATTTACCATTTTTAATTATAAAACAGAGCATGTTGAAGGTGCAGTTGGTCAAGAAAATCTTCCAGCACATGGTGATTTATATACTCATTTTCAAGTTGCAGCTGATGAAGACAAAGCGGGTATGACACTGTCATTCAGAGATATTTTCTTGTTGTTTATAATTTTTAACATTCTTGTTAAGTAAGATATGAATTGTTTTACAGTGATGGAAGATATCAATGCACCGTCCCCAATTCACGGAGTTACAGTAACAGCTCAGACAGAACAGGTCATTGAGGAACATGACAATGAAAGTGCAGATGCACAGTATGTGGATCTAGGTGATTCAGAAGGATCAGGAGTTGAGAAGAAGAGGGTCACACTAGATGATTTTGAGTTGCCTGACAACTTATCCCAGTTGGTTAAGTTTGGCGAGCCCATACAAGATGATGCAACACCTATGCATCCGGGGAGAACAAGGCATCCGGGAAAGCATGCCCGATCACCATTTATCCCTCTATACAGTTCTGGAGCAACAGCTTAGTTGGACCTAAAATTTTCTACCTCAAGCACCCTTTTACTACTGTTATTGGTAAAGATGTAGATCCGGAAGTTTTAGATAACTTCAACAAGTGGTTATACCACTGTAGCGACAAAGGTTCAAAGAGGTATGAATGCATAATTTGACACTTGCATTTCAACATTTATCTTTTACATATCTAATTCAATTTACAATTTTTTTGACATTTATTTGTTGTTACAGGAGGAAGGCTCCGTTTTCCATAAAGGATAACCAAATTAAGCCTTGGTTAGACCTTGGAATGGAAAAGGTTGATAAGAAGGAATGGTTCTTTTCCCTGGCTCACCCCGGACAAGTCCTCAATAACTCGGTAAGTATCAAGGAGTCTATTCCCAAGATATGATTTGTAGATATTTTATCTTCTGTTTTGTAGTTTAATTGTAGTTATGTTATAGATATCTATAATATATGAAGATGACTTGTAGTATAAATTGTAGATATGATGTAGATATGATTGTAAATGTTGTCTTTCATGTATCTAGTGTAATTTTATTTAGGTTTCAGATTATGTATCATATTTGAAGATTATTTATAGTATAAATTCTATATATATTTTGTGGACAGAATAGATTGTTGTTGTATTTCCTGTTTGTAGTGTAATTGTAGTTATTTTGTAGTTTATGTAGAATATTACAAGATTAATTGTAGTATAAAATGTAGATATAATGTAGACATGATTGTAGATGTTGTGTTATATGTTTGCCCAGTAACTGTAGATAAATTGTAGTTATTTTTAGATTATTTGAAGTTGACTTTGTAGTTTAAATTGTAGAGCTGTTTTTAGACATCATTGTAGATTTTTTGTTTATGTTTCGTAGTAAATTGTAGTTATAATGTAGTTTTATGTAGATTATTTGAAGTTAACTTGTTGTTTATATGCCAACTATTTTTAGTTGCAGCACATTGATGTTTTAATGTATTACTTGAGAAAAAAGAGGCAAGTATGACCCCAATAACAAGACCAGGTTTACCACAACGGATTGTTTGTTCAAGACCAGGATAGAACAAATTTATGAAAAGTTCATAAATTCACCTCCACAAAAAAAGTATTCGGTTGTTAAACCCCAAGATGTTGTTGCAGAATATATTTTGGGGTATAGACTACTTGACAATGTTGCATGGGATGAAGTTGACTATGTCATCATGCCCGTCAATATTATAGAAAAATTTCATTGGGTGTTGGTCGTTTTCGACATTACAGACATGCAACTTTATATGTATGATTCCATGGTCTCTTCATGCAACCATCAAGTTGTTGAATCCTGTGTCGAAAAGTTCTCTGTTATTATCCCTTTGTATTTTTCATGCACTGGTTTCTTCTATGGGAAGGGTAAAGACATTAACTTCAATAATACAAAGGCATACATCGAGAAACATGTTACCAACCCTCTTAACATTCAGTGGATCGTTGGAGAGATTCCACAGCAAAAAGAAGGGTCACTGTAAAAAATCTATTCTCTCTTTCTATGCATTTAATTCTTTTTTTATTTCTAATAATTTGGTAAATATTTAAAAAAAATTGTGTTCTGCAGCGATTGTGGTGTATTTGTTGTTGCCTTTGCGGAGTATGTTAGCCTTGGAGATTTGTCAATTCCCCCAGAAGACCTTTCTGATATTGACCAACATCGTAGACACTATGGAGCGCTCCTATGGGACTATGCTACAAAGAAGCAGGAAGATGGGTCAATCAGTGAAAGTGAGGTTACATGTATACTAGCAAGGAGGAAGGGTGCACCTGCATATATGAGAAAATAAGAGTCCAGAGAAAGAAGAAGTAGTGTCATGTATATGTAATTTAGTTGATGCTAGTTTGTAGGAGAAGTATAGTACACAACATTTTGAACAATTCATTTGTATTTTTATTGTAGCAGACTTTTTGTTTTGTTAATTTCTATCCAGTATAGTACTTCACTTGAAAATAACTTGGTGGTTTTATATCCAATTGTTTAATATTTACAACACTTGTTCTTCATTATCTTAAACGTAGTTATTATGTTGTTAGAATACAATTTATCTACAAAAAAACTTCAAATTATCTACAATCTGGAAACACTGAATGTTGAGATTGTATATAATTTTATAGTTGAATATGTATGTAATCTGTAGGGAATACCTCCAGTTGTATTTAATTTCTGTATATAACTATCATTTCAAGTTAAATTAATTTTTTTTAACTTGTAGTTATATTGCAGATAATAAATATTAACTGCTATGAATAAAATATCAAAAATGGAGGTAGATACTTGACACAATACAGAAAAACATGTTAAAAAACAAAGAAACAAATTAAAATTAACTACATTATGATCTTAAAAACTTAAACGATTACACACAAAATTCTGTTAACTTGAACACACTAACAATTATTTTGAAATACTATTCTAACTACATGATATTTATTTCTTTTTGGGCGCATTCTTGCAAGATCTTTTGTTATGCCCTTCACCTCCACAGTTGCCACATGACAACTTGTACTTCTTTGACTTTAGTTCATCATATGTTTTGTATCTTTCCTTTTGAGGTCTTCCTGGTTGCCTTTTCTCTCCCGTAGGTGGATTTACTACTTCATCAGATATATGTTGTGGCACATTCCATTTGCTTTTATCAGGAAGGGGATTTACTGGTATTTCATACGTACACAGTAGACTCTCCTTTGTGTAATACGGAGAGCAATAGTTTTCATAAGTTTCATTCCTGTGCCTTAAAGCTGCCAAAGCATGCACACATAGAAGTTCATCAAGTTGGAACTGGCCATAGCTACATTTCTTGCTTTCAAGACACACAATGTACCGCTTCGCACCATCTATCACAGTATGGATATGATCTATTGAAGCATTCACCTACAATTACATAACAAATAGAAAGAAAAATATTTACAATCATAAAAATAGATTATCTACAACTTATCTACAATTTATCTACAAATTATCTACAATCTACAAATTAACTACAATTTGTCTATAATTTATCTACAATATGGAAACACTGTATATTAAAATATTATTTTTCTGCACCAAATAAACAGATCTTACCCTAAGTTTCTGAGATAATGTTCTGTTGTTCTCCAATTCTTTGTTGAATTTGGACCCAAGGAATGTGAAAGTACCCTTTGCCTTCAATAACTTCTCGTTCGTCCAACGTTCAAGAAGTTTCCTCATATACTCTAATAGGTCAAATATTGGCAGCTCTCTTGCATCTTTTGTTACAGCATTCAACGACTCTGCAATGTTTGATGTCATAGTCCAAGTTCTATTCATTGTTGCATGCACTCTTGACCATTTATGATACCCAATATCATAAAGGTATGATTTAACACACGGGTCTATCTCTTCAATCTTCAACATCCTTTCATTAAACCCATGCAGAGTGTATGACCGTGTTTTAGCAAAGTACAATTCATTTAATTGTAGATGACCCTTCTTGAACTTTGCCCTTATATTTGTCCAAATATGCCACATATAAGAGTAGTGTGGCACGCCCGGATAGACAATTTATATTGCCTTCAGGATACTCTCATTCCTATCTGAAACAACACACATTGAAGTTCTTTCACCATATGCTTGCTTGAATTGCTCAAAAAATCACTTCCACGATGCGTTGTTTTCCGAATCAACCACAACATATGCCAAAGGCAATATTGTACCTACATTATTAGTAAAAAAATAAATTCATGGCAACTTTGAAAATGCATATAAAAACACAAATACATATAAACTACAATATATCTACAAAGTATCTACAATGTATCTACAATTTATAAACTGCCTACAAATAACTACAATTTTACCTGCTGCATCCATTGTGCTTGTTGTAAGCATAATCCCTCTATAGGCTGACTTTAAGAATGTCCCATCAACCACTACTACTGGTCCACAATATTCCCAACCACTTATTGATGTACAAAGAGCAACAAATGCATATAAGAAGCATTCATCTGCTGTCTTCTTCAATTTAACAACTGAACCAGGATACGTCTTCTCAAGAATATAAAAATATTTTGGTAATTTGTTGTAGGAGTCAGCCGGATGACTTTCAAAAACTGTAAAGCCTTTTCCTTTGCTCTCCATGCTTGCATGTAGCTTAGGTTCACTCCGTGTTGGGACAACATGTCAATTTGTATGTCCTTTGGTGTGTAAACTGTCTTAGGATCACAATACTTTGGAATGATCATGCTACCAACTACAACTGCAGTACGTTTGCGCTGTATGAATGTATCGTCCATTAAGGTGCATGTGTGTTGTCGGTTGAAACTCCTGACCTTGAACATTGCAGAATCATTAATTGATGTTGCCTTGAAGTGCCAATTACAGTTTTCTCCAACGCATATAAGCCAGTATCTACAAAAAAATACATTTATAATACAGGTTATCAATGTAGATGTAACAAAATGACTGTTTTAACATAAAGTAACACACTATACAATATAACTACTTTTCATCTACAATATTTGAAAAACACATATCACAAGGAAAATACTGTTTATAATGATCTTTTCACCATTAATATATTCATACCTTCTGTGGCTAGATCTTTTAACCCTGAATTGGTACTTGTGCATGACAGAATAGTGCTTCATTGCAGTTGCAATTGTTTGCTTGTCTTGATACACTTGTCCTTCTTCGATAATACTTTGTGTACCTTCAGTTATTATTTTACTTTGATATTCCTCTATGAAGGGAAAGGCTGGCATATCAAGTAACTTTATTGTCCCAGACGAACCTGCATGAAAATAAAGATAAACAGTGTCATTGCAATTTTGTAGAATCTTTGTAGATAAATTGTAGATGAGAGAAATTTTGTAGTCAACATTTCTTTTCACATAGATTGTAGTTTAATTGTAGCATAAATGTAGTAATTATGTAGATACCCTTACAAATAATACTGCTTTGTAAATACTTAAACTGATTTGTAGTATATTTGTAGAATTTTTGTAGATGAAGAGAAAAATTTTGTAGTCAACATTTTAGAAACATAGATTGTAGTTTAAATATAGTATAAATGTAGTAATTTTGTAGATAATCATGAAAACAATATTGCTTTATACATCCTAAAACTGATGTGTAGTTTATTTGTAGATAAATGTAGGAATTTTATAGATATTACCGTAAAATCAGAATTTCATAGAATTTGAAACATAACAAACCTGCACTTGTGTTCTCATTGGTAATAGTCAATTCCATATTGAAATCTCGTACACTTATACATAACGGATACAATCCTAAGTTTTTATTCTCCTTTTTTGTCTCCATATACACACGAACCCCTATATCGTTCCTAATCTCCATTGGAGGACAATTCTCATTCACAATGTATTTGATTTCTACAATTTTTTCCGAAGTATCAATCATTAATTACTCTATAATTGTAGAAATCAACATACTGTAACTTGCATCCTCATCGAGCACAATGCCATCAACTTAAAAATCTCTAAATCTGCCATAGCTATCCCAATTCCCATTTAATTGTAGCATGATTGAGATTTCAGACATGATTGCGTGTCGTTGCTGATGTATTGTTTAATATTTTGTCGCTTTTTTGGATTAAGAAAAAAAGACGAAGAACAGAGTATCGGCAGAATTGATTTCTACAATTTGACTTGAATTTGTTGAATTTTGTCGCTTTTTTGATCAGTGGATTGAGGAAAAAAGTCGACGAGCTCAACTTTTGTAGAACTGATTTCTTCAATTTGATTCGAATTTGTTACGATTTTGTCTTTTTTTGATTTGTGGTTTAAGGAAAAATATCGAAGAACAGAGTTTTTGCAGAAAAGAATCTATGTAATTTGATTTTAAATTGAAGATAAAGGATTTTCATTTCAAATTTGATCTGAAGGTCGCTAAATCAATTAGAATATTCTGTTTCTGATTTGTAGCGCGCCTAATTAGGAATATTCGACTACTAATAATTAGTATTTAATAAATAGTATAATAATTGTAGAAAAAGTGTGAACATGACGGATAAATTAGAAACTATGCACATATTTGGTAATAAAGTTTCATATATGGTATAGGAAGGAAAAAAATCCCTATCTTATTTACAAACTTAAGCTCACATGGACATCCTCTATTGAGAATGCTTAATATGTTGGGCTATGAAATTTTTGACGCAAACTACTAAAAGTCCATAAATCTGTCCCTTAGCAAGAGATTTCACTAGCGCAGTTTAACTTTTGTCCTTGTTAAAAAAGTTTACTACTCCTCTGTTGAGTTATGTTCAACTTGATTATTGAAGAAGAGAAAGTGTCTCCCGATTTTTAAAGCTTTGGGTTGAATCTAATCATTGGCAATTATTGAGATTAGTATTAGAATGTTGGATATAATATTTGCAGTCATTTAAAGTTGATTTGGATCAATTTTAAAGCACAAAAAAAGGAATAATTTTACATAAATACAACTCACTCATCTGACTTGCAACATAACAGCCTAGATACCACTTTGCAAATCTATAGCCCAAAAAATAATAAGCTAATTCCCGAAAAAAGCTTATTTTGCTCCCTCTGTATACAACCAGTTGTTTTCATTCTGTTGATTTCCTTTGATTATTAAGCATTTGATAAAACAATGCAAATCAGCCACAACACAACTCAAAAATCCTGAATAATACATATTATCTGAAGGTAAGAAATTCAAACACTTTTATGTGCAATTGCTGAAGCAATCCAACAGGATAAAAGAAAAATAAAAACTTGGTAAATAAATTGTAGAATCCTTCCAACGCTCATACAACACATTACACGAAAAAGAAGATGAGAAAGAAGTGTCAAACTTCTGTAGAGGCCTCTTACACACTAACAATGTATATACATCCTTATAAATTGAAAAATATATAATTATACAATATTATACACAAATATACACATTTATACACAATTATACAATACTGTATAACTTTGTATAAACATGTATAATAGTGTATAAGAGGTGTTTGTATATCCATATACACAATTATACACTAGTATACAATGTTGATACAAACTGCTACATAGTTATGATTTCTATACAAACCCAATTTCAGATTCGAGACTTCAAGGTCATAATAATAATGACCAGAACTTCAAACTTCAAAATCTTCCAACATTAGTGGTTTTTTTTGGTACAAATCAAGTTTGAGAGCTATTTATTTACAGATCTGTGTGTATTTTCATATTTCTTTCAAAAATCTTCAATATTCTTTTGCTTGCCACCATGGACAACGGAGTAGGAGCCCGAGCCTTCTTAAGCCATTAATGGCAGAATTGCGTGGGGGGGGGGGGTAGAGGAGGGGGAATAAAGCTGTTGTGCTCCTTACAAATTGAAGTTGCTTCAACTATTGACTAAGATAATCTGCGGAAAAGGGGGAGGCAGATATGTAGCAGATGCTGTGTGTTTGTAAGAGAAGCATAATACATTGCTAATGGCTAATTTTAAGAGAGGATGAGGGATCTATGTGGGTTAGAAAGAAAGAAGTGAGAGGCGGTGAGAGAGAAGGGAATGAGGAAAGAAGAAAATAATAAAAACCCTAAACTATGTCTTTAATAGTGGGTTAAAGGCTGAAAAGTTTCTTTCAAATTATGTAAAATATGGGCTAAATAGGGTAAGAGCTTCAAATATGAGCCATTTTCGGTTGGGCTATTAGGTCAAGTGACATGTGCTATAATCCTTTAAAAAAAAAACGTATTTGTAAAATTTCCCATAAACTTCATTCTGAACTTACGACACTATTTATATTTAAGTCCTAACAACACTCCTAGTGCTCCACCGCAATTTATGAATAAATTATTGCAATGTTACAATACAACTTGTACTATACTCTTGGTGATTCGCCAAAATTTATTGCAACCTCATCTCATCAGAAATTCCTGGTGATCCGTCATTAGTTTTGGCAAGGCGAATTTTGTGACATTCGCCCGAAATCAAACTCCAACTTCTATCTCAAAGATATTTCTGCACAACTTTTCAAATGGCACCGAAATAGCTAAGCTTATTTGTGTAACCCATTCATATAAACCTCATCTAGTGGGTCAAGGAGCTTATCACCATGAACAAGTGCCTTAAAGTTTGGACTCTAAATATCCTAACCTTCAAATGCTGGGCCTTAACATGAGCCTCAAACTTGATAATTCTAAAACGGCAAATCCTACGAGAAGAGAGAGAGAGAGAGCGCTTACCATGAAATCTCGAAGAGCGATTGGGCCTACCACGGCTCATTTTGGACTGTTTTTGTAATCGTCTTTGTTCTAATAAGCCGGAGATCTATCGCCGCAACAGTTCCGCGGCTGTTCACTATTCCTTTCCGCCGTGATAATCGCCGCTCGTGGCGGGCCTCGGCAGTACGCTGCGGAGGTGCGACAGATAGTTTACACCTCCTTGAAGCTACGCGGTTGAAAGTTAAAAGTTGAGTTCGAGTAATAGATAGCGGAGTAAGAACAGTGGCGGATGCAAGGTAAAAGAATTTGTCCATAACTTTTGAATAAACTTATGCGTAAAAATATATTAAAATTGGAACAAATAGTATATTTGTACCCATAATTTTAAAAATATAATGGGTTCAATATTAAAAACCTTAAAATTGAACCCATAAACTTTGAATCTTGTATCTGCCCGAGTAAGAATCATTCTAAGTAAAAGAAAGCAGCAAAACGAAAAATATTACTACTACTAGGTGCATATAAGTTAAAAAAGACAGAGAGGGTATTTGACTAAGTTGGTCAAACTGGCTTATAAGCTTTTTTAGGTTTATTTACGTGTTTGATAAATACCCAAAGTGTTTATAAGCCATGTGCTTATAAGCTAAAATCAATCATAAATCATAAGTTGGTCATCCCCAACTTATGGCTTTTTAGCTTATAAACACTTTTAGTTTGACCAAAGTTTTTACTAGTTTATCCCTAATAATATTTTCTAATTCACAAAATATTTTTTCCAAAATAAAATTTCTAACTTTCTTTTCATTTCATATTCGTTTTTCATCTTTTTCTCAACAAAGAAACTTTTTAGTTTATAATCTTTTGTAAAGTTTTCAAGGATATCTTAGTTATTTTAATTAAAAAAATAAAATAAATTATCAGCATTTTTCTACCAAACATATTAACTGCTTATTATCAGTTTCAAAACGTAGACAAACAAGTAAATACTTATTTGAAACATCAGTTTCAAACTTAAAAATATTTTTCAACACTTCAAATTTATCAGCTATTTACGATCAACTAATCCAAACGGGCTCTTAGATTTGACACTAAATCATGCAATAGAAAATAAAATATGAACGGGAGAGTAAGGCTATATATAAATTATAATATAGTAATATACGTAAGAGGTTTTTATTATCCATAATTACCCTCGTTTTTAAGTACAAATATAAATATGAATTGATCTGGTCAAGCAATTCACCTTATTGATAAGATATCTTTATTTTTATTTTTATTATATAATTGCACCAAAAAAGATAAAAGGTAAGGAGACGGTGAAAATTGAACAGTTGCATCTTCCACCAATATTGCCAAATGTAAAATTGTATTATTTCCGTAAGATTAATCAAGATATGCTTAGGGGCTGTACAAAATATTTTTAAAGGTTGAAATAATTTAAGCTAATGAGTAATTGTTGTTGCTTCACTGTAAAATCATTGAGGAATTATTCCTATTGTAACAAAAAATTGTAAAAACAGAAATACCTATTCTATCGATTTACCACTATAAGCTATAATGAGGTGGTAAATATCTCTTCATCTTTAATAAAAAATTCAAATTTCGATTCAAATTATCTTTGGCAAGGAGTATTTTACCCCAAAATGGGACTTCCAAGTGTGAACTGGATGAGTATCAGATCCTAAAGTGCACGGACGGCTCAATGGAATTGGTGCATTCATGCGCTTTACCCTTAAACCACCGCTGCTAAAGTGAATATTGAATACCTAATAAAAAAAAACAAAAAAATCTATCTGAGTCTAAAGGTTCTTCTAGTCGGGAATTTAGAATTAAAAAAAGAAAAGAAAAGTAGAACAACAAATTTAGAAGGACTGTCTGAGTAAGAAACAAATCCTTCAATTTGAAAGTTCATGTACCCAATCCTCCTATCCTTTAGTTCATTTTGTAGGATCAACAGAGAAAGAAATTAAGCAGAGATGCAAAAGAACAAACTAGAAACTTAAAGAAGTACAACCAACAACAACAACAACCCAGTATAATCCCACTTAGTGGAGTCTGGGGAGGATAGTGTGTACGCAGACCTTACCCCTACCCTGAGGTAGAGAGGTTGTTTTCAAATAGACCCCCGGCATCCTTCCCTCCAAGAGCTTCCCACCTTGCTCTTGGGGAGACTCGAACTCACAACCTCTTGGTTGGAAGTGGAGGTTGCTTACCATCATAGCAACCCCTCTTGTCTAGAAACTTAAAGAAGTAACTTAGAAAAACACCTATTAAATGATCTGTTTCTTGCTTTGTTTATAATTTTGTGTAATCAAGAAAAAATAAATAGATCACATACCTTTAAGGAATAGCCATCATAATCCTCTGGGGTACACCACCCAATGCTCAAAAAGCACACAAAGAGAAATTGTTGATAATTAGCTTGAGAGAGATCTAAACATTTGAGTTGTGATATTTAAGCTCACACATTTTACATTTAAATATGGGTTATTAAAGAAGCTTTGAATTAGTATTCAGTCTAATATTGCAGCTGTCATATATCGTTTTTGAATATGATGACCCTATAGCCAGTGAAATGATTGATGTATTACAAACAACAGTAGTTTCCTAAAAGAGGATAGGGTCAAAGAAAATGTGAACCTAATCTTGGGGTGAAGTTGACATGTCTCTAACTAAAAAATCTTTCCCTTCTATTTGGTTCATTCAACCATGACCAAATCTTCATTTTGTGGTTGATTTAATTTTTCCTAGGATTTATAAATTACAATATTTTGGGTTAGTAACTCTTATTTAAATCTCTATTTCTATAAATATATATAAATTTTATCTTTATATTCAAGGGTGCGAATAATGATTAACAAAGTAGGTGCAAACCTTGAAGACTAAGGTTTGAATATTTTCAACAAATATATATATATAAAAAAAATATACTCAATTGGAAAAGTTACCTAATACATATGCGTTTGGAAGGTACCAAGTGTGTAATATAATAGTCGAGCTACGTATAACTGGACACCACCCTTGCTTAAATTTTTTTTATCTTTATAACATAATTTAATCAGCATATAAAACAAATTTTAAAAATGATGAATATAAACCTACAGGTTCAAAATAGAAGGATAATTCTTTTATGGTTTAAAGAAGTACATATACATTAGTCTCGCAATAATTCGGTATCAACATCAAATTTACGGTTTAAACTTCCCAACGCATTGAAAACAGTGAGTTATTTGCTTTTCTTATAAAATGATTTTGCAGACATATATCCTGTTATAAGTACTCCGAATACCTAATTTCATCGAGTATTTACTCAGTTCGATGTTACATAATTTTCAGAAAATATGCCAACTATTGTTGACTGTAACTTTTCCAAAGTCTAAGGTTTAGGTTGGTGTAAATGGAACAGGAGTTTACATTGCCAACTCAAAATTAAGATTTTCTTGCCAGACATACCACCACAATTTAGAATTAGATTCGGTCTTACAACTAAATACTACTAGTAATATAATAACCAATAAAATTCAAAAGAATCTTTGACTTTCATCTTTTGTTAAGACTGTGTGGGTCAAAATCTTGCTAAGGAAGTCGGGCGTGGAAAGAACGTAAAGTGAAAGACTGTGTCCCGAATTGGGCAGATGAGACGAGGTCGACCAAAACCTAATAATGAGCAATCGCAGAGCGAGTCGTAGAGGTCGAGGCCGAATAGCGAAAGATAGGAATAACGGCTAGTGTAGTCTTGGGACTAGTACGAGAATATTCTCCTGAATATTCCCTTTGTTGTACTTTTTAGGGTATTTAGAGAATATCCCATATAAATAGTAAGGGAGAGAGAAGAAAATGGGCACGTGAGATTGAATCTGAGAACACTATTGTAAGAAGTTGACCATTGAAAGAATATACAAACTTTATCTTTCCATAGTGATTGATTTCAGCGATTATTCTTCCTTTTTACTCACATGATCCAAGAAAACATTGCTTATATTCTTGTTCACTGCCATATCTCGTTGTCAGAAGGAAGAATCTTCCACATCATTTGATATTTGGGTGAGGTGTTCTTCTTATTTATATTTATTGTTATTTCTCATATTTATTGCGCATTACTCACCCTTCATTTACTCCTTAAAAGCGTGCATTTAATGACTGAATATGCTGGTATAACCATTTGACAAATAGCCTCACTCTAACTCTAATCTCAGATCTAGAACTTATTATATTTAACTAGCATTTACCCATCATCATTCACTTAATTAGTTTAACAAAAAGATTTAAGACTTTTTGGTCAAACCATTTAGTGCCACTTGTGGGGATTTTCTAGTTAAAAGTTTTAGTTTTTTCTAGATCTAAAAAAAACAACGCACAAAAACTCTGCACAGTCCTGTTTCTCGTTGTTTGCACAGATTTGACATGGCAGGCAATGGGGAAGAAAAGAGAAAGGCGATAGCCAATCTCACCGCTAATCTCCTAAACACCATCGACGAAGCTCAAGGAGAGGACGAGGAGAACACGACACTAAGCGCCTCACCCAGGCGAAGTGATTCACCCCCTCCTCATGGCAGGGTTACTGATTCTCATGGAAAAGGAGCCTCTACGTCCACTGCGGAAGAAGCACCACCAGCGGTAAAGAAGCTACTAGAAGCATGGCTAATGAATACACTGAACAACATGCTAGATAAACCCACTCAGAGGGCGAGGAGAGGGAGTGTGCGAGTCAACATCGCTACAACAACCAATGAGCAGCACACCTAACCTCCCACGACAAGTACTACTCACCCTGTTAATGATGAAGGTAACGACGCCTCACTGCTATTTTAGAAAAATGGAAGAGATGAAAAACAAGAATAAGGCACTCCATAACCAAATGAGGGAGCATCAATAAAGGGTAGATAAGATACCGGGCACCCCAAAACTCCTACCAAAATGGGACGCCGGTCGGTTCATGGAACAATCATTTAGCGATGAGGCCGTGCCACATGTTATACCAAAAACTTTCAAAATGCCGACATATTTGAAAATATATGACGGCACAACGGATCAGGAGGATCACGTGACCCACTATGTCACTGCAGTGAAAGGTAACGACCTTGCAAAAGAACAAGTATCATCCATATTGCTGAAGAAATTTGGAGAGACCTAACTTGGTACTCGTAGTTACTTGCGCACTCCATAGAAACGTTCGAAGAAATGGATGACAATGTGACGACCCGAGCCGTCGTCTCATGAGTTACCTCTCCATTTCTCCCATTTTCTGCTTCTTTATGCTTCACTTTCTGTATTTGGTGTGATCGAGTTGATTTGGATTGGTTTGGGTAGGAAATGAGACACTTAGTCTCTTTAAGGAAAGCCTAGTTTAGAAAAGTCAACCAGATGTTGACTTATGAGTTAGAGGGATCAGATGTGATTTTCGGTGGTTCGGTTAGCTTTGGGGGATGATTTATGACTTAGGAGTGTGATCGGAAGTGGTTTTGGAGGTCCGGTGTAGAAATAGGCTTGAATTGGAGAAGTTAGTATTTTGGCGAATTCCGGTTGATAGGTGAGATTTTGATCCGAGGGTCGGAATGGAATTCCGAGAGTTGTTGTAGCTTCGTTATGTTATTTGGGATGTATGTGTAAAATTTCAGGTCATTCGGAGGTGGTTTGATTGGATTTTTGATCGAATGCGTATTTTAGAAGATTTTAGAAAATTAGGCTTGAATTCGATGTGATTTAGTAGATTTGGTATTGTTTGAGGTGTTTTGATGATTGGAACAAGTTTGAATAAGGTATTGGGTCATGTTTGTGTTTTTGGTTGAGGTCCCGGGGGCCTCGGGGTGATTTCGGATGGTTAACGGGAAGTTTTGGACTTGTGTAACTCAGAACTTGCTGCTACTTCTAGTATTTCCGCTTCTTCGGAATTGGGACCGTAGAAGCAGTGTAGCCCATGCGAAGAGGAGGCCGCAGAAGCGAGGGTTGGCCTGGTGAGCTATTTCCGCAGAAGCGGACTAGGAGCTGCATGTGCGAAGCCGCAGATGCGAGATTTCGACCGCAGAAGCGATTCTAGGGAGGCTAAGTGATTTTCACGGATGCGGAGTTTTGACCGCAGAAATGGTACCGCGGAAGCGGTAATTTAACCGCAGAAGCGGTTATGTCTGGGCAGAAGGTATTTAAGTTCTTCTTCGCGAATTTTTGAAGGGTTAGTCATTTTCACTTCGGACTTGGAGAATTGTGGGCGATTTTAAAGAGGGATTTCAAGGAGCTTCGATAAGCTAAGGATTCTTGGACCTCAAACACGATTCTATGGTGTTACTTCATGAATTGGGACTGAAAATTTAAGGAATTAATGGACAAAAAAATGGTGGTTTAGGGCTTGAACTTAAGAGAGCATAAATTAAGGATTTGAAGGGCCAATTGAACTCCGATTCTTGTGATTTTGATATGTATGAACTCGCGGGGAGATAAGGAGTCTAATGATGTGAAAATTTCTGAGTTTTGAGAAGTGGGCCCGGGGGTTCAGGTTTTGCTAATTTCGGGAATTTTGATATTTTTCGATTGTTTTCGATTGGGTTTTGTTCCCTTAGCATATTGTGACGTATTCGTTGTGGTTTTGGTCAGATTCAACGCGCGAGGAGGCCGATTTGGGAGGCAAGGGCATAGCGAGCTAGAGTTTTGGCCGGTTTGAGGTGAGTAATGACTGTAAATGATGTCCTGAGAGTTTGAAAATCCGGATTTGCACATCGTAGTGCTATATAGAGGTGAGACATGCACTTGATGATGAGCGTGGGGTCGTTTACTATTGTGGATTGTGACTTGGTCCATCCTGAGTGACGTTTTTACCGCGTATTTGATTAAAGATTATTTGTTATCCTCATTATTTGGATTGATTTCCATATTTGGGCTTCGTGCCAACTATTTGAACCCTCTGGGGAGTTTTATCACTATTTCCTCATTATTTAGACTTACTACTTGAACTCAGTCGTACCGTTTTCCACTGTTTTACAACTCAGCCACTTTTACTCGGTTTTTGAAACTAAAAAGATATATTAAATGATGTTTTGGGATGGGAACTACTGTTTTACTAAATGCCCGAGAGGCTTATATGATTTTTGGGCTGAGTATGGCCAAGGGCCAGATGTGAGGATACTATGGGATTGGGCTGCGCACCGCAACAGTATTATGTTGATATTGATATGAGGCCGAGGTCCTAGTTGATGCCACAAGATGGCTTGATATTGTGCTTGGTCCGTAAGGGGCCCCTCCCGAAGTTTGCACACCCTCAGTGAGCGCCGTCGATGATTAATATACGGATCGAGCTGCACGCCACAGCGGGTACTATAGGGTACCGTTATATGTGTTGATTTTCGTTATATGTCTGTCACTTAACTGCTTATTTGTTGTAGCATCTCCATATTTCGTTTCCATTGGTTTATTGCTTTCATATTACTTGTTTAAACTACCGCATTATAGATTACTCTGTGATTTCTTATTCTCAGTCATTATTTATGCTTATTACTCACTGGGTCGGAGTACTCACATTACTCCCTGCACCTTGCGTGCAGATCCAGGTTTCCAGAGGCTGAGTGAGGATATTGAGTCGATCAGTTCATATCTGGGAGCATCGAGGTAGCTGCACGGCGTCCGCAGCCTAGATCTCTCCCTTCTATCCTTTCGTTTTATCCACATTTCCTAAACTGATTATGTATTAGGCTGTTAAACTTGTGCTAGAGGCTCGAGACTTGTGCACCAGATCTGTATGGGTTATGTAGTGGTATTATCATCTGAATTTCCGCATATTTGACTCGTTGTCCTAAACTTTTATTATGATAAATTGGCAATTTAACTATGTTAGCTAATAATGAATTGTATAAGAAATGGGTCGAGGTTGTTAGTTGGTCAGGCTTGCCTAGCAGTATGTTGGGCGTCATCACGACCGGGGTTGGGGTCGTAACAAGTTGGTATCAGAGCCTAGGTTACATAGGTCTCACAAGTCATGAGCCGGTTTAGTAGAGTCTCGTGGATCGGTACGGAGACGTCTGTATTTATCCTCGAGAGGTTGCAGGACCTTTAGGAAAAACTTCACATCCTTGAAATTCTATCGTGCGACTTTGTTTATTCGAGAACTAAACTTCGATCATTCTATTCTCTCACAGATGGTGAGGACGCGAGCTACCAGACGAGGTGGACGACCACCAGTGCCACCCACTGGGGCCCCAGAGGCTGTGGATGCGGTCGTGGACGTGGCAGAGGCAGAGCAGCGAGGGAAGAACTTGTTGATCTACCAGCTGCCCCAGCTTTGGATCAGGCTCCAGCAACACCAGTTCAGGCACCAGCTGTGCCCATCCAGATTTCGGGTCTTCAGGAGGCCTTGGCACAGATCTTATCGGTTTGCACTGGCTTGGCTCAGGCAGTTTCAGCCACTACTGCAGCAACTACTTCACAGGCCGGGGGAGACAATCAGACCCCCGCTGCTCGCACACCAGAGCAAGTAGTGCAGGGACTACAGACGCCGGGGGCACCTCTAGCTCAGCCGGTTGCGCCAGTTCAGGAGTTCGTAGTACCAGCCATGCCAGATGATGAGCAACGTCATCTTGAGAGGTTTGGTAGGCTCCAGCCTCCGTCGTTTAGTGGCGCTGAGGGCGAGGATGCCCAAGGTTTTCTTGACAAGTGTCAGCGGATGCTCCGTACAACAGGGATTCTTGAGTCTAGTGGTGTGGCATTTACCACCTTTCAGTTCTTGGGAGCTGCCTTTACTTGGTGGGAGGATTTTGAGAGGCGTAGGCCTGTTGGTGAAACACTTCTTTCTTGGCAGCAGTTCTCCGCTCTCTTCTTGGAGAAGTATGTACCGCAGTTGTTACACCTCCTTTTCCGCCCCCGCGAGGGGTGAAGGAGTTTTTCCAATTAAAGGACAATCGAAACGGGATTTGTTTATTTATTTCAGAGTCGCCACTTGGGAGATTTAGGGTGTCCCAAGTCACCAATTTAATCCCGAATCGAGGAAAAGAATGACTCTGTATTACAGTCCGCGAACCAGAAATCCGGATAAGGAATTCTGTTAACCCGGGAGAAGGTGTTAGGCATTCCCGAGTTCCGTGGTTCTAGCACGGTCGCTCAACTGTCATATTCGGCTTGTTTATCTGATTTTATACAATTATGCGCTCATGTGCAAGTTTTAACTCTTTACCGCTTTTATTATTATATTTTTTAAAAGAATGTGAACATCGTTTAAAAACATGTCTTTGGATTACGTCACATGAAATGCACCCGCAATCCGGAACACATTTTTATTCAATGTTTTGGGATTTGGATTTGGGTCGCATGAAATGCACACCCGAGTTTAAGAAGGTAAGATTATTAAAATGCGCGCCTAAAGCGATTAGCGTATTTATTATTTTGGGTAAGGCCGTGGAGTTCGCTAAGCGGCCGATCCCGAGTTCTAAATAATTAAAGCATACATTTTGTGAGGGCCCCGCAATCTGTACGTTTTATTTGGCGAGGCTCGTTTCATTTTTATTTAAAAGGATAATCCTATAGTGACTACATTTTTTCTATTAAGTTCGTTTTCTAAAATAAATGAAGAAAAGGTCCTACTTTATTTACATACTTTCGAGTTATTATAGTCAAGTTTCGAAAATGAGTCGTTTAAAGAGTTTACATGGACAACGGATATAATGTTCTATATACAGACAGTAAAAGAAAGAAAAGACTACATTAAACTACAACTTCAAATCTTTCTCATTTTTGCATTCATGCTTCGAGTGGCTTACAAGATGAACTAGTGTATCAGTTTGTGTACCTGGTATTTGGAAAGCAAGGAAAGAAGATGAAGATCAGTAGAAGCAGCAGAAGTGTAAATACACAGCAACAACAGCAACCCAGCATCAATTCAACCCAGATTCAAGGCCCAGAAAACTTTGAAGAAAAACCGATCAACTCAATAGAACAAACCTAAAAGTTTGTAAACAAACTAAACAGCAACAACCCACGCGTGTATTAAACTTGAAAACTAAACACGTTTCTCACTTTGTTTTTGTTTTCTCTTTTTAAACTCTCCAACACTCTCTTAGGATTTTCAGAATATCTTTCTCTCTTTCTAAGTAAGTCTTTTTAGTTCAAGTCTTTTCTCTCTAGTCTTAAAGCTCCTTTTTTTAAAATGTGTCAAATGACTATATATATAACAAGACTCTTGTCTTGAATCCCCAACCCGAAATATTCCCCCAATTGCATGATTTGTCCCCACTAATTAATGTTTTTTTTTATTTTAAACCTTGTCCCCCATGCTTAACATAAATAATTACATTATTCCCACCCCACTACATTATGTCTTGTCCCCCATTATATTAAACAATTATATCAACCACACCCATTACATCTTGTCCCCCATGCTTAACATAAACAATTACATTATTCCCCCACTAATTTATGTCTTGTCCCCCATTATATTAAATAATTGTTCAAATGTTCAATTCCAAAAATACCCCTCCGACCTTACTGAAATTACCATTTTACCCCTGAACGTACTGCAAATTACCAAACTACCCCCATCATCTATAACCAATCACCTAATCAATTTCAACCAAAATACAGCAAATATGACCAATTTCTAAACAAATTTCAACAATAAATCTCATGAACACATTGAATCATACAGCTTCAAATTAATGGGAATAAGTTAACCATATTGGGAACCAATCCTGGTTAACTTAGACCAAAAATGAATGAGCAAAGAGACAACAATATCAACAACAAAATACATGATTCAAACTAAATCAACAAATCAAAAACCAAAACCAAAAACTCACATTAAATCATTGGGGTTACAAACTAACTTCAAACAAAGATGAACATGAATTAAATCTATTTTAAACAACAAACATGACAGATTCAAATGATTTAACCAACATTAACAATTTCTGAAAAAATACATAACAACACATGAAACAAACTGAAGAAATAATTAATTAAACTTCAATTTGAATCTAACGACATTAAACTAACAATTTCACATGAACAAACTGAAAAATTAACAAAACAATGAACACGAACAAAACAAAAATCAAACATTTACCGATTTTAGATTCGAGAATATCAAAAACAAAATACGGACAAAAGTGAAACTCAAAACCCACTAACCGGATCGGAATCACGAACAACGACTGACCAACGACGAACTCGAACTGTGTATGGACTGTTTCGACAAACCCCGACCAAAGTGAAGCAGCGACGAGCTACTGTGATGGAGAAGTCGAAGAAGAAGGCAGCATTTGGACTGTTGTTCGCTGGACGAAGCAGCAGGCGACGGGGAGAGGCTGTTAGTGTTCGACGAGCAGCAATGTTCGATGAAGGAGCAGCAGTGTTCGATGAAGGAACATGAGTGTTCGACGAGCAACTGGGGAGGTGAAGGAGGCAGTCATGCGACGGGGAGAGGCATCAGCTATGGTGGCCTGGTATGGGTGGTTGGGAGGAGCTGCTCGACGCCTTGGCTTGGTCGTAGCAGAAGCAGCAGGAAGCAGAAGCAGATGTTTGGACAACACACAATCGAGCTTGGAGCTTACGTCGTTCATGACGGACGAAGCAGTGTCAGTGGTCGTTTGTGGCTGGTCATTGTTCGTTGAAGAAGTAGCAGAATGGGTTCCGTTTGGATGTAGCAGAAGATGCAATGGTAAAGCAACCATGGACATTGGTTGTTTCTGCCATGGATGTCGAGACGAAGCTCGAAGGTGGTCATTTGGTTTTAATGGCGGACGGGGGTCGACTTGGGTGGTCCGACGACGGGGGAAGCTGGACGAAACAGCAGGGGTCGTTTGGGCGTGAAGGAGAAGACGATGGAGGCTCGGGCAGCCATTGGAGGGGGAGCTTGGAGGGTTTTGGAGAAGAAGAGGGAAAGAGAGAGGGGGCGGATGGTTTTTTTGGTTTTTTAGGGTTTTTTGGTTTTTTTGTTTTGCTTTGTGTAAGATAGGGGGGTGTTGGGTATTTGGGTTATGGACCGGGTCGACCCGATTTGAAATGGACCAGGTCATGGGGAAGGTTGGGTATTTTTTGGGCTTGTGGCTTGAATTTGAAAAAGAGCCCAATTCCGATTTTCTTTATATTTTGCTCTCTTTTCTTCTTTTATTTTTCTAAAACTAATTCTAAAAATCCTTAAATTATTATTAAGTTATAAAAGCGCAAATTAACTCCCAATAACAATTAACGCATAATTAAGTAATAATTAAGCATAAAATTGTACATTTGGACATTAAATGCTAAAAATGCAAAAGATGCCTAATTTTGTAATTTTCAATTTTTGTAAAACAAACTTAATTTCTAACAATTGTAGAATTAAATCCTACATGCAAAATGCGGCATATTTCTGTATTTTTTATTAATTTAACAAATAAACATGCACAGACAAATACAAATAATTAACCAAAATGTCACAAAAATTCTCAAAATTGCACACCAAGGAGAATCATTTTATTTTGAATTTTTTGGGAGTAATTCTTTCATAGGGCAAAAATCACGTGCTTACAGCTGCCCCTCTTTGCCCGAAGACACGAAGGGTTTTCGTGCAAAGATAAAGTGAGCGATTTTTGCCCATCCGAGTACTCCGTGTGAAGCATTTTTTTTGAAAAAGATTTAACCGAACCTTTGCTTCAAAGGTTTCCTACATATCCCTGGCTAGAGGGGAATCAGGTTAATGTAGTTCGGGAAGTTTTGGTAGCTGGGACTACCATGGGACTGCAATGTTACTGCTGTTGCATGCCATTACCACTGCTTACCGATCTCCTTGTTACACCGTGCTTAAGAGAAAACAAGAAGCTAGGCTAGACTACGGATCATAAGATCTCATCTATCTTCAACTTGTTCTTGTTGCCTTGCTTTCTTGTCGGCTTGTGTTTCTTCCGGTGCTTTTCTTCCGAGACTTTGGGGATGACACTGGCCTTTTGCTTTTCTGAATACCAGTTTTCATCATTTTGTTCGGTCCGCTGGGGATATGGCTTTCTTCATTAAGCTTTTCGGCGGTTCCTCTGGGGATACGGCTCTCTTCATCAGATCTGTTATGCTGGGCATAATTTAATGTTCACAGGCCGCTTCTTTCAAGACGCGTCTTTTCTTCCTTTTGACTCATGCGCTTGAACTTGTGCTGGGACCTCTTGTTGCAACCTTCTGCTTTCCGGTGCTGGGGATTTTTATTGTTTCCTGCTGGGGATTCCTGTTGTAACCTTTGCCTTCCGGTGGGGTTACTGATTTCAAGATCAGAAGTATAAGACTCAAAAGTATTCCTCTCGTTATACAGGTGGGCACCTGAATGCAAAAATATGAAATGTGTGCCCGCAATATACTGGTCGGCGACCTAGGGCATGAAATGAAAAGACGGAAATGTATTCCCGCATTATACTGGTGGGCGACCTAAAGCATGAAATGAAAAGACAGAAATGTATTCCCGCATTATACTGGTGGGCGACCTAGAACATGAGATGAAAAGACAGAAATGTATTCCCGCATTATACTGGTGGGCGACATAGAACATGAAATGAAAAGACAGAAATGTATTCCCGCATTATACTGGTGGGCGACCTAGAACATGAAATGAAAAGACAAAAGTGTATTCCCGCATTATACTGGTGGGTGACCTAGGACAGGAAATGAAAACAGAAATGCATACCCTCATTATACTGGTGGGCGACCTAGGATAGGAAATGTAAAGACTGAAATGTATACCCTCATTATACTGGTGGGCGACCTAGAACATGAAATGAAAACAGCATACCCTCATTATACCGGTGGGCGACCTAGGACAGGAAATGAAAACAGAAATGTATACCCTTATTATACTGGTGGGCGACCTAGGATAGGAAATGTAAATAGAAATGCATACCCTCATTATACTGGTGGGCGACCTAGGACAGGAAATGAAAAAAGAAATGTATACCCTCATTATACTGGTGGGCGACCTAGGACAGGAAATGTAAAGACTGAAATGTATACCCTCATTATACTGGTGGGCGACCTAGGACAGGAAATGTAAAGACTGAAATGTATACCCTCATTATACTGGTGGGCGACCTAGAGCATGAAATGAAAACAGCATACCCTCATAATACTGGTGGGCGACCTAGGATAGGAAATGAAAACAGAAATGTATACCCTCATTATACTGGTGGGCGACCTAGGACAGGAAATGAAAAATGTATACCCTCATTATACTGGTGGGCGACCTAGGATAGGAAATGAAAACAGAAATGTATACCCTCATTATACTGGTGGGCGACCTAGGACAGGAAATGAAAAATTGAAATGTATACCCTCATTATACTGGTGGGCGACCTAGGACATGAAATGAAAAATGCATATCCTCATTATACTGGTGGGTGACCTAGGACAGAAAATGAAAATAGAAATGCATACCCTCATTATACTGGTGGGCGACCTAGGACAGGAAATGAAAAATGCATACCCTCATTATACAGGTGGGCGACCTAGGACAAGAAATGAAAATAGAAATGTATACCCTCATTATACTGGTGGGCGACCTAGGACATGAAATGAAAAATGCATACCCTCATTATACTGGTGGGCGACCTAGGACATGAAACGAAAAATGCATACCCTCATTATACTGGTGGGCGACCTAGGATAGGAAATGAAAAATGCATACCCTCATTATACTGGTGGGCGACCTAGGACAGGAAATGAAAAATGCATACCCTCATTATACTGGTGGTCGACCTAGGACAGGAAATGAAAAATGCATACCCTCATTATACTGGTGGGCGACCTAGGACATGAAATGAAAAATGCATATCCTCATTATACTGGTGGGTGACCTAGGACAGGAAATGAAAAGAGAAATGCATACCCTCATTATACTGGTGGGCGACCTATGACAGGATTGAAAAATGCATACTCTCATTATACTGGTGGGCGACCTAGGACAAGAAATGAAAATAGAAATGTATACCCTCATTATACTGGTGGGCGACCTAGGACATGAAATGAAAAATGCATACCCTCATTATACTGGTGGGCGACCTAGGACAGGAAATGAAAACAGAACTAGATACCCTCATTATACTGGTGGGCGACCTAGGACATGAAACGAAAAATGCATACCCTCATTATACTGGTGGGCGACCTAGGATAGGAAATGAAAAATGCATACCCTCATTATACTGGTGGGCGACCTAGGACAGGAAATGAAAAATGCATACCCTCATTATACTGGTGGGCGACCTAGGACAGGAAATGAAAAATGCATACCCTCATTATACTGGTGGGTGACCTAGGACAGGAAATGAAAATAGAACTGTATACCCTCATTATACTGGTGGGCGACCTAGGACATGAAATGAAGACTGAAATGTATTCCTCTCGTTATACAGGTGGGCGCCTGTCTTCAACAAAAAACTTTGAAAATAAAATGCCATTCCTTTCTTTAGGTTGGCAAGATTTCAACAACTTTAAAAATAAAGCGTCTTTCCTCTCTTCAGGCGGGCTCCTGACTTCAACAAACAACTTTGAAAATAAAATGCCATTCCTTTCTTAAGGTTGGCGAGATTTTAACAACTTTAAAAATAAAACGCCTTTCCTCTCTTCAGGCGGGCTCCTGACTTCAACAACTACTTTGAAAATAAAATCCTATTTGAGGGCGGATGAACCCAAAATATCCTATTCGAGGGCAGATGAACCCAAACATATCCTATTCGAGGGCGGATGAACCCGACATATCCTATTTGAGGGCGGATGAACCCGACATATCCTATTTGAGGGCGGATGAACCCGACATATCCTATTTGAGGGCGGATGAACCCGACATATCCTATTTGAGGGAGGATGAACCCGACATATCCTATTTGAGGGCGGATGAACCCGACATATCCTATTTGAGGGCGGATGAACCCAAACATATCCTATTTGAGGGCGGATGAACCCGACATATCCTATTTGAGGGCGGATGAACCCGACATATCCTATTTGAGGGCGGATGAACCCGACATATCCTATTTGAGGGCGGATGAACCCGACATATCCTATTTGAGGGCGGATGAACCCGACATATCCTATTTGAGGGCGGATGAACCCGACATATCCTATTTGAGGGCGGATGAACCCGACATATCCTATTTGAGGGCGGATGAACCCGACATATCCTATTTGAGGGCGGATGAACCCGACATATCCTATTTGAGGGCGGATAAACCCGACATATCCTATTTGAGGGCGGATGAACCCGACATATCCTATTTGAGGGCGGATGAACCGACATATCCTATTTGAGGGCGGATGAACCCGACATATCCAATTTGAGGGCGGATGAACCCAACATATCCAATTTGAGGGCGGATGATCCCGACATATCCAATTTGAGGGCGGATGAACCCAACATATCCTATTTGAGGGCGGATGAACCCAAAATATCCTATTTGAGGGCGGATGAACCCGACATATCCTATTCGAGGGCGGATGAACCCCACATATTCTATTCGAGGGCGGATGAACCCGAAATATCCTATTCGAGGGCGGATGAACCCGAAATATCCTATTCGAGGGCAGATGAACCCGACATATCCTATTCGAGGGCGGATGAACCCGACATATCCTATTCGAGGGCGGATGAACCCAACATATCCTATTCGTGGGCAGATGAACCCGACATATCCTATTCGAGGGCGGATGAACCCGACATATCCTATTCGAGGGCGGATGAACCCGAAATATCCTATTCGAGGGCGGATGAACCCGACATATCCTATTCGAGGGAGGATGAACCCGACATATCCTATTCGAGGGCGGATGAACCCGACATATCCTATTCGAGGGCGGATGAACCCGACATATCCTATTTGAGGGCGGATGAACCCCACATATCCTATTTGAGGGCGGATGAACCCGACATATCCTATTTGAGGGCCGATGAACCCGACATATCCAATTTGAGGACGGATGAACCCAACATATCCTATTTGAGGGCGGATGAACACGACATATCCTATTCGAGGGCGGATGAACCCAACATATCCTATTCGAGGGCGGATGAACCCAAAATATCCTATTCGAGGGCGGATGAACCCGAAATATCCTATTCGAGGGCGGATGGACCCGACATTTCCTATTCGAGGGCGGATGAACCCGACATATCCTATTCGAGGGCGGATGAACCTGACATATCCGATTCAAGGGCGGATGAACCCGACATATCCTATTCGAGGGAGGATGAACCCGACATATCCTATTCGAGGGCGGATGAACCCGAAATATCCTATTCGAGGGAGGATGAACACGAAATATCCTATTCGAGGGCGGATGAACCCGACATATCCTCAAAACTTGAAAATGTCTTACCTCAAAACTTGCTGGGGATAACACTGCTGGGGAATTATTTACTTACCTGTTGGGGGATAAAATGTTATCAGCTGGGGATAATGCTATCGAGGATAACACTGCTGGGGGATTCTGATTCCTTCAGAACTAGTGCTTCACTCTTCGGAAGGCTGCTGGGAATGATACTGGCCTTTTGCTTTTTCCGAGCACAAGTTTCATCCTTTTGTTCTGTCCGCTGGGGAACAACTTCTTTTATTAAAACTTGTTACGCTGGGGTTAAAACTGGTTCAAAGACCACTTTCTTTGAGACTGGTGCTATCTTTATTCTTCTCCGAATGGGTATCTGACTTCCAGAAAATTTTCTAAATGAAAGGAAAATTTTCTGCCCCAGTTTGACGGCCTCCCTTATGGCATGCCTTCCCTCCATCAATGCCATTTCCTTTTAAGATTCGACTATGGTGGTTGGTTGTGATACTCCTACTGGGGATGATTTTTCCCTTTCTCCTTCCCTACTCTGCGTTCCAAAAAACTTGCTGGGGATGATATTATTTGCTAGGAATGATCCCTTTCTGCTGGGGATATCCCTCTTCTTTGTGGAATAGTTCGGAAACTGTCATTTTCCCGACCTTTTAGTCTCGTATGAATTTCCCAAATCATGTACATTGCTCTTCTTGATTTGTCCCCGGGCCTTGGCCTTGAGGTTTATAACCTTTGATTTCGGCAAGGATATCCCTCTTGACATTCGTCAATCTTTTTGTCAATTCCCTTTTGCTGGGGATATCTTTCTTGACACTGGCCTCGCGCTTGTTCCTTGCTGACTATACCACTTGGATGTACTAGTCAGATTTCATCTTGTATAATTGGAAAGCTGATGGCAGATTTTGAAGTCATTTCTCACTTGTTCTGACCAAATAGACTATACTGGGGAATTTTCTATGAAAGGAGAAAGATAAACAAAAAGGAAACCGAATAAAAGACAAAGGAAAAAGATGACTCTTTAACAAGAGAAACTATAAATAAAAACCTATAAAACGCAGATACCGACTCTAATGGTCATGACATGCGCATGTGGCCTATCCTCTACCGTCAATCGTCTTTCAAGATCTTCGCTTGGCGATTCTCTATCTGATTCTCAATCTTATTCGACTTGTAGTGCCCGAAGGGTTTTCACTATCAAGCCTCTCTCATTTTGGTTTTTCTCTTAGCTTTCATCGCCTTATGGTGCCCATGAAGATTTTCACCGATAAGACTCTCTCATTTGTATCACTTTCTAGTTGGGGATTTGGAGTGTTGCCGATATGATTCTCTCTGCTGGAGATTAGAGTCCTTTCTGTTGTGGAATAAAGTGTTATGTTCACCGGTAAAACTCTCATTTGTCTGACTTAGCATCTTTTGCAGACTGATCAAAAGGTCTTTCTTTGGACCGTAATGTGGGGTTTTGGATAGGGCTAGAAAGAAAGGGTATTAAAGGCTCAAAAAACAAATCAGTTTGGGGTTCAAAATTACAACCTTCGGAACCATATTTGTTTACAACAAGCGCAACCCTTGCCCCAGTTTCTTGCTTGGGGATTTTTTATTTTTGTTATACTATGTTACATTATGCATACTATGCATATTATGCACCCTATGACCGAGCCGTGAGGCGCCTACGTATCCTATTTGAGGAATCCGGTCAAACGTAGTTCCCAATTCCTCTTTTTTCATTTGACTTTCTTTTGTTTTTTTTGTTAGCATTTTTCTTTTCTTTTCTCTTTTTTTCGTTTTGTTGTTTTCTTTTCTTTCTCTCTTTTTTTTCTTTTTATCTTCCATGTTTTGTGTTTCTAACCTGTTGTTACCGCTTCCGAATGAGGGGTATGAAAGAAAAATAAATAAGGCTCAAAAGGGGTAACGAAGGATAAAGTGTTTAGGTAGCAGAACAAAATGCCTTCGTCATTCCAGTCTTCAAAACATGCCAAGTGCAAACAACATAATTTAAACAAAGATTTGTAGCCTCTTCTGATGGTGCTGGACTTGACAATTATATTCACATTTGCTTTTCCATTTGTCATTTCTAAAGCACCGTTGGGCGACACTCTCATTCTCATTATTACGAACAACCCTCATGCCAATTTGGCGAATCTTGCTTTTAACGGTTTTCTTTGTGTTTAACTTGCCCTAGTTTCACATGAATCGAGCTCCGAATAATCTCAAACCGTCCTTATTTCCTTTAAATGTTCTGATCACCTTTCCGGGGTTTTATGATTAACCTTTAAGATTAGGCCCAAATTGTGTGCGCATGTCATGTCACGAGAATCAGCGCTGAACAAAAATGATAAAAGGACTAAACAAAAAGATGACTGGAAATAATAAAAGACCGGATTTTGCATTAGACTACCGGTGAAATGGTTTGAATAACAAAACAAACAAAAACAAACCAGAATAAAATCCTAAAACAACCTGGACAAAACTTAAACAAACCGCTATGACAAATGGAAAGATAAGAAAGTTTGACACAAGACAATATCCGAATTACAACACTAATAATCCGGACAACAGAAATGACAACAAAATAAGCCACCAAAAGCTTCTCTCTTGCTAACCAAGGAACGGAGCGTCCTCCCACTTCATCAAAACTGGCATCTTAGCCACTGAGCTTCGCATCAGTATCGCCCAAACCATTGCCAACTTCAATATCATCAACCTTAGTCAACAAGTTCCCAATAGGACTTGAATGCTTCTATCATCAGGCGTAATCCCCGCAAAGTGTGCTTTTGTATCTTGTATTTCCGGCTTACCACAAACCAACCACCTTCTTTCTTTGTGATTCAAAACAAAACAGGTTAGAATGGACTCAGTTGGTCCTCATTATTAACAACATCTTTTCCTTTTTTTTTTCTCTTTTTTTCATTTTTCTTTTTTTTTTTCTCTTTTTTTCCCATTTTTTTTCATTTTTTTCTTTTCCCTTTTTTTCATTTTTTTTTTGTTGTGGTCGAATCTTATGGAGAGATTGCCTACGTATCATGACCCCGCATGAATCAGACCTTGCGTAGTTCGGCCCAATAAAAGATAAATAGTAATAAAACATTTTTTTTCTGGAATTTTCAATTTTCATATTAAAACAAACTTGATTACAAAAGTTTAAAAAACTGACCATACTAACAGACTTTGACAAAAGACAACAAACGGACTCGAAAATCAAATAACTCGCATACTCTAATCAAAGAATTACAAACTCAAAAACAAATGGCCAGTTCCTTTCCCCGTTTGACAAATGCAACCAAACAGTTATTTTTGCAAATGTGGCCCCTTCCAAATTTCACATGAATTTTGAGGTCGGGAGGATTATTTTATGACACTTTACAAACTTGTCCATTCTTTTACGAAAATAACCTTTCGACAACTGAAAGATACTCTAAGGCTATTTCGGCAAGAACGGTTTAAGACACTGCCGAAGCTTGCTCGGCTTATTTTGACCAAAAGCCCAAACGGTATTCACCTGACCGCTGACTCTTTTTTTTTCTCCAAATTATAATAAAATCTGGTGTTGCAACCACGACCCTTCAGCGCCTCGGGGACGAAGATTTTTAAGGCTGTGTGGGTCAACTGGACCAAATCTAAAACAATGACCCAAATGTGGCTGTTTATGCAAAGTCAGCCCTCCGGCGTCCCTTTCGGGAACATTCGGCTATTTTTGACAAAACAACATCACCCAACTTGTTTATGACCCTTTTTATCGCTTTTCAAAATAGAAAACTCAATATTGCAAACACGGCCTTTCAACGCCTCGGGGACGAAGATTTTTAAGGCTGTGTGGGTCAACTGGACCAAATCTTAAACATGACCCAAAAGATGGCTGTTTATGCAAAGTCAGCCTTCCAGCGTCCCTTTCGGGAACATTCGGCTATGTCTTGACAAAACAGCGTCACCCGACTTCTTTATGATAAAATTAAAAATTGACACATATATATATATTTGCTATTTTTTTTTTTTGCAAAAGGGGAGGTTCGACATCACCCAAAAAATTTTGAAATGTTTTTTTTTTGTTTTTATTATTTGTTTTTGGCTATTTTAGCAAAATGAGAGGTTGGACCCGATGAGGGTTGCCTACGTATCTCACATCCGGTGAGAATCAAACCCGCGTAGTTCGGGACATCATGAATAAAGTAAATAAACTTTTTTTTATTATTATTATTTATTTTTTGAAGGAAAGACTTATAAAGAAGAAATGGAGCATTTTTTCAAAGAAGGATTTCTAAAGGAAATTTTTTTGAATTTTGAAAGAGAAACTTCTAAAGAAGAAAGAAATATTTTTGGAATTTTACTTTCGATGAAAGAAATGCTTCTAAAAAATATTTTTGAATTTTGACTTATCTTTTCAATTTGGAAAGAAGAATGAAAATATTTTCGGATTTTTTTGGAAGAAATTAAAAGAAAATATTTTTATTTTTTTAATTTTTTTTAAAACAATTAAAAAGACTTTCTAAAGACATCAATAATGGAAAATATTTTGGATTTTTGCTTAAAAATTGGGGGTCTAAAAAAAACTTTTCTAGAAAGGAAATACAGAAAAATACATTTTGGATTTATATATATATATATATTGCAACAAATAGTAAAACCACTTTCAACGCAAGACTCTTTTCATTTTCATTTTTGGCATTTTTATAAACAAACAAATAAATAAAAAATCTATTTTAAGAACAACACTTTTTTCATTTTCATTTTTCATGGCAAGACAAACTATTTTTTTTTTCATTTTGAAGACAAGACAAAGTGAAGATTTTTTAGTTTCAACAAAATGACCAACCTATTCTTCAACCTAAAAATAAGGGACTCTTTTCTATTTTTTTTTCTTTTGCTTTTTGAGCGAAACAAACTATATATAAAAAATATTTTTCTTTTCTTTTCATTTTCCCCAAAATTTCGGTAGAATTTCGCCAGTATTTGGACATTGTTATTTTTTCAAAACAGAAGAGTAACCCTATACACTGCTATTTTCCTTTCTTTCTCTTTTTTTTTAAAATTTTTCCCAATATTCAAAACCGGTCATCATGCAAGTCCAAAGCAAATAAATGCACAAGCAGTGAGTAGGATGCATCAGGATGGTCTTTTCTATTTCAGGTTGCTATTCCTAGATGGACCCAACCCCTGTGTTGAGTCCCCAAGTAAAAAATGCACATGATGCAGATAAGCCTTCCTACTAGGGATCCGGCATGAAGTTGAGTTATTCTAGGTTCAGAACCTGGGTATTTGTTCTAGACCTGGCTTACCCGAGCGAACAGCTCCAGCCGAGGGGGGGGCAGCGTACCGGGAATACAGAAGCTTCACCGGCTTAGCAACTTGTCCGAACCTCGTTCTAAATTGGGAGTTGACACTATACAGAAAAGAAGTCGTACGAAGTACACCCTTCTTCATGATTCAGAAGACTCAGAGATGAGATGGGTTTCGGCACAGTTTATATACAGTTCACATAATATCAAAGCGGTAAAAGGCAACCAATTAGCACATTGAGCCCAAACATGTAACAAAATCAGATAAAACCAAATATAACAATTTATATAAGCTCGAATTTTCAAATCCCCAACAGAGTCGCCAGAGCTGTCACACCTCCTTTTTCCGCCCCCGCGAGGGGTGAAGGAGTTTTTCCAATTAAAGGACAATCGAAACGGGATTTGTTTATTTATTTCAGAGTTGCCTCTTGGGAGATTTAGGGTGTCCCAAGTCACCAATTTAATCCCGAATCGAGGAAAAGAATGACTCTGTATTACAGTCCACGAACCAGAAATCCGGATAAGGAATTCTGTTAACCCGGGAGAAGGTGTTAGGCATTCCCGAGTTCCGTGGTTCTAGCACGGTCGCTCAACTGTCATATTCGGCTTGTTTATCTGATTTTATACAATTATGCGCTCATGTGCAAGTTTTAACTCTTTACCGCTTTTATTATTAT